>NW_027361810.1:585000-1185000 GCF_039654945.1 Dendrobates tinctorius
ACAGGAGGCTGTGATGTATAGCGCTATATACCACACACTGCTACATACTGTGCGAGAATATTATAACGCAGCGATTCACATGAAACCAGGAGACATGACGTTATTGTTTTGCTGATGGAGGGTTCAGTAATTCGGATTCTTTTCTTCCAGATAAGCCCGACCCCCCCGCGGGTCAGCCATGTGCTTCTGAAATGAAAGGCTCTGCCCTCACTTTGTCGTGGTATGGACCGACCTACGATGGCGGCAGCGTGGTGCAGTCCTACACGGTGGAGATCTGGGACTCGGTAGGGACGACCTGGTCGGACCTGTCGCAGTGCAGAAGCACCTCCTACAATGTGGAGAATTTACTGCACGACCGGGAGTACAAATTCCGGGTACGAGCCACCAACGTGCATGGAACCAGCGAGCCCAGCCAGGAGTCAGAACCGGTGACCTATAAAGAGAAGGTGGAAGGTGACCGCTCATGTTGTGTCGTCACTTCATGTCGTACTAGTGATATGTGACCCACGGGAAATGGATTGTGTCACCGGTTTATATGCCACGTACGCAGTCCACGTACATAGACCATCCTCATCTGCATGGAGGCTCATTGTCAGTATGATGGGGATCATTTGCTCTTCTCTTTTTTTGCAGAACATAAAGATGAAGCTGAGGTTTCGGATGACGGTGAGTTGTGAATATTGATACATGCAGTATCAGAGGCCGCGTGATGATGTCACTCCTGTATGATGTAGCCAAGATTGGTGGAGAAGTGATGTCACTCCCTTCTGTTCTGCAGAGGGCAAGGAGACGGAGCCAGAATACAGAGATGTCGTTATTAACACCACACAGAAGGTGGCCGACTTCTACGATGTGGAGGAGCGGCTGGGAACGTGAGTGTAAAACTGCTGAACATTGCCCTGGTGACTGCATCCAGGAGCAACCCCCTGCCCCATGTGCGAGCCCAACTCCAAAAGGGCTGGAAAAGTTACATAACACAAGAATGTGATGATCTGGAAACCTCTTCTCTCCATATTTTATCACACAAAACAGATCAGACGTTGGACGCTTTCCTCTTTCATTTGATGAATTACTTCCTTTAGGATCTGTTGGCAGCGACACATCTAGGAACAGTTGATCCTTAGCTGTGCCCCCCACTGTGCTCAGGCCGTGTCCCCCACTGTTCCCGAGCCAAGTCCTCCATTCTAGCTGCTCCAGTTCCCCAATTGTGCCCAGGCCATGTCCCCCATTGTTCCTGGGCTGCATCTTTCATTGTGCCCTGTCTGTGTCCTTCATTGTGCCCCATGCCATGTTCCTCATTGTGCCCCCATGCCATGACTCTCATTGTACCCCCATGCCCTGTTCCTTATTGTGTTCCCCTGCCATGCCCCTCTTTGTGCCCCCATGCCATGTCCCTCATTGTGTCTCCATGCCATGTTCCTCATTGTGCCCTCATGCCATGTTCCTCATTGTGCCCCCATGCCATGTTCCTTATTGTGTTCCCCTGCCATGCCCCTCTTTGTGCCCCCATGCCATGTCCCTCATTGTGTCTCCATGTCATGCCCCTCATTGTGCCCTCATGCCATGTTCCTCATTGTGCCCCCATGCCATGTTCCTTATTGTGTTCCCCTGCCATGCCCCTCTTTGTGCCCCCATGCCATTTCGCTCATTGTGCCCCCATGCCATGACTCTCATTGTGCCCCCATGCCATGTTCCTTATTGTGTTCCCATGCCATGCCCCTCATTGTGTCTCCATGCCATGCCCCTCATTGTGCCCTCATGCCATGTTCCTCATTGTGCCCCCATGCCATTTTCCTTATTGTGTTCCCATGCCATGCCCCTCATTGTGTCTCCATGCCATGCCCCTCATTGTGCCCTCATGCCATGTTCTTCATTGTGCCCTCATGCCATGTTCCTCATTGTGCCCCCATACCATTTTCCTTATTGTGTTCCCATGCCATGCCCCTCATTGTGTCTCCATGCCATGCCCCTCATTGTGCCCTCATGCCATGTTCTTCATTGTGCCCAGGCTGTTTTCCCAATTGTGGCCGGACCACGTGTGTCATTGTGTGGCTTCCCCTCTTTTTATCACAGTCTGTAAATATCAGGGAAGTGAGGAGACAATCGCTGAAGTTTTGGGAGAGGAACGTTGCCCCTTGTTGTCTGACGTCTGGTTCTTGCTGCCCCTCAGTTCGGGGTCTTTGCTGTATTTCTAGTTTCATACTGCTCCACATGTTTTCTATTGGTGGAAGGTCCGGCTGCAGGCGGATGATTCATCACTGGTCTCTTCTTCTGTGGAGCTGTGCTGTGTGGTGTTCGCAGGTTGGGGTTTTACCATTGCCCTGCTAAAATACAAAAAGTCTTCCCTGAAATAGACGCTGTCTGGATGGAGCAGATGCTGTTCTATCACCTCTACATAATGCTCAGTATTGATGGCGCCTTTCATGTGTCCCTGCTATAGGCACTAATGCTCCCTATACATCAGAGATGTGAACTGTGCGCTCTGAACAAGGTGGATGGTCCCTCCTCCTCCATAATAAGCTGGATGGTCCCTCCTCCTCAATAATAAGCTGGATAGTCCCCCTCCTAGATAATAAGCTGGATGGTCCTCCTCCTTGTTAATAAGCTGGATGGTCCCCCTCCTTGATAATAAGCTGGATATTCCCCCTCCTTGATAATAAGCTGGATAGTCCCCCTCCTTGATAATAAGCTGGATGGTCCCTCCTCCTCAATAATAAGCTGGATGGTCCCCCTCCTTGATAATAAGCTGGATAGTCCCCCTCCTTGATAATAAGCTGGATGGTCCCCCTCCTTGATAATAAGCTGGATAGTCCCCCTCCTTGATAATAAGCTGGATGGTCCCCCCTCCTCAATAATAAGCTGGATATTCCCCCTCCTTGATAATAAGCTGGATGGTCCCCCTCCTTGATAATAAGCTGGATGGTCCCCCTCCTCAATAATAAACTGGATATTCCCCCTCCTTGATAATAAGCTGGATGGTCCCTCTACTCATTAACAATTTGGATGTTCCTTCTCCTCGATAACGAGCAGAATGGGTCCTCTCCTTCTGAGTCCACAGGATAGATGTCCGAGGTTTCCATAAAGATTTTCACATTCTGATTCATCCGACCGCAGAACAGTTTTCCATTTTGCTTCAGTTCTTTATAAAGGAACTTTGTCCCAGAGAAGAAGACAGCATTTATTTCTGGATTGTTTTGATGTAGAGTTGATATACAAAATCTGTTAAAATCCCAGTTTTTTATCATGTAAAACAAACCTTCTAAGAAGAATCATTTCAGAACTTTTCCACCTTTAATGTCTCCCATAATCTATACAAATCCCGAGACAAACAAGCTGAAATCATTTTGAGGAGAAAATAAAGCTACAATAATGTGGTTGCATAAGTGTGCACATCCTTGTATAATTGGAGCTGTGGTTGTGTTCACAATCAGCCAATCACATTCACATAGTAGTCAGTGATCGGACACCGTCGTGTACATTGATTAACCCCTGAGAAACTGTCGCTGTTCTAGGAAGATTTTCCTGGCATTTTACGGTCTGTAAACAGCTGACAACCCAGGAAAGGATCTCATTGTGGAAAGTTGTCAGTCAGAAGAAGGGGATAAAAACATTTGGAAGACATTTGATCTACCTTGCACTCTGTGTAGACGTAATCAAGAAGTGGCTTAAATTTGGTACAGCAGGGACTTACCCATAAGGTGGCAAAGAGGCCGACAGCAACAGAAACGTAGCTGCAGGAATCTCTGGCCAGCACTGGTTGTATCCTGCATTGGGCAACAATCTCCCGTATTCTTCGTATGTACAACCTGTGGGGTTGAGGGATCAGATGGAAGTTTTTTCTTACGGAAAAGATCATCCAAGCCTGACGATGTTCTGTCAAAACCTCAATCACATCTGCCAGAAGCAGGTACTGACACCGCTCATCACCAGAAGATCACCATCCCCACAGTGAGGTATGGTGGGGGCAGCATTTTGCTTCAAGGCTATTTTACTGCAACTGGGGATTTAACGAAGGCGAACTGAATTATGAACAAAGCAAAAATCTGTCAATTTTACATCAGAACCTTCAGGTCTCTGCTAAAAAGCTGAAAATGAGGAGGAATTTCACCTTTGAATGGCAGCAACCCTAAGTAACCTTTAAATCATCAAAAGATGATTTTTATGTATATTTTTTATCACAAAATTAATAAAAACACATGACAAAAAAATAGTTAAGGGAGTGTCTGATAACAGGCTTACTAACTAACAGCAGAATAGTGAGTGCAGCTCTGGAGTATAGTACAGGATCTAACTCACGATCAGTTAAGGATCAGTAATGTAATGTATGTACACAGTGACTGCACCAGCAGAATAGTGAGTGCAGCTCTGGAGTATAATACAGAATGTAACTCAGGATCAGTAATGTAATGTATGTACACAGTGACTGCACCAGCAGAATAGTGAGTGCAGCTCTGAGGTATAATACAGAATGTAACTCTGGATCAGTAATGTAATGTATGTACACAGTGACTGCACCAGCAGAATAGTGAATGCAGCTCTGGGGTATAATATAGGATGTAACTCAGGATCAGTACAGGATCAGTAATGTAATGGATGTACACAGTGACTGCACCAGCAGACTAGTGAGTGCAGCTCTGGGGTATAATATAGGATGTTGTCATGATCCAGGCTGGATCTGACAGTTTAAATGGAAAAGTGACCTTTTTTTCCTTTGGCTTGGTGCCAAAGTGTGTTGTGATTGCCCCCGGTGGCCATTAGAATTATTACACGTGGTGTTTCATTCTAAGTTACCCGGTGGTGGTGAGTGGTATCGCACCTTAGTTTTAGGGTTAATGTGCACGCAATTACAAATCAGGTGTTAAGGTACTGTCACACTTAGCGATGCACCAGCGATCCCGACCAGCGATATGACGCGGTCAGGATCGCTGGTGCATCGCTAAGTGGTCGCTAGTGAGCTGCCACACAGGCAGATCTCACCAGCGACATCGCTGGGGACGGGGGTCGCTACTTACCTGTCAGACCAGGCGATCCTGCGTCCTCCCGCCCGGCTCCACGCGCCGCTCGTCGTCACAGCAGGAAGCGCCGCAGGAAGCTGACGACGAGAAACGGTCCAGCCTGTTCTCGCGCGACCAGCGATAAGCAGCGGGGGAGCGGGTCGTAGGTAAGTATCACACACAGCGATATCGCTAGCAATATCGCTATAACGTCACAAGTTATAGCGATATTGCTAGCGATATCTCTTAGTGTGACAGGCCCTTTTGGCTCTATAAAAGGGAGCCAGGTGGGTTTAATGACGGTTGGTGATATCGTGTGTTAGTCATTCACAAGGAAGCCTGGGTGAATGAAGGAGCTGAACATGAGTCCTGCGCAGCCCAGCCAGAGGGGACGAGTGGCAGCTAGGTGGTCTGCAAGAAGGGCTGGCATGGTGTGGTGGAGTCACAGTTTATGGTGTCGGCAGGAGGTGTTTGCATGGCTTGGTGGAGTGACAACTATGGAGAGAGTTGCACTCACCATGCTGGACCTGGTTGCTGAGAGCTGGACTCAAGCATGCTTGACTTTTTGGGCAGAAGCTGAACTCATCTTTGGGACTCTGTTACTGGACAGCTGCAATTGGTGGTGGACTCTGCTCCAAGGCTGCACTATGGTGATGGATCCGATTATGGTGATGGATCCGGGTGGAGGAGAAGATGCACACAGGTGGTGGGCTCTGTTGTTAGGAGCGTACGCAACAGAGCAAAGCTAAGTGGTGTTTCCCCTGTATTGTCATTTTCCCTCATGTGTGTTTAGTGCAGTGGTGGGATTAGTTTCCACACCGACCAATTCCCTAGTGAGGGTTTAGGTCAGGGCGAGCTAGGGTTTTTGGGTTCGCCTTGCGGTACTCGCTGCGTCCAGACACACGTGACCGTGACAGATGTAACTCAGGATCAGTACAGGATCAGTAATGTAATGTATGTACACAGTGACTGCACCAGCAGAATAGTGAGTGCAGCTCTGGAGTATAATACAGGATGTAACTCAGGATCAGTAATGTATGTACACAGTGACTGCACCAGCAGAATAGTGAGTGCAGCTCTGGGGTATAATACAGGAGGTACAGGATAGGTAATATAATGCATGTGTGTAGAGTAATATGTACACTGCTCAAAAAAAATAAAGGGAACACTAAAATACCACATCCTAGATATCTCTGAATGAAATATTCCAGTTACAAATTTTTATTCATTGCATAGTGGAATGTGTTCAGAACAATAAAATATAACAATGATCAATGTAAATCAAAATGAATATCCCATGTAGGTCTGGATTTGGAATGATACTCAAAATCAAAATGGAAAATCAAATTACAAGCTTATCTAACTTCAGTGGAAATGCCTCATGACAAGGAAATGATGCTCAGTATTGTGTGTGGCCTCCACGTGCCTGTTTGACCTCCCTATGACACCTGGGCATGCTCCTGATGAGGCAGTGGATGGTCTCCTGAGGGATCGCCTCCCAGACCTGTGCTAAAGCATCCGCCAACTCCCTGGACAGTGGTGCAACGTGACGTTGGTGGATGGAGTGAGACATGATGTCCCAGATGTGCTCAATCGGATTCAGGTCTGGGGAACGGGCGGGCCAGTGCATAGCTTCAATGCCTTCATTTTGCAGGAACTGTTGACACACTCCAGCCACATGAGGTCTGGCATTGTCCTGCATTAGGAGGAACCCAGGGCCAACCACACCAGCATATGGTCTCACAAGGAGTCTGAGGATCTCATCTTGGTACCTAATGGCAGTCGGGCTACCTCTGGCGAGCACATGGAGGGCTGTGTGGCCCTCCAAAGAAATGCCACCCCACACCATTACTGACCCACTGCCAAACCGGTCATGCTGAAGGATGTTGCAGGCAGCAAATCGCTCTCCACGGCGTCTCCAGACTCTGTCACATCTGTGCTCAGTGTGAACCTGCTTTCACCTGTGAAGAGCACAGGGCACCAGTGGCGAATTTGACAATCCTGGTGTTTTGTGACAAATGCCAAGCGTCCTGCATGGTGTTGGCCTGTGAGCACAACCCCCATCTGTGGACGTCGGGCACACAGACCATCCTCATGGAGTCAGTTTCTAACCATTTGTGCAGACACATGCACATTTGTGGCCTGCTGGAGGTCATTTTGTAGAGCTCTGGCAGTGAGCCTCCTGTTCCTCCTTGCACGAAGGAGGAGCTAACGGTCCTGCTGCTGGGTTGTTGCCCTCCTACGGCTCCCTTCATGTCTCCTGGTGTACTGGCCGGTGTACTGGCCTGTCTCCTGGTAGCGCCTCCAGCCTCTAGACACTGCGCTGACAGACACAGCAAACCTTCTTGCCACAGCTCGCATTGATGTGCCATCTTGGATGAGCTGCACTACCATGAGCCACTTGTGTGGGTTGTTGTAGAGTCCGTCTCATGCTACCACAAATGTGAAAGCACAACCAACATTCAAACGTGACCAAAACATCAGCCAGAAAGCATTGGTACTGAGATGTGGTCTGTGGTCCCCACCTGCAGAACCACTCCTTTATTGAGGGTGTCTTGATAATTGCCAATAATTTCTATCTGTTGTCTATTCCAGTTCCACAACAGCCTGTGAAATTGATTGTCAATCAGTGTTGCTTCCTAAGTGGACAGTTTGATTTCACAGAAGTTTGATTTACTTGGATTTATATTCTGTTGTTTAAGTGTTCCCTTTATTTTTTGAGCAGTGTATGTGACTTGAATTATGGTCTCATATCTTCATATCTGCTGTAGGGACCATTGAAGATGCGGATTTCTTTATAAGGGTGAGGTTCACACAATATTTTTTTGGACTTGGAAAAATATGACAATGTTTCAAATAGAGCATATGCTTCAAGAAATGCTAATTTTGATGTTTTTTCTTCCACAGTGTTTAGCAGACGTTTCAGTTGACATTGTTAAGTTTAGTGGGATTTTCTGCTGGAGGTTTTCAAAACTTCGGAGAAAAAACCTTAAGAAATTTGTAGCATGAACAGAAAAGTGGATTCTCCAGAGTCGGACTGGAAAAATATGGGTATTTTTTAGAAGGATTTTCCTGTGGATTCGCCACCTCTTTGTGATCCCAGCTTTGTTCTGTCTTCGCTTTGTCATTGTTTCCAGTCTGATTAGAGAACGGTATTAGACGTCGCACAGTGATCATAGGTTTCTGCAGTTTGTGGGGATGCAGCTTCACATTTTGGACTCCGGTGCTGGAAGTCCCCATTGCTGGTTGGTCTTTGCCGTCTTCCATGTATGTGGCAGCTGAGTGCTCTCGCTGGGGATTTGGTGACTTGGTAGACGGCCCTGGTAAAGTGTCAGCAGCCATCAGTGCATTGCTGGTGACCTGCAGATCCGTCT
Organism: Dendrobates tinctorius; assembly: GCF_039654945.1. Classification (NCBI taxonomy): domain Eukaryota; kingdom Metazoa; phylum Chordata; class Amphibia; order Anura; family Dendrobatidae; genus Dendrobates; species Dendrobates tinctorius. The sequence continues at coordinate 593,369 of NW_027361810.1, forward strand.
TGCCTTTGGCTCATAGGGGGATGGATGAAGTGCTGTGTTACAGCATCTGCAGGGGTTCCAGACGTGTCCTGGAATGCTGAGAGTTGTAGTTTTTCCACGATTGGGGTCACCAGCTACAGACCACTTTGTACATCTCTCTCTGTTCACACTCCTGTTATTGGTCACCCAGTTTTTCCAGCATCAGGGAAATGTATGGAAGGATGAGTGGATGTCGGTGCGCCATTTTGCAGGATCGGGGGTTTTGTCGCTGTCCTTTATTCTCCACCCTTCACATGATATTGCATTTTTGGGTTGCAAGGAGCCTCAGACGTCAGATTGTGTTTCTGTCCTCCCAGGGGGAAGTTCGGACAAGTGTTCCGCATCGTGGATAAGAAAACGAAAAAGGTTTGGGCCGGAAAGTTCCTGAAGGCTTATTCCGCCAAGGACAAGGAAAGCATCAGGCAGGAGATCGCCATCATGAACTGTCTGCACCACCCCAAACTGGTGCAATGTATAGACGCGTTCGAGTCCAAGAGCGACATGGTGATGGTGCTGGAATTGTAAGTAATGGCGGGAGGGTCAGAGGTATCAGGGGGCCGGGGTCACACCCGTATAACGATTGGTGAAAAATACGAATCCCCCTTTTTCTGTGGATGTATATGAGTCTCTGACCTCCTCTGTGCTGCTCTGGCAGGGTCTCTGGAAGGGGCTGTGCATGTACAGTGCCTTGCGAATGTATTTGGCCCCCTGGAACTTTTCAACCTTTTCCCACATATCATGCTTCAAACATAACGATAACAAATGTAAATTTTTGGTGAAGAATCAACAACAAGTGGGACACAAGTGTGAAGTTGATCGAAATTTATTGGTTATTTTAAATTTTTGTGGAAATTCAAAAACTGAAAAGTGGGGCGTGCAATATTATTTGGCCCCTGTAACTTAATACTTTGTTGCGCCACCTTTTGCTGCGATTACAGCTGCAGTCACTTGGGGTTTGTCTCTATCAGTTTTGTATATCGAGAGACTGAAATTCTCGCCCATTCTTCCTCGGCAAACAGCTCGAGCTCAGTGAGGCTGGATGGAGATCGTTTGTGAACAGCAGTTTTCAGCTCTTTCCACAGATTCTCGATTAGATTCAGGTCTGGACTGTGACTTGGCCATTCTAACACCTGGAGACGTTTATTTGTGAACCATTCCATTGTAGATTTTGCTTTATGTTTGGGATCATTGTCTTGATGGAAGACAAATCTCCATCCCAGTCTCAGGTCTTTTGCAGACTCAAACAGGTTTTCTTCAAGAATGGTCCTGTATTTGGCTACATCCACCTTCCCATCAATTTTATCCATCTTCCCTATCCCTGCTAAAGAAAAGCAGGCCCAAACCATGATGCTGCCACCACCATGTTTGACAGTGGGGATGGTGTGTTCAGGGTGATGAGCTGTGTTACCTTTACGCCAAATATATGCCAAAAAGTTTGATTTTGGTTTCATCTGACCAGAGCACCTTCTTCCACATGTTTGGTGTCTCCCAGGTGGCTTGTTGCAAACTTTAAACAACACTTTTTATGGATATCTTTGAGAAATGGCTTTCTTCTTGCCACTCTTCCATAAAGGCCAGATTTGTGCAGTGTATGACTGATTGTTGTCCTATGGTCAGACTGTCCCACCTCAGCTGTAGATCTCTGCAGTTCATCCAGAGTGATTATGGGCCTCTTGGCTGCATCTCTGATCAGTCTTCTCCTTGTTTGAGATGAAAGTTTAGAGGGACGGCCGGGTCTTGGTAGATTTGCAGTGGTATGATACTCCTTCCATTTCAATATGATTGCTTGCACAGAGCTCCTTGGGATGTTTAAAGTTTTGGAAATTATTTTGTATCCAAATCCGGTTTTAAACTTCTCCACAACAGTATCACGGATCTGCCTGTTGTGTTCCTTGGTTTTCATGATGATCTCTGTGCTTCAAACAGAACCCTGAGACTATCACAGAGCAGGTGCATTTATACGGAGACTTGATTACACACAGGTGGATTATATTTATCATCATTAGTCATTTGGGACAACATTGGATCATTCAGAGATCCACAATGAACTTCTGGAGTGAGTTTGCAGCACTGAAAGTAAAGGGGCTGAATAATATTGCACGCCCGACTTTTCAGTTTTTGCATTTCCACAAAAATTTAAAATAACCAATAAATTTCATTCAACTTCACAATTGTGTCCCACTTGTTGTTGACTCTTCACCAAAAATTTATATTTGGTATCTTAATGTTTGAAGCATGATATGTGGGAAAAGGTTGAAAAGTTCCAGGGGGCCAAATACTTTCACAAGGCACTGTATGAGTGGTGGATGTCTCTGACATCCTCTGTGCTGCTCTGACAGGGTCTATGACATCCTCTGTGCTGCTCTGGCAGGGTCTCTGGAGGGGGCTGTGTATGTATGAGTGGTGGCTGTCTCTGACATCCTCTGTGGTGCTCTGGAAGGGTCTCTGACACCCTGTGTGCTGCTCTGGCAGGGTCTTTGACATCCTGTGTGCTGCTCTGGCAGGGTCTCTGGAGGGGGCCTGTGTATGCATGAGTGGTGGCTGTCTCTGACATCCTCTGTGCTGCTCTGGCAGGGTCTTTGACATCCTGTGTGCTGCTCTGGAAGGGTCTCTGACACCCTGTGTGCTGCTCTGGCAGGGTCTCTGACATACTCTGTGTTGCTCTGGCAGGGTCTCTGGAGGGGGCCTGTGTATGCATGAGTGGTGGCTGTCTCTGACATCCTCTGTGCTGCTCTGGCAGGGTCTTTGACATCCTGTGTGCTGCTCTGGCAGGGTCTCTGACATACTCTGTGCTGCTCTGGCAGGGTCTCTGGATGGGCTGTGTATGTATGAGTGGTGGCTGTCTCTGACATCCTCTGTGCTGCTCTGGAAGGGTCTCTGACACCCTGTGTGCTGCTCTGGCAGGGTCTCTGGAGGGGAGCTGTGTATGTATGAGTGGTGGCTGTCTCTGACATCCTCTGTGCTGCTCTGGCAGGGTCTCTGACATACTCTGTGCTGCTCTGGCAGGGTCTCTGGACGGGGCTGTGTATGTATGAGTGGTGTCGGTCTCTGACATCCTCTGTGCTGCTCTGGCAGGGTCTATGACATCCTCTGTGCTGCTCTGGCATGGTCTATGACATCCTCTGTGCTGCTCTGGCAGGGTCTCTGACATCCTCTGTGCTGCTCTGGCAGGGTCTCTAACATCCTCTGTGCTGCTCTGGCAGGGTCTCTGGAGGGGGCTGTGTATGTATGATTGGTGGCTGTCTCTGACATCCTCTGTGCTGCTCTGGCAGGGCCTCTGACATCCTCTGTGCTGCTCTGGCAGAGTCTCTGACATCCTCTGTGCTGCTTTGGCAGGGTCTCTGACATCCTGTGTGCTGCTCTGGCAGAGTCTCTGACATACTCTGTGCTGCTCTAGCAGAGTCTCTGACATACTCTGTGCTGCTCTGGCAGGGTCTCTGGACGGAGCTGTGTATGTATGAGTGGTGGCTGTCTCTGACATCCTCTGCGCTGCTCTGGCAGGGTCTCTGACATCCTGTGTGATGCTCTGGCAGGGTCTCTGACATCCTCTGTGTTGCTCTAGCAGGGTCTCTGACATCCTCTGTGCTGCTCTAGCAGAGTCTCTGACATACTCTGTGCTGCTCTAGCAGAGTCTCTGACATACTCTGTGCTGCTCTGGCAGGGTCTCTGGACGGAGCTGTGTATGTATGAGTGGTGTCTGTCTCTGACATCCTCTGTGCTGCTCTGGCAGGGTCTCTAACATCCTCTGTGCTGCTCTGGCAGGGTCTCTGGAGGGGGCTGTGTATGTATGATTGGTGTCTGTCTCTGACATCCTCTGTGCTGCTCTGGCAGAGTCTCTGACATCCTCTGTGCTGCTCTGGCAGGGTCTCTGACATCCTGTGTTCTGCTCTGGCAGAGTCTCTGACATACTCTGTGCTGCTCTAGCAGAGTCTCTGACATACTCTGTGCTGCTCTAGCAGAGTCTCTGACATACTCTGTGCTGCTGTAGCAGAGTCTCTGACATCCTCTGTGCTGCTCTGGCAGAGTCTCTGACATCCTCTGTGCTGCTCTGGCAGAGTCTCTGACATCCTGTGTGATGCTCTGGCAGGGTCTCTGACATCCTCTGTGCTGCTCTAGCAGAGTCTCTGACATCCTCTGTGCTGCTCTGGCAGAGTCTCTGACATCCTCTGTGCTGTTCTGGCAGAGTCTCTGACATCCTCTGTGCTGCTCTAGCAGAGTCTCTGACATCCTCTGTGCTGCTCTGGCAGGGTCTCTGACATCCTCTGTGCTGCTCTAGCAGAGTCTCTGACATCCTCTGTGCTGCTCTGGCAGAGTCTCTGACATACTCTGTGCTGCTCTAGCAGAGTCTCTGACATCCTCTGTGCTGCTCTGGCAGAGTCTCTGACATACTCTGTGCTGCTCTAGCAGAGTCTCTGACATCCTCTGTGCTGCTCTGGCAGAGTCTCTGACATCCTGTGTGATGCTCTGGCAGGGTCTATGACATCCTCTGTGCTGCTCTGGCAGAGTCTCTGACATCCTCTGTGCTGCTCTGGCAGGGTCTCTGACATCCTCTGTGCTGCTCTGGCAGGGTCTCTGACATCCTCTGTGCTGCTCTGGCAGAGTCTCTGACATCCTCTGTGCTGCTCTGGCAGAGTCTCTGACATCCTCTGTGCTGCTCTGGCAGAGTCTCTGACATACTCTGTGCTGCTCTAGCAGAGTCTCTGACATCCTCTGTGCTGCTCTGGCAGAGTCTCTGACATCCTGTGTGATGCTCTGGCAGAGTCTCTGACATACTCTGTGCTGCTCTAGCAGAGTCTCTGACATCCTCTGTGCTGCTCTGGCAGAGTCTCTGACATCCTGTGTGATGCTCTGGCAGGGTCTATGACATCCTCTGTGCTGCTCTGGCAGAGTCTCTGACATCCTCTGTGCTGCTCTGGCAGGGTCTCTGACATCCTCTGTGCTGCTCTGGCAGGGTCTCTGACATCCTCTGTGCTGCTCTGGCAGAGTCTCTGACATCCTCTGTGCTGCTCTGGCAGAGTCTCTGACATCCTGTGTGATGCTCTGGCAGAGTCTCTGACATCCTGTGTGATGCTCTGGCAGAGTCTCTGACATACTCTGTGCTGCTCTGGCAGAGTCTCTGACATACTCTGTGCTGCTCTAGCAGAGTCTCTGACATCCTGTGTGATGCTCTGGCAGAGTCTCTGACATCCTGTGTGATGCTCTGGCAGGGTCTCTGACATACTCTGTGCTGCTCTGGCAGAGTCTCTGACATCCTCTGTGCTGCTCTGGCAGAGTCTCTGACATCCTCTGTGCTGCTCTGGCAGAGTCTCTGACATACTCTGTGCTGCTCTAGCAGAGTCTCTGACATCCTCTGTGCTGCTCTGGCAGAGTCTCTGACATCCTGTGTGATGCTCTGGCAGAGTCTCTGACATACTCTGTGCTGCTCTAGCAGAGTCTCTGACATACTCTGTGCTGCTCTGGCAGGGTCTCTGACATCCTCTGTGCTGCTCTGGCAGAGTCTCTGACATCCTCTGTGCTGCTCTGGCAGAGTCTCTGACATCCTGTGTGATGCTCTGGCAGAGTCTCTGACATCCTGTGTGATGCTCTGGCAGAGTCTCTGACATACTCTGTGCTGCTCTAGCAGAGTCTCTGACATACTCTGTGCTGCTCTAGCAGAGTCTCTGACATCCTCTGTGCTGCTCTGGCAGAGTCTCTGACATCCTCTGTGCTGCTCTGGCAGAGTCTCTGACATCCTGTGTGATGCTCTGGCAGAGTCTCTGACATACTCTGTGCTGCTCTAGCAGAGTCTCTGACATCCTGTGTGATGCTCTGGCAGAGTCTCTGACATCCTGTGTGATGCTCTGGCAGGGTCTCAGACATCCTCTGTGCTGCTCTAGCAGAGTCTCTGATATCCTGTGTGCTGTTCTGGCAGAGTCTCTGACATCCTGTGTGCTGCTCTGGCAGAGTCTCTGACATACTCTGTGCTGCTGTAGCAGAGTCTCTGACATCCTCTGTGCTGCTCTACCAGAGTCTCTGACATACTCTGTGCTGCTCTGGCAGGGTCTCTGACATACTCTGTGCTGCTCTGGCAGGGTCTCTGGAGGGGAGCTGTTTGAGAGGATCATCGATGAGGACTTTGAGTTGACAGAGAGAGAAGTCATCAAGTACATGAAGCAGATAGCGGAAGGCGTGGAGTTCATTCACAAGCAGGGCATCGTCCACCTGGACCTGAAACCCGAGAACATCATGTGCGTCAACAAGACCGGAACCAAGATCAAACTCATTGACTTTGGCCTGGCCCGGAGATTAGGTGTGTGTCCGCTCCTCTGTGCTGCTGTGGATAGTCACATTTCAGTTCGCTGCCCCCATTACGTTTTTTTGGCTTTGCGCCCCGCTCCCCTGCAGTATCTTGTCCCTATCTGCTGCCCTGTAATCTAATCGAGGTGCGATCTTGCTTTTGGCGCTGCGCTCGCTGCTCTGAAGCTCATTAAGGCTGTTATTATGGTTGGACATTCCTCCATAAGTGATGGGATTTGATTCCTGCCCTTTTTTGGTCCGTTCAGTGTCTCATGTAAACTTCATTTCAGACAATCTAGCCAAGCGGAGTTCTCTTTTAACTCTTTGGACGTCTTAGTTTCCACCAGGACAGCAGCTTAGTGGCATGTTCCACTTGGCTGTGGGGGGCTTTGTTTACATAAAGGTTGGGATGGTCATTCATGGCTGTTATGTCACCAACATAGAAGGACAAAGCTATAAAGGACCATCTGTCACTGAAAGAGCTGATACCAGGTTGTAGTCTCCTGTCCTACAGTCTCCTCCCCCAGTAATGGCTGATAACGGGGAGTAATAGATTGTAGTCTCCTGTCCTACAGTCTCCTCCCCAGTAATGGCTGATAACGGGGAGTAATAGATTGTAGTCTCCTGTCCTACAGTCTCCTCCCCAGTAATGGCTGATAACGGGGAGTAATAGATTGTAGTCTCCTGTCCTACAGTCTCCTCCCCAGTAGTGGCTGATAACAGGGAGTAATAGATTGTAGTCTCCTGTCCTACAGTCTCCTCCCCAGTAATGGCTGATAACGGGGAGTAATAGATTGTAGTCTCCTGTCCTACAGTCTCCTCCCCCAGTAATGGCTGATAACAGGGAGTAATAGATTGTAGTCTCCTGTCCTACAGTCTCCTCCCCAGTAATGGCTGATAATGGGGAGTAATAGATTGTAGTCTCCTGTCCTACAGTCTCCTCCCCAGTAATGGCTGATAACGGGGAGTAATAGATTGTAGTCTCCTGTCCTACAGTCTCCTTCCCCAGTAATGGCTGATAACGGGGAGTAATAGATTGTAGTCTCCTGTCCTACAGTCTCCTCCCCAGTAATGGCTGATAACAGGGAGTAATAGATTGTAGTCTCCTGTCCTACAGTCTCCTCCCCAGTAATGGCTGATAACGGGGAGTAATAGATTGTAGTGTCCTGTCCTACAGTCTCCTCCCCAGTAATGGCTGATAACGGGGAGTAATAGATTGTAGTCTCCTGTCCTACAGTCTCCTTCCCCAGTAATGGCTGATAACGGGGAGTAATAGATTGTAGTCTCCTGTCCTACAGTCTCCTCCCCAGTAATGGCTGATAATGGGGAGTAATAGATTGTAGTCTCCTGTCCTACAGTCTCCTCCCCAGTAATGGCTGATAATGGGGAGTAATAGATTGTAGTCTCCTGTCCTACAGTCTCCTCCCCAGTAATGGCTGATAACGGGGAGTAATAGATTGTAGTCTCCTGTCCTACAGTCTCCTTCCCCAGTAATGGCTGATAACGGGGAGTAATAGATTGTAGTCTCCTGTCCTACAGTCTCCTCCCCAGTAATGGCTGATAACAGGGAGTAATAGATTGTAGTCTCCTGTCCTACAGTCTCCTCCCCAGTAATGGCTGATAACGGGGAGTAATAGATTGTAGTCTCCTGTCCTACAGTCTCCTCCCCAGTAATGGCTGATAACAGGGAGTAATAGATTGTTGTCTCCTGTCCTACAGTCTCCTCCCCAGTAATGGCTGATAACAGGGAGTAATAGATTGTAGTCTCCTGTCCTACAGTCTCCTCCCCAGTAATGGCTGATAACGGGGAGTAATAGATTGTAGTCTCCTGTCCTACAGTCTCCTCCCCAGTAATGGCTGATAACGGGGAGTAATAGATTGTAGTCTCCTGTCCTACAGTCTCCTCCCCAGTAATGGCTGATAATGGGGAGTAATAGATTGTAGTCTCCTGTCCTACAGTCTCCTCCCCAGTAATGGCTGATAATGGGGAGTAATAGATTGTAGTCTCCTGTCCTACAGTCTCCTCCCCAGTAATGGCTGATAACAGGGAGTAATAGATTGTAGTCTCCTGTCCTACAGTCTCCTCCAGTAATGGCTGATAACGGGGAGTAATAGATTGTAGTCTCCTGTCCTACAGTCTCCTCCCCAGTAATGGCTGATAACGGGGAGTAATAGATTGTAGTCTCCTGTCCTACAGTCTCCTCCCCAGTAATGGCTGATAACGGGGAGTAATAGATTGTAGTCTCCTGTCCTACAGTCTCCTCCCCAGTAATGGCTGATAACGGGGAGTAATAGATTGTAGTCTCCTGTCCTACAGTCGGCTCTCAACAGTACTGGCTGATATCAGAAAGAAGTAGATTGACATGTTAGCGCCCCTGTGTACGGCATGTCATGGCTGTATGTGCCAGTGATAGGCACATCTTTATTTATTTGTGATCTTTTCTTATGTTGCAGAAAACACACCGAATCTTAAAGTGTTATTCGGGACCCCTGAATTTGTAGCCCCTGAAGTGATCAACTATGAGCCCATCGGATACGCCACGGACATGTGGAGCATTGGAGTCATCTGTTACATTCTGTAAGTCGGAATCTTCCTGGCTGTGTGGGGATTAATCTGGCCCCTCAGGTCTAGAGCTTTTCTGATGTGTACATCGATATCCGCTATGGTGTGAGCTTCTCACTACCATTCAAAGTACCCTCAGGGGTTAACTAGCGAATATAGCCTGGAGGGGTCCCCATATATTAAAACATAACCTTTAATCAATTATTAAAAAGACAAATATCACAAACAAACCAAATAAAGTGCTCGTGCAAAGCAGTGCTCATTAAAAAATGGTTTGGTCTCACCACTGTTGACGGACAAAAGATCCCGGCCTCTTCCCGGAAATACCTTGCCGAGAGATGGATCCAAACAAGGGAAAGGGGAATATATATGGGGAGAGAGACAGAAACGGTATGTAGTAATCTCCTGACTCATTTTGACAGTGACATGGGCAGTCACTTTCTCTGACCTGGCACCTTGCCACTGCAGGGCCTGCTTTGACTTACGGACAGGATTAGTTTTTTCTTACGTCCCAAATCTTTATATAAACTCCCCTGGTGAATCCCCACCATTGGGGAAGAAACGCGTAGGGAGTATTCGGCCCCATATCATTGGGGGTATCACTATAGGGTCCACTTGGGGCCTGTCCTTGTTAGGACAGGAGCAATACTGGGGCATGACAGGGAGTCTAGGAAATTCTTACATACTGCTTATGTCTCTCTCCCCATACTGTATATATTCCCCTTTCCCTTGTTTGGATCCATCTCCCGGCAAGGTATTTCCGGGAGGAGGTCGGGATCTTTTGTCCATCAACAGCGGTGAGACCAAACCATTTTTTAATGAGCACTGGTTTGCACGAGCAGTTTATTTGGTTTGTTTGTGATATTTGTCTTTTTCATAATTGATTAAAGGTTATGTTTTAATATTTGGGGACCCCTCCAGGCTGTATATATCTGATGTGTACATCCCTGGACTGAGGGGCTGTTGCACTGACGGGTGCATGTAGGACCTTCCCTGCCGGGTGTGTCGCCACCACTGTGCTGATCTCTGGTCAGTTCACATTCTATGTAACAAGTAATTTCCACTCTCAGAACTGACCCGGACTGCTATAGTTAGTAGGGAACAACGAGTGACGGAGAAGCGGTGGTGATGGACCTTCCTGCCGCCCACCAACTGCTGCCTACTAAAAACGAGAGGGGCTCAGGCAGGTCTGTACCTGTGTTGTTACAGATCATGGAGGCGACTAACGTGGTAACTCCTCATTCGTATGGGTCACCCCCTCAGTGCCCTGATTATGCCAACCCACAACTGGTAACAGTGGCAGAACCTTAGGCAGACACTCGCTCAGAGACTCGCACTCGCTCGCTAGCACAGACATTTACACTTGCTCACTCGGGAACTCGCTCGCACAAACACTTGCACTCTCTTGCTCGGACACCCGCTCACGCAGATTCTCACACTCATTCGCTCAGCCACTCACTTGCTCAAAGACTCGGCCTCCTTGCTCAGACACTCGCATTTCCTCACTCTGACACTTGCTCTTTCACACCCTCGCTCGCTCAGACACTCGCACTTACTCTCAGACACTCGATCTCTCACAAGCTCGCTCAGACACTCACACTCGCTCAGTCACTCGCACTTACTCTCAGACACTCGATCTCACACTCACTTGCTCAGACACTCAAACTTAAGGCCCCGTCACAGTAAGCGACTTACCAGCGATCCCGACAACGATATCAACATGTCAGGATCGCTGGTGAATCGCTATGTGATCGCTGGTGAAGCTGTCACACAGACAGCTTCACCAGCGATTAGCACAGCGACGCCGCGCGTGCGGCATCGCTGTGTTCAGCGCTGATTCATGTCAAAAATAGAATTAAAATAAAAAATATTCTCACCTTCAGACGTCCCGCGCAGCATTCCCGCCTCTCTCCACGCTCCCGGTCCCAGTAATCCTTTGCGAGAATTACCGCGATGACGTCCGTTCTCGCTGGATCGCGAAGATCACTGGGACCGGAGCGTGGAGAGAGGCGGGAATGCTGCGCGGGACGTCGGAAGGTGAGAATAGTAATATTTTTTTTTTTTAGTATTTTATTGCTGATCGCTGGTCTCCCGCCTGTCACACGCAGCTATGCGTGCTGGCCAGCGGGAGATCAGCGACGAAAGAAATGTCCAGAGGTTTCCAAGAGCGATACCGGCAGGGGGGCCGGTCGCTGATCGCTGTCACACATAGCGATCTTGCTGGTGAGATCGCTGTTGTGTCACAAAACTTGTGAGTCAGCAGCGATCTCGCTAGCGAGATCGCTATGTGTGACGGGGCCTTTACTCTCTCAGACACTCGCTCTCTCACACGCTCGCTCAGACACTTGCACTTACTCTCACACACTTGCTTGCTCAGACACTCGCTCTCTCATGCACTCACTCAGACACTCACACTTAAGGCCCCGTCACAAGTTTTGTGACACAACAGCGATCTCACCAGCGAGATCGCTATGTGTGACAGCGATCAGCGACCGACCCCCCCCCCCTGCCGGTATCGCTGATCGCTCTTGGAAACCTCTGGACATTTCTTTTGTCGCTGATCTCCCGCTGGCCAGCACGCATCGCTGCGTGTGACAGGCGGGAGACCAGCGATCAAATAATAAAAAAAAAAAAAAAAAAAATATTACTATTCTCACCTTCCGACGTCCCGCGCAGCATTCACGCCTCTCTCCACACTCCGGTCCCAGTAATCCTTTGCAAGAATGACCGCGAGACTTCGCGATCCAGCGAGAACGGACGTCATCGCGGTAATTCTCGCAAAGGATCACTGGGACCAGAGCGTGGAGAGAGGCGGGAATGCTGCGCGGGACGTCGGAAGGTGAGAATAACAATATTTTTTATTTTAATTCTATTTTTGACATGAATCAGCACTGAACACAGCGATGCCGCACGCTCGGCGTCGCTGTGCTAATCGCTGGTGAAGCTGTCTGTGTGACAGCTCACCAGCGATCCTGACATGTTGATATCGTTGTCGGGATCGCTGGTAAGTCGCTTAGTGTGACGGGGCCTTTACTCTCACACACTTGCTCGCACAGACATTCGTCCTCTCAGACATTTGCACTGGCTCGCTCGCTCAGACACTCGCATTCATTCACTCGCTCTCTGAGGTTGTCATCTCACTCAAGAGATTACAGGCGCAAATTATCTGAAAAATCCAACATTAAAATGTCTTTTAATGGCTAACTGAAAAGATGGTAATACATTGCAAGCTTTCGAGACTACTCAGGTCTCTTCATCAGGCTAGACTAATACAAAATCTGAAGTCACATATTTATGCACAATACAGCCTAGAAAAAATGCAATAGATAAGACAAGTGACGTGAAGCAGAACTATCAATATGGGAGAGGGAGAAACATAAATATAAACATTGGACCAGTTCATAGATAAGGAGTCTGGATGTTTTATGGTCCTCTGATTGGGGTCTAGTTCTGTGTTGCCCCGCAAGGTTTTAAAAGGAAATTCCTTAATTGATGTAAAAAGACATAAATCCATGCGACACATTCATTCCAGCACTGAGAGTGTCTAAGTTCGTCATAAATTTGTACTCCCAAACTCGTCTCTCTCTCTGAGATGTGAAGTTACCTTTCAATACCAGTAATTTCATATCCATGCTGCTGTGATCAGGGGTGCCTCTAGTCGTCACCTACAACCCAAATCTGGAGGTGCTAAGGGGAGCTGCACGGAAATTACAACCTTTACTACAAAAAGATGCCCGATTAAAATCCATTTTTCCAGACCCCCCACTGCTGTGTTTTAGGCAGCCCCCAAATTTAAGAAGCATCATTGTCAGAAGCTCCCTGTCCTCTCCAACAGCTGCAGGAACCTTTCCTTGCAACCAGAAAAAATGTAAAACCTGTCCATCTATAATGACCACGGACAAGATAAAGATCCCCAACTCACATCAGGACTACAAGATCCCAGGTACTTTCACCTGCATTACATCTAATGTGGTGTACTTAATTATTTGTACTAAATGTCCAACTGGGGGTCTGTATGTGGGGGAGACAGGGCAAAAGCTGAGAAAAAGGGTGAATTCTCATCACCACACAATAAGAGAAAAAAGAATGGATCTACCTGTGGCAAAACATTTCTGTATCCCTGATCACAGCAGCATGGATATGAAATTACTGGTATTGAAAGGTAACTTCACATCTCAGAGAGAGAGACGAGTTTGGGAGTACAAATTTATGACGAACTTTGACACTCTCAGTGCTGGAATGAATGTGTCGCATGGATTTATGTCTTTTTACATCAATTAAGGAATTTCCTTTTAAAACCTTGCGGGGCAACACAGAACTAGACCCCAATCAGAGGACCATAAAACATCCAGACTCCTTATCTATGAACTGGTCCAATGTTTATATTTATGTTTCTCCCTCTCCCATATTGATAGTTCTGCTTCACGTCACTTGTCTTATCTATTGCATTTTTTCTAGGCTGTATTGTGCATAAATATGTGACTTCAGATTTTGTATTAGTCTAGCCTGATGAAGAGACCTGAGTAGTCTCGAAAGCTTGCAATGTATTACCATCTTTTCAGTTAGCCATTAAAAGGTATCAACTACTGAGGACTCTCAATCCTGAATATTTTTCTATCCACTGGCTAACACGGTACAAAGATATACAGTGGGGAAAAAAAGTATTTAGTCAGTCAGCAATAGTGCAAGTTCCACCACTTAAAAAGATGAGAGGCGTCTGTAATTTACATCATAGGTAGACCTCAACTATGGGAGACAAACTGAGAAAAAAAAATCCAGAAAATCACATTGTCTGTTTTTTTTTCATTTTATTTGCATATTATGGTGGAAAATAAGTATTTGGTCAGAAACAAAATTTCATCTCAATACTTTGTGATATATCCTTTGTTGGCAATGACAGAGGTCAAACGTTTTCTGTAAGTCTTCACAAGGTTGCCACACACTGTTGTTGGTATGTTGGCCCATTCCTCCATGCAGATCTCCTCTAGAGCAGTGATGTTTTTGGCTTTTCGCTTGGCAACACGGACTTTCAACTCCCTCCAAAGGTTTTCTATAGGGTTGAGATCTGGAGACTGGCTAGGCCACTCCAGGACCTTGAAATGCTTCTTACGAAGCCACTCCTTCGTTGCCCTGGTGGTGTGCTTTGGATCATTGTCATATTGAAAGACCCAGCCACGTTTCATCTTCAATGCCCTTGCTGATGGAAGGAGGTTTGCACTCAAAATCTCACGATACATGGCCCCATTCATTCTTTCATGTACCCGGATCAGTCGTCCTGGCCCCTTTGCAGAGAAACAGCCCCAAAGCATGATGTTTCCACCACCATGCTTTACAGTAGGTATGGTGTTTGATGGATGCAACTCAGTATTCTTTTTCCTCCAAACACGACAAGTTGTGTTTCTACCAAACAGTTCCAGTTTGGTTTCATCAGACCATAGGACATTCTCCCAAAACTCCTCTGGATCATCCAAATGCTCTCTAGCAAACTTCAGACGGGCCCGGACATGTACAGGCTTAAGCAGTGGGACACGTCTGGCACTGCAGGATCTGAGTCCATGGTGGCGTAGTGTGTTACTTATGGTAGGCCTTGTTACATTGGTCCCAGCTCTCTGCAGTTCATTCACTAGGTCCCCCCGCGTGGTTCTGGGATTTTTGCTCACCGTTCTTGTGATCATTCTGACCCCACGGGGTGGGATTTTGCGTGGAGCACCAGATCGAGGGAGATTATCGGTGGTCTTGTATGTCTTCCATTTTCTAATTATTGCTCCCACAGTTGATTTCTTCACTCCAAGCTGGTTGGCTATTGCAGATTCAGTCTTCCCAGCCTGGTGCAGGGCTACAATTTTGTTTCTGGTGTCCTTTGACAGCTCTTTGGTCTTCACCATAGTGGAGTTTGGAGTCAGACTGTTTGAGGGTGTGCACAGGTGTCTTTTTATACTGATAACAAGTTTAAACAGGTGCCATTACTACAGGTAATGAGTGGAGGAAAGAGGAGACTCTTAAAGAAGAAGTTACAGGTCTGTGAGAGCCAGAAATCTCGATTGCTTGCTTCTGACCAAATACTTATTTTCCACCATAATATGCAAATAAAATGAAAAAAAAACAGACAATGTGATTTTCTGGATTTTTTTTTCTCAGTTTGTCTCCCATAGTTGAGGTCTACCTATGATGTAAATTACAGACGCCTCTCATCTTTTTAAGTGGTGGAACTTGCACTATTGCTGACTGACTAAATACTTTTTTTCCCCACTGTACATCTTTCCTGTAACATTAAAATGAGAATTCTTAAATCAGCCTCCAATAAAATTCCATATGTACTGTATGAGATGGTCACTCATCTTTCCAGGAGGGTCCGCATCATATAATGTTGTCCAGGTCGCCAGGGGTTAAACGTAACTCACAAAAGTCTCTAATGATCTAATAACAGCTAAATCCATTGAACCCTGCTGATTCTTCTGGATTTCTGCAGCATTCGACACTGTGGATCATCAGCTCCTCCTCACTATGCTCTGCTCTATTCACCTCAAGGACACTGCACTCTCCTGGCTCTCCTCCTACCACTCTGACTGCTCCTTCACTGTTTCTTTTTCTGACTACTCCTCCTCTCTTTTTCCCCTTACTGTCGGGGTCCCTCAGGGCTCAGCCCTAGGTTGCCTCCTCTTACTGTCAGGGTCCCTTAGGGCTCAGTCCTAGGTCCCCTCACCTTACTGTCAGGGTTCCTCATGGTCAATCCTAGGTTCCCACCTCTTACTGTTGGGGTTCCTCAGGGCTCAGTCCTAGGTCCCCTCCTCTTACTGTCGGGGTCTCTCAGAGCTCAGTCCTAGGTCCCCTCCTCTTACTGTCGGGGGTTCCTCAGGGCTCAGTCATAGGTCCCCTCCTTTTACTGTCAGTGTTTCTCAGGGCTCAGTCCTAGGTCCCCACCTCTTACTGTCAGGGTTCTTCAGGGCTCAGTCCAGGTCCCCTCTTCTTACTGTCGTGGTTCCTCTGGGCTCAGTCCTAGGTCCCCAACTCTTATTGTTGGGGCTCCTCAGGGCTCAGTCCTAGGCCCTCACCTCTTACTGTTGGGGTTCCTCAGGGCTCAGTCCTAGACCCCCTCCTCTTACTGTCGTGGTTCCTCAGGGCTCAACCCTAGGTCCCCACTTCTTATTGTCGGGGGTCCTCAGGGCTCAGTCCTAGGCCCCCACATCTTACTGTCGGGGTTCCTTAGGCTCAGTCCTAGGTCCTTTCCTCTTACTGTTGTGGTTCCTCAAGATTTAGTCCTAGGTCCCCTCCTCTTACTGTCCGGGGTTTCTCAGGGCTCAGTCCTAGGTACTCACCTATTGTCGGGGCTCCTCATTGTTCAGTCCTAGGCCCCCACCTGTTACTGTTGGGGTTCCTCAAGGCTCACTCTAGGTACCCTCCTCTAAATTTCATGGTTCCTCATGGTTCAGTCCTAGGTCCCCTCCTCTTACTGTCGGGGGTTCCTCAGGGCTCAGTCATAGGTCCCCTCCTTTTACTGTCAGTGTTTCTCAGGGCTCAGTCCTAGGTCCCCACCTCTTACTGTCAGGGTTCTTCAGGGCTCAGTCCAGGTCCCCTCTTCTTACTGTCGTGGTTCCTCTGGGCTCAGTCCTAGGTCCCCAACTCTTATTGTTGGGGCTCCTCAGGGCTCAGTCCTAGGCCCTCACCTCTTACTGTTGGGGTTCCTCAGGGCTCAGTCCTAGACCCCCTCCTCTTACTGTCGTGGTTCCTCAGGGCTCAACCCTAGGTCCCCACTTCTTATTGTCGGGGGTCCTCAGGGCTCAGTCCTAGGCCCCCACATCTTACTGTCGGGGTTCCTTAGGCTCAGTCCTAGGTCCTTTCCTCTTACTGTTGTGGTTCCTCAAGATTTAGTCCTAGGTCCCCTCCTCTTACTGTCCGGGGTTTCTCAGGGCTCAGTCCTAGGTACTCACCTATTGTCGGGGCTCCTCATTGTTCAGTCCTAGGCCCCCACCTGTTACTGTTGGGGTTCCTCAAGGCTCACTCTAGGTACCCTCCTCTAAATTTCATGGTTCCTCATGGTTCAGTCCTAGGTCCCCTCCTCTTACTGTCAGGGGTTTCTCAGGCTCAGTCCTGTGTACCCACCTCGTATTGTCGGGGCTCTTAATTGCTTAGTCCTAGGCCCCCACCTCTTACTGTTGGGGTTCCTCAAGGCTCAGTCCTAGATACCCTCCTCTAAATTTCATGGTTCCTCAGGGTTCAGTCCTAGGTCCCCTCCTGTTGCTGTCGAGGGTTCCTCAGAGTTCAGTCTTAGATCCCCTCCTCTTACTGTCGGGGGAGTTCTTCAGGGCTCAGTGCTAGGTCCCCACCTCTTATTGTCAGGGCTCAGTCATAGATCCCCTCTTCTTTTCACTATTTACTTCCCCTACTGGACAAACCATCAGCAGATTGGGATTTCAGTACCGTCTGTGTGCTGAATACCCCAATTATACACATGGTCTCCTGACATCACGCCTGCATTACTACATAATAATAATAATAATCTCTTTATGTATAATATCAGTGATTGTCTTACTGCTGTCTCTAACATCATGTCCTCCCTCTATCTGAAACTTAACCTTTCAAAAACTGAACTCTTTGTGTTTCCTCTTCCACTAGCCTACCTATGCCCAACATTGTGTGGCTCCACCATTACTCCCTTGCAACATATCCGTTGTCTTGGGGTCGCTCTTGATTCAGATCTTTCCTCCACTCTTCACGTCCTATTACTTGCTCATTCATGTTATCTTTACCTCAAAAACATCTCTAGAATTCGACCTTTTCTTACCTTTAACTCTGCATAAACTCTTACTGTGGTTTTTATTCATTCTCGTCTAGACTATTGCTCTCCCTCTTACAAACTCTCCCCTCTTCAACCCATCCTAAATGCAGCAACCAAGAACATATTCCTTGCCAACCGTTACACCGATGCCTCTACCCTGTGTCAGTCATTGCACTGGTTGCCCATCCGATACAGCGTCCAATATAAACTCACCTCTCTTACTAACAAAGCTCTCCAGTCTCCACGGTTCAGCACCATCAACATTGCCTCCCTTGTCTCAGTCTACCACCCTACCTGTCCTCTCCAAGGTTCAGTACCATCTGCATCTCCTCCCTCATATGTCTACCACCCTACCAGTCCCCTCCACGGTTCAGCACCACCCACATCTCCCTCGTCTCCATATACCACCCTACCTGTCTTCTCCACGGTTCAGCACCACCTATATTTCTTCCCTCGTCTCAGTCTACCACCCTACCCGTCCTCTCCATGGTTCCACACCACCTACATCTCCTCCCTTGTATCAGTCTACCAGCCTACCTGTCCTCTCCACGGTTCATCATCACCTACATCTCCTCTCTTGTCTCAGTCTACCACCCTTACTGTCCTCTCCTCGGTTCATTAACACTTACTTCTCCTCCCTCGTCTCAGTAAACCACCCTACCTGTCCTCTCCTCGGTTCATTACCACCTACATCTCCTCCCTCGTCCCAGTATACTACCCTACCTGTCCTCTCCACGGTTCATTACCATCTACTCCCTCATCTCAGTCTACCACCCTACCTATTCTCTCCATGGTCTATTACCACCTACATCTCCTCCCTTGTCTTAGTATACCACCCTACCTGTCCTCTCCTTGGTTCATTACCACCTACTTCTCCTCCCTCGTCTCAGTGTACCACCCTACCAGTCCTCTCCTCAGTTCATTACCACCTACTTCTCCTTCCTCGTCTCAGTGTACCACCCTACCTGTCCTCTCCTCGGTTCATTACCACCTACATCTCCTCCCTCGTCTGAATCTACCACCCTACCTGTCCTCTCCACGGGTCAGCACCACCTACATCTCCTACTCATCTCAGTCTATCACCCTACCTGACCACTTCACGATTCATTACCACCTACATCTCATCCCTCTTCTCACTCTACCACCCTACCTGTCCTCTCCACGGTTCAGCACCACCAACATCTCCTACTCATCTCAGTCTGTCACCCCTCCCGGGCCCTCCGTTCTTCTAATGACTTAAGATTAACATCCTCAGTAATCAGAACCCCCGTCTTCAAGACTTCTCACGTGCTGCACCAATTATTTGGAATGCACTTCCCAGGGCACTTCGATTAATCCCCAATACCCACAGTTTTAAGCGTGGCCATAAAAACGCATTTCTTTAAACTGGCCTACCGCCTCACCTCACCACATCTAACTATCCCTGTTTTTGCTCACATAAAATTTTCTTCCAAGTCAGGACCCTCTTAGCATCTGTTCACACACCCTCCACTCACTTATCAGCCCTCTGTGTCTGTGTTTGTGCTGATACTGGCCGGTGACCGGTTCATGCAGCGTTGTGAATCCCACTATGTATTTTAGTGATGGTTGGGACCGTACAGTATAAGCATTTTTAACTATTCTCCTTTTGGGTCTCCCCTATTTCCTCATGGATTGTAGCTTGTGCTCAGGACCCTCACTCCTCTTTGTATCTGTTGATAGTCCCCTCTAAAGTGTCAAGTGCTGCAGAATATGTTGGCAGTTATAGAGATAAAAATGATTAATTATTAACCCCAGGCTGCCTTAGAACAGCTCATACGGTGGCGCCCTCTGGTGGTGTCTAGACCTTTTTGCAGCAGATCAGGAGTTCTGGTGCAATGTCTGGGCCCAGCAATGTGCTGGTAATATTTCCACTGACTTTGTGGCTCCATCCAGCTCCAGATCAGAGGCGCTTCCCCCCCGTAGCTGTGAGAACACTGCGCCCATGTAAATACACGTTTTATAGGCAGTGATGTACAGCAGGTTGCTGCATTGAATAGACCCGCACCCTCACTGCTGCCCCCGCTCTGCTTCTCTTCCAGGGTTAGCGGACTGTCGCCATTCATGGGTGATAACGATAACGAGACCTTGGCGAACGTCACCTCTGCAACCTGGGATTTCGATGATGAAGCTTTCGATGAGATTTCAGAAGAGGCCAAGGCTTTTATCAGCAGTCTCCTGAAGAAGGACATGAAGTAAATGCTCCCCAGCGGAGGCAGACATTTATGCAGTGGAGGGGTTTGGGTGTGACTAGAGAATGACACGTTGTTATGAGGCATCAGATATTTATCTCTGGTCGCAGGTCTCATTGTGATCGGTGAATTTGCTGTACTCCAGTCACATCCAGAGCTGCGGGCTGGTTCCGATTACTATAGTGTGTAATGTATCAGGTATCGTAGATTTTGTCTGAATGCATAAACCATAGTCGCTTTCCAGTTGAATTGTGAGTGCAGCTCTGGATGTGGCTAGTGTATAGGACATAATGTAATATGAGGTTGTTATATCTGGGGACTGAAGAGGCTCCTGTCCTCATATCACATTCATCGGACACGCAGTAGTTTCAGCGCAGTCCGTGTTGGCGCCGACCTCACGTCTATGATTTCTCATCAGGAACCGGCTGAATTGTACAAATTGTCTGCAACACACCTGGCTGCAGCAAGACACCAGCACAATGGAGGCCAAGAAGCTGTCCAAGGATAGGATGAAGAAGTATATGGCGCGGCGGAAATGGCAGGTAATGTGGCGGCAAGACTACAGTGACACGGAAATAATGCTCTCCCATTATACAAGTGAGGTGCCGGTCCGGTGAGGGGCACAGGGGTCCAGCGGGGGTGGCTATCACACCACAATCCTTTCTGTAGCAATGACATAAGCTGATATTTGTGGACTGACAGGCTGACCTCGTCCGTGAAGGTCCCATCCCTTCTCTTTACACCTCTGGGCTCTGGTGCTTTCTGTATTGCACAATCTTTCTTGGGGTCCCACTTTTGATAAAGGGGAGGGGATTTGAGGATTGCAACCAAATCTGATAGAGGAAATGATACTCTTGTCTCTTCCTTCTAGAAAACGGGGCACGCGGTGCGAGCTATCGGGCGCCTGTCATCCATGGCCATGATCTCTGGGCTGAGTGGCCGGAAGTCATCTGGAAGTGCCCCAACCAGTCCCCTGTCTACGGAGGCAGAAGGCACTGAAGGTGAGGAGCTGTACCCCAGGATGAGGCTGGGGGGCAATACACTGCAAGATACGATGTTTACAGTCATGGGCGAAAGTGTTAACACGCTTCAAATTGTTCCAGGAAATTAAGTATTTGTCCCAACAAATTTGTGCAATTCCCCATGTTTTGTTACACACACATTTATTTTCTTTGTGTGTATTGGAATAAAACCAAAAAATAAAAAAACAGAAAAAAAGGCAAATTGGACATAATTTCACACAAACCCGAAAATTGGCTGGAAAAATTGTGGCCACTTTTCCAAAATTGTGGGTAAACTACTTTGTTTCAAGCATGTGATGCTCGTTCACACTCACCTGTGGTAAGTAACAGGTGTGGGCAATATGAAATTCACACCTGAAACTAGATCAAAGCGGAGACGTTGCCTAAAGGGGGTTTTACACATAGCGATATCGCTAGCAATATCGCTATAACATCACCGATTTTGTGACGTTATAGCGATATTGCTAGTGATATCGCTATGTGTGATACTTACCTCCGACCGGCTCCCCTGCTGTCTGTCGTTGATCGAGCGAGATCGCGCAACTCCATTTCTTGTCGTCTGCTTCCTGTGGCGCCGACGAGCGACGTGTGGAGGCGAGCGGGAGGACGTCAGGATCGCCACGTCTGAAAGGTAAGTATCGTCCGCTGTATCGCTGCTGCATTGCTGTGAGATCTGCCTGTGTGGCAGCTCACTAGCGATCATTTAGCGATGCACCAGCGATCCTGACCGCGTCATATCACTGGTCAGGATCGCTGGTGCATCGCTAAATGTAAAAGGGCCTTAAGTCTTTGCATTGTTTGTCTGTGTGTGCCACACTTAACATAGAGAACAAAAAGAGAAGAAGAGAACTAAAAGAGAAGACTAGAACTATCTGAGGACCTGAGAACCAAAATTGTTGAACAATCTCAAGGTTACAAGTCCACCTCCAGAAATCTTTTTTAATCAGATAGTTTTTATTGAAAGTTTTGGAAATGACAGGCATGTACAACTTACAACATGTTGTCAAACATTCCCTTCCCCCATAACACCCCCCTCCCTTTGTCCGATGGCATGGACTGGTACATAGCGAATAAACCCAATTCTATCACACAACCATATCCTATGAGAAATGGCGAGCAACAACCGACAGGAGACCACCCCCAGGGCCCACCCACTAATCCAGAAGATTCGAGGCAGCCAGGCTGGGAACCCTCAACCATCCCTCCCATATTTTCCCAAAAACATGCGCCACACCCCTCCTAAGGTACACAGACTTTTCCCTATATAATATTTGGTTCAACCTATTAATATATTCTTTTCTTGAGGGGATTTTGGTAGAAATCCAGTGATAAGCTATCAGCTTTCGGGCCACAAATAGCATTCTGGCCACAGCAATTTTAAGGTATTGATCCCCTCCCACCTCATCAACATAGCCCAGCACACAAATTGTGGGGTCCCTGGGAATATCCTGTCCCGTGACCAAGTGTATAAGGCCAAGGACCACGATCCAAAATATCTGCAGGCAAGAGCATGTCCACATCATATGTAAAATGTCCGCATTATCTATCGTGCACTTGGGGCACCTTGAATCCAACCGCAACCCTCTATTGAGCAACCATTCGGGAGACCTGTATGTCCTATAGAGGAGATATAGCTGAGACAGGCGGCCAGGCTCACTAAGAGATAATCTGGGAATCATCTGTAGAATCGAGTCCCACTGTTCCGCTGATATCGTACCCAGCTGTTGTTCCCACTTTATCAGTGCGCTAATAGGATGCCGTGACAAGACCTGTCCAAGTAAGCCACCATACACCATTGAAATCAGTCCCCTGGTGGACCCCTGCATACCAAGCCTATGGATAAGGACGTCGTGGTGCACGGTTAGGTCAACTTTTTTGCTCTGCACCATATACGCGTGACGCAGCTGCAAATATTGATAAAACATAGAACGTTGGAGGGGAAATTCCCGTCCCAATTGCTCGAAAGTTTTAAAAACCCCTCCCTCCACCAGCTGCGACACCCACCATATCCCAATCCGCCTCCAGTGAGCAAAGCCTCTGAGCGTTTTCATACATGGCAAATGCTGATTGTCCCATATGGGGGAGTACTTTGTAAGACCGCGTATTCCTCTCAGCTGCCTCAGCTTATCCCATACCCTAACCATTAGAAGCACCGTAGGGAACCTGAATGCAAGGGATCGAAATCTACCCGACTCCAGACTCGACACCAGTGATCCCCGTCCCACTAGAAATTGAAGGATCTTCTGACCTCCCGCCAAATCCACCAACTCGCCCTCCATCCCTCCTGCTACATGCTGGCACTGGGAAGACAAAAAATAAAGCCATGGGTTGGGCAACGCAAGTCCCCCCTCATCTTTAGGTTTTTGCAAGTGTTCGAGTTTAATTCTCGCGCCTTGTTTCAGCCAAACGAGCTCTCTAAAAATCATATTAATTTTATGAAACCTATTCTGGGGAAGCCAGACAGGGGAGTTATGAAGGACATATAAGAGTTGCGGCATAACTACCATCTTCAGCAGATTCACTCTTCCCACAACAGAGAGGTGTAACTTTGCCCAGGCCTTAACCTTCTGTTTGATCCTGTCCAACAACGGAACAAGATTTAGACTCTCATAGTCTGTCAGCTTATTGGATATTTTAATGCCCAAATATTGAAGGGACGTTGCAACCGGCACACCTACCACACTGCAGGAGCTTGAGTCCAATGGGAGGAGCGCAGACTTCTCCCAGTTAATAACCAGACCCGAGACCTTCCCAAATACCTCAAGAAGTGTCATCGTGTTTTGTAATGATCTGTCCGCGTCCGCTAAAAATAACAACAGGTCATCCGCATATAGTGCTACCTTCTCCTCATTCTTCCCATACCGGAATCCCTCTATGCCAGCATCCAATCTTGCCCTGGAAGCCAATGGCTCCACCGCGAGAGCAAACAGCAGCGGGGATAAAGGACATCCCTGCCTTGTTCCTCTATGAAGTGAAAAAGGATTAGACAACTGACCATTAGCCCTCAGCCGAGCACTCGGCTCCGAGTACAAGAGCTTGACCCAGCCAATAAAGCCCGGGCCAAAGCCCATACAGTGAAGCGTCGCCCCTAAAATAGTCCCACTCCACACTATCAAATGCCTTAGCGGCGTCTAGGGACAGAACCACCCTCTTCCCGGCATTATCAGCCCTCACCTGCATATTCAGATATAATCTCCTAATATTCATAGCCGTCGATTTGTTGGGCATAAACCCCGTCTGATCGGGGTGTATTAACACAGCAACTACCTTTGAGAGTCGAATGGCCAGGACCTTTGCTAAAAGTTTAATGTCTAGCGTCAACAGGGAGATGGGCCTATACGACGCGGGCAGAGTTGGATCCTTATCCTTCTTCAACAGCACGGCAATGACAGCTTCTCGCATAGACGGTGGGAGAACACCCCGTTCCAAACTATCATTAAACACCGTCAATAGAGCAGGGAGCAATACCGTTCTATACCGTTTGTATACCTCAGCTGGCAACCCATCTACCCCAGGTGCCTTACCATTGGACATGGCTCCCAGAGCCTCCTCCAACTCGTCCAGACTTAGAGGTCTATCTAGAGAGCATCTGTCCTCAGGAGTCAACCTTGGGAGATTGGCAGCCTCCAAAAAGGAAACAACATCCTCTGTCGGGGCCCTAGCATGTGAGGAATACAAGTCAGCATAAAAAGTTTCTAGAATTTTTAAAATCCCCGGTGCGTCAGTGAGCAGTCGCCCATTCACATCCTGAAGACCCGCTATAGCCGCAGACCCTCTCTGTGCCGACGTCACGACAGAAAGCAAATGCCCCAAACTTTCCGCACTCTCAAAATATTGAGTAGATTGAAACAGCCGTTTTTGCGCCGCCGCCTCTAATGTCTGTTTGGTCACCTTTGACTGCGCCTCCCCCAATCGCTTCCGAGTGTCAGGTGTGCTCTGTGTTGCAAGGTCCCTTTCCGCATCCTCCAGTTCCCTGAATACAAGTTGTGATTTTGCCCTGGAGGCGGTCTTTATTTTAGAAATCTCTCGTATGTACATTCCCCTTAAGTACGCCTTTAAGGCCTCCCAGACGATCCCACTAGAAGCTGAGCCTCTATTAAAACTAATATATTCCTGCAACTCAGGGATAAAGCCGTTATTCTTATCGATTAGCTGCAGCCAAAACGGGTTAAGGCGCCAGAGAGGTCTATCATTCCTCCCGTTCCCGCCCCCCCCAAGCATGACTGAAACAGGCGAATGATCAGATACCGTTCGCGCCAAATATTTAACCTCTAAAGTTTTACCCAGCATAAGATCATCACCCAGGGCCAGATCGATGCGAGACAGGGAGGAGTGAGTAGAGGAGAAGCACGAGAATTGACGGACGCCAGGGTTACGGCATCTCCATAAGTCGGTCAAAGCTATCTCCCGCACGAGAACCCCAAATGGCGTAAGATTACCTCCCAGCCTCAGAGGTTCATGGCTACCCCTATCCCAATGTGAATCCAGAATATTATTAAAATCTCCTACCACCATATGCGGAACCCCCGGAAAATCTCTCAGAATGGCCAGAACTTTATAGATAACTCTACTGCTATAAGGCGGAGGTATATATATAGATGTCAACACCAGTGGGGTGGAAAAGATTGTACAAGATAAAAGGACAAATTGCCCCTCTGTGTCCACCACCACCCGGTGGCACTTAAATTGAGTCCTGGAGTGAATCAATATACTAACCCCCCCTAGAGTATTGGGAATGAGTAGAGTGAAAGCCCACCTGTACCCATCTCTTATCCAGGATTCCCAGCGTCTCCTGTGTGAGATGCGTCTCCTGCAAACAAACAACCGCCGGCTTCTGGTCCGCTATGAAGGAGAATATGGCCTGTCGTTTTACCGGCGACTTCAACCCCCTGATATTCCAACTAAGTATCTTAAAATCAGCCATTATCGTACCAAAGCATATCGCCTACCATCTCCCCCCCGGCCGTACCATAGCCAATATTGAAATGTACAAGTATGCCAAAGGACATTTTAAACCCAATCCCTCCCCCCTCCCCCCAAAGAACACTCTCCAACAATTCCATGGGCTGAACCAAGGGTGCAACAAGTAAGGGTACTGTCGAACCCTTCCACCCCATTCAGCAGGCGCTTCAATTCCTTTTCACTACCCGCATTTGACAGGATATAACCCCACAGCACTTTGCATTTTCCCTTATCCGTACTCAGACTAAGGCCCCATAAAGACCACAAATTCTTAAAAAAAACAGCATATCCGGCGAAAAGTCCGGGTAAAAGGAGACTCTGGATCCCTCCATTGTAAGGTCAGGGTGTTCTCTCGAGTATCTAAGGATAACGTCTCTGTCCCTGTATTGGAGGATTTTAGCCAGCACAGGTCTTGGTGGATGACCAGGGAGGGGGGGCCGAGTCGGGACTCTGTGTGCTCTTTCCACTGCATACAGGTGTGTTAGATTGTCCACACCCACTGTTTCTTTAAGCCATGTTTCAATGAAGGCAGTAGGGTTCTTTCCCTCACAGCGCTCTGGCATGCCCACAATACGAACATTATTCCGTCTGGATCTATTTTCAAGGTCATCAGTTTTAGCCCAGACAGCTGCCATGTCCTTCTTGAGCTCTGTACAATGCTGTCCTGCGTCAGAGGCCGAATTCTCCACAGCACCCATACGTTTTTCCAGCTGGCTTGTTCTGTCTCTAACACTGTGCAGGTCATGTCGCACAGTCTGCATGGACTCCTGCAAAAAGCCCAGTTGTGTCAGGACATGTGAGATCGCAGTCCCACAGTGCACCACTGCCAGCATTACATCTTTGTTGGTAGGCTCGTCTGGAACTTGTAATTGCAAGGCTGTGAGGTGCTGTTTATTTCTTTCCACCAGATCACTCCAGCTAGGCTCAGCTCCCTTCCCCCCCTGCACTCTCGCATGGGCAGCCTCCTCCTCCTCCCCCATTCCCGGGCTCATGTCCTCTGCCACAGTCTCCTGGTCCATATCAGAGTCCTGGAGAGACTTCTGTTCTGCCTCAGCCGTGCGGGCAAAGCGCTGCAGCCTGGCCGCCACTGCCCTGTTCCTAGCCGCGCTGTCTTCTGCGGCCTCCACTAAGGCGCGCGCTGTGGCGGCAGCGCCATCTTGGCTCCCCGCTCCGGCCTCTCCTGCCACCCTTCTCTGACCTCTTTTCCCCATATCCTGGGGTGAAGCAGCGATCTCCGGTGCCCCGCGGTGTCTACCGACTCCGGTGCAGCCTCCAGGGGTTAAACTAGCCGTGCTGTGGGGACGAAACGGCTGAATGAAGCAGATGTATGCGGGAGCTCAGCGGGCACACGTCCTCCTCACATGCCGCTCAGGCCACGCCCCCCACCTCCAGAAATCTTGATTTTCCTTTGTCCATGGTACACAACATAATCAAGAAGTTTTACAACCCATGGCCCTGTAGCTAATCGCCCTGGACGTGAATGGCAGAGAAAAATTGATGAACGGTTGTAAGGCAGGAATTCCGGATCAGGTGGCAGAGTCTCAGTGGCCCCTTTAACACATACTACAATTCATGATACACAGATAAGAAATATAGGTATAGTACAAAGCCAAAGATTTCACTTACTTCTTACATTATATGAGTGATATCAATAGCTCAGAAACCAGACATATAGTCCTCCATACAGTATTATGGGCACCACATAGCGCTCCATACAGTATTATGAGCACCACATAGCGCTCCATACAGAATAATGATCCCCATATAATGCTCCATACAGTATAATGGGCCCCATATATTGCTACATACAGTATAACAGGCCTCATATATTGCTTCATACAGAATAATGTGCCCATTTTATGCTCCATACAGTATAATGTACCCCATATAATGCTCCATACAGTATAATGAGCACCATATAATGCTCCATACAGTATAATGAGCCTTATATAATGCTCCATACAGAATAATGTGCCCCATATAATGCTCCATACAGTATAATGAGCCCTATATAAGGCTCCATACAGAATGGCCCCATATAATGCTCCATACAAAATAATGAGACCATATAATGCTCCATGCAGAATAATGGCCCCATATAATGCTCCATAAAGTATAATGGGCCCCATATAGTGCTGTATACAATATAATGAGCCCCATATAATGCTCCATACAGAATAATGAGCCTCATATAGTTCTCCATACAGAATAATGTGCCCCATATAATGCCCCATACAGAATAATAGCCCCAAATAATGCTCCATACAGTATAATGGCCCCTTCTTCTGCTGATATCATGCCTGCCTTTTTGGAAAACACCAGTGATTGTCTTACCGCTGTGTCTAACATCATGTCCTCCCTCTATCTGAAACTGAACCTGTCAAAAACTGAACTCCTCATGTTTCCTCCCTCTACTAACCTACCTATGCCCGACATTGCCATTTCCGTGTGTGGTTCCACCATTACTCTCCAGCAACATGCCCGATGACTTGGGGTCATACTTGATTCCGATCTTTCATTCACCCCCCATACCTGATCACTGGCTCGCTCTTGTTATCTGCACCTCAAAAACATTTCTAGAATTCGACCCTTTCTTTCTTTCATCTCTGCAAAAACTCTAACTGTTTCTCTTATTCATTCACGTCTGGACTATTCTAACTCTCTACTAATCGGTCTCCCTCTTACCAAACTCTTCCCTCTCCAATCTATCCTGAATGCTGCAGCCAGGATCATATTTCTCACCAATCGTTATACCGATGCCTCTACCTTGTGCCAGTCCTTACACTGGTTACCCATCCACTCCAGAATTCAGTATAAACTTATTACCCTCACCCACAAAGCACTCCACGGCTCAGCACCACCCTACATCTCCTCCCTCGTCTCAGCTTTCCACCCTACCTATGCCCTCTGTTCTGCTATTGACCTGAGGTTAACATCCTCAATAATCAGAACCTCCCACTCCCGTCTCCATGACTTTTCACGTACTGCGCCAATTCTTTGGAATCCACTACCCAGGTTAATACGATTAATCCCCAATCCCCACAGTTTTAAGTGTGCCCTAAATACTCATTTGTTCAGACTGGCCTATCGCCTCAACGCATTAACCTAAATATCCCTGTGTGGCTTATTCAAACTTTTTTACCATAACCAGGTTCCTCGCATTATGTTCTCACATGCTTTATGCATTAATAGCCCTCTCTGTCTGTACTGTTACATATTTAGTCTGTTAACTGGTTCATGCAGCAACAGGAACACCCGAGTCTTAGGGTACCGTTACACATAGCGATGCACCAGCGATCCCGACAACGATATGGATCGCTGGTGCATCGCTAAGTGGTCGCTAGTGAGCTGCCACACAGGCAGATCTCACCAGCGACATCACAGGGGTCAGGGGTCGCTACTTACCTGTCAGACGCGGCGATCCTGACGTCCACCCGCCCGCGTCCACGCGTCGCTCGTCGTCACAGCAGGAAGCCCAGCAGGAAGCTGACGACGAGAAATGATCCAGGACCTTCTCGCGATCAGCGATAACCAGCTGGGGAGCCGGTCGGAGGTAAGTATCACATGTAGCGATATCGCTAGCAATATCGCTGCTACGTCAGAAAATCGGTGACTTTACAGTGATATTGCTAGCGATATCGCAGTGTGTAACGGGGGCTTTACACTATGGCTGGTCCAAACAAAGAAAGCAATGGTTACCACCCACCTTTCATGTCTCCCCTTTTTCCTCATAGATTGTAAGCTTGCGAGCAGGGCCCTCATTCCTCTTGGTATCTGTTATGATCTATCTGATTATTGTTATGCTGTAATGTCTATTGTCTGTAGAAGTCGCCTCTATAATGTAAAGTGCTGCGGAATAAGTTGGTGCTATAGAAATAAAAAAAAAAATTTTATTATGTATAATGCTCCATACAGAATAATGGCCCCATTTAAATAATAATAATCTTTATTTTTATATAGCGCTAACATATTCCGCAGCGCTTTACAGTTTGCACACATTATCATCACTGTCCCCGTTGGGCTCACAATCTAAAAATATAATCTAAATATATAATGCTCCATACAGAATAATGGCCCCGTATAATGCTCCATACAGAATGGCCCCATATAATACTCCATACAGTATAATGGACCCCATATAATGCTCCATACAGTATAATGAGCCCCATATATTGTTCCATACAGAATAATGACCCCATATAATGCTCCATACCGAATAATGAGCCCCATATAGTTCTCCATACAGAATAATGGCCCCATATAATGCTCCTTACAGAATAATCGACCCATATAATGCTCCATACAGTATAGTGGGACCCATGTAATGCTCCATACAGTATAATGAGCCCCATATAATGCTCCATACAGTATAATGAGCCAAATTATTGCTCCAAACAGAATGGGCCCCATATAATGTTCAATATGTAATTGGCCCCATAAGATGCTCCATATGTAATTGGCCACATAAAATGTTCCATATGCAATTGGCCCCATAAAATGCTACATATGTAATTTTTCCCAAAAGTTGCTCCACATGTAACAGAGAGAGGTCAGTATTACTAGTGTCGGGACCCGGAGCAAGTGGGGGGGACACTCGCGGGCGCTGACACTTGTACAGGCATCGGGGCCTCATAGTGCGCTGGTGTCACCGACAGTGAGTGCCCCCCCGCCTGCTCAGGGCCCCAGCACTTGCCGGGTGCTGATGCCAGCCCTGGTCCGGATGGTGATTAAGCAGCCCCAATCAAAGTCCAAACAAATCTAAGCTGTCCTCAGCCTCAGGCGGCATCAGTGTCAGTGCAAACTATCTGTCCACATGTGAATGAAATGAAACGCTATGGCAGGAGACCCAGGATGACCCCACTGCTGACACAGAGACATAAAAAATCTAGACTGCAGTTTGCCAAAATGTACGTGAGTAAGCTAAAATCCTTCTTGGAAAGCGTCTGGTGGACAGAGGAGACCAAGATAGAGCTTTCTGGTAAAGCACATCAGTCTACTGTGTACCGAAAACGGAACAAGGCTACAAAGAAAGGAACACCGTACCTTCAGTCAGATATGGTGGAAAGTCACAGAGGTTTTGGGGTTGTTTTACTGCCTCTGGCACTGGGTGCCCTCACTGTGTGCAAGGCATCATGAAATCCAAAGATTACCACTTTGATTAAAACTTTGGCCCGCAGCCCCCAATGCCCCTCTTAGCCGCTCAGCCTTGTTCTGCAAAAGCCAGCTTCTCCACCATGACAGAAGATCAGCTCTCCACCCTTCTGTCAAGATCACACCTCACCACTTGTGCCCTCGACCCACTCCCTTCCCACCTTGGCCACAGTCCTCATCCCATCTCTAACACACCTTTTCAACCTTTCACTTACAAATGGTGTCTTTCCCTCATCCTTCAAACATGCCTCAATCACACCCATCCTCAAAAAGCCCTCCCTTGACCCATCCTATGTGTCTAACTATCGCCCAATATCTCTTCTCCATTATGCCTCAAAACTACTGGAACAACATGTATATCTTGAACTGTCCTCCCACCTCTCCTCCTGTTCACTCTTTGACTGGTTACAATCTGGCTTCCGACCGCATCACTCAACTGAAACTGCCCTAACTAAAGTCATTAACGACCTACTAACCGCCAAGAGCAAGCGACACTACTCTGTCCTCCTTCTCCTGGACCTGTCCTCTGCCTTCGACACCGTAGACCATTCCCTCCTGCTACAGACTCTCTCATCTCTTGGCATCACAGACTTGGCCCTATCCTGGATCTCATCATACCTAACGGACTGAACATTCACTGTCTCCCTCTCACACACCACCTCCTCACCTCGCCCCCTGTCTGTCGGTGTTCCCCAAGGCTCTGTCCTAGGACCCCTACTGTTCTCCATCTATACCTTCGGCTTGGGACAGCTCATAGAATCCCACGGTTTGCAGTATCACCTCTACGCCGATGACACGCAGATCTACCTATCTGGACCCGACCTCGCCTCCTTACTGACTGAAATCCCACAATGTCTGTCTACTATCTGAGCCTTCTTCTCTCCTCGCTTTCTCAAACTGAACATGGACAAAACAGAATTTATCATCTTTCCCCCATCTCACTCTACCCCTCCACCAGACCTATCCATCAATGTCAGTGGCTGCTCTCTTTCCCCAGTCCCGCACGCTCGGTGCCTTGGGGTGATCCTCGACTCTGCGCTGGTGCATCGCTAAATGATCGCTAGTGAGCTTTCATACAGAAAGACCTCACAGCGATTCAGCAGCGACGCAGCGCACGATACTTACCATTCACACACAGCGATCCTCCCGCCCGCCTCCACGCGTCGCTCGTCGTCACAGCAGGAAGTCTCAGCAGGAAGCGCCCGACGAGAAATGGAGCTGGACATTCTCGCGCGATCAGCGATGGACAGCGGGGGAGCCGGTCGCTGGTAAGTATCACACATAACAATATCGCTAGCAATATCGCTATAACGTCAAAAACCAGTGACGTTTTAGCGATATTGCTAGCGATATCGCTTAGTGTAAAACCCCCATTAGGGATTAATGCACTACAGGGGGTCATCAAGAGACAGATACAGTGAGGCTGTAGACTTACAATGTAATAAGAAAAACACTATGGAAATAACTGGAATTGTTAAAAATAGGAATATACAAAAAATGACATCCACATAACATATCACACCATCACAACCTCTCCCCCCCATAATAAGTGAGCACGCCATAAGGTCTACACAGACCTCTGGCCTGCTCACTTTAGTCCACATTGCTCAGTTATTTATAGTTCCTTGTACAGTGGCAGGGGTAGGTCGGCCTGGGGAGCCTATGGTCCTTCTTGTCGAGACAGTCCATCGGCGTTCTGGTGTTGGCTTCCCCGTTTGTATTGGATGGAGAAGCTGTAGGGTTGTAAGGACAAGCTCCACCACAGCAATCTTCCATTGTCCCCTGATACGCGATTCAGCCATGTGAGGGGGTTGTGGTCTGTAACAATTGTAAAGTCTCTGCCATACATATATGGCTGCAATTTTTTTAGCGCCCATACGATGGCAAGGCACTCCTTTTCAATAGTGGCATAGGCAACTTCCCGATCCAGTAGTTTCCGACTGGCTAAAGCAACAGGATGTTCTTCTCCGGCGGCTTTCACTTGGCTAAGTACTGCCCCAATCCCAAAGGTGGATGCATCTGTCTGCACGAGGAACCTGCGTTTATAATCAGGGGCAGCCAAGACAGGAGCAGTGACGAGGGCAGTCTTTAACGCTGAAAAGGCATCCTCGCATGTCGTCGTCCACGTCACATTCCTAGGCATGTTCTTGCGGGTCAGGTCGGTTAGGGGCTTGGTCAAGGTGCTGAAGTTAGAAACAAATTTGCAATAGTATCCAGCAGTTCCTAAAAATGTACCTGCTTTTTAGTCTGGGGTCTACACCAGTTGCTAATGGCTTCCACCTTGGCAGGCTCAGGCCTTAGTGTCCCACCCCCTACTCTATGCCCAAGGTACTGCACCTTAGCCATCCCTATTTGGCACTTATCAGGGCGAATGGTCAGTCCTGCAGTAAGGATACAGTCCAGCACTATGCCCAAGTGTTTAAGATGTTCCTCCCAGGTTGTGCTAAAAATGGCGATGTCGTCTAAGTAAGCACAGGCAAAGTCCTGACATTGTTGTAACAGTTGATCTACCAGTCTCTGGAACGTAGCGGGGGCAGTTTTCATCCCAAAAGGCATTCCCAGGAACTCATAAATACCAAATGGAGTAATGAAGGCTGAGCGCTCCCGAGCGTCCTCCGTTAGGGGTATCTGCCAGTACCCCTTGCTCAAGTCTAACGTGGTCACAAATTGGGCACTGGCCAGACGATCCAATAGATAAATCCATCCTGGGCATGGGATAAGCATTACTCTTGGTGGCATAATTTAGTCGTCTGTAATCAACGCAGAATCGTGTTGTACCATCCTTCTTGGGAACCAGGACAACAGGAGAGGCCCAAGAACTGTGAGATGGCTGAATAACTCCCAGTTGTTTCATCTCCTCCAGTTCATTCTTTATCATGCCTTGAACAGCCACTGGAACCCGGTAGGTAGCCTGCTGGATGGGGCGTTGTCCGGGGGTTTCCACATGGTGGCTGGTGAGAGTAGTCTTCCACGGCTTTGAGGAGAAAGCAGCAGCCCTCGGCCTTAGTACGGCGACCATATCGTCCTTTTGTATATCCGATAAATGGGAACCCAGGGGCACTTGTTCCAGTGATCCTCCCGCTTGGGCAACCTGGAGGAGATCTGGGAGATACTCGTCGTCGGCGGTATCACTAGGGGGGTGGCAGACAGCTAGAACAGGCAGAGATCGGTCGTGGTAGTCTTTCAGCATGTTAATGTAGACGGTTTTCTGTCGTCGACCACTAGAGTCCAGGGCAATAACATAGTGTCATTAATTTTCTTGACAACCTGATAAGGGCCTTCCCACACTGCTTGAAGCTTGTTGGCAGGGGAAGCAGTAATCATGAGCACTTGCTGTCCTTCCATAAATTCCCGGTTCCTGGCATTACGGTCATACCAGGTTTTTTGTCTGGACTGGGCCATTCGCTGATGTTCTTTAGCGAAGGTAGCTAGCTGGGCGAGACGGTCTCTGAGCTCTAGAACATAGGGAACGATGGGCATTCCGGTATCTGAGATGTCTCCCTCCATATGTTCTTTCAGAAGAGTGAGAGGCCCACGGACCTTCCGGCTAAACAGTAGTTCGAAGGGAGAGAACCCTGTGGACTCTTGGGGAACCTCCTGATAGGCGAAGAGGAGATGTGGCAGGTACTTTTCCAGTCTTTCTCAACGTCATCAAAAGCCCTCAGCATATTTTTTAGGGTTCCATTAAAGCGTTCACATAGTCCGTTGGTCTGCGGGTGGTATGGGGTACTACCAGGGCGAAGCTGACCCGTCATTAGGAGCTATGACTAATCCAGGGATGAAAGAGATGCTTCATGAAGTAGACCCCGTGCAGGCAGCCCGGGCAGATAATCGACAACAGCATCGACAGGCGGTGTGGGTTAATGGAAAATGTATGCCGGGACTAAGAGATTCTGGAGCAACTTTGACCCTTGTGAAGCCTCATCTCGTCCGTGACCAAGAGAAGACGGACCGGACAGTGGCCGTCCGTGTAGCCGGGGGAGCCATACATCGACTTCCCACTGCCAGGATTCACCTGAACTGGGGAGTCGTGGATAGTCTTGTTGAGGTCGGCCTGATGGAGGATTTGCCTGCACACGTCTTGCTGGGAAATGACTTGGTGCCCATGTTGTCTGCATCCCCTCTGGCTGAGACCTATCCTGTGACCACCTGGAGACAAGCTCGAGCTGCGGAGGCGGAATCACACTCAGAGGAGGCCCAGGTAAGACACCCCAGCCCTACACGTATCACCATAGCCAGACACATTTCTTGGGCCACCCCAGCTGAGTTTAAAAGGGAGGTACTTGAGGATCCCTCATTGCAGGGGTATCGTGGGAAGGCACAGGAGGGAAGACGAGTACTGGAAGGGGAACAGTTTGTATGGCCTCAGGGACTCCTCTACCGGGTTACAGAGCAACGCCACACAGGGACAAGCCCCACTATAAAACGACAGCTGGTAGTTCCCAAGAAGTATAGGCAGGAGCTACTGCGAATCTCTCATGACATACCCTTGGCCGGGCACCTCGGCGTCAGTCGCACCAGGCATCGTCTGACACAAAACTTCTTTTGGCCGGGGGTAACCTATGATGTTCGTCAGTACTGACAGACCTGTGACAGTTGCCAGCGCATTGGCAAGAGGAGAGATCACTGCAAGGCCAAACTACACCCCCTCCCCATTGTGGAGGAGCCATTTAGCCGAGTAGCGGTCGATCTGATAGGGCCGTTAGCCAAACCCAGTCTGTCAGGGAAAAAGTATATATTGACAGTGGTAGATTATGCCACACGGTATCCAGAGGCGGTTGCATTACCTAACATACTGGCAGAGACAGTGGCGGCTGCCCTGCTCCAGGTTTTCTGACTGGTTGGATTTCCCCGGGAGGTTATCTCAGACCAGGGTACCCAGTTTACAGCAGAGGTGACCAACCAAATGTGGAAGCTGTGCGGCATAAAGTCCATTAGAAGCGTCCCGTACCACCCGCAAACCAATGGGTTGTGTGAACGTTTTAACGTAACATTAAAACAACTCATTGGGACTTTTACCAGGACCTACAGGGACTGGGAGAAATTCTTGCCACACCTCCTGTTTGCCTCTCGGGAGGTGCCCCAAGAATCCACGGGGTTCTTCCCGTTCGAACTGTTATACGGGAGGCAGTTAAGGGGACCCCTAAACTTATTGCGAGAACACTGGGAAGGGGAGGGAACCATAGAAGGAATACCTATTGCGTCCTGTGTGCTGGAATTCCGGGACCGCCTACAGGAGCTGACTCAGGCTGTACATGGGAACATGCAGGCGGCCCAACGGCGCCAGCGCGTATGGTACGATCGGAGGGCCAGAGAACGCACCTTTGAGATAGGACAGAAGGTCCTGGTGTTAGAACCAACTAGGCAGAACAAGTTCAAAGCTGCATGGCAGGGGCCCTACCAGGTAGTGGGGAAAATAGCCGACACCACCTACAATGTTGCTGATTGTGACGACCCCAAGGTTATCCGCATGTTCCACGTGAATATGCTGAAGCCCTACCGGGAGCACCCTACAGAGGTAGTGGCCATCTGTGCACCCGAAGCAGAGGATTAACAGGACCCCCCTTGCCTGATGTCTTAGGGGAGGGGACTCGGTCTAAAACATGGGACCATGTACACTTAGGAGAAAACCTAGGGCCTGGGGAGAGACAGCAGGCAGAGGCGTTGTTGAGGCAGCGACAGAGGATGTTTCCAGAGAAACCGGGGTACACCCGCCTGGCACAAGACAAGGTTGAGACCCAGGATCAGACCCCCCTGAGACAACCCCTCTTCCGCGTCCCTGAGTCTCTACGAGAAGGGATGCGACGAGATACAAGAGATGTTGCGTTTAGGGGTCATTGAAGAGTCAGCTAGTCCCTGGGCATCCCCCCGTAGTGTTAGTGCCCAAGAAGGATGGGACTACACGGTTTTGTGTAGACTATCGTAAGCTCAATGAGAAAACAGTGACGGATGCATACCCCATGCCGCGTGTGGATGAGTTGTTAGACCGGCTGGCGGGGGCAAAGTATTTGACCACCATCGATCTATGCAAAGGCTATTGGCAGATCCCCCTAAGTCCTGATGCTATTCCCAAGTCTGCATTTGTCACCCCATTCGGCTTATTCCAGTTTCGAGTTATGCCATTCGGGATGAAGAATGCCCCTGCGACCTTCCAGAGGGTGGCTGACCGGCTTCTGGATGGTCTCCAGGACTATGCTTGTGCCTACCTGGATGACATCACCATCTACAGTGCGACATGGGATGGGCATCTAAATCACCTAGAGACAGTATTGGACAGGATCCACAAGGCCGGAATCACCTTGAACTCCAACAAGTGTCACGTGGGCAAAGCAGAGGTTCAGTATTTAGGACATTGGGTGGGAAGTGGGAAACAGCAACCAGAACCAGCCAAGATTGAGGCCATAGCCAAATGGCCCACCCCACGCACTAAAACCCAGGTCATGGCGTTTCTAGGGACAGCCGGGTATTATAGGAAATTTGTCCCCAATTACAGCGGCGTATCCAAGCCCCTCACTGATCTGACCCGTAAGAACCTCCCCCGCCAGTTAACCTGGACCCCCGAGTGTGAGGAAGCCTTCCGCCAGCTAAAGGATGCCCTCAAAATACCCCGGTATTGGCCGAACCCGATCCAACTAAACGTTTCCTTGTTCACACAGACGCTTCTATGTTTGGTTTGGGGGCAATGCTGAGCCAAGTCGGGCCGGACGGTCAAGACCACCCGGTAGCTTACCAGAGTCGGAAACTATTGCACCGCGAAGCAAGCTATGCGGCCATCGAGAAGGAGTGTCTGGCAGTAGTATGGGCACTCAAGAAGTTACAACCATATTTGTATAGACGACAGTTTTCCCTCCTAACGGACCATAATCCCCTAGTCTGGCTTAATCGGGTCTCTGGAGACAACGCCAGATTATTGCGGTGGAGTTTAGCCCTACAACCTCTAGACTTCACCATCCATTACAGACCCGACAAACAAAATGGTAACGCCAGTGGACTAAGTCGACAAACGGAACTTGTACCAACCCCATATACTTCGGTCATCCCCAAGCCAATCCGTTAAGGATCAGACTGTGTATGACGATTGCGTCGCTGAAAAGGGGGAGCCGTGTTACAGAACCCTCCAGCACCCCAAATAGGAGATGCAGTATGATAGGTGTAATGTGAGATGTATGCCCTTAATGCAGCAACTGACCGGCTGCGACCCTC
Source organism: Dendrobates tinctorius (assembly GCF_039654945.1). Lineage (NCBI taxonomy): Eukaryota > Metazoa > Chordata > Amphibia > Anura > Dendrobatidae > Dendrobates > Dendrobates tinctorius. Next base: position 631,550 of record NW_027361810.1, read on the forward strand.
TGGGCAGAGGTAAACGAGATATCCCACTTCTGACCTCCCCCCACCTTTGTAAATCTAACGGCTATTGCAATGTACGTCTGGCGTCTTAATTGGAGCCTGTTATCTACTGGCCCGACACACATTGATTGTCCTGCCCTCTGTATGTATATATATATATTCTGAGACCGATGAGTAAAATGTTGTCACACTGGAAATAAATGGAGAAGCAGTGATCTTTTATATGTTCCCATGTTACAAAGCCTTTCGAGCCAGCGCCCTTCATTCAGAAGTGAGGAAAAGCAGAGTGGACCTCCTGAGAAACGGGGTGGTAATGTAAAGAGGTTTTACAGCACAGAAGACCCCGTTACAGCACTGATCTGCAAATAGTGAAGAACCTCTGAATTCTCCAGTCCGGGGTATGAGCCTCGTGCAGAAATCCCGGCACCTCCGGCCTCGGCTGCTGTCACTGAGGTCATTAATGGTCGTCGGAGGAAGGTTCTGCAGCTGCCGGTGGATCATTAGCACGTCTATCGATCCTGTGATTCTCATAATTCCACATTATATATTTTAGTTTGCTTTAGTTACCATGTTGCAAGAGCAATATTTGTGCAGGTGAACACAATGCAGAGTAAGCGCAGATGGACTGAAGCGCAGGATCCTAGCATATTGGAACATTTGGTCAACAGAGGTCTGGAAATATTGCTGAATGAAAGCCCACATTTCCCTTCTACAAATGTTTTTTTACTGAAATCTTGAAACCCCCTTATAAATTAAAAGTTATTATAGACATCCCAGAAGAAGAGATCTGTGGGTTTGGCACAGTGTGTCATATGTATACGATATAGTACCGGTAACACCAATGTTTCTTACAGAGGATAACCAGGCTTTCCTGGAATCTGTATCCGAGGAACGACCCCCCTCAAAGCCGGTATTCACCAGGACCATAATGGACATTGAAGTAGTGGAGGGTAGCGCCGCCAGATTTGACTGCAGGATTGAAGGTGATCTTTGGGGTTGCTGGGGGTGGGGTGTACATCCTGTATGTGCCACCTGCTTATCACCCTGTAATTCCTTTTCTCCATTCTTCAGGTCATCCTGATCCGGAGGTGATCTGGTACAAGGATGATCAGCCCATCAAGGAGTCACGTCACTTCCAGATCGAATATGATGAGGATGGGAACTGCTCCCTGACCATTGCCGAAGTGTGTGGGGATGACGATGCCAAGTACACCTGCAAAGCCATCAACAGTCAAGGGGAGGCGAGCTGCAAAGCCGAGCTCCTGGTGGAAGTGATGGCAGAAGAGGAGGAGGAAGAGGAGGAGGAAGAAGAGGAGGAAGAAGAGTGAATCTATATTCCATACAGGACATATTTCTAGCCCCAAACTACAGGGAAATTTTCCCACTTGAATCCCAGAAAAACACTCAACGAAGCTGGAAGTCCTATTCCACCCCACTGTCTGAAGACCACGTCCTCCGCCTGTAACACCCTGCATCGGGGATGTCTCACTGCACACTCGTTATATACAGAATAAACACTCTGATCTGTCATTATCCAGGGGACCAAGTGTTTCTAGGAGAGCAGATCTGATGAGAAGCACAAAATCCTGGTGGGGAAGATGTGATACCATGTGGTGGGTGGATGTAATGTAGGGAGGATACACTGAGGTGTGAATGGGGTGACTGGATACAATCGGGAAAGAATACAGTGTATCATACAAAACAATGCAGAATGAGGAGTGTGAATGGGAGGATACAATGTAATATATGGGGGATACATTGTAGTGTGATTGGGCGGATATGATGTATATGGGGGATACATTGTAGTGAGTGGGGGGATATGTATATGGGGGATACATTGTAGTGTGATTGGGGGATATGATGTATATGGGGGATACATTGTAGTGTGAGTGGGGGATATGTATATGGGGGATACATTGTAGATTGTAGTGTGAGTGGGGGGATACGATGTATATGGGGGATACATTGTAGTGTGAGTGGGGGGATACAATGTATATGGGGGATACATTGTAGTGTGAGTGGGGGGATACGATGTATATGGGGGATACATTGTAGTGTGATTGGGGGATATGATGTATATGGGGGATACATTGTAGATTGTAGTGTGAGTGGGGGGATGCGATGTATATGGGGGATACATTGTAGTGTGAGTGGGGGGATACGATGTATATGGGGGATACATTGTAGTGTGATTGGGGGATATGATGTATATGGGGGATACATTGTAGATTGTAGTGTGAGTGGGGGGATACGATGTATATGGGGGATACATTGTAGTGTGAGTGGGGGGATACGATGTATATGGGGGATATGATGTATATGGGGGATACATTGTAGTGTGAGTGGGGGGATAAGATGTATATGGGGGATACATTGTAGTGTGAGTGGGGGGATACGATGTATATGGGGGATACATTGTAGTGTGAGTGGGGGATATTATGTATATGGGGGATACATTGTAGTGTGAGTGGGGGATATCATGTATATGGGGGATACATTGTAGTGTGAGTGGGGGGATATGATATATATGGGGGATACATTGTAGTGTGATTGGGGGGATATGATGTATATGGGGGATACATTGTAGTGTGAGTGGGGGGATATGATGTATATGGTGGATACATTGTAGTGTGAGTGGGGGGGATATGATGTATATGGGGGATACATTGTAGTGTGAGTGGGGGGATACAATGTATATGGGGGATACATTGTAGTGTGAGTGGGGGGATACGATGTATATGGGGGATACATTGTAGTGTGAGTGGGGGGATACAATGTAGTGTGTTTGGGGATATGTATATGGGGATACACTGTAGTGTGATTGGGGGATACGATGTATATGGGGGATACATTGTAGTGTGATTGGGGGATACGATGTATATGGGGGATACATTGTAGTGTGAGTGGGGGGATATGATGTATATGGGGGATACATTGTAGTGTGAGTGGGGGGATATGAGGGATACATTGTAGTGTGAGTGGGGGGATATGATGTATATGGGGGATACATTGTAGTGTGAGTGGGGGGATATGATGTATATGGTGGATACATTGTAGTGTGAGTGGGGGGGATATGATGTATATGGGGGATACATTGTAGTGTGAGTGGGGAGATACGATGTATATGGGGGATACATTGTAGTGTGAGTGGGGGGATACGATGTATATGAGGGATACATTGTAGTGTGAGTGGGGAGATATGATGTATATGGGGGATACATTGTAGTGTGAGTGGGGGGATATGATGTATATGGGGGATACATTGTAGTGTGAGTGGGGGATATGAGGGATACATTGTAGTGTGAGTGGGGGGATATGATGTATATGGGGGATACATTGTAGTGTGAGTGGGGGGATACGATGTATATGGTGGATACATTGTAGTGTGATTGGGGGGATATGATGTATATGGGGATACATTGTAGTGTGATTGGGGGATATGATGTATATGGGGGATACACTGCAGTGTGAGTGGGGGGATATGTATATGGGGATACATTGTAGTGTGAGTGGGGGGATACATTGTAGTGTGATTGGGGGACATGATGTATATGGGGATGCATTGTAGTGTGAGTGGGGGGATACGATGTATATGGGGATACATTGTAGTGTGATTGGGGGATATGATGTATATGGGGGATACATTGTTGTGTGATTGGGGGATACAATGTAGCACATGGGGATACATTGTAGTGTGAGTGGGGGGATACATTGTAGTGTGATTGGGGGACATGATGTATATGGGGATGCATTGTAGTGAGTGGGGGGATACGATGTATATGGGGGATACATTGTAGTGTGAGTGGGGGGATACGATGTATATGGGGGATACATTGTAGTGTGAGTGGGGGGATACAATGTATATGGGGGATACATTGTAGTGTGATTGGGGGATATGATGTATATGGGGATACATTGTAGTGCGTGGGGGATACGATGTATATGGGTGATACATTGTAGTGTGCGTGGGGGGATATGATGTATATGGGGGATACACTGTAGTGTGAGTGGGGGGATACGATGTATATGGGGGATACATTGTAGTGTGATTGGGGGATATGATGTATATGGGGGATACATTGTTGTGTGATTGGGGGATACAATGTAGCACATGGGGATACATTGTTGTGTCAGTGGAAGGATACAATGTAGCATAGGGGAGTAGTCGAGTGTAAATGGTTGCCCTTTGCAGTCGCACGGACACCTTCAGTGTCTTTTCCTTGTTACAGGCTGATGATTATAACCCCCATTATGTACTCTGCACAGCGTGACCTGCCCGGTCCCCTTCCTTTAGTGGGACACATTGTCATATCAGTTCTATGTAGGAGCCACTTGTCCTAATGTAAAGCCCCTGCCAGCTCAGAAGTATTGGGGGGCCCTGTAATAAGCACAGTCTGCTCTGTGCAGGAACATGGAGGGTACGGGGGCCGCTCGCAGAGTGCAGACACTGTCAGTCACTGGTTTCCAGTACACCACACTTTCACAGCCAGGTGCGCTGAGAGTTGTAGTGCTCCAGCACTTGGATATGATCATGTTTCCCTTCAATGTAAGTGAATCTCTATTCCTACTGCTGCGATGCAGATCCTCGAGTGCAGAATCCCCGGGTAATGATGAGGGTTGTTGTTTGGATATGTGAAGCTGCTTTGCGTCCAGTATCGGATTTCCCGCTTCCACTTCACTTTCACCGTATTATTAGCACCTTGTTGTTTTATTTTCTGGGGATATAACGTCAGGCGCTGGTGGCGATGCCAGCGTGGACGAGTTGATGTGCCGCACCGCGTGTGTGTGTCTCTGTGTGAATAGAATCCGTGTGCATTCTCCGCCACAACATATTAGCTTGATGTAATCCCGTCCTGGACAGATTTAGTGCGTGCCGTCGTCTTCATTTCCGCTGACGATTTGTGACCGTTCACACTATAACTCAGATAGTGGAGGACATGGAGACGATGGGCTCCGGAAAGTTCCACCGATAGCTCGCCTTCATTTCCATGTCGTCCATGTATGTTAATTGAGGCAGAGGCCTTTTGTTTGTAACCACGTGTCCACCATGAACGGGATCCCGGACTCCCTCGCTCATGGGATCAGTGGGTTCACGGGGCAGAACCCCTACTGATCACACGTGTGTCTATTATAATGGAAGATTCCTCTAAATGTTAATTATCTCCATACTGAACAAGAAATAAAAATGACGAGATAATACACAGTAACGCCACCTCAGCTTGATGCAGTGCTAAAGCAAAGATACAGAGGGAACTTCTGTCCACGTGGATTCTTGGTCCTGGATATTAATACAAGTTATGTGCAATGCCAGTGTCCGGTCTCCTGGACCTGAGGCTTCTTGTATAATGGACCTGAGCCCCCAGAGGTTCATAGTGTGCAGAGTTGGGACACCACAGCGCCCTACACTGTGTAGTGGCCATTTTTGGGTACTGCAGCTATGTCATTATGTCTTCTCGACACAGAGAATAACAGAACTTTTCATGAAGTGAAGATGATTTACAATGGACTGGAAATGTTATACCCTAAACCCATAATGTACCATTTACCATGGTACACACAGGGTTAAGACCGGTCAGTCGTGTAGCGCTGTGATCGCAGATTGATGCATCCATGAACAGAATAAGTGTTACAGTGTTCACAGCTCAAAGTTATAATCTCCTACTGTATTCTTATGTTGTGATGAGAATGCTCTTGCCTTCCCTCCGTCCAACTAGTCTTCCTCCCCTTTTATTCGTCTTCCGCTCTTATTAACCTTCCTTGTCTTTTCCTCCTCCTTATTGCTCCCTCTTTCTTTTCCTCCATCTAGCTGTCATCCTTCCTTTCTCCTTCATCCCATTCCCCTTTTTTTCCTTACTCCTTCCTTTCTGTTCATTCTTCTTTCCTTTTCCTCCTTCCGCTTTCCCCCTCCTTCCTCTACTTCTTCCTTCTCCTGCCCACCTATATTCCCTTCCTCCCTTTCTTCTTCCCACTTTCTCCTTCCACTTTTTTCTCCTTCCTCTTCGTTCTCTCATTATTTCCTGTCCCTTTTTCCACTAATTTCTTCTTCCGCCCTCCTCTTCGTTACTTCCTCTTCACCTCTTCCTCCTTTTTGTTTGCTCCTTCATCCACTTTCTCCTTTTTTTCTATACTTTATTTCACTCGTTTCTCATTTTCCCGCCTCCTGTTGTTGCTCCTTTTCCTTTTTTCTTTCTCCTTTTTTACTCCCTCTCTCTCACACTCGTTCTCCTCCTTCTGTTATTTCTCCCCTTCCTCCCTTCCTGCTTCCTCTTATCAGGGATTGTTCATGTCTGACCTTTGCCGGAGATGAGAACACTACAGTTGTGGTTCCTCACATTATAAATAAAATCTAGCACAACGCATGCTTCCATTACCAGTGTCCTCCAGGTGTCTGTGTCTTCTTTTATGTTGCTTATCATGTGATAGACTGATACATTGTGACAGTTCTTCAGCTGTGAAGGTAGGTTTTCAGTGTATGGCTGTAAATAGGAATGCTTCCATTCAGGGCCGGACTGGCAATTCTGGCAAATGCCAGAAGGGCCTGTCTGGTGGTGGGCAGCCTTGTCTGCTACGTTGTTAACAGAATCAGTGTTCTCAAGACACCCATACTGTTAAGAGTTGTGATGGAGCAGAAAGTCGCTGACTCCGTCACTTACCCCAGCAGCCACGGGTATCATTAGAAATATTGGTCTTGTAGTAAATTTTGCTTTCCTCCATCTATGGTAATATTAGTAATATATCCCATCTGGTACATGGGCCTGTGTGATTCCAAATGCCAGGGCTGAATTTCAGCCCCAGTCCGTACCTGCTTCCATTCACTGACAGCAAGCAGGGATTTTGAAAATGATCAGTCATCGAAATGTAAAATCTATGTGGAAGTTGTGGCATTTCCATTTCGTTTGGCTGCAGGCAGAGTTCAGGCAGCAGAAGAGTCTGATCTCTACAGGAATCAATCTGCAGTGCACTTGGCCGCCATCAGGGTATTACTGTCCTGACTGGTGTATGGGGCCCGGTGAGCAGAGAGGGCCCGCAGCGGGCCCGCTCTCCTCTGCTCAGCGGGCCTTAGAGGCAGGATTCTGCCAGTGCAGAAACTGAACCTGCTTCTGTGAGGCTGGCAGCTGACGTCAGCGCGCACGTAACCGACCTATGACGTCATTGTTATTCGCCGGTGAGTGCACGCTTGAACTGCATAGAGGGAGCAACACCGCAGGAGCGCGGCCAGGTAAAGAGAAAGCTTTTCTTTATTTTTACTGAAAGCAGCACGGGGGTCATGATGGGAGATACGGTGGCAGGATGGGAGACACGGGGCAGGATGGGACATACAGGGCAGGATGGGAGAGGGGGTGGCATAAAGGGAGACACGGGGAAGGATGGGACATACAGGGCAGGATGGGAGACACGGTGGCAGGATGGGAGACACGGTGGCAGGATGGGAGACACGGAGCAGGATGGGAGACGGGGTGGCATAATGGGAGACACGGGGGCAGGATGGGAGATACGGGGGCAGGATGGGAGATACAGGGGCAGGATGGGAGACACGGTGGCAGGATGGGAGACACGGTGGCAGGATGGGAGACACGGTGGCAGGATGAGAGACACGGAGCAGGATGGGACATACAGGGCAGGATGGGAGACGGGGTGGCATAATGGGAGACACGGGGGCAGGATGGGAGATACGGGGGCAGGATGGGAGATACAGGGGCTGGATGGGAGACACGGGGCAGGATGGGAGATACGGGGGCAGGATGGGAGATACAGGGGCTGGATGGGAGACACGGGGCAGGATGGGAGATACGGGGGCAGGATGGGAGATACAGGGGCTGGATGGGAGACACGGGGCAGGATGGGACATACAGGGCAGTATGGGAGACGGGGCATGATGGGAGACATGGGGCAGGATGAGAGACTTTGTGGCAGGATGGGAGACACGGGGCAGGATCATGGGCAGGATGGAGACATATGCGGTAGGATGGGACATCACATGGGAGCAGAATGGGAGAACATATGGCTGGAACCAGGAATGAGGCACATGGGGGCCAGACTGGGGGATATTATTACCATAGGGTCTAATTAACGGATATTATTACTGCAGTGATGTATTTACCTATTTTATTTTTTTAGGAAACTGTTTTAAATGGGGAGGGGGGGGCGGTCCTGTTACTGTGCAGAGCGACACTATGTCGCCTTTTTTTCTTCATCTGGTATAGTTTAGAAGCTGGGATAAAATATGTAATTTGCTGTGCAAGCAGAGCTCTAGATAACTGTGTTATTTCCTGCAGAAAACAGCCCTGGCTGGATGAAGATGAAAAACAAAGATGAAGGACTTCACCTAGAGACATCACTGGTAAGTCAGTGTGTTACCTATACACTGACACTGTATACTATATACAGAGCTCCTGTGTATAATGTCTTGATCACAGTATAACGTGTACAATATATACAGTGCTCATGTGTATAATGTCACCGGTAATCACTGTATTATCTGTACACAGACACTGCATACTACGTACAGATCTCATGTGTATAATGGCACTTATGGTGATATTAGTATTGGTTTTTTTTTAATTATCAGTATTGTAATATTCAGTCACTATGTGGTGGTAATATGTTGTCTGGCCATGTTGTGGCGGTATAAGTTCCTTGTATGTGCTATTATTTGGTCACAATGTGGTGGCAATACAGTACAGAGCAAAAGTTTGGACACACCTTCTCATTCAAAGAGTTTTCTTTATTTTCATGACTATGAAAATTGTAGATTCACTCTGAAGGCATCAAAACTATGAATTACCACATGTGGAATTATATAATTAACAAAAAAGTGTGAAACAACTGAAAACATGTCTTATATTCTAGGTTCTTCAAAGTAGCTACCTTTTGCTTTGATTTCTGCTTTGCACACTCTTGGCATTCTCTTGATGAGCTTCAAGAGGTAGTCACCGGAAATGGTTTTCACTTCACAGGTGTGCCCTGTCAGGTTTAATAAGTGGGATTTTTTGCCTTATAAATGGGTTTGGGACCATCAGTTGTGTTGTGCAGAAGTCTGGTGGATACACAGCTGATAGTCCTACTGAATAGACTGTTAGAATTTGTATTATGGCAAGAAAAAAGCAGCTAAGTAAAGAAAAACGAGTGGCCATCATTACTTTAAGAAATGAAGGTCAGTCAGTCTGAAAAATTGGGAAAACTTTGAAAGTGTCCCCAAGTGCAGTGTCAAAAACCATCAAGCACTACAAAAACTGGTTCACATGAGGACCGCCCCAGGAAAGGAAGACCAACAGTCACCTCTGCTGCGGAGGATAAGTTCATCCGAGTCACCAGCCTCAGAAATCGCAGGTTAACAGCAGCTCAGATTAGAGACCAGGTCAATGCCACACAGCGTTCTAGCAGCAGAAACATCTCTACAACAACTGTTAAGAGGAGACTTTGTGCAGCAGGCCTTCATGGTAAAATAGCTGCTAGGAAACCACTGCTAAGGACAGGCCACAAGCAGAAGAGACTTGTTTGGGCTGAAGAACACAAGGAATGGACATTAGACCAGTGGAAATCTGTGCTTTGGTCTGATGAGTCCAAATTTGAGATCTTTGGTTCCAACCACGGTGTCTTTGTACGACGCAGAAAAGGTGAACGGATGGACTCTACATGCCTGGTTCCCACCGTGAAGCATGGAGGAGGAGGTGTGATGGTGCTTTGCTGGTGACACTATTGGGGATTTATTCAAAATTGAAGGCATACTGAACCAGCATGGCTACCACAGCATCTTGCAGCGGCATTCTATTCCATCCGGTTTGCGTTTAGTTGGACCATCATTTATTTTTCAACAGGACAATGACCCCAAACACACTTCCAGGCTGTGTAAGGGCTATTTGACCAAGAAGGAGAGTGATGGGGTGCTACGCCAGATGACCTGGCCTCCACAGTCACCAGACCTGAACCCAATCGAAATGGTTTGGGGTGAGCTGGACCACAGAGTGAAGGCAAAAGGGCCAACAAGTGCTAAGCATCTCTGTAAAACTCCTTCCAGACTGTTGGCAGACCATTTCCAGTGACTACCTCTTGAAGCTCATCAAGAGAATGCCAAGAGTGTGCAAAGCAGTAATCAAGGCAAAAGGTGGCTACTCTGAAGAACCTAGAATATAAGACATACAGTATTTTCAGTTGTTTCACGCTTTTTTGTTAATTATATAATTCCACATGTGTTAAATTCATAGTTTTGATGCCTTCAGAGTGAATCTACAATTTTCATAGTCATGAAAATAAAGAAAACTCTTTGAATGAAAAGGTGTGTCCAAACTTTTGGTCTGTACTGTATGTGGTCTGGTCATGGTGTGGTGGTATTTGTTCCTTGTATGTGGTATTATTGGTCACCATGTGGTGGTAATATGTGGTCTGCTCATGATACAGTGGTATTTGTCCCTTGTATGTGATATTATTCAGTCACTGTGGTGGTAATATGTGGTTTGAACATGGTGTGGCGGTATTTGTTCCTTGTATGTGGTATTATAGGTCTCTGTGGTGGTAATATGGTGTCTGGTCATGGTGCGGTGGTATTTGTCTCTTGTATGTGGTATTATTGGTCATTTTAAAAATTGAAAAATAAATAAAAATTTACCTAAATTCTATTGGATATTTTAACAAATGATTAATAGGATTGAGTAGAGTAGGGCCCGGCCAAAAGAGTCTACCTTGTCGTGGTGGCGGCTTAAAAAAATCTTTTGGCCAAAACAAAAGCTTCTGGCTATATGTGTGATCTGGTGATGGGAACTGTTAATGTGTGAGAAGTGGAGTTTTTCCAAGAGAGAGTGGTGGGACTGTAGACGGTTCAAGGGGTGGAGCCTGCGCGGAGTCTCAAGGGAGCCCCTAAAATTTTGCCGGTATGGGGCCCCGAAATTCCTAGTGGCAGCGCAATGCAGGTTGGCTTATCTATGTGGATCAGTGTTGGCCAGAGATAAGCGTCAGTAAATATCTGGCAGCCACTTCTCACTCTGCTGCTGGAAAGCTGCCATATACACTCACTGGCCACTTTATTAGGTACACCTGTCCAACTGTGTGTTAAGACTTAATTTCTAATCAGCCAATCACATGGCGGCAACTCAGTGCATTTAGGCATGTAGACATGGTCAAGACAATCTCCTGCAGTTCAAACCGAGCATCAGTATGGGGAAGAAAGGTGATTTGAGTGCCTTTGAACGTGGCATGATTGTTGGTGCCAGAAGGGCTGGTCTGAGAATTTCAGAAACTGCTGATCTACTGGGATTTTCACGCACAACCATCTCTAGGGTTTACAGAGAATGGTCCGAAAAAGAAAAAAAATCCAGTGAGCGGCAGTTCTGTGGCCGGAAATGCCATGTTGATGCCAGAGGTCAGAGGAGAATGGGCAGACTGGTTCGAGCTGATAGAAAGGCAACAGTGACTCAAATTGCCACCCGTTACAACCAAGGTAGGCAGAAGAGCATCTCTGAACGCACAGTGCGTCGAACTTTGAGGCAGATGGGCTACAGCAGCAGAAGACCACACTGGGTACCACTCCTCTCAGCTAAGAACAGGAAACTGAGGCTACAATTTGCACAAGCTCATCGAAATTGGACAGTAGAAGATTGGAAAAACGTTGCCTGGTCTGATGAGTCTCGATTTCTGCTGCGACATTCGGATGGTAGGGTCAGAATTTGGCGTAAACAACATGAAAGCATGGATCCATCCTGCCTTGTATCAACGGTTCAGGCTGGTGGTGGTGGTGTCATGGTGTGGGGAATTTTTTCTGGGCACTCTTTGGGCCCCTTGGTACCAATTGAGCATCGTTGCAACGCCACAGCCTACCTGAGTATTGTTGCTGACCATGTCCATCCCTTTATGACCACAATGTACCCAACATCTGATGGCTACTTTCAGCAGGATAATGCGCCATGTCATAAAGCTTGAATCATCTCAGATTGGTTTCTTGAACATGACAATGAGTTTACTGTACTCAAATGGCCTCCTCAGTCACCAGATCTCAATCCAATAGAGCATCTTTGGGATGTGGTGGAACGGGAGATTCGCATCAGGGATGTGCAGCCGACAAATCTGCGCCAACTGTGTGATGCCATCATGTCAATATGGTCCAAAATCTCTGAGGAATGCTTCCAGCACCTTGTTGAATCTCTGCCACGAAGAATTGAGGCAGTTCTGAAGGCAAAAGGGGGTCCAACCCCTTACTAGCATGGTGTACCTAATAAAGTGGCCAGTGAGTGTATATTCAATTATATTCAATCGTTACCGTGCATGCTCAGCTCTGCACACAGTTAGTAGAGAGATAAGCGAATGCCATATGCCTCTGCTTCCACTTGTGACACATGACAAGAGTCCACCCAGATCCAGTGCACTGGAAATCAGAAGTGAAGTGAGTATAAAGTCTTACTACAACATCTCCAGCTGTACACAGCTCCAATATAGAATTATGAATTACACCCCAGAGTACTGAAGGAGATAGCAGAAGAAATTTTTGAACCCCTCTCCATAATCTTTGAAAATTCTTGGAGAACAGGAGAAGTCCCAGAAGACTGGAGAAGAGCAAATGTTGTTCCTATCTTCAAAAAGGGGAAGAAGGTGCACCCAGGCAACTATAGGCCGGTGAGTCTGACTTCTATACCAGGAAAGATCTTTGAACAAATTATTAAACAACATGTATGTCAGTACCTGGATAAGAATGAAGTGATTAAACAGAGTCAGCATGGGTTTCTAACTAATAAGTCATGTCAGACTAACTTAATTTCCTTCTATGATGGAATCACTGATTGGGTGGATCAAGGAAATGCTGTAGATATAGTATATCTTGACTTCAGCAAAGCATTTGACAAAGTCTCTCATACAATCCTTATTGAAAAAATGACTAAGTATGGAATGGACAAGGCAACTGTTAGGTGGATTCATAACTGGCTTAGTGATCGGACCCAAAGAGTGGTCGTAAATGGCTGCACATCCAGTTGGAAGAATGTCTCAAGTGGGGTACCACAGGGCTCTGTCCTGGGCCCTGTATTGTTCAACATCTTTATCAACGATTTAGATGAAGGAATTGAGGGTAAACTAATTAAATTTGCTGATGACACAAAGCTAGGAGGGATAGCTAATACTAGAGAAGAGAGAGAGAGGATTCAAAAAGATATAAATAAACTGGAGAATTGGGCAGCAACTAATAGAATGGTTTTTAACAGGGAAAAATGCAAAGTACTACATCTGGGCAATAAAAATGAAAAAAGCATATACAGAATGGGAGGAATAGGCCTAAGCAACAGCACATGTGAAAAAGATTTGGGTATACTAATAGATCACAGACTGAATATGAGTCAACAGTGTGATGCAGCAGCAAAAAAGGCAAATGCAATTCTAGGATGTATTAACAGCATACAGTCTAGATCACGTGAAGTCATTATTTCCCTCTACTCCTCTTTGGTCAGACCTCATCTGGAATATTGTGTCCAGTTTTGGGCACCACATTTTAAAAAAGACATCAACAAACTGGAGCAAGTTCAGAAAAGAGTAACCAGAATGGTGACCGGTCTGCAAGCCCTGTCTTATGAGGAAAGGTTGCAGGATTTGCGATTGTTTAGTTTGCAAAAGCGAAGACTGAGAGGAGACTTAATAGCTGTCTACAAATATCTAAAGGGCTGTCACATTGTAGAAGGATCAACTTTATTCTCATTTGCACAAGGAAAGACTAGAAGCAATGGGATGAAACTGAATGGGAGGAGACACAGATTAGATGTTAGAAAAAACTTTTTGACAGAGTGATCAATGAGTGGAACAAGCTGCCACGAGAAATGGTGAGTTCTCCTTCAATGGAAGTCTTCAAACAGAGGCTGGACAGACATCTGACTGGGATGATTTAGCGAATCCTGCTTTGAACAGGGGGTTGGACCAGATGGCCTAGGAGGTCCCTTCCAACTCTACGATTCTATGATTCTATGATTCTTTGATTCTATGTGCCTCCATGTCAACAGCAACAAACAGGAGTGTAGTCGGTACTCGTACTCCCACATCACAAGGTTAGCGGAAAGATGCAGAGGCAGGGGAGTATATACAGCTTACACAATGCACAGATACATAAATACGATACATTCAAATATGGCAATTATGTACAAGTAAACAGTAGTATCATCTGCGAGCACCGCAGCAAGTTTTAGGCTGCGCCCCGACCACACCCATTCCACAACTAGTCACATCCATGTCCACACCCAACCTCACCCATTTAGCATTGCTGATCACACTGACTGGTACTGAGAGAAAGAAAGAAAACAGAGAGAGAAGAAAGGACAGAGAGAGAAAGAAAGAGGGGAAAGAAAGAAAGAACAGAGAGGAAGAAAGAAAGAACAGAGAGAAATAAAGAACACAGAGAGAGAAAGAGGAGACAGAAAAAAACAATAGAGAAAGAAAGAAAGAGGGGAAAGAAAGAACAGAGAGAACAGATAAAAAGAAAGAACAGAGAGCAAAAGAAAGGGGAAAGAACAGAGAGAAAGAGGGGAAAGAAAAAAAAAGAACAGAGAGAAAGAAAGGGGAAAGAAAGAACAGAGAGAAAGAAGGGAAAGAACAGAGAGAAAGGGGAAAGAAAAAAAAAAAGAACAAAGAAAGAAAGAACAGAGAGAGAAAGAAAGAGGGGACAGAACAAAAGAAGACCAAAAGAAAGAGGGGAAGAACAGAGAGAGAAAGAAAGAGGGGAAAGAAAGGAAAAAGAAGTAAAGAAAGAAAGAACAGAGAAAATGAAAAAAAAGAAAGATTAGAGAGAGAAAGAAAGAACAGAGAGGGAAAGAAAGAAGAACAGAGAGAAAAAAACAAAGACTTAAGAAAGCGAAAAAACAGAAAGAAAGGGCACAGAAAAAAAACAGAGAGAAAGAAACAGGGGAAAGAAAGAAAAAGGGGACAGAAAAATAACAGAAAGAAAGAGGGGAAAGAAAGAGCAGAGAGAGAAAGAGGAGAAAGAAAGAACAGAGAATGAAAAAAAGAAAGATTAGAGAGAGAAAGAAAGAACAGAGAGGGCAAGAAAGAAAGAACAGAGAGAAAGAACGGAGAAAAAGAAAGAACAAAGAGAGAAAGAAAGGGCACAGAAAAAAAGAACAGAGAGAGAAAGAGGGGAAAGAAAACAGAGAACAGATAGAAAGACAGAACAGAGAGAAAGAAAGAGGGGAAGGAAAGAACAGAGAGAGAAAGAAAGAGGGGACAGATAAAATGAACAGAGGGAGAGTGAAAGAAAGAGGGGGGAGAAAGAACAGAGAGAGAAAGAAGGGAAAGAAATAATGAGAAAAGAAAGAAAGAGGGTGTAACAGGGTCTACCAAGCTGGGGTACCTCTTTCAGTACCACCCCATGTTTTCGGAGGTCCACTCTGCGTTGGCTGGAGTCTGAATGAATGACGCTGGCTGGAATCCCTGGGTTACATGGGAGCATATAACAGATCACTGCTTCTCCTATGTATTTCCAGTCTGACAACACTTTATTCACAGAGGGCCGGCCAATAGAAAAGCGGCAGGCCAGACATACATTACAAAAAACCGCAGGTGGCCGGAGCCTGCCGATGTTTACTGTGGGAATTACAAAGGTGGGGGGAGGGCGGACAAAAGGGGAATGCTGATGCATTAGGGACATGCATCTCACATAGAACCTATTATCCATACATATAACTGCACAACATATTCTGGGTGCTAAGTGGTTCTGTAACACGTAACAGAGGGGAAAGAAAGAACAGAGAGAGAAAGAAAGAGAAAGAAAAAAAAAGAAAACAGAGAGAAAGAAAGAACAGAGATAGAGAGAAAGTGGAAATAAGAACAGAGAGAGAGACAGAAAGAAAGAAACAACAGAGAGAAAGGGGAAAGAAGAAGAAAGAGGGGAAAGAAAGAACAGAGTGAAAGAGAAAGGAAAAAGAAAGGTTAGAGAGAGAAATAAAAAGAGGGAAAGAAAGAACAGAGAGAGAAAGAAAGAGAGAGAAGGAAAGAACGGAGAAAGAAACAGAGAGAGAAATAATGAAAGATTCTATAAAGATGCTACAGCAGCCCGGCTCCCATTGTAGTGCCCACCTGAGCCTCCCGATGCAGGACATATCATGATCCGCTCAGATGGCCGACATCCCCGAGTCCAAGGTGATCCTGCTGTCTGCGCTGTCGGAGGAGGACACGGTGATGGATCTGAAGCATTCCTAGTTCCATTACAATCTCCTCATGAAATTACCTCATTTCCGGTCAGCTTCCAGCACATCACTTCAGGTGGAACATCATGTGTGAGTTTTAAAGTGCTCCTCGGGGCTCCGCCATGTACTCCTGTGTCCGCGGGAAAGGCCCGCTTTGTATGCCTCGTACACACTTGGCTCCGCTCCGTACACACACGGCTCCGCTCTACATACCTCATACACACGCGGCTCCGCTCCATACACCTCGTACACACACGACTCCACTCCGCACACCTCGTACACATTGCTCTGCTCCGTACACCTCGTACACACACGAATCCACTCCGCACACCTCGTACACATTGCTCCGCTCCGTACACCTCGTACACACGTGGCTCCGTTCACCTTTTACACACGCGGCTCCGCTCCATACGCCAAGTACACACACAACTCCACCGGCTCCGCTCCATACACCAAGTACACACACGGCTCCACTCCGCACACCTCGCACACATTGCTCCACTCCGTACACCTCGTACACACGTGGCTCCGTACACCTCGTACACATTGCTCCGCTCCGTACACCTCGTACACACGTGACTCCGTACACCTCTTACACACGCGGCTCCGCTCCATACACCAAGTACACACACGGCTCCACGCCGCACACCTCGCACACATTGCTCCACTCCGTACACCTCGCACACACACGGCTCTGCTCCGTACACCTCATACACACACGGCTCTGCTCCGTACACCTCGTACACACGCGGCTCTGCTCCGTACACCTCGTACACACGCGGCTCTGCTCCGTACACCTCGTACACACACGGCTCCACTCCGTACACCTCGCACACACACAGCTCTGCTCCGTACACCTCGTACACACGCGGCTCTGCTCCGTACACCTCACACACACTTGGCTCCGCTCTGTACACCTCGTACACACATGGCTCCGCTCCTTACACCTTGCACACACGGCTCAGCTCCGTACACCTTTTACACACACAGCTCTGCTACATCCACACTGTAAACCCCTCCTGACCCCACACAGAAACCTCATCCAGCACCATGACAACCAGCACAGCAGAGTCCAGCAGACAGGGCCCCAGATCATGTGACTCCTGACTCCTCCCCTCCAGTGACCTCATCACAGGTCCTGTGTGCACAGAGCAGGGATTTATCAGTAAGGGGCTGCAGTGGCCAGTTGGTCTCTCTGGGAGTGTAGTACAAAAGCTTACCACAGTTCCTTTATTGTAAAAAGCATCCAGTTCAATATACTCCTTTGAACGTTTTCGGTCATGTAATCGACCTTCATCAGAAACAGAATTTTTTCACAGTTGGTTTTAACTGAGAGGAGCTGTAAGGCCGGGGTCACACTGGCGAGGAATACGGATGAGTGAGAGGCGTTAAAAGCCGCATTACACACGGACCAATGATTCTCTATGGGGTCCCTCGCACCAGCCGTATATTTCTCATCCGTATTCTACGCTCCGTGCCAATCGCAGCATGCTGGGACTGTCAGCGTACTACGGCCGTAATACGCCAATGCAAGTCTATGGGTGCGCAAAAAATACGGATTACACACGGACCACACATGTGACCTGCGAGAAATACGCACCCGGTGTCTTTTACAAAAGCCAACAATTCAGTGCGCTATAGGGGAAGAGTCTTGAGGAGATCATTTGCATATTCCCAGTGCCTTCTGGGATAAGTGAAGAGTCTCCGCGAGCTCAACGATCACTGGGTTTTGGCCGTTGCAGCTGAAAAGAGGAAATCGGAAAAACCGCGCGCCGAATTTTGGCTCATCTTTCATCGTTTTTAAGAAATCTCAAGATGGAAGAGGCCAGGAGCCATTTGGTGAGCTGCATTTCTTGCTACATGTTCACAGATTTACCAGTGGAAAAGCCAAACTTCACATGCCACAAATGCAAGCTTGTGTCCCTGTTGGAGGAAAAGTTGCAAAATCTCGAAGAGAGGTTAGCTACGTTGAAGATCATTAAGGAAGGTGAAGAGTTCTTGGACAGAGCAGAATTATCTCTTCATGTTACAGAAAGAGAAGAAATTCGAAGTGCACCTGAAGAAACAGAGGAATGGAGACATGTGACCCAGAGAAGCAGGAGGATCAGGAGGCAGTCAGCACCCATACTGCTCAGGAACCAGTACCAGGCTCTCACGCAGGAAAACAATGAAGAAATACATCAGGATAAGACTTTGCCAACAAGCAGCAACCTTGTACGCCTTCAGAGGCCTCCTGGATGGAGAAAGAAAAATGTTGTGAAGAAGAAACGGAGAGTGGTGGTCATGGGGGATTCCCTGCTGAGAGGAACAGAGGCCGCTATCTGCAGACCGGATATAACTTCAGGAGAAATGTGCTGTCTTCCAGGTGCAAAAATTAAAGATGTGTCTGACAGGATATCAGGACTCTTCAGACCTACAGATGACTACCCATTCCTGCTACTACATGTGGGGACAAATGACACCGCAAGAAACGACCTGGAAATCATCTGCAGAGACTTTGAAGACTTAGGCAAGAAAGTGAAAGAACTGGGAGCGCAGGTGGTCTTCTCTTCCATCCTCCCAGTGGATGGCCATGGAACAAGGAGGTGGAATAAGATTCTGCAGGTGAACAACTGGCTACGTCGATGGTGCCGTCAGCAACGATTTGGATTTCTGGATCACGGAGTGAATTACTTATACGATGGACTACTTGCTAGAGATGGGGTGCACCTTACGAAGACTGGAAAGCATGTATTTGGAAGTCGCCTTGCTACACTTGTAAGGAGAGCTTTAAACTAGAACAACATGGGAAGGGAAGCAAAAGACCAGAAAAAGCCATACACCTGACAAATGCTATTGAGAACTCTGCTATTAGAAGTGGAAAGGAAGAACAAAGACGAAAGAATCTAATTAATAAAAATATTGGAGAAAGAGAAACCAATCACAAACTAAAATGTTTCTATACTAATGCACAAAGCATGGGCAACAAACAAGGAGAATTGGAACTACTAACACAGGAAAAGAAATATGATGTAATTGGAATCACTGAAACTTGGTGGGACAATACACATGATTGGAATACAAGACTAGAAGGATACAACTTATTTTCAAGAAACAGACTTGATAAACGAGGAGGAGGTGTCGCATTGTATGTTCGAAACGCGTATATCTGCACAGAGATTGAAGCTTCAGAGACTGGGAGTTCTGTGGAAACTGTTTGGGTAAGAATACAAGGACAGAACAATGGAAAGGACACCATTGTAGGCATTTACTACAGGCCGCCTGTGCAAGCCGAAGATATAGATGAACTCTTTATGCATCAGATGGCCAAATTCTCCAAAAAATATGACATGGTTGTCATGGGAGATTTCAACTATCCAGACATTTGTTGGGAATCTCAGGCAAAACTAACAGGTCAAGGAAATTCTTATCCTCTCTTGCTGACAACTTTATCTTCCAAAAGGTAAGGGAGAAAACAAGGGGAACTGCTACCTTGGATCTAATCCTTATAAACAGGGAGGAAATGGTTGAGGAGGTAAAAGTGGCTGGGACCCTAGGAGGTAGCGACCATGCTATTTTAGAATTTTGGATAACTAGAGGTGGAAGACCTGTGAAGACTCAGACGTCAAGGTTAGATTTCAGAAAGGCAGATTTTAAGGGATTCAGAAAGAGAATTGGAGGGATCCAATGGCTGGATATCCTTAAAGACAAAAATGTCCAGGAAGGATGGGAAATCTTGAAAAATTAAATTCTCAAAGCACAGTTGTTAACAATTCCGAAAACAGGGAAGAATAGGAAGCATTTAAGGAAACCAGGATGGATGAACACAGAACTTAAGCACATGCTAAAAAGGAAGAAAAAAATGTTTATAAAATGGAAAGAGGGAGGCATATCTAAAGAAGAATATAATGCTGTCTGCAGAACCTGCAGGGCACAAATCAGATTAGCTAAAGCTGAAAATGAACTGAGGCTTGCAAGAGATGTCAAAAGCAATAATAAAGGATTTTGGGGATATGTCAAAAGTAAAAGAAAAGTCAAAGATGCTATAGGATTTTTACAGGATGAAAATGATGAAATGGTAAGACAGGATGTTGAGAAGGCTGAACTTTTAAATTCCTATTTTGCATCTGTTTTCTCTCAGAAAGGAAATGCAACATCAACTGTTATTCACTGTCCTATTAAGGGAATAGAAGAATCCAGGATATGTATAAACAGAAAGATAGTGAGGAAACACTTAGCTAACCTAAATGAATTCAAGTCTCCAGGTCCAGATGAATTACACCCCAGAGTACTGAAGGAGATAGCAGAAGAAATTTTTGAACCCCTCTCCATAATCTTTGAAAATTCTTGGAGAACAGGAGAAGTGCCAGAAGACTGGAGAAGAGCAAATGTTGTTCCTATCTTCAAAAAGGGGAAGAAGGTGGACCCAGGCAACTATAGGCCGGTGAGTCTGACTTCTATACCAGGAAAGATCTTTGAACAAATTATTAAACAACATGTATGTCAATACCTGGATAAGAATGAAGTGATTAAACAGAGTCAGCATGGGTTTCTAACTAATAAGTCATGTCAGACTAACTTAATTTCCTTCTATGACGGTATCACTGATTGGGTGGATCAAGGAAATACTGTAGATATAGTATATCTTGACTTCAGCAAAGCATTTGACAAAGTCTCTCATACAATCCTTATTGAAAAAATGACTAAGTATGGAATGGACAAGGCAACTGTTAGGTGGATTCATAACTGGCTTAGTGATCGGACCCAAAGAGTGGTCGTAAATGGCTGCACATCCAGTTGGAAGAATGTCTCAAGTGGGGTACCACAGGGCTCTGTCCTGGGCCCTGTATTTTTCAACATCTTTATCAACGATTTAGATGAAGGAATTGAGGGTAAACTGATTAAATTTGCTGATGACACAAAGCTAGGAGGGATAGCTAATACTAGAGAAGAGAGAGAGAGGATTCAAAAAGATTTAAATAAACTGGAGAAGTGGGCAGCAACTAACAGAATGGTTTTTAACAGGGAGAAATGCAAAGTACTACATCTGGGCAATAAAAATGAAAAAAGCATATATAGAATGGGAGGAATAGGGCTAAGTGACAGCACATGTGAAAAAGACTTGGGTATACTAATAGATCACAGACTGAATATGAGTCAACAGTGTGATGCAGCAGCAAAAAAGGCAAATGCAATTCTAGGATGTATTAACAGAAGCATACAGTCTAGATCACGTGAAGTCATTATTTCCCTCTACTCCTCTTTGGTCAGACCTCATCTGGAATATTGTGTCCAGTTTTGGGCACCACATTTTAAAAAAGACATCAACAAACTGGAGCAAGTTCAGAAAAGAGCGACCAGAATGGTGACCGGTCTGCAAACCCTGTCTTATGAGGAAAGGTTGCAGGATTTGGGAATGTTTAGTTTGCAAAAGAGAAGACTGAGAGGAGACTTAATAGCTGTCTACAAATATCTAAAGGGCTGTCACATTGTAGAAGGATCAACTTTATTCTCATTTGCACAAGGAAAGACTAGAAGCAATGGGATGAAACTGAATGGGAAGAGACACAGATTAGATATTAGAAAAAACTCTTTGACAGTTAGAGTGATCAATGAGTGGAACAGGCTGCCACGAGAAGTGGTGAGTTCTCCTTCAATGGAAGTCTTCAAACAGAGGCTGGACAGACATCTGACTGGGATGATTTAGCGAATCCTGCTTTGAGCAGGGGGTTGGACCAGATGGCCCAGGAGATCCCTTCCAACTCTACGATTCTATGATTCTATGATTCTATACAGTAAACTCACACTGACAGGTTTAATAAAGAAACGAAAGAATAGATATAAACACATAGAATACATATATATATATACATATATATATATACAGTGGGGCAAAAAAGTATTTAGTCAGTCAGCAATAGTGCAAGTTCCACCACTTAAAAAGATGAGAGGCGTCTGTAATTTACATCATAGGTAGACCTCAACTATGGGAGACAAACTGAGAAAAAAAAATCCAGAAAATCACATTGTCTGTTTTTTTTTTCATTTTATTTGCATATTATGGTGGAAAATAAGTATTTGGTCAGAAACAAAATTTCATCTCAATACTTTGTGATATATCCTTTGTTGGCAATGACAGAGGTCAAACGTTTTCTGTAAGTCTTCACAAGGTTGCCACACACTGTTGTTGGTATGTTGGCCCATTCCTCCATGCAGATCTCCTCTAGAGCAGTGATGTTTTTGGCTTTTCGCTTGGCAACACGGACTTTCAACTCCCTCCAAAGGTTTTCTATAGGGTTGAGATCTGGAGACTGGCTAGGCCACTCCAGGACCTTGAAATGCTTCTTACGAAGCCACTCCTTCGTTGCCCTGGCGGTGTGCTTTGGATCATTGTCATGTTGAAAGACCCAGCCACGTTTCATCTTCAATGCCCTTGCTGATGGAAGGAGGTTTGCACTCAAAATCTCACGATATATGGCCCCATTCATTCTTTCATGTACCCGGATCAGTCGTCCTGGCCCCTTTGCAGAGAAACAGCCCCAAAGCATGATGTTTCCACCACCATGCTTTACAGTAGGTATGGTGTTTGATGGATGCAACTCAGTATTCTTTTTCCTCCAAACAAGACAAGTTGTGTTTCTACCAAACAGTTCCAGCTTGGTTTCATCAGACCATAGGACATTCTCCCAAAACTCCTCTGGATCATCCAAATGCTCTCTAGCAAACTTCAGACGGGCCCGGACATGTACAGGCTTAAGCAGTGGGACACGTCTGGCACTGCAGGATCTGAGTCCATGGTGGCGTAGTGTGTTACTTATGGTAGGCCTTGTTACATTGGTCCCAGCTCTCTGCAGTTCATTCACTAGGTCCCCCCGCGTGGTTCTGGGATTTTTGCTCACCGTTCTTGTGATCATTCTGACCCCACGGGGTGGGATTTTGCGTGGAGCACCAGATCGAGGGAGATTATCAGTGGTCTTGTATGTCTTCCATTTTCTAATTATTGCTCCCACAGTTGATTTCTTCACTCCAAGCTGGTTGGCTATTGCAGATTCAGTCTTCCCAGCCTGGTGCAGGGCTACAATTTTGTTTCTGGTGTCCTTTGACAGCTCTTTGGTCTTCACCATAGTGGAGTTTGGAGTCAGACTGTTTGAGGGTGTGTACAGGTGTCTTTTTATACTGATAACAAGTTTAAACAGGTGCCATTACTACAGGTAATGAGTGGAGGAAAGAGGAGACTCTTAAAGAAGAAGTTACAGGTCTGTGAGAGCCAGAAATCTTGATTGCTTGTTTCTGACCAAATACTTATTTTCCACCATAATATGCAAATAAAATGAAAAAAAAAACAGACAATGTGATTTTCTGGATTTTTTTTTCTCAGTTTGTCTCCCATAGTTGAGGTCTACCTATGATGTAAATTACAGACGCCTCTCATCTTTTTAAGTGGTGGAACTTGCACTATTGCTGACTGACTAAATACTTTTTTGCCCCACTGTATATATATAAACTGTGTTCCAAATTATTATGCACAAAGAGTTTCGGAGTGATAAGGTTAGAGTTTTTTTTGTCATTTACACTCATTGATGGTGATGTGTGTCCGGGCTCTTTATATCACTGAAAGCAATTGCAGATACCTGTGCACATTAGTTTGGCCGGTGTGTCCAAATAACGGCAAGACTACTGAAGAAGGCTGTTCCACATCATTAAGCAGCCTACATTTTTTGCCAAAATTTGAAAGAAAAAGGATGTGTCGGCTGCTGAGAAGCAACAAATTGTGGAGTGTTTAGGTCAAGGCATGACTACAATCAACATTGCCAAGACACTTCACCGTGATCATCGCACAATCAAGAAGTATGTCGCTGATTCCCGACACACACGTGTGCGTGCTGATAAGGTAAAATTGAGGACTCTTTCCAACAGGCAATTGCGTCAGGTTAAAAGAGCAGCTGCAAAAATGCCTTGTCATAGCAGCAGACAAGTTTTTGAAGCTGCTGGTGCCTCCAACGTCCCCCGAACAACAAGATGCAGGGTCCTTCAGAGGTTTGCAGCTGTGCGTAAGCCGTCCTGTCGACCAGCTCTATCCACTGCACACAAGCAGAAACGGCTCCAGTGGCCAAACGAGACATGAAGACTGATGAGTGCCGTGCAACGCTCGATGGTCCAGATAGATGGAGTGGAGGATGGCTGGTTGATGGACACCCCATGAAAACACGGCTAAGGTGCCAACAAGGAGGAGGTGGAGTAATGTTTTGGGCTGGAATCATGGGGAGAGAGATTGTCGGCCCCTTTAGGATCCCTGAAGGGGTAAAGATGAACTCCATAATCTATGTGGAGTTTCTAAAACAGCACTTCCTTCCATGGTTCAAGAGGAAGAACCGTGCTTTCCGCCGCAAGATCATTGTCATGCCTGATAATGCACCGTCTCCTGCTGCAAATAACACATCTGCATCTCTGGCTGCTATGGGCATAAAAGAGGACAAACTTATGGTGTGGCCACCATCTTCCCCTGACCTCAACCCCACTGAGAACCTCTGGAGCATCATCACAAGGAGCGTCTATGATGGCGGGAGGCAGCTCACATCTAAGCAACAGCTCTGGGAGGGGATTCTGTCCACAGGCAAAACAACTGAAGCACAAACCATCCAAAAACTGACAAATCCAATGGACGAGAGAGTTCAGAAGCTTCTTTCCAACAAGGGTCCTATGTGCAAATGTAACATCACCCAGAAGAAAGTTTTGACTTGAAAACTGTTTGATTTCATTCTGTAATAAGCTGATAATGCTGATAACTTCACAATTCACCATTATTTTGTTCAAAATAAAAATAAAAAGGTTGAAAACTCTGCTGTGCATAATAATTTGGAACATGCATTGTGAGTGTTTCTTATTTGTAAAAATATACTGTTTTCATAGGCAGATTGTTCAAAAACATTGCAATTATACTAGAATATTAGATGACTGGAAAATAACAATGACTGCAATTCATAGAGGTAATTTACAGAATATAGGAGGAAATATTTTTTGCATAATAATTTGGAACACAGTGTGTATATAT
This sequence comes from Dendrobates tinctorius, assembly GCF_039654945.1. Lineage (NCBI taxonomy): Eukaryota > Metazoa > Chordata > Amphibia > Anura > Dendrobatidae > Dendrobates > Dendrobates tinctorius. Next base: position 656,723 of record NW_027361810.1, read on the forward strand.
ATATATATATACACAAGTCATTGAGACACACACATATATATATATATATTTATATTTCCCAGAGTTCTTCATAGCAGAATAGCCGCTAATTAGATTGCCGGCTTCTATGAAATCATTCCCCAACCCGACATGAAATGACACATGGTTTACATTCAGTAAACCATTTCATTTCATGTTTTTTTATATGTCCCTGACTAATAATTAGATGAGGGTTTGTGTGCAAAATTTGGGAGTTGCAGTTGTTATTTTAAGGGGTTAATTCATTGTTAAAAAATGCGTGGGCTTCCCATTGCCCTATAGTGGTGGTGAGTGGGTTAATCTAACAAAGGGTTAATGTCACTATTCCATTGTAAGGTGACATTAACCCTTTGTTAGATTAACCCATTCGTCACCACTATAGGGCAATGGGAAGCCCACGCATTTTTTAACAACGAATTAACCCCTTAAAATAACAACTGCAACTCCCAAATTTTGCACACAAACCCTCATCTAATTATTAATCAGGGACATATAAAAAACATGAAATTAAATGCTTTACTGAATGTAAACCATGTGTCATTTAATGTCGGGTTGGGGAATGATTGCATAGAAGCCAGCAATTTAATTAGCGGCTATTCTGCTATGAAGAACTCAGTGAAATATAAATAATAATAATAATAATAATAATCTTTATTTATATAGCGCCAACATATTCCGCAGCGCTTTACAGTTTAACAGTTTCAAAACACAACAGTCATAAGTAACAGCGTTAACAATACAATAATTAAAGCAAAATAAGACGAAATAAGCCACCCCTGCTGGTGAGAGCTTACAATCTACAATGAGGTGGGGGAGATACAGAGTACAGGTGTGTATTTACAATGGTGTATTTACAATGATGGTCCAGCCATCTTGAGGGAGTGAAGGATGGATGGAGATAGTGAATGGGCTACACACGCACACTTGCACATAGAATGACTGTGATTAGGGAACGTGATAGGCCGCTCTGAACAAGTGTGTTTTGAGGGAGTGCCTAAAACTATGCAAATTGTGGATAGTCCTGATTTCTTGGGGTAGAGCATTCCAGGGGATAGGAGCAGCACGGGAGAAGTCTTGGAGTCGGGAGTGGGAGGTACGGATTAGTGCAGAGGTTAGTCGAAAGTCATTTGCATAGCGCAGCGATCGGCTAGGCCGATAGACAGAAATGAGAGAAGAGATGTAAGGGGGTGCCGCACTGTGGAGAGCTTTGTGGGTGAGAACAAGTACTTTGAATTGTATCCTGTAATGAATGGGCAGCCAATGTAAGGACTGGCGAAGAGCGGACGCTATATATATATATATATATATATATACACTCACTGGCCACTTTATTAGGTACACCATGCTAGTAACGGGTTGGACCCCCTTTTGCCTTCAGAACTGCCTCAATTCTTCGTGGCAGAGATTCAACAAGGTGCTGGAAGCATTCCTCAGAGATTTTGGACCATATTGACATGATGGCATCACACAGTTGGCGCAGATTTGTCGGCTGCACATCCCTGATGCGAATCTCCCGTTCCACCACATCCCAAAGATGCTCTATTGGATTGACATCTGGTGACTGAGGAGGCCATTTGAGTACAGTGAACTCATTGTCATGTTCAAGAAACCAATCTGAGATGATTCGAGCTTTATGACATGGCGCATTATCCTGCTGAAAGTAGCCATCAGATGTTGGGTACATTGTGGTCATAAAGGGATGGACATGGTCAGCAACAATACTCAGGTAGGCTGTGGCGTTGCAACGATGCTCAATTGGTACCAAGGGGCCCAAAGAGTGCCAAGAAAAATTTCCCACACCATGACACCACCACCACCAGCCTGAACCGTTGATACAAGGCAGGATGGATCCATGCTTTCATGTTGTTTACGCCAAATTCTGACCCTACCATCCGAATGTCGCAGCAGAAATCGAGACTCATCAGACCAGGCAATGTTTTTCCAATCTTCTACTGTCCAATTTCGATGAGCTTGTGAAAATTGTAGCCTCAGTTTCCTGTTCTTAGCTGAGAGGAGTGGTACCCAGTGTGGTCTTCTGCTGCTGTAGCCCATCTGCCTCAAAGTTCGACGCACTGTGCGTTCAGAGATGCTCTTCTGCCTACCTTGGTTGTAACGGGTGGCAATTTGAGTCACTGTTGCCTTTCTATCAGCTCGAACCAGTCTGCCCATTCTCCTCTGACCTCTGGCATCAACAAGGCATTTCCGGCCACAGAACTGCCGCTCACTGGATTTTTTTTCTTTTTCGGACCATTCTCTGTAAACCCTAGAGATGGTTGTGCGTGAAAATCCCAGTAGATCAGCAGTTTCTGAAATTCTCAGACCAGCCCTTCTGGCACCAACAATCATGCCACGTTCAAAGGCACTCAAATCACCTTTCTTCCCCATACTGATGCTCGGTTTGAACTGCAGGAGATTGTCTTGACCATGTCTACATGCCTAAATGCACTGAGTTGCCGCCATGTGATTGGCTGATTAGAAATTAAGTCTTAACACACAGTTGGACAGGTGTACCTAATAAAGTGGCCAGTGAGTGTATATATATATATATATATATATATATATATATATGTTTGTCTCAATGGCTTGTGTATATATATATATATATATGTATTCTATGTGTCTATATCTATTATTTCGTTTCTGTTAGAAACCCTGTCATAGGGCTCCATTATATGTCCATTTTGCAAGGCGGCGAGAAAATCTCGCCATACGGATTGCATACGGATGCTGACATGCGCAAACTACGCGACCACACCTTGATTACAGATGACATACGGAGCACTATTTAGGGGTCATTCATCCGTATTACGCCTGTAAACTACGGACCGTATTTTGCGTCAGTTATTGTGACCCCGGCCTAATGGAAAATTCCATATATTATTATTAAAGAACAGCTGTCGTAAGTAGGCACTCTTCAGTACTGGATTTATTCATTAATAATGTGGAGAAACAGACGTGTCAGAAGCAGCGGCTACTGAGGATGAAAGGGCACACTTCATGCAGGAAATGACTAGACCCACGGGATTGACACCTTAAGTTATGCAGGGAGCGGTATAGCCAATAATTGGCGTGGGTGTCCAGAAATCTGCACTGTAATATATTCAGGGAACTATCCTGTGTTGTTTGTGACAGGCATAAATGTCCACAACTGGGTGGACACACACGAGAGAGGTTGAGGAGAGCTGGGGGGATGTCCACGCCGTTGCGAAAGTGGGATGGTGTGGGCAGAATCCATCCCTGCTCACTGCAGATGAGCCGGCCGGGGCTGTGGGGGGCAGGGCCAAGGAGCATGGTGCGGCGAAAGGGGGGCGCACTGTTGTGGCAGGGGCGCAGTGCACCTCAACAGAGGACAGGAGGCGCACGGCTGGGACAGAGCCACGGGAAAAAAAAATACACAAAAGTAGGAAAAATCATCCGCAAGGAACACTGGGCGCGCTGCTGTGACGGGGGGACAGCATGCCCCAGCACCCCGAAGTCTGTGGCTACAGGGCAAGCAGCTCAGAAACATTCTGCCCAGGACAACAAGGGGCACAGTGCTCCAAAACCACAGCACAATGTCAGCACTGGACTAATTAAAACGGGTGTGGTGCTGCACCCCTCCCCCGGCCCGGCAGGTGTGAGTGCAGAGACTGCAGATACAAGGGAGAAAGGAATGGCTATGACTGCGGAAGGTGCAGAGAACACTGGTAATGGGGTGAACGATGGGTGTTGTGGTGCTGCAAATGATGGGAGTAGTGGTGGATAGAGTTGAGCGAAACAGGTCGGCCAGATTCATAAGTCGCCGACTTATCGTAAAGTCGGGTTTCGCTGACCGAAACCCGACCACAGCGTGAAGTCGGCCATGCGGTCGGCAAAACGAGCGCCAAAGTCGGATTTCCCAGAATGCTTGCACCTGACTTTTTCAGCTACTGAGCAAGGACGTACACCGTGGGCAACGAGATGACATGTGCAGCGTCCGGGGAGAGAGAGAGTTTTCGCGCACTTTAAAAAAGCAGTCCGGCATGTAGGTGTGTTTACTCTCCTCCACTCCCTGCCGACTTTGCTTCCCCATTGGCTTGCATTGAGTTTCGTGTTTCAGTCGGACCTCCGACTTTTCACGATAGTCGGCCGATTTCATTCGACTCGACTTTTGAGAAAGTCGGGTTTCATGAAACCCAACTCGACCCTAAAAAAGGCAAAGTCACTCATCTCTAGTGGTGGAGTGAATGATGGGAGTAGTGGTGGAGTGAATGATGGGAGTATTGGTGGAGTGAATGAGGAGAGCAGCACTGGTGTTGGTGGAGGGGAAGTAGGTAGTGGTCCCACTGCCCCTCCAGCGGTGGGGTGGGTTTCAGCCCCTAGCTATTCGGGGGCTGTCACTGCTGGGGGTAGTAGTGCGCCCTTGTCTGGTGGCCCCGAGGACGGTGACTTGCAGCAGCGCTTCCTGGACGCCCTGAAGAAAGGGGAGAGTTACATCAATGTAGAGGGGAGGGAGGTTGATCTGTCTTTCTGGATAGAGAGACACGGTCTTTCCGCCTTCCGAGATAGAGGGGCAGAGACTGTCTGGTCTCTGCCGACATCGGGGCAGAGGAGTAACCGTAGGAACGTGGCCCGTCTCCAGTGGGTTTGCAAGGATGCCTTTCCTGATCGATCAAAGGCTGCTGAGCTAATGCTGGGGATGGGCTTTGCGGCATATGACATCTCTGCCTTGATCCATCCCTATGGGACCTCCTACTTCGATGTCAGCTTCGTGAGACCGGAGGGTCTTGAGCTTTTAGGTCTCGCCATGAGCTGGCTCGCGGTCGCCCGAATTGCAAGGTTTTGTCCCTGTCGCAATATCCCGCCAGGACTCGGTCAGGAAGGTGACCGGTTTGACCAGTAACGAGTCACTTTCCTGTATGGACATCTTCACCTGGATTGGTCGATATGGCGACATTGTCGTCATTCCTGAGAAGACCCGCGATGACCATGGTATCTGGTCAGGGGTCTGGACCTTCATGGTGAAATTGAAGGTTTCAGGAAACACCGTTACCCATATACCTTCCTCAACATTTTTGGAGAGGGACAGGATCCTGATTTTCTACAAGGGGCAGCCTAAGGTCTGTTACAGGTGCGGCAGCCCCACACACTTTAGTGCGCAGTGTATCACCCAGAAATGCGCACTCTGTGGGGACCTCGGCCATCTCGCTGCTACCTGTGGCAGGATTAGGTGTAACTTGTGTGGTGACCTCGGTCATCCGTTCAGTCGCTGTCCGCGTTCCTTTGCCAATGCGGTCCTGAAAGCGGCGAGTGCGGGACAGGCGAAAGCCGGGACTAATCTTGCCGGTGAAGGCACCAGTAGGGGCGGAGGAGGCAGGGAACCGGTGAGGAGCAAGCTGCCGCCATCCAACATCAGGCGGCAGGAGCAGCGCCATGGGAACAGGGGGCAGGGAGTAATGACCCTAAACCCTGACCCGGGTACTTCACTTGCAGTTGAGGATCCTAAAGACAGCGAATTGAGCGAGGAATCAGGAGATTTGAAAGGGAGGATCAGGCGGACGCCATGTCCTCCCAGGAACCCTCATCCGGTGACAGTCTGGATGAGGGAGAGGGGGAATGGTCACAACAAAGGAAAAAGGGTAACAGGAAAACAACCAAGGGTAAGAGTGGGTCCGGGTCTCTAGCCTCCGCCCTGGAGTGCGACCCCTCTGATTCTCTAGCCCTGATCCAGGTGCAATTGGAAAGTCCAGCCGCCCCCCCCCTCTGGTGGAACTCTCCAACCAGTTCCGGGACCTCCAGAACTCCCCTCCAGAGGGGGAGGACAGTAACGCGGAGTAGGAGGTTGCGGACAAGGATGTTGGGGCTCAGGAGGTCACTGAGTCTTCTTCTCAGGGAGCAATTAAAGGGCCCTCTGGGGGGGGACTACCTCGGGACCACCAGACAAGGGCCAGAGTGTATGTAAAGAGAGAATGGATGAGTCTGTGTGTCTTAAGCACACTAAAATCTCGTCATTGTCGGACGAAGAGGGTGAAACTGTTGTGGGTGGGAAGAAAAAGGCTATCTAATCCAATCAATCATGATGGCGGCACCCACACCGTTGACGCTAGCAACCATTAGGCTGTGTGCCCACGTTGCGTTTTTTAAGTGTTTCCGCAGCGCTTTTAGACGCGCGCTTCTGCTGCGGAAAGGCTTAAGAAAAGCATCCCATGGAAACATAATGGAATCCGCACATGTTGTGCTAATGGTGCGTTTTTTCCGCTGCGGAAACGCTAAGCGGAAAAAAACGCAGCATGGTCATTAATTTTGCGGAAACGCACACGTTCCCATATACATTCAATTGTATAGCAAAAAATGCATAGGAAAACGCATGCAAAAACGCTTACAAAAGCACTTCATAAAACACATCCGTTTTCCCGGGAAGACGGTGTGCGTTTCCACTCAGGAATATTCTGCATGAAAAACGCAACGTGGGCACACAGCCTTAACCCCTTAACAACCAGGGGTATTTTTGGTTTTGCATTTTCATTTTTCCCTCCCCTTCTTTCCAGAGCCATAACTTTTTTATTTTTCCGTCTATATGGCCATGTGAGGGCTTATTTTTTGTGGGACGAGTTGTACTTTTAAATGACACCATTGGTTTTACCATGTCGTGTACTCAAAAACGGGAAAAAAATTCCAAGTGCGGTGAAATTGCAAAAAAAGTGCAATCCCACACTTGTTTTTTGCTTGGCTTTTTTGCTAGGTTCACTAGATGCTAAATCTGCCCTGCCATTATGATTCTCCAGGTCATTACGAGTTCATAGACACCAAACATGTCTATGTCCTCTTTTATCTAAGTGGTGAAAAAAAATTCCAAAGTTTGCTAAAAAAAATAAATAAAAATTGCGCAACTTTCTGAGACTCTTAGCGTCTCCATTTTTCATGATCTGGGGTCGGGTGAGGGCTTATTTTTTCCGTGCTGGGCTGACGTTTTTAATGATACCACATTTGTGCAGATACGTTCTTTTGATCGCCCGTTATTGCATTTTAATGCAATGTCTTGGCGACCAAAAAAACGTAATTCTGGCGTTTTTAATTTTTTTCTCGCTACGCCGTTTAGCGATCAGGTTAATGCTTTCTTTTATTGATAGATCGGGCGATTCTGAACGCGGCGATACCTAATATGTGTATGTGGGATTTTTTTTGTACTGTTTTATTTTGATTGGGGCGAATGGGGGGTGATTTGAACTTTTAGGTTTTTTTAATTTTTTTTATTTTTAAACATTTTTTTTTTACTTTTGGGATGCTTCAATAGCCTCCATAGGAGGCTAGAAGCATGCGCAACCCGATCGGCTCTGCTACATATGGGCGATGAGCAGATCGCCCATATGTAGCCGATTTACTGCTGTGCTTTCAGCCCCGACCACCGGGTGGCGCTGAAAGCCATATGCCTGGAACAACCATAGAGGTCTCATAGAGACCTCTGGTTGTCCAGGCAACATGACGCCGACCCCTGATCACGTGACGGGGGTCGGCGATGAGGTCATTTCCGGCCCGGCGGCTGGAAATGCTATTTAAATGCCCGCTGTCAGCTTTGACAGCGGGATTTAACTAGTTAGTAGGCGCGGGCGGACGGCGATTCCGCTCGCGCCTATTGCGGGCACATGTCAGCTGTTCATAACAGCTGACATGTCCCGGCTTTGATGCGGGCTCAGCGCCGGAGCCCTCATCAAAGCAGGGGAGATGTCTGATGACGGACTGTGTCCGTCATTGAACATTAATTAATGTTGCCAGCATAAAGTCAGAAGCGGCAAGGTACATGGCCTTTCATTTTCTAGGCCAACTTGATGCCGACATTTGTTTTTGCAGGAGACCAGGCTGACTGACCTATCAGCCATGCATAAAGTAAGGTGGGAGTGGAGGTGCGGGCCCTCCTACTGGTCTCTTGCGGCCGAGCCGTATAGCGGTGTGGCGGTCCTTTTTAAGAGTACAGCGGTTGAATGCAGACGATTAATTGAATTAGAAATGGGGAGATGCTTGATCCTAGATGTCTCCATGGGGGGACAGGAGCTTCGGCTCATTAACATCTATGGTCCCCAATCCAAGTGGGACCACAAATGCCTCTTCATGAAGATCAAACCTTTCTTATTTTCGAGTCGGCAGGTGGTCTTTGGAGGGGATTTCAACAACGTCACGAGATCCTGTGATAGAGGAGGTTCCGGGAACCGGATGGCTTACGATTGCATTGCGCTAAACAGGATAGTATGTGAGGCACGCCTGGTGGATGTCCACATCCGGCACAACACAGGCAGCACGGGATTCACCTTTTTTGGAGGTAATCAGTGCAGGTCTAGGATAGATAGGTTTTATTTGAAGGAGGAAGCCGTCTCCTCGCCGTTGTTGGTTGTGGAGGTGGAGTTCTCTGATCACTGTTTGATTATGTTTTCTCTGAACGTTACAGAGACTCCTAGGATGGGAAGAGGTTATTGGAAGCTGAATTCGTCACTCCTTGAGGGAGAAGCTGTAAGACGGTCCTTTGAGGAATTTCTTCAGAGCCAGGTACCGCTGCTGGGCCTAAGTAACACTAAGTCTGAGTGGTGGGAGATGTTCGAACATCGGGTGGTGAGATTCTTCCGGAAACTCTTGAACCTCAGAAGCCTGAACAGGGATCGCCTGTATCAGAGCCTGAGGAGGAGACTCTAGCATCTTGTCTCGACCGGAGGTCGCCGCGAGGAGATCTCCGGTGTGAAGTGGGTCGCCCTCGCACACCCAGGGCAGCGGGGTACTCGGTACCGGGCCGGTGTCAAGGCGGGAATGTGTCACAGCAGCGGTGACCCGGTCCGTGGCCCTGGGCGCCCAATATCAATGGCGGTGATGTTAATGGTGTTTAAGTTTATTAGAATAGTTCGTGACGCCACCCGTGGTGTTTGACAAGTAAGATGTTGAGCCAACGCTGCATGCAGATCCGCTGGGACTGATGGTGTGGTGCAGCAAAGATGGTGTAGCTCCCCACAGGTGGAGCTGTAGTCCCAGGGCAGTGTAGGTGCAATGGATGCGGAGAGGCGCAGAATGGTATGGATGCTGGTACCCAGGTGTAGTGGTGCCGGAATAACTGGAGGACACCAGAGTATGCGGTTCCAAAGCTTTACTCACTGTCTGCAGTTCACTCAACTGCCTGCCTCCGCACTGTGTTCTCCAGGTCAGGGCTCCAGCCAATCTCCAGGCAGGATAGGATTCTCCCTTCCACACTCCGCCAACATGTACCTTACTGAACGACTCCTCAAATGCGCCTTTAGGTGCGAAGCACTCCAGTACTTAGTTACCCTGGAATGCCTCTCTCTAGGTGTTCCTAGTCTTTACTTGTATGACAGACAGCTGTAGCCTCACTGCGTCCCGGCTCTCTATTCAGTTGTTGTTGTGACCCAAGTCTATGATGGGAGCAAGGCATTAGCGGCTCACTACTCCTCCGGTGTCTGTTGCCGGACATAAAGATCCAATCAACCTCGGGGACCGGGCCCCGGCCTTTGCGCTCTATGGACTGGAAGGGTTCTCTATCTTTCTTCAACCAGCTTCCCACCGTCCTTCTATTCTGCTTCGTTCTCTCTCTCTTACGGAAGGTTAGGTTATCAATCTTATCAGTCTCTTTCTCTGGTCTTTCTCGTGCCAGCAGCCCAGATCACTGGGACCTGCTGCAGCACGTCCTTCAGACACCCATCTTCTCTCTTAACCAACCAACTAACTAACTGTCCACTAACTCTCACTCTTCCCACTCTTTTATATCATCTCACTCCACCCGCCTCCCAGCAAATCTCGTGTTACGAAGCAGGGTTCCACGAGGGGTGCTCTGCTAACCCCCAGCCTGAAGCTGTTAGGTGGCCCCACTGAACTATCCTGTGTGTGGAATGCAGGTGTGGAGCGTGGTCAGGAGTTCCCACCTTACCTGGATGGTGGGGCACTACACCTTAGGAGAAGGTGCAGTACCTCTGTGGCGACTAAAGCCTCAGGGGCGCCACATGAAGTCCTTGCTGAAGAGGTGTCAGTACGATAGGCACGCATCTGTGGTTTTTGAGAGGGACTATGGAAAGTACTACTCGCCCGACCCTTACAGAAGCTGCAAGATGTCAGTGAATAGTAAGATAGTGACGGGGCAGATAGACAGTACAGGATCCCTGAGGAGTTTCAGATCAGGGATCTTGGAGGTCGTCAGTTCATACTACTCGCACCTATTGGGAAGGAGGGAACTGGATCGTGACAGGATGTCGGCTCTCCTGGCTGAAGCTGTTCCTGAGCCAGGGGCTGACCTCTCGCTGGACGTTTTGGCAGAAGCGATCAAAGAAGAGGAAGTGAGACTGGCGATCGATGGACTCAGGACCAAAAAATCACCAGGTCCGGACGGCTTAACATCCGAGTTCTTTAGGACCTTTAGGGACTCCTTGGTCCCCCTCTTGACTCAGGTGTTTAATGAGTGTCTCTCCTCGGGCACCCTGCCGAGATCATTAAGGAGGTCAGCTTTCATCATTTTGTCAAAGGGTAAAGATCCATCACGCATTGAGGACTGGCGTCCCATAGCACTTCTCAATGTGGACAGGAAGGTTTTGGCTAAGATACTTTTCAACAGGCTGGTGAAGTTTGCGCCGCGGCTCCTTTCGGAGGCTCAGAACTGTTGCGTTCCTGGCCGTAGCACTTTCAGTGCTGTTCTGGGTGTCCGAGAGGCCGTGGAGCAAGGCAGGGCGGGCCTTTGGAAGGGGTTCCTGCTGACCCTGGATCAGGCAAAGGCTTTTGATCGGGTTGACCACGAGTACCTCTGGTCCACTCTTTTGAGGTACGGTCTGCCTGGGGGGTTTGTGGACTGGCTTAAGACCTTATACGCTGGGGCTGAGACTTTCCCTCTGGTAAATGGGTGGATTGGACAACCTTTCGGGGTAGGATCTGGTGTCCGTCAGGGCTGCCCTCTTAGCCCTTTGCTTTACGCGTTTGCGATCGATCCCTTCCTCAGAAGGATCGAGTGTGGACCGTTGGCGGGGGTGAGGATGGGCGGGGTGGCGCCAGAGGCTATCCTGAGGGTAGTGGCCTACGCGGACGATGTCACCGTTTTTGTTTCTTCGCAAGAGTAGGCGATGGTGGTGATGTCAGAAGTGGAGAGCTACTCGGAGGCTTCCGGGTCCTAGGTCAACCAGTACAAGTGTGAGAGTCTCTGGCTGGGAGGCGGGGATCCCGGGTTTGATCTTCCGGACACCCTCCCCGAACCCTAAGAACACGCCAAAGTCCTAGGCATCGAATTTGGCCAGGGTGATTACCCCACGAAAAACTGGGAAGGCAGAATCAAAGGTGTCGCTCAAAGAGTGGACCAATGGAAGGGTTGGTCTTTGACCCTGAGGGAAAGGGTTGGCCTGTGCAAAGCTTTCCTGCTCCCCTTACTAATCTACCTGGGCAGCGTCTGTGTCTTGCCAGAGCCTCTCTGGACTCGGGTCTACAGTCTGTTCTTTCAGATGTTATGGCGGAATAGACTGAACACTAGTCAAGCGGGAGGTCACTTACCCCACGAGGAGACTAGGGGGGTTGAATATGGTGAACCCCGTGGTGTTCCTAGTGAACACCTTTTTGAAGGTCAACGTGGCAAACCTCTGGAAAGAGAGGGCTCCTCCGTGGGTATTCTCCTGCAAGGGATGGTTTCAGCCTTTCTTCCAGGAATGGGAGGCAGGGGGAAGATTGAAGGATCTTCGCACACCGCATGGGCATCTCCCGGCTTATGTTACCCCGGTTCTGAAGATGATGCGCCGGTGGGGTCTGGGAATGTGGGAGGTGAGGTCCCTCCCGAGGAAACTCCTCGACATGCGGGTTTTGCTTTCGCATTTTCAGAGTCCATTGGTCCTCAAGGACTGCCCAAGTCGGGATCTAGAGGTTGGGTTGAGTTTGTTAAATTCTAATAGGATCCCCAAGAAGTACTGGGACTTGACTTGGCGCTGCTTCCAAGGTAAGTTGTATGTGAGGGACAATCTGAAGTACTGGAGCTCTGAGGACAGAAATTGCCCCCGTGAGGCTTGTGCCAACATGCTGGAAAGCATGGAGCACTTCCTGCTTCATTGTCCCTTTAATACATAGGTGTACAACAGGGTGGGAGCTTCCATTGGTTGGCCGCGGCTGGCTACTCTGTCCTATGCCGAGTGGGCCTATGGAGCGTTCGGAGACCTTTATCCGTTAGTACTCCTATATCCTGGTGGTGGGCTGATGCCTTTGCACCCTAGATTTTTTGTTTTGTATTTCTGTCTCCTGAATAGAAGGTTTGCAGGCATCAAACTTGAGCCTTGGGTGGTGAGTACGTAGGTTGTGTCCTGTAATATTGGTTTATGTATATAGTGTAATGTATCAACCAAAATATCAAAACATACATAATTCTATTAATAGGCCAGGAGATTGTGAAAGACTCACTCTAACTCCCCCTCAATATATGGACATAAAAATAAATGTGGAATACTCCCAATAGCATGCAAACAAAAAGACCAAATGGAGTAACCATAAACCACAAAAAGGTAAGGTAGATTATATAGAAAACATATCTTTATTAAAGTTAAAAATATCAAACATTTATAATATAAGAGGTATCTAGAAGGTGCAGTCCAGAAAAACAATCAGCAGTGAGGAACTGACATAATTTGCATAATACGCAACGGCAACAAAATATTACAGGTGTACGTCCCAATATGTAAAACAAGGGTGTAGAGATAAGCCTAGATGGCGGTGCATCAACATCAAGTCCAAACATAGTCGTAAAAAATCATTAGCAGCCTATTACCGCATGCACCCCATGCAGGTCAAATCAAAATAAATTTACAGAGATTATATCTCCATATCTCCACATCAGGTGCTTGGATCACTCACCCATGTTGCCAAAATGCCCAGGTCGGTACCTCACCGCTACCCCCGACGCGCGTTTCGCCACTTCTTTTTCAAGGGGAGATGTCTGCCCATATTACAAGTCCACCTTTTATGCCTGAAATCCCAGATGCCATTAATTAATGCGGCGCATGCCCAGTGGGGCCGGACGGCGATAACACCATGAACCGCCGCCATCACAAGAGTCGCGCGCATGCGTGGTACAATAACCACCCGTGTGACGTCATTATAATGCGCGCGACTCATAATAGATGGCCGGAACATGTAACGCCGATACCGGTCACACTGCGCATGCGCTCAAAGTCGCGGCCATTTTCTTGTAGATCAATTGCCGGACGCCATACTGGGAGAGTCTTATTTTCCACAACACGATTACTGTGTCTATAATCTGTCCTTATTGCGAATAGAATACATAGATATCAAAAATCACCTTCCCCAGCATATTAGTCTGGTATAAAAAAGTACAAAAAAACAAAATGTTTAGTTACAATTACAATATTATCTAAATATCAAATACATAATACAGTATATAAATACATAGAATATTAATACAAAACAGGAAAAGAGACATATCTCATATATTACTAAACATCACTCCAACCGGTTCCATTGGGTCTCTCAGTTTAATTATTCATCCAAAAGTCAATTATTGAAGTGTAGATGGATTAGAACCCTTGGGGAAAGATGTCCATGGCAGACCGACCTGAGTGATCCTATAGATCACACTCAAATTTCCGGGAGCAGGCATAGATCCATCAAGACGAAATTAAATTATAATTGAATGATAAACTAAAAAGCAAACACACAAATATAGAATTAAAACATATTAAAATACAGAACCAAGGAAATACACAACCAAAAAGTTTTTCAAACAAGAGAATGAAAAACACAGAACCAAATAAGGCAAAGCGAGAAGAAGATCCGGAGCACCGAGATCAAGATGGATCAAAAGAAGAGAGGAAATAGTTAAAGAAAAGACCCAAAGCTGTTAGTTTCATTTAATCCTTTTGGTGCCAATGTATCTAATGTAACGATCCATCTGCACTCATGCTGTGCAAGGATCTTCTTAACATTGCCACCCCGGACACCACACTCAATTTTGTCAATACCACGAACCAACAAGCCCTTAGGATTAGCATCGTGAAACAGTTTAAAATGCTTGGAAAGAGTTTTCAGATTAGAGATATCTTGAATTTCCCTAGCCGTTATTATGTCCCTCACATGTTCGCGTATGCGGATCTTAAGTTCCCGTGATGTGAGTCCGACATAAATTTTACCACAAGGGCAGGTGGCATAATATACCACATTAGTTGTATTGCATGTGATGAAATCCCTTATATGGAAAGTTTTTTTCCCATCAGATGATATAAATGTCGAAGTTCTACAGACATTTGGGCATGCCACACACCTGCCACACGGGAAACATCCCTGCGTTCGTCTTGAATTCGTAAATGATGTTGTCATTTTCGGTACATAATGACTTTTGACTAAATAGTCTTTTAGATTCATACTGCGTCTAGGGACTATTCTTGGTGTCGATGGTAAACAGGCCATTAAAGTTGCATCGGTCTGTAAGACCGGCCAACATTTTGTCACAATATCTCTCATCCGGTCCCAATAGCAATTAGAAGTAGATACAAAACAGATGGTATTTTCATTTTCTTGTTGCTGTGGATTGAAAGGTTTAGTTAATAATTCATTGCGTGGGGTCCGTTTGGCTCTCCTATATCCCTGTCTAATGCAGCGATTACTGTATCCTCTCGATCTAAATCGCTCTCCCAGATCTTTCGCCTGCCGCTCAAATTTTTCCTCTGTAGAACAAATACGCCTCGTCCGTAAATACTGTCCAGTGGGAATAGCACGAATAACGGGTGGAATATGCGCAGAGGATGCATGTAAAAGGGAGTTTACCGCTGTCTCCTTACGGAATAGGTCAGTTTGGATTCCTCCATCTGCATCCACACACAATAGGACATCCAAAAACTCGAGGTTTGATTTGTGCCATTTGTAAGTGAATCGAAGATTTACATCGTTTAAATTAAGATATTGCATAAATTCTCGAAGCTCAGATACAGAGCCTTGCCAGATGACTAGTACGTCATCTATATAACGATGCCAGCACTGCACATGTTCTGCGGCGTGCGCCCCGCCACCAAGAAAAACCTGCCTCTCCCAGAACCCAAGAAACAGGTTTGCATATGACGGGGCGCACGCCGCACCCATGGCAGTGCCGCGTCTTTGTAAGAAAAAACGATCCTTAAAAACAAAAAAATTGTGATGTAATACAAACTCCAATAATTCTAATATGAATTCGCACCAACCACCATTAGGATATGTCATCTCCAAGTAAAATTGTACTGCCGCCAATCCATCACTATGATTAATCGATGTGTACAGTGACTCAATGTCAATGGCCACCAAAACCATATCATCCTCGAGTGTAATCCCATTGATCTTGTTCAACAAATCTGTCGTGTCCCTGACATAGGAGGGCAGAGTTTCCACAATAGGTTTTAAATAATGGTCAATAAATGTACATACCATATCACACGGCCCCCCTATGCCAGAGACAATTGGGCGCCCAGGTGGATTAACCGGATCTTTATGGACCTTTGGCAGTAAATAAAAAGTTGGCACTCTCGGATTTTTTATCAATAGCCCCTCAGCGACTTTCCTGGGAATGAGACCTGCCTCAACCGCATTAAATAAATTTTTTTCCAAAAGCTGAGTAAATGATGTAATAGGATTACTCGATAGTTGTTGGTATGTCTCCTTATTTTTTAGTTGTTTGAATGCCTCTTTTTCATATTTCTCAATAGGCCACACCACGACATTCCCGCCCTTGTCTGCAGCCTTTATTACTACATCATCCAGTTTCTGTAGGTCCTTTAATGCTTTTCTCTGTTTAAATGTAAGATTATCCCTACAGATACTTGTTGGAATTTTTTTGAATTCTTCAATTACCATTTTGCAAAAGATCTCAACCTGTGGGCATACAGCAAGGGCAGGGAATGTCGTGGATCTAGGCAAAATAGAGTTAGGAAACATACCTGTAGTCTCAACCTGTTGTTCCCTAAGTAGATCCTCAAGGACCAACAACGCTTGCTGTTCAAGATCCTTATCCAAATTTGCATTCCTCTGTTGTACATGATGTAGCTTAGCAAGTATCAATTTGCGACAGAAGAGATGCATATCTTTCACAGCTGTGAAAAAATTGAAACTATTACTCAGAGCAAATGATAAGCCCAAGCCTAGGAGGTCACATTGATCCTGTGTAAGTGTATGATTCGAAAGATTAATTACCTCCATAGTCTTGGACTTAGATTTAGCTCCACCTGGAGATGGGGGATTCGCCACTCTTTTCCCAGCATATCGACTTCTAGTATGGCGAGTATTCCTCCCGAAAAAATTCCGTTCCCTTATATTCATCCCAGAGTTATTAGGTAGTCTCACTTCTTCCGTTGAAGTATGAGATGAAAGTGACTCTGATCTAGCCACAGAGGGGGATCTATCACGTTTAAAACCTGATTTCCACCTATATACCCTGTTGTTCTGGAAATCTAGTGTATCCCTCTGGAATTTCTTGGATTTATTGGAACAGATCTCCTGTTCCCATTTACCGAATGCCTCATCAAATTCTCTGTTGAGTTTTATCAGAGCATCGGTAGATAAATTCTTTTTTAGCTCAATTTGGAGTGCATCTATTTCACTTTCCAAAGAGCTAATTTTGGCACTGTCAAATTTGATTAATAGCTCCATATATTCTCTAGAGCAGGGGTCCTCAAACTTTTTAAACAGGGGGCCAGATCACGGTCCCTCGGACCATTGGAGGGCCGGAATATAGTTTAAAAAAAATTATGAATAAATTCCTGTGCACACCTGCACATATCTTATTTAGAGGTAATAAAACAAAAATAGGAACAAATACAATATTAAAAATGAAGTTAAATCATCAAACTTACCGATTTTTTTTTTTTGGGTTCTTCGAATATCCTAAACTTCGAGTCAATTTTTTCTCTTTCTTGATATCATTGTTTCCTAGGGATTCAAAATGGCTATTAGTAAAATACCAACATATATACAGCGCTACAAAAACAATATACCAGCAATAAAATTGCCCACACAGAGACATACAAACTGCACTGCCCATCAATGCAGTCTGATCAGTGCCCATCAATGCAGCCTGATCAGTGCCTATCAATGCAGCCTCACCAGTGCCCATATTGGTGGAACTCCACTTTTACCTCAGGCTCAGACTGGTGTGGTGCAAGAATCCCCAATAGGCAGCATTGGTCCCTAAAAGGCAGGTAAATGTCCCCAATAGATAGCACAGGTCCCCAATAAGCAGCACAGGTCCCCAATAGATAGGTAAAGGTCCCCAATAGGCAGCACAGGTCCCCAATAGGCAGGTAAATGTCCTCAATAGGCAGCAAAGGTCCCCAATAGGCAGGTAAATGTCACCAATAGGCAGGTAAATGTCCGCATTAGGCAGGTAAATGTCCCCAATAGGCAGCACAGGTCCCCATTAGGCAGCACAGGTCCCCAATAGGCAGGTAAATATCCCCATTAGGCAGCACAGGTCCCCATTAGGCAGCACAGGTCCCCAATAGGCAGGTAAATGTCCCCATTAGGCAGCACAGGTCCCCAATTAGGCAGGTAAATGTCCCGAATAGGCAGCACAGGTCCCCAATAGGCAGCACAGGTCCCCAATAGGCAGGTAAATGTCCCCAATAAGCAACACAGGTCCCCATTAGGCAGCACAGGTCCCCAATAGGCAGGTAAATGTCCCCAATAGACAGCACAGTCCCCATTAGGCAGCACAGTCCCCATTAGGCAGCACAGGTCCCCAATAGGCAGGTAAATGTCCCCATTAGGCAGCACAGTTCCCCATTAGGCAGCACAGGTCCCCATTAGGCAGGTAAATGTCCCCATTAGGCAGATAAATGTCCCCAATAGGCAGCACAGGTCCCCATTAGGCAGGTAAATGTCCCCATTAGGCAGGTAAATGTCCCCATTAGGCAGGTAAATGTCCCCATTAGGCAGGTAAATGTCCCCATTAGGCAGCACAGGTCCCCATTAGGCAGCACAGGTCCCCATTAGGCAGGTAAATATCCCCATTAGGCAGCACAGGTCCCCATTAGGCAGCACAGGTCCCCAATAGGCAGGTAAATGTCCCCATTAGGCAGCACAGGTCCCCAATTAGGCAGGTTAATGTCCCGAATAGGCAGCACAGGTCCCCAATAGGCAGCACAGGTCCCCAATAGGCAGGTAAATGTCCCCAATAAGCAGCACAGGTCCCCATTAGGCAGCACAGGTCCCCATTAGGCAGGTAAATGTCCCCAATAGACAGCACAGTCCCCATTAGGCAGCACAGTCCCCATTAGGCAGCACAGGTCCCCAATAGGCAGGTAAATGTCCCCATTAGGCAGCACAGTTCCCCATTAGGCAGCACAGGTCCCCATTAGGCAGGTAAATGTCCCCATTAGGCAGATAAATGTCCCCAATAGGCAGCACAGGTCCCCATTAGGCAGGTAAATGTCCCCATTAGGCAGGTAAATGTCCCCATTAGGCAGATAAATCTCCCCATTAGGCAGCACAGGTCCCCATTAGGCAGCACATGTCCCCATTAGGCAGGTAAATGTCCCCATTAGGCAGCACAGGTCCCCATTAGGCAGGTAAATGTACCCATTAGGCAGATAAATGTCCCCATTAGGCAGCACAGGTCCCCATTAGGCAGCACAGGTGCCCCTTAGGCAGCACAGGTCCCCATTAGGCAGGTAAATGTCCCCATTAGGCAGGTAAATGTCCCCAATAGACAGCACAGTCCCCATTAGGCAGCACAGTCCCCATTAGGCAGCACAGGTCCCCAATAGGCAGGTAAATGTCCCCAATAAGCAGCACAGGTCCCCATTAGGCAGCACAGGTCCCCAATAGGCAGGTAAATGTCCCCAATAGACAGCACAGTCCCCATTAGGCAGCACAGGTCCCCAATAGGCAGGTAAATGTCCCCATTAGGCAGCACAGTTCCCCATTAGGCAGCACAGGTCACCATTAGGCAGGTAAATGTCCCCATTAGGCAGATAAATGTCCCCAATAGGCAGCACAGGTCCCCATTAGGCAGGTAAATGTCCCCATTAGGCAGGTAAATGTCCCCATTAGGCAGATAAATCTCCCCATTAGGCAGCACAGGTCCCCATTAGGCAGCACATGTCCCCATTAGGCAGGTAAATGTCCCCATTAGGCAGCACAGGTCCCCATTAGGCAGGTAAATGTACCCATTAGGCAGATAAATGTCCCCATTAGGCAGCACAGGTCCCCATTAGGCAGCACAGGTCCCCATTAGGCAGCACAGGTCCCCATTAGGCAGCACAGGTCCCCATTAGGCAGGTAAATGTCCCCATTAGGCAGGTAAATGTCCCCATTAGGCAGATAAATGTCCCCATTAGGCAGCACAGGTCCCCAATAGGCAGCACAGGTCCCCATTAGGCAGGTAAATGTCCCCATTAGGCAGCACAGGTCCCCATTAGGCAGGTAAATGTCCCCATTAGGCAGATAAATGTCCCCATTAGGCAGCACAGGTCCCCATTAGGCAGCACAGGTCCCCAATAGGCAGCACAGGTCCCCATTAGGCAGGTAAATGTCCCCATTAGGCAGCACAGGTCCCCATTAGGCAGGTAAATGACCCCAATAGGACCCGGCGTTAAAAAAAGAAAAAAAGTGCTCACCTATGTCCCCCGCTGCTCTGAAGAGGCGCCCGCTCATCTCAGTCTTCTTCCTGCACAGGCACACAGGCGGCGTGACGTCATCAGGCCGCGCAGGCGGCGTGATGATAATCACGCAGTCTGTGTGCACTGTGCTCTGCTGCATAGGGAGGGCTGCGTAACGCCTTTCCTTGGCGCCTCGTCCCGCCCGCGATTACAGGGCCCGCCGGCATTGAACTGCAGTGCTGTTCATAAGTTCAATGTCGGCCTGGCGGGGGGCCGGATAAAAGTCCTTGGCGGGCCGCATGTGGCCCGCGGGCCGTAGTTTGAGGACCCCCTGCTCTAGAGGACCTAGTAGAAATCTTCTCCCAGTTTTCTTTAAAAACGGTATCATCTACGGGGAAAGCAGGGAATAGCTGGATACGTAATCCCCTTGGTATCAGTCCTTTACAAAGGTATTTTTCTAAGAAAGCCCTGTTCCACCATGATCGTATTCTTTTTAGAAACAGACTTTTCAACCGTATGATTTGTTCCTTGGTATCTTTAGTTTGTGAATCTAAAAGAACTGGAGCCTCCTCCTTAAAAACCTCATTAAGTCGCATAAGCCAAGATTGGTCGCGAGCACGAAAGTCCATTTGTTTTGAGTCAGCTGTGAAAAACACAGGAAACAACAATATCAACCAAAATATCAAAACATACATAATTCTATTAATAGGCCAGGAGATTGTGAAAGACCCACTCTAACTCCCCCTCAATATATGGACATAAAAATAAATGTGGAATACTCCCAATAGCATGCAAACAAAAAGACCAAATGGAGTAACCATAAACCACAAAAAGGTAAGGTAGATTATATAGAAAACATATCTTTATGTATGTATGTATAGTGTTTAATAGAGGGTCTTGGTTAGGTTGGGTAGGGGGATGGGGAGTTCAACAACGGTGATAAGAGACTGATCTGGCCTGGCCCAGGCCCCACCTGGGAAAAAGATGTGGGGCCTGATCCTAGCTCGGATAATTCCTGAACTTTGTGGCCTGAGCTGGATCAGGGGTGGCAGGATAGTTAGTGCAGATGTGTGCTTTATGTATAAGAAAAATAAATAAAAAAAATGGATAAAAAAATATATATAAATATTTTTTTTTGTTAATTTTGTATATTGTGTTTAGGTTTGTTGTAGTGTGAATGTGGTGATTTAAGGGCGTGACTGTATAGAGGGTTACATTATAACTAGCGCGCGACTTCTATACAGAATAATTTCTACATAGCAAGTAAAATGAGAGGGATTGTCCACTACTGCAGAACCCCTGCTTAATCATTCCAGGACCTCATTTTATATAAGTACAAAGGATACTCCATTCCTGCAACGGTGCTGTTCCAGCGATGTTGGTGCTGCTATTTCCAGCGGGTGACATTGCTGTGTTAAGGGTCTGCTGCAGACAGTCAGCGGTCACGGTCACTGTCCGGCTGCAGTCGTTACTATTCGGAGTGTACTTTTCCACCTTGATGAAATATTGATGATCTACAGCAGAGTAACGGCTGCTGATTGGCTGCAGCAGATCTGACCGGTGACTTAACAATGTCACATGACCGGGAATAGCACTAACATCTTTTAAAGGGATGACATAATGATATAGAACATATTAATTATAAATAAAGCGATCCTGACCCCTAGAGGCAATAGAAATATTATATGCTCTGATTGTAAATTATTATTATTATTGCGCCATTTATTCCATGGCGCTTTACATGTGACAAAAGGGCAATTATAGACAAGTACAATAAACATGTGCAACACGAGGCACACACAAGTACAGAAGGAGAGGGGACCCTGCCCGCGAGGGCTCACAGTCTACAGGGATGGGTGAGGATACAGTAGGAGAGGGTAGAGCAGGTCGTGAGGTGGTTCAGTAGACTGAGGATCACTGCAGGCTGTAGGCTTGTCAGAAGACGTGGGTCTTTAGGTTTTTTTTTTAAGGATTCTGTGGTAGGTGAAAGTCTGATGTGTTGGGGTAGATAGTTAAAGAGTAGGGGGGAAGCACAGGAGAAGTCTTGTAGGTGGTTGTGGGAAGAAGAGATAAGTGGGGAGTAGAGAAGGAGATCTTGTGAGGATCGGAGGTTGTGTGTAGGTAAATACCAGGAGAACATGTCACAGATGTATAGAGGGGACAGGTTGTGGATAACTTTGTATGTCATAGTTAGGGTTTTGAATTGGAGCCTCTGGGCAATAGTAAGCTAGTGAAGGGCCTGGCATAGGGGGGAGGCTGGGAAATTACGGGGAGACAGGTGGATTAGTCAGGCAGCATAGTTTAGGATAGATTGGAGTGATGCTAGAGGGGAGACCAGAAAGAAGGAGGTTGCAATAGTTGAGGTGGGAGATGATGAGGGCATACACAAGCGTTTTTGCAGTCTCTTGGTCAAGGAATGAACATTTCATACATTCCTGGACCAAGAAATGTA
Source organism: Dendrobates tinctorius (assembly GCF_039654945.1). Taxonomy (NCBI): domain Eukaryota; kingdom Metazoa; phylum Chordata; class Amphibia; order Anura; family Dendrobatidae; genus Dendrobates; species Dendrobates tinctorius. The sequence goes on from NW_027361810.1 coordinate 678,731, forward strand.
TCGTAACTGGTATAAACTATAGATTTTCAGAGTAACAGATGCACATCAGTAATCCTTTCCTCTCTGTGCTAAAGTGGTATTCCCATCTCCAAGATCCTATCCCAATGTGTAGTAATATTAATAATAGTAATATTAGCAAATACCTCTAATTAGAAGTGTGTATAGTTCTTCTGATTCTCTATGTTGTTTACCCCATGTGCAGGGCATTGCAGTATCTTAGGTATCCATGGTTACAACTACTAACAAATAACTGTCACTATTTGAACATTCTGCTGAGTGTTTGTGTCTAGACCTGTCCGGTATCAGAGCGGTTTTCTTTTTTATTATTTCTGTTGTGTCGTTTATCAAACAAAAAAAATCAGAAGAAACAAAATACAGAAAAAAAATATTTGTTGGAGGATGTAGATGGCAGGAGAAGCATTGAGCAGCCTGCAGGCTCCAGCGGGGGGAGATGACCTCCCCTGACATTAGGGCTTGGTATAATAAGAGCATAATACTGCCATATAGAGTGACTAATGCCACCACATCCAGCCCAAATAGTACTGCCATATAGTGAGTGACTAATGCCACCACATCCAGCCCAAATAGTACTGCCATATAGTGAGTGACTAATGCCACCACATCCAGCCCAAATAGTACTGCCATATAGTGAGTGACTAATGCCACCACATCCAGCCCATATAGTGAGCGACTAAGGCTAGTTTCACACTAGTGTTCTTGGGCGCAGCGCAGGGCCGCCGCTAAGCCCCGCCCCTGACCGCACCCCCTCCGGTCAGTTCCTCCTCTGATCGCATCAGGCTGCATGCAATCAGCGTATCCTATATTTAGCGTTGGATACGCTGACCGTGCGCTGGTCTTATTTTGCTGGCGCTGCGCCCAACGCAAAAACACGCTGTGTTGCATTTTTGTGCTCTCTCCAAAAGGGCGCAGCGCCAGCAAAATCAGACCAGCGCACAATCAGCGTATCCAACGCTAAATATAGGATACGCTGATTGCATGCAGCCTCATGCGATCAGAGGAGGAACTGACCGGAGGGGGTGCGGCTGGGGGCGGAGCTTAGCCATCACATCCAGCCCAAATAATACTGCCATATAGTGAGTGACTATTTCCATCTCATCCAGCCCAAATAGTACTGCCATACAGTTCATGTAATCGTCATCTATAATAATAAATGCCCTAAGCAGCTTCTGGTTGTAACAACTTCCGTCCAGTTGTAACCGGTGACGTCACCGCACACCTCTTTCCATGTTAACCCTCAACACACCACTCCTCCTCAACACACACACTCCTCTCACCTTTCACCATCTCCACTCACTCTTTCACTCCACATACGACCCTTTCTCTCACTCCGTCTCTCATACTCACGCCGTCATCGCCGCTGCTCCACGATCCCCGACATCTTCTTCCGCCGGCGCCATCCTGGATCCAGACGTCCTCCACGCCGGCGACATGTTTTGGATCGGCGAAATCCCGCGATAGTCAAGATGGCGTCGCCGCAAGAACATGTCGCCGGCGTGGAGGACGTCGGGATCCAAAATGGCGTCGGCGAGATCTCGCGAGATTTTGCCGACGCCATTTTGGATCCCGACGGCATCCATGCCGGCGACATGTTCCTGCGGCGACGCTATTTTGGATCGGCGAAATCCCGCGATACTCAAGATGGTGTCGCCGCAAGAACATGTCGCCGGTGAGGACGACGTCGGGATCCAAAATGGCGTCGGCGAAAACTCGCGAGATTTCGCCAATGCCATTTTGGATCCCGACGTCGTCCACGCCGGCGACATGTTCTTGCGGCGATGCCATCTTGAGTATCGCGGGATTTCACGATACTCAAGATGGCGTCGCCGCAAGAACATGTCGCCGGCGTGGACAATGTCTGGATCCAGGATGGCGCCGGCGGAAGAAGATGTCGGGGATCGTGGAGCAGCGGCGATGACGGCGTGAGTATGAGAGACGGAGTGAGAGAAGGGGTTGTATGTGGAGTGAAAGAGTGAGTGGAGATGGTGAAAGGTGAGAGGAGTGTGTGTGTTGAGGGTTAACATGGCAAGAGGTGTGATGCTATCGCATCCTCCTGATGCGATAGCATCGGGCCATAATCTAGTACATGTATAATGATTAAATAATGCCACCATACACATCATCTAATACTGCTATATAGTCAGTGAGTAATATTATTATAGACATATAAGTCAACTCATAGCATGTCATACAGGGCTCAAATAATACCGCCATTTGATGCACATACATATCAATAATGTCATGCAGGACTAAATTGCACAGCACCTGAAATGAAGAGCTATCCTGGCAAAACATTTATCAGCTTTTCACAGGATAGGTGCTAAGGGTCTGCCCTGTGGGGACCGGGACTACTGCAACCTTCACAAATCACAAGAATATGGGTCCCATGTGCTCCGTATGATTAGAGAGCTAGTGCAGAGATGTGACCACCACTAACTTCACTTTCTGTGACAGAAGTGCCCACTTGTATTACTACTTCCGTAGAAGTGATAGAGCGGTGGTCACACCTTTGCGCTACTACTATAGATGTGAAAGAAGCAGTGGTCACCCTTGTGCACTACTACTCCTATAGATGTGAATGGAGCGGTGTTCACACCTATGCAAACTACTCCTATAGATGTGAATGGAGCAGTGGTCATAACTGTACACTGCTACTATAGATATGAATGGAGCGGTGGTCACACCTGTGCACTACTACTCCTATAGAATAGATGGTGCGGTGGTCACACCTGTGCACTACTACTCCTATAGAATAGATGGTGCGGTGGTCACACCTGTGAGCTACTACTCCTATAGATGTGAATGGAGCAGTTGTCACAACTGTGCACTACTACTCGTATAGATATGAATGGAGCGGTGGTCACACCTGTGCGCTACTACTCCTATAGATATGAATGGAGCAGTGGTCATAACTGTACACTGCTACTATAGATATGAATGGAGCGGTGGTCACACCTGTGCACTACTACTCCTATAGAATAGATGGTGCGGTGGTCACACCTGTGAGCTACTACTCCTATAGATGTGAATGGAGCAGTTGTCACAACTGTGCACTACTACTCGTATAGATATGAATGGAGCGGTGGTCACACCTGTGCGCTACTACTCCTATAGATATGAATGGAGCGGTGGTCACACCTGTGCGCTACTACTCCTATAGAAGTGATGGTGCGGTGGTCACACCTGTGCGCTACTACTCCTATAGAAGTGATGGTGCGGTGGTCACACTTATGCACTACTAGTATAGACGTGAATGGAGCAGTTGTCACAACTGTGCACTACTGCTCCTATAGATTTGATGGTGCGGTGGTCACACCTGTGAGCTACTACTCCTATAGAAGTGAATGGAGCAGTGGTCACACCTGTGAGCTACTACTCGTATAGATATGAATGGTGCGGTGGTCACACCTGTGCGCTACTACTCCTATAGAAGTGATGGTGCGGTGGTCACACCTGTGCGCTACTACTCCTATAGATGTGAATGGAGCAGTAGTCATAACTGTACGCTACTACTATAGATATGAATGAAGCAGTGGTCACACCTGTGCACTACTACTCCTATAGAAGTGATGGTGCGGTAGTCACACCTATGCACTACTACTCCTATAGATGTGAATGGAGCAGTGGTCACACCTGTGCACTACTACTCCTATAGATGTGAATGGAGCAGTTGTCACAACTGTGCACTACTACTCCTATAGATGTGATGGTGCGGTGGTCACACCTGTATGCTACTACTCCTATAGATATGAATGGAGCGGTGGTCAGACCTGTGCACTACTACTCCTATAGATTTGATGGTGCGGTGGTCACACCTGTGAGCTACCACTCCTATAGATGTGAATGGAACAGTTGTCATAGCTGTGCACTACTACTCCTATAGAAGTGATGGTGTGGTGGTCACACCTATGCACTACTACTCCTATAGATGTGAATGGAGCGGTGGTCACACCTGTGCGCTACTACTCCTATAGATGTGAATGGAGCAGTAGTCATAACTGTACGCTACTACTATAGATATGAATGAAGCAGTGGTCACACCTGTGCACTACTACTCCTATAGATGTGAATGGAGCAGTTGTCACAACTGTGCACTACTACTCCTATAGATGTGATGGTGCGGTGGTCACACCTGTGCACTACTACTCCTATAGATGTGAATGGAGCAGTTGTCACAACTGTGCACTACTACTCCTATAGATGTGATGGTGCGGTGGTCACACCTGTGTGCTACTACTCCTATAGATATGAATGGAGCGGTGGTCACACCTGTGCACTACTACTCCTATAGATGTGATGGTGCGGTGGTCACACCTGTGAGCTACTACTCCTATAGATGTGAATGGAACAGTTGTCATAACTGTGCACTACTACTCGTATAGATATGAATGGAGCGGTGGTCACACCTGTGCGCTACTACTCCTATAGATATGAATGGAGCAGTGGTCATAACTGTACACTGCTACTATAGATATGAATGGAGCGGTGGTCACACCTGTGCACTACTACTCCTATAGAATAGATGGTGCGGTGGTCACACCTGTGAGCTACTACTCCTATAGATGTGAATGGAGCAGTTGTCACAACTGTGCACTACTACTCGTATAGATATGAATGGAGCGGTGGTCACACCTGTGCGCTACTACTCCTATAGATATGAATGGAGCGGTGGTCACACCTGTGCGCTACTACTCCTATAGAAGTGATGGTGCGGTGGTCACACCTGTGCGCTACTACTCCTATAGAAGTGATGGTGCGGTGGTCACACTTATGCACTACTAGTATAGACGTGAATGGAGCAGTTGTCACAACTGTGCACTACTGCTCCTATAGATTTGATGGTGCGGTGGTCACACCTGTGAGCTACTACTCCTATAGAAGTGAATGGAGCAGTGGTCACACCTGTGAGCTACTACTCGTATAGATATGAATGGTGCGGTGGTCACACCTGTGCGCTACTACTCCTATAGAAGTGATGGTGCGGTGGTCACACCTGTGCGCTACTACTCCTATAGATGTGAATGGAGCAGTAGTCATAACTGTACGCTACTACTATAGATATGAATGAAGCAGTGGTCACACCTGTGCACTACTACTCCTATAGAAGTGATGGTGCGGTAGTCACACCTATGCACTACTACTCCTATAGATGTGAATGGAGCAGTGGTCACACCTGTGCACTACTACTCCTATAGATGTGAATGGAGCAGTTGTCACAACTGTGCACTACTACTCCTATAGATGTGATGGTGCGGTGGTCACACCTGTATGCTACTACTCCTATAGATATGAATGGAGCGGTGGTCAGACCTGTGCACTACTACTCCTATAGATTTGATGGTGCGGTGGTCACACCTGTGAGCTACCACTCCTATAGATGTGAATGGAACAGTTGTCATAGCTGTGCACTACTACTCCTATAGAAGTGATGGTGTGGTGGTCACACCTATGCACTACTACTCCTATAGATGTGAATGGAGCGGTGGTCACACCTGTGCGCTACTACTCCTATAGATGTGAATGGAGCAGTAGTCATAACTGTACGCTACTACTATAGATATGAATGAAGCAGTGGTCACACCTGTGCACTACTACTCCTATAGATGTGAATGGAGCAGTTGTCACAACTGTGCACTACTACTCCTATAGATGTGATGGTGCGGTGGTCACACCTGTGCACTACTACTCCTATAGATGTGAATGGAGCAGTTGTCACAACTGTGCACTACTACTCCTATAGATGTGATGGTGCGGTGGTCACACCTGTGTGCTACTACTCCTATAGATATGAATGGAGCGGTGGTCACACCTGTGCACTACTACTCCTATAGATGTGATGGTGCGGTGGTCACACCTGTGAGCTACTACTCCTATAGATGTGAATGGAACAGTTGTCATAACTGTGCACTACTACTCCTATAGATGTGATGGTGCGGTGGTCACACCTGTGAGCTACTAGTCCTATAGATGTGAATGGAACAGTTGTCATAACTGTGCACTACTACTCCTATAGAAGTGATGGTGCGGTGGTCACACCTGTGCGCTACTACTCCTATAGATGTGATGGTGCGGTGGTCACACCTGTGCGCTACTACTCCTATAGATGTGATGGTGCGGTGGTCACACCTGTGAGCTACTACTCCTATAGATATGAATGGAGCGGTGGTCACACCTGTGCGCTACAACTCTTATAGAAGTAATGGTGCAGTGGTCACACCTGTGAGCTACTACTCCTATAGATATGAATGGAGCGGTGGTCACACCTGTGCGCTACTACTCCTATAGAAGTGATGGTGCGGTGGTCACACCTGTGCACTACTATTCCTATAGAAGTGAATGGAGCGCTAGTCACTTATACACACTACCACTCCATTCACACTGGATTTTAGGACTCCAGTTTTTGCGTTTAGTAGGAGGCCACAGTGGTTGGCCCCCACTATCAAACATCCTGTGATAAGTGTTGGACCTGGAATAACCCCTTCTAATAATAGCGCTATATATTGTGTAAAAGTAATTAAACTATGCCCCATTTAGAGACTTTGATGACTATATTGGAGTGGCAAGGCATTTACTCTTATCAGTTACCAAAAGGCAGTCATTGTGTATGGACATCTTAAAGGGGATGAATCCTACCGGACAACCCCTTATTGATGGTTCCATGGTGCTGTATACATTACAAATAATCTAGATTTCCCTCCTGGACTAGCGCCGCTCCTCTGCTCTTAGTGCTCAGTCTCTGCTGGTCTCAGCAATGTCACGTGACCACTGCAGCCGATCAGTCGCAGTGGAAGAACACTGTACACAGCGCTGTGATGGTGGCAGCAGAGGTCATGTGACTTTTTATGTCAGTAATATTAAATTAAGGCGTAATTTAATATTCAGAATGTTTTTGCAGCATCCGTGGGCTCATCTTACGCCCGTAACGCTCCTCTCGTCTCCTGATCATCGGCTAAAGCTGAATTATGGTAAAAACCAAAGGTGATTGTTCATCCTGCGCAGTGTAAAAAAGAATCCAGAACTGGCAGCGCCCCAAAAACGTGAGATAAAATGTGTATAGACTATGAAGTGTGACTGAGCGTGCAGCAGCGCGCGTCCTCGCACATCGGCAGAAGATCCACCGTGCTGGTCGCCAGAGTGCTGCCGCATGAGTAAGGCTGCACTCAGATGGCTGGTCATTGCGTACGAGTGATATCGGGGTGGTTAATTCACATGTCTGATCTTTTCCTCAGACCCGAGTGATCTGCGGCAAATATCGGAGACCTGTTCGATCAATGCGAGTCGACGGGTCCGTGAAAAAAATCGTAAAGCTCCCGGATAACGTGTGAATGTGGCCGGATCTTCAGACTCTCAGGATGGAGACATTGGAGCAGAACGAGCCCTACGAGGACACAGGCGCCGTGTGAATGAGGCCTCACAGGAAACCGCGAGCGCCATGATGTCCGCAGAATACGAGCCCTCACGTGGCGAGGACCGAGGGAAAATAACATAACAAGATTAAAAATGGCGGAACGTGGTTTATTCCAGCGAGTGGCGGTAAACGCAGGGTTAGGATGTCGGCAACACGGCCACCCTCACAACATGGCGCCATTACCTGTACGCGGGAGTCTTCACCATCACCACAGAACTCACCGGGACAGAGAAGAGGCCGAAAACGAACATCAAGTACATCACAGGGCGCCTCCTGTCCATAGCAACCAATCAGAGTGCAACTTTCATTTTTACACAGTTTAAGATTTGAAATCTAAATTCTGATTGGTTGCTAGGAAGTATAACTACAGAAGGCCCAGATAGCAACCAATCAGAGCGCAGCTTTCATTTTTCCACAGTAGTTTAAGATTTGAAATCTAAATTCTGATTGGTTGCTATGGGCAGCTAGGAAGTATAACTACAGAAGGCCCAGACAGGAACCAATCAGAGCGCAGCTTTCATTTTCCCTCAGCAGATCGATGAGGCGCAGTTCTCACTGCAGAGCTTCCTCGCTGTCACTGACGTCCGCTTCCATATTACACCCCCAGGAGGCGCCGGCGCACCGCGCAGCCGTCAGCGGACCCAGGCGGTGGGTACCGTACATCAAATGTAAATGTCTGCAGTTGTGGAGAAAAGTTTTGAGACTGACACAAATGTTGGTTTTCACTCAGTTTTGTGCTTCAGCTTTTATAGCGACAATTTGCATTAAGTCTGTGAGGAGCAAATGGATGAATTCATTTGTGGCCATGAGAATGAGCTTAGTCACAAAAGCCCATGTGCACGGAGAACGGGCACGAGCGAGCGGCTGACATCACGCCAGTCATTTGGCGTTCGCTCAGGAGAAAGTGATGACAAGGACAAGGCAGCTTCCATAGTGACGGGAAGTTCGTGAGTAGTTCAAAATGAACTAATCTTCAGAGTGAACTAGTTCATCACCATCCCAAGTGTGAGGAGACAGTGACCCTCCTCCAGCTCCAGGACGCTCCCTGCTCTGTCTCACACTTGCTCTTTATAGCTCCTGATGCTGGAAAAGAAGGTAGTAAAACGCTATACCGCAGAGTTGAGCGACTTTGGTCGGATCGGGTTTCGTGAAGCAAAATTTGTTTCAGATGAAACTGGTCCGACTAGGGCAAAAAAAGTTGGAGTTTCGTCCGAAACCCGACCCCAATGCAAGTCAATGGGGAATAAAAGTCGCCATTGAGCGGATGACATTCACGAAACCCGATCCGACCAAAGTCGCTCAACTCTATAATACAAATATAATAGTAATAATATTATTAATAAAAACTGAAATTGCACAGTAGACAGACACAGCTCATATGTGTGTATGAGAGAGAGAGAGTGTTTCTGGGTGTGGTTCATGCCCCTCACCTGTCTTTGTGATAAGATCAGCCTCCTGTAACCTAGAAGATCAGTCTTGCTAATGTTATATAATGATCAGTTGTACTGTATTAACTATTTCTGATCATTTTAACAAAACTATAACTCATCCTAGGAGCCACAGCTACAGTGTCCATTTTAGGACATGATCATATATCAAAATCAAACATCAGAAATACTCTGTCTGATACCTGACTCTAATACCTGACTCTGATACCTGAATGTGTGGGGGCTTCTCCTCCATGGAGGGGGTCACTCACAATGTGTGGAGGCTTCTCATCCATGGAGGGGATCACTCACAATGTGTGGAGGCTTCTCATCCATGGAGGGGATCACTCACAATGTGCGGGGGCTTCTCATCCATGGAGGGGATCACTCACAATGTGTGGAGGCTTCTCATCCATGGAGGGGATCACTCACAATGTGTGGGGGCTTCTCATCCATGGAGGGGATCATTCACAATGTGCGGGGGCTTCTCCTCCATGGAGGGGATCACTCACAATGTGTGGGGGCTTCTCCTCCATGGAGGGGGTCACTCACAATGTGTGGAGGCTTCTCATCCATGGAGGGGATCACTCACAATGTGTGGGGGCTTCTCATCCATGGAGGGGATCATTCACAATGTGCGGGGGCTTCTCATCCATGGAGGGGATCACTCACAATGTGTGGGGGCTTCTCCTCCATGGAGGGGATCACTCACAATGTGCGGGGGCTTCTCCTCCATGGAGGGGGTCACTCACAATGTGTGGGGGCTTCTCCTCCATGGAGGGGATCACTCACAATGTGTGGGGGCTTCTCATCCATGGAGGGGATCACTCACAATGTGTGGGGGCTTCTCCTCCATGGAGGGGATCACTCACAATGTGCGGAGGCTTCTCATCCATGGAGGGGATCACTCACAATGTGTGGGGGCTTCTCCTCCATGGAGGGGATCACTCACAATGTGTGGGGGCTTCTCCTCCATGGAGGGGATCACTCACAATGTGCGGGGGCTTCTCATCCATGGAGGGGATCACTCACAATGTGTGGGGGCTTCTCGTCCATGGAGGGGGTCACTCACAATGTGCGGGGGCTTCTCATCCATGGAGGGGATCACTCACAATGTGTGGGGGCTTCTCATCCATGGAGGGGATCACTCACAATGTGTGGGGGCTTCTCCTCCATGGAGGGGATCACTCACAATGTGCGGGGGCTTCTCATCCATGGAGGGGATCACTCACAATGTGTGGGGGCTTCTCATCCATGGAGGGGATCACTCACAATGTGTGGGGGCTTCTCATCCATGGAGGGGATCACTCACAATGTGTGGGGGCTTCTCATCCATGGAGGGGATCACTCACAATGTGTGGGGGCTTCTCATCCATGGAGGGGATCACTCACAATGTGCGGGGGCTTCTCATCCATGGAGGGGATCACTCACAATGTGCGGGGGCTTCTCATCCATGGAGGGGGCCACTCACAATGTGCGGGGGCTTCTCATCCATGGAGGAGGTCACTCACAATGTGCGGGGGCTTCTCCTCCATGGAGGAGGTCACTCACAATGTGCGGGGGCTTCTCCTCCATGGAGGGGGTCACTCACAATGTGCGGGGGCTTCTCCTCCATGGAGGGGGTCACTCACAATGTGCGGGGGCTTCTCCTCCATGGAGGGGATCACTCACAATGTGCGGGGGCTTCTCATCAATGGAGGGGGTCACTCACAATGTGTGGAGGTGTGGCTCCCCTGAGGCCCAGTTGCCACAGAGGTACTGCACCTCCTCCTGAGGTGTGATATCCCACCATCCATGTAAGGTGGAGACTCCTGACCATGCTCCAACACCTGCACCCCACACCACAAAGTAGTGTAGCAAAGCACCTTCGGCGGCTCCCTGCTTGGAACACGAAACGTGCTGGGAGGTGGGTGGAGTTAGGTGACATTACAAGGAGCGGGAAGAGTTTAGGATGAGAGGTCAGTTGGTTAGAGAGTTGGCGAGAAGAAGATCCCTGGAGAGAGGGATAGTGTCATGATCCAGGACGGGGTTTCGCTTTGGCCCGTCCTGGTCAGACAGGGGGTTAATTGTTTCTGCCTCTCTCTGGCAGAGGGCGGCTATTTAATGCTCACTGGACCTGGGTCCGGTGTCAGTTATACTCCTGCCCTCGGCTGAGTTAGTTGACCTCTTGTATACGTGTGCCTTGTGCCTGATAACGTGTTGCTTGTTTGGTTTTGATATGGTTCTGTCCCTGTTACGAGTTCTGCCTGTCCCTCTTGTACCGCACCGCCCTCTCGTATGACTCTCTGCTTGTGACTTGACTATTCTCTGCTCATCCCTTTTGTACCACACCGCCCTCTCGTGTATGACCTCTGCTTGTCTGACCTGCGTTTTCCTATCCTCTACTACAGTATTCCTGCAGTAGGTACATTACATCATCTGCAGTAGTAGGATGCTAAGCCCCGCCCCCTGCAGTCACATGATCGTAGGTCCTGGTACTCACTATTTTCCATGCCTCAGGTCCTGTCTGCTTAAACCTTCACTACCGTATTGGGCCCCGTGCTCTCTCGCAGTGTGGGTAAGTCGCCCTGCTCAGCCGTGGCAGTTGCCGACACTGACAGATAGATGGATGGAAGTGCTGCAGCCGATCCCAGTGACCTGGGTCTGCTGGCATGGGAAAGCGGGAAAGGAAGAGAGAGAGAGCAACATAGACTGAAAGCCTGATTCTCCATAGAAAGAAAGACAAGTACGGAACGTGAGGAGTAAAAGGGAACAGAGGACGTGGGTTAGAAGAGAACCCTTCCTAGAAGTTCCAAGCGCAAGGCCGGGGCCCTGTCCCCAAGGTTGTATGGATACTAATGGTCCTGCAGCAGACACCGGAGGAATAGAAGTAGTGACCACTTTATTCCCACACAAGACTTGGGGGCACAACAGCAACTGGACAGTGAGCCGGGACTTAGTAGCAAGAAGTCCCCGAAGCAGGCTACAGCTGTCTGCCGTACAAGTAGAGTTCATAAGAACATCGGACAGGAGGAACTCCAGTGTAACTCAGTACTAGGAGTACTTCATTTAAAGGCGCTATAAGAGGAGATGTTCAGAAAGGCACATGTTGGCGGAATGTTGGAAAGGAGTATTCCATCTGGCCTGGAGGTTGACTGAGTCCCTGACCCGGGGGACACAGCACGGAGGCAGGCACCTGTTTGTACAACAGACTGTGAGTAAAGCTTTGGAACTACAAGCCCTGGTGTCCTCCACTTATTCCTGCGCCAACCTGCCCAGCACTGCTACATCCCGTGTGCTTGACACGACACCATCTACGTGTCACTTCACCTACTCTGCCCTGGGACTACAGCCCTGCCTGTGGAGGGCTATAACATCACTGCTGCACCACACCATCAGTCCCAGAGGATCTGTCTGCAGCGTCGGCTTACATCTCCATTGCCGAACACCACAGGTGGCGTCACGAATCACTTATAAACTTTCATCACCATAAGCACACTGAAACAACCCCTTTTACAATGGGCGCTGTGAGGTAGCGCTGTCATCTACTTAGGGGATTCTCGCTTGCAGCGAACAAAAACCAGTTCCGGCATGGATTTTTCATCAAATCATACAGTCCTTGCGGTTTATTCACGCCTCATAAACCACAGCAGCAACAGAAAGTTCACCTAACAGCATTACCAGCATAGCGTCCATTATAATGCTTCACTCTTATTATCAATGTCCAGTGCGCAGGCTCACTTAGCCTCACAATTATCTCACCCACGTCAGGGTTCCTCATGCGGCTGCAGCATTCTGCACACGTTCGTTCCCTCCAGGGAACTCTCAGGCACATCGCCATTGCTCCCAGCCACTTCACACGTGCTGTCTGGGAGTAAGCTCCATCTCTGCAGGACCTTCCACACTGGACCAACCAGGTCCCAGCATTCACCCCTTGTGACTCACCCTGGCCACATTATGACTGTGTGCACACGCTGCGGATTAGGCCAAAACCGCTGCAGAACCGCAGCAAAATCCGCAGCGTGTGCACACAGCCTAGATCGTTCATAGCCACGCCCCCTGGGTCACATGACTCTGACCTCATCACAGGTCCTTCAGGCATTCACATAGCCTTTTACAACAGGCGTTTTCAGACACAATCCTGGGTGGGTTTGTAGGTAACTGGCCCGCCCAACTCCCAAGTTACCTGGAGACTTCTCCCTTACTTTGAAATAACACCTCAGCAATATCATTGCTGATCAATACATATCCCTAAGTCTCCATCTCAAAGCCACCCACTTTGAGATATACAACCATCCTTCAGGATTCTGCCACTCACTCATCCTTTCTCTTTGAACCTCCACACAGCGCCCCCTAGTGGACACAGTGGTTACTACACCACAGCACCCAGGGTCACGGGCCGGGTTACAGCTGCCGTGACATCTCCCATTGAAGCTCATCGGGCCAGGTACCGAGTACCCCACAGCCCTGGGTGAGAGGGCGTCCCAGAGGCTTCTCATCCATGGAGGAGATCACCCACAATGTGAGGGGGCTTCTCATCCATGGAGGGGGTCACTCACAATGTGCGGGGTCTTCTCATCCATGGAGGGGTCTCTTACAAAGTGCGGGGGCTTCTCATCCATGGAGGGGATCACTCACAATGTGCGGGGGCTTCTCATCCATGGAGGGGTCTCTCACAAAGTGCGGGGGCTTCTCCTCCATGGAGGGGATCACTCACAATGTGCGGGGGCTTCTCATCCATGGAGAGGATCACTCACAATGTGCGGGGGCTTCTCATCCATGGAGGGGGTCACTCGCAATGTGTGGGGGCTTTTCTTCCGTGGAGGGGGCTCACTTATAATGGAGGGGCTCACTCACAATATGTAGGAGCTTCTCGTCTGTGGAGGGGGCTCACTTATAATGGAGGGGCTCATTCAAAATATGTAGGAGCTTCTCAGCTGTGGAGAGGACTCACTTATAATGGAGGGGATGACTCACAATATGTAGGGGCTTCTCATCTGTGGAGGGGGCTCACTTATAATGGAGGGGCTCACTCACAATATGTAGGGGCTTCTCATCCGTGGAGGGGGGCTCACTTATAATGGAGGGGCTCACTCACAATAGGTAGGAGCTTCTCATCTGTGGAGAGGGCTGACTTATAATGGAGGGGATCACTCACAATATGTAGGGGCTTCTCAGCTGTGGAGGGGGGCTCACTTATAATGGAGGGGATCACTCACAATATGTAGGGGCTTCTCTGCTGTGGAGGGGGGCTCACTTATAATGGAGGGGATCACTCACAATATGTAGGGGCTTCTCAGCGGTGGAGGGAGCTCACTTATAATGGAGGGGATCACTCACAATATGTAGGGGCTTCTCAGCGGTGGAGGGAGCTCACTTATAATGGAGGGGATCATTCACAATATGTAGGAGCTTCTCAGCTGTGGAGAGGGCTCACTTATAATGGAGGGGATCACTCACAATATGTAGGGGCTTCTCAGCGGTGGAGGGAGCTCACTTATAATGGAGGGGATCACTCACAATATGTAGGGGCTTCCCAGCTGTGGAGAGGGCTCACTTATAATGGAGGGGATCACTCACAATATGTAGGGGCTTCCCAGCGGTGGAGAGGGCTCACTTATAATGGAGGGGATCACTCACAATATGTAGGGGCTTCCCAGCTGTGGAGAGGGCTCACTTATAATGGAGGGGATCACTCACAATATGTAGGGGCTTCTCAGCTGTGGAGGGAGCTCACTTATAATGGAGGGGATCACTCACAATATGTAGGGGCTTCTCAGCGGTGGAGGGAGCTCACTTATAATGGAGGGGATCACTCACAATATGTAGGGGCTTCTCAGCTGTGGAGGGGGCTCACTTATAATGGAGGGGATCACTCACAATATGTAGGGGCTTCTCAGCTGTGGAGGGGGGCTCACTTATAATGGAGGGGATCACTCACAATATGTAGGGGCTTCTCAGCTGTGGAGGGGGGCTCACTTATAATGGAGGGGATCACTCACAATATGTAGGGGCTTCTCAGCTGTGGAGGGGGCTCACTCACATTTATACCTAAGATCACGTCCATGAGCAAAGAGTGGGATGATGAGATCTAAGCCTCCCCCAAGAACAACTCCTCCCATCATCCAGGACAATGTGGGGATGATGCTTTTTCCAGCTTTTGGTGACAGTCACAAGGCAAAAGTGATAACTAAGTGGTCAGGGAAGAAAACATTGAAATGTTGGGTCCAGGAAACTCCCCAGATCTCAGTCCAATAGAGACCCATCAAAAAAGGCTGCATTTGTGATAACCTCCGAGGCCTCATAAGACAAGAGCGGGCGGCCATCAGTCAGGATCTGCCCAGGAGACGGTATCCAGCGGTCAGGGAGAAGGGCAGAAATCTGGAAAATAAGGAGCAGCGCTGCCAATATTGAGGCTTTACAGAAACTTCATGGACTTGTCAATGAAAGGATAAAAACTGATGGAATATTTATAATTGTCCTTCAGTAACCATAGAAACCAAAGTTTGCTGCTTGAGCCTGAAATATTTTGGCCACAACTGTATGTATATGTATAGCTCCACCAGGAGGCGCTGTGCCCACAAGATCTCTGTGCATTTTCCCGAATCATTTTATTATGACCCTTAAACTCTGACCACCAAAAGTATACAGCGCAGGTATGGAGATAGGGAAGATAAAAAGCAAATCTGCAGACCACCCCCAACATTACTGGCTGCTCCACATCTCATCTACAGCTGCAGGAGGGGAGGATTATAGTAACATGATATGTTGGTCAGGTGGGCATAATCCACACAGATAATACCATAATCTATTACTGCTGACAACCAGCCTGTATGTCATGTGTGAGAGGTTGTCATCCCCGCCCCATGGGTTCCATGATTATTATTCATACAGTATATGAAGAAAAGTATGTGCCCTCATCCATGACCTTTTCTGACCCTCATCCTACATCCCTATGGAGTCGCCCCTGTCCTGATAGAACAGCTTCCGATTTTCTGTCAACATTTTGGATTTTTTACCATTTCATCCAGAAAAGCATTTGTGGGGTTAGACCCTGATGTTGGGGGGAGGCTAGGCTCACAATCTCCATTACAGGTTATCCTAAGGGTGTTGGATGAGGTGGAAGTCTAGTCAATGGACCTGATTCATCAAAGCTTTTCTGCCAGTATTCTTATGCAAAAAGCTTTGAAAAGTCTCACAATTTTGGTGCCACTGAAATCTGCGCTACAATGATCTGACTTCTGGCGTTCTCTCATCAGTTTTCCTCTGCTCCGCCAACATGGGTGCGACAGGGGCATGACAATGGCGGTGCTTGCTACCCCACAAATCTTAAGCTGTGTGCACACGTTGCGGATTCTGCTGCGTTTCCGCAGCGGTTTTGGCCCTTGCATTGTGCTTGGTGATGTACGGCTGCAGGTGGCTGCTCCAGTCGGGGGCGCGGTGTTTGTGCTGATACCAGAGGAGGCCTGGACTCTGCAGTTATGGGGTCAGCAGAGCGGTGGTGGCTTATCTGCACTCGGCCCCCCGCTCTGTAATGTTATGGGGTCTCCTCCTCGTGGCTGAGTTGCTGCGGTTCCTTCCACTTCTCAGTAATATCCCTCACAGATAGAAATGTCATGAACGGACTTGTTACCCCGGCGGCTCCTATTACAGGACCGCACTGGTATCAGGAGCTCTGCACCGCCGGCCGCTCTGTCACATGGTAGTAATGGCGACATGGGGGGCCTGAGGCTATACACCGGGGGCAATGGAAGGTCCAGAGGTTAATCTGTGATCTGTGGGGGGTCTGGATGTCATACACCAAAAATATATAGACCAGGAGTCGAGGAGGCCGGGTGTTATACATGGGGGGGGCAGGCAGTGGTCCCGGATGGTATACACCAGGAGGCAGGGCCGCACCTACAATGAAGCCATTTGAGTGAGCTGCCCAAGCGGCAGGCAGCAGGGGGCGCCATTTTGCGCTCTGCTACCAGCAGCACCTACAATGTAGCGTGCAAAGGCTTGTAAGTGATGAGATCACAGGAGGGAAGAAGTCAGGGACCCCGATCATGTGACCCCTGACTCCTCCCCTCCTGTTACCTCATCACAGGTCCTGTGCGCATCAGCCCTTGGTCTATCAATCATCTCCGTCTCTGCTCTCCTCTGCCGCTACGTTCTATTGGCCAAGGACCTGTGATGAGGTCACAGGAGGGGAGGAGTTGAGGTCACATGATCAGGGGCCTCAGTGTATGCATCATCTCTAGCAAGGCTCTCCTGTGCTGGTTTGTCATGGTGCTGAATGAGGCAAGTTCTGTGTGGGGTCAGGAGGGGTTTACAGGGTGGATGTAGCAGAGCCCTGTGTGTGCAAAGTGTACGGAGCCGAGCCATGTGTGTGTGAGGTGTACGGAGCGGAGCCGCACGTGTGTGAGGTGTACGGAGCGGAGCCATGTGTGTGTGAGGTGTACGGAGCAGAGCCGCACGTGTGTGAGGTGTACGGAGCGGAGCCGCACGTGTGTGAGGTGTACGGAGCGGAGCCGCACGTGTGTGAGGTGTACGGAGCGGAGCCGCACGTGTGTGAGGTGTACGGAGCGGAGCCGCACGTGTGTGAGGTGTACGGAGCGGAGCCGCACGTGTGTGAGGTGTACGGAGCGGAGCCGCACGTGTGTGAGGTGTACGGAGCGGAGCCGCACGTGTGTGAGGTGTACGGAGCGGAGCCGCACGTGTGTGTGAGGTGTACGGAGCGGAGCCATGTGTGTGTGAGGTGTACGGAGCGGAGCCGCACGTGTGTGAGGTGTACGGAGCGGAGCCGCACGTGTGTGAGGTGTGCGGAGCCGCACGTGTGTGAGGTGTACAGAGTGGAGCCGCGTCTGTACGGAGCGGAGCAGCCTGTGTACGGGGTGTACGGAGTGGAGCCACATGTATGCGAGGTGTATGGAGCAAAGCTGCATGTGTACAAGGTTTACGGAGTGGAGCCGTGTGTAAAAGGTGTACAGAGCAGAGCCGCATGTGTACGAGGTTTACGGAGTGGAGCCATGTGTGTACAGAGTGGAGCCGTGTTTGTGCGAGGTGTACAGAGCGGAGCCACGTGTGTAATGGTTGTACGGAGTGGAGCTGTGTGTGTATAGGGCGTACAAAACGGAGCCCTGTGTGTACGAAGTGTACGGAGCTGAGCCGTGTGTGTGTGGAGCAGAGCAATGTGTGTACGGAGTGGAGCCATGTGTGTATGGAGTGGAACCGCGTGTTTACGAGGTGTATGTAGCAAAGCCGCATGTGTACAAGGTTTACGGAGTGGAGCCATGTGTGTACAAGGTGTACGGAGCAGAGCCGCATGTGTACGAGGTTTAGGTGGAGCCGTGTGTGGGAGGCATAAAAAGTGGAACTGTATGTGTATGAGGTGTGCGGAGCCATACGTGTACAAAGTGTATGGTGGGGAGCATCCATACCTCCCAGCGGGACAGTCCTGATTTTGAGAGAGAGTCTGCCCCGGCCGGGAGCTTACTTTTCCCACGGACACAGGGGTACATGGCGGAACCCCGAGGAGCACTTTAAAATTCGCACATGACGTTCCACCGGAAGTGACATGCTAGAAACTTACCGGAAATAAGGGAATTTCGGGAGGAGATTGTGACTGAACCATGGAGGCACTTCAGGGAATGCTTCAGATCCATCACCGTGTCCTCCGACAGTGCGGACAGCGGGATTGCCTTGGACTCAGGGATGCCGGCCATGTGAGTGGATCATGATATGTCCTGCATCGGGAGGCTCAGGTGGGCACTACAATGGGAGCCGGGCTGCTATAGTATCTTTATAGAATCTTTCTTTCTCTCTCTGTTCTTTCTTTCTTTCTCTCTCTGTTCTTTTTTTCTCTAATCTTTCTTTTTTCCTTTCTTTCTCTCTCTGTTCTTCCTTTCTTTTTCTGTTCTCTTTCTTTCTCTCTCTGTTCTCTCTCTCTTTGTGTTCTTTCTTTATTTCTCTTTCTTTCTGTTCTTTCTTTCCCCTCTTTCTTTCTCACTCCCTGTCTGTTCTTTCTTTCCCCTCTTTCTTTTTTTTTTCTCTCTCTCTGTTCTTTTTATCTGTCCTCTCTTTCTTTCTCTCTCTGTTCTTTCTTTCCCCTTTGTTTCTTTCTCTCTGTTGTTACTTTCTTTCCCCTCTTTCTTTCTTTCTCTCTCTGTTCTTTCTTTCCCCTCTTTCTTTTTCTTTATCTCTCTGTTCTTTCTTTTCCCTCTTTTTTCTCTCTCGCTGTTCTTTTTTTCTGTCCCCTTTCTTTCTCTCTCTGTTCTTTCTTTCTTCTTTCTTTCTTTCCCCTTTTTCTTTCTTTCTTTCTTTCTTTCTTTCTTTCTCTCTCTCTCTCTCTCTCTCTCTCTCTTCTTTCGCTCTGTTTTCTTTTTTCTCTCTCTCTCTGTTCTTTCTTTTCCTCAGTACCAGTCAGTGTGCCCACAGTAACGGTAGAATAAGAGGGGTAGGAAACTAGGTGGCACTGGTCACATTGAGCCTTTCATACTTTTTACTGGTGTATAATCATATGCCCTGAGCACCCCCATAAAGTGGGCCAGCCCCAGACAGCAGGGTACAAACAAATCACTATCAGTCCAAGTGGACAATTACAATCATATGTTAAAGTTTGGGCACCCCTATTAATGTTAACCTTTTTCCTTTATTACAATTTTGGTTTTTGCAACAGCTATTTCAGTTTCATATATCTAATAACTGATGGACTCGGTTATATTTCTGGATTCAAATGAGGTTTATTGTACTAACAGAAAATGTGCAATCTGCATTTTAAACAAAATTTGACCGTGCAAAAGTATGGGCACACTTATCATTTTCTTGATTTGAACACTCCTAACTACTTTTTACTGACTTCGTGAAGCACTAAACTGGTTTTGTAACCTCATTGAGCTTTGAACTTCAAAGCCAGGTGTATCAAATCATGAGAAAAGGTATTTAAGGTGGCCACTTGCAAGTAGTTCTCCTATGAAGAGTGGCATCATGGGCTCCTCAAAACAACTCTCAAATGATCTGAAAACAAAGATTATTCAACATAGCTTTTCAGGGGAAGGATACAAAAAGTTGTCTCAGAGATTTAACCTGTCAGTTTCCACTGTGAGGAACATAGTAAGGAAATGGAAGAACACAGGTACAGTTCTTGTTAAGCCCAGAAGTGGCAGGCCAAGAAAAATATCAGAAAGGCAGAGAAGAAGAATGGTGAGAACAGTCAAGGACAATCCACAGACCACCTCCAAAGACCTGCAGCATCATCTTGCTGCAGATGGTGTCACTGTGCATCGGTCAACAATACAGTGCACTTTGCACAAGGAGAAGCTGTATGGGAGAGTGATGCGAAAGAAGCCGTTTCTGCAAGCACGCCACAAACAGAGTCGCCTGAGGTCTGCAAAAGCACATTTGGACAAGCCAGTTACATTTTGGAAGAAGGTCCTGTGGACTGATGAAACAAAGATTGAGTTGTTTGGTCATACAAAAAGGCGTTATGCATGGAGGCTAAAAAACACAGCATTCCAAGAAAAACACTTGCTACCCACAGTAAAATTTGGTGGAGGTTCCATCATGCTTTGGGGCTTTGTGGCCAATGCCGGCACCGGGAATGTTGTTAAAGTTGAGGGTCGCATGGATTCAACTCAGTATCAGCATATTCTTGACAATAATGTGCAAGAATCAGTGACGAAGTTGAAGTTACGCAGGGGATGGATATTTCAGCAAGACAATGATCCAAAACACCGCTCCAAATCTACTCAGGCATTCATGCAGAGGAACAATTACAATGTTCTGGAATGGCCATGCCAGTCCCCAGACCTGAATATCATTGAACATCTGTGGGATGATTTGAAGCGGGCTGTCCTTGCTCGGCGACCATCAAACTTAACTGAACTGGAATTGTTTTGTAAACAGGAATGGTCACAAATACCTTCATCCAGGATCCAGGAACTCATTAATAGCTACAGGAAGCGACTAGAGGCTGTTATTTTTACAAAAGGAGGATCTACGAAATATTAATGTCACTTTTATGTTGAGGTGCCCATACTTTTGCACCGGTCAAATTTTGTTTAAATGCAGATTGCACATTTTCTGTTAGTACAATAAACCTCATTTGAATCCAGAAATATAACTGAGTCCATCAGTTATTAGATATATGAAACTGAAATAGCTGTTGCAAAAACCAAAATTGTTATAAAGAAAAAAGGTTAACATTAATAGGGGTGCCCAAACTTTAACATATGACTGTATATACATAAAATTAATGATGTCCCTGTGCCAAGCAGTGCTGAGGATCAGAATACACTGAGGCGACCAGAGCAGCGGGGTATGGTGAGAAGAATGATATGGGGCCCATTATGCTGTATGAAGTAATATACACTCACTGGCCACTTTATTAGGTACACCATGCTAGTAACGGGTTGGACCCCCTTTTGCCTTCAGAACTGCCTCAATTCTTCGTGGCAGAGATTCAACAAGGTGCTGGAAGCATTCCTCAGAGATTTTGGACCATATTGACATGATGGCATCACACAGTTGGCGCAGATTTGTCGGCTGCACATCCCTGATGCGAATCTCCCGTTCCACCACATCCCAAAGATGCTCTATTGGATTGAGATCTGGTGACTGAGGAGGCCATTTGAGTACAGTGAACTCATTGTCATGTTCAAGAAACCAATCTGAGATGATTCGAGCTTTATGACATGGCGCATTATCCTGCTGAAAGTAGCCATCAGATGCCTGTTCTTAGCTGAGAGGAGTGGTACCCAGTGTGGTCTTCTGCTGCTGTAGCCCATCTGCCTCAAAGTTCGACGCACTGTGCGTTCAGAGATTCTCTTCTGCCTACCTTGGTTGTAACGGGTGGCAATTTGAGTCACTTTTGCCTTTCTATCAGCTCGAACCAGTCTGCCCATTCTCCTCTGACCTCTGGCATCAACAAGGCATTTCCGGCCACAGAACTGCCGCTCACTGGATTTTTTTTCTTTTTCGGACCATTCTCTGTAAACCCTAGAGATGGTTGTGCGTGAAAATCCCAGTAGATCAGCAGTTTCTGAAATACTCAGACCAGCCCTTCTGGCACCAACAATCTTGCCACGTTCAAAGGCACTCAAATCACCTTTCTTCCCCATACTGATGCTCGGTTTGAACTGCAGGAGATTGTCTTGACCATGTCTACATGCCTAAATGCACTGAGTTGCCGCCATGTGATTGGCTGATTAGAAATTAAGTCTTAACACACAGTTGGACAGGTGTACCTAATAAAGTGGCCAGTGAGTGTATAGGGCCCATAATACTGTATGGAGCATTATATGGGGCCCATAATACTGTATGGAGCATTGTGTGGGGATAGGGGATGACTGTTTGTTGTGCATCTGACTGCTGGGACCTCCATGATCCTGGGAAACATAGCTGTGAAGAGCACCATGTAAATGGAGCTGTGGTCAATCATACGCACTGTGGTGCCATTCACATGTAGCTCTTCAAATAACCAAGAGAGTGATGAGGGGACTACAAAGTATAGCAAAAATTCACTGATTGGGGCTGATGAGTGCTATAGTTTGTGGGCTGGTGGGATTTGTGTGGCAGGGCTGCATTTTTGTCCCAGTCTGGCCCTGTGCCAGGCCTACCATTGCCATTAATGACCCTTGTTCTGGATACTTCTGTGTTGTTCTTGTATGTGCATGTGATGGCGCTGACATCCTTGTGTTTGGACACCTTTTTTTTACTATTTATCTAAATCAAAATGTTCACTATTGTACTCAGTTTTACAATATAGATATAAAAATTTACTTTGTGTGCGCGCGGGGGGGGGGGGGCGTAATTTTGCTGTTCGCCTCAGGCAGCAGGGAGGCTAGGTTCACCCCTGCCAAATATTACACACTGAGAGGAGATGGAGCTGAATGTTCTACAACAAGCTTGAGGTGATCAGCCGCACTCACAGAGATTCTTAGCAGGAATTTTTTTAATTGCACTGCTCAAAAAAATAAAGGGAGCACTTAAACAACAGAATATAACTCCAAGTAGATCACACTTCTGTGAAATCAAACTGTCCACTTAGGAAGCAACACTGACTGACCATCAATTTTACAGGCTGCTGTGCAAATGGAATAGACAACAGATAGAAATTATTGGCAATTATCAAGACACCCTCAATAAAGGAGTGGTTCTGCAGGTGGGGACCACAGACCACATCTCAGTACCAATGCTTTCTGGCTGATGTTTTGGTCACTTTTGAATGTTGGTTGTGCTTTCACAATCGTGGTAGCATGAGACGGACTCTACAACCCACACAAGTGGATCAGGTAGTGCAGCTCATCCAGGATGGCACATCAATGCGAGATGTGGCAAGAAGGTTTGCTGTGTCTGTCAGCGTAGTGTCCAGAGGCTGAAGGCGCTACCTCGAGACATGGGAGGATGGGGCTGGATGTTATACATTTTGATGGGGCTGGATGTTATACACGGGGTGGATGGTGCTGGATGTTATACAGGGGGGAGGTGATGGGGCTGGATGTTATACACTGGGAGGGGGAGATGGGACTGACTGTTATATACGGAGGAGTGTCCTGGATGCTATTCAGAGGGGGTGATCGGGCTGGATTTTATACACGAGGGGGTGATGGGGCTGGATGTTATGATGTTATACATGGGTGGGAGGTGATCGGGCTGGATGTTATACACTGGGGGTGGAAGTGGATGGGGCTAGATATTATACACGAGGGGCGATCGGGCTGGATGTTATGCATGAGGGGGTGGAAGGGGATGGGGCTGGAGCTGGATGTTATACACGAGGGGTGATTGGGCTGGATATTATGCATGAGGGGGGGTGGAAGGGGATGGGGCTGGATGTTATACACGGGCGGGGGTGGAAGGGGCTGGGGCTGGATATTATACACGGGGGGGTGGAAGGGGATGGGGCTGGATATTATACGGGGGGGTGAAAGGGGATTGGGCTGGATGTTATACACGGGGGGAGGGTGGAAGGAGAGGAGGCTGGATGTTATACAGGGGGGGTGAGAGGGGATGGGGCTGGATGTTATATGGAGGTGGAAGGGGATGGGGCTAGATGTTATACATGTAGGGGGGGTGGAAGGGGATGGGGCTGGATGTTATACATGGGGGGATGGAAGGGGATGGGGCTGGATGTTATACACGGGGGGATGGAAGGGGATGGGGCTGGATGTTATACATGGGGGGATGGAAGGGGATGGGGCTGGATGTTATACATGGGGGGGATGGAAGGGGATGGGGCTGGATGTTATACACGGGGGGGTGGTAGGGGATGGCGCTGGATGTTATACACGGGGGTGGTGGAAGGGGATGGCGCTGGATGTTATACACGGGGGTGGTGGAAGGGGATGGGGCTGGATGTTATACATGGGGGGTGGAAGGGGATGGGGTTGGATGTTATACACGGGGGGTGAAAGGGGATGGGGCTGGATGTTATACACGGGGGGAGGGTGAAAGGAAAGGAGGCTGGATGTTATACAGGGGGGGTGGGAGGGGATGGGGCTGGATGTTATATGGAGGTGGAAGGGGATGGGGCTGGATGTTATACACGTGGGGGGGTGGAAGGGGATGGGGCTGGATGTTATACATGGGGAGATGGAAGGGGATGGGGCTGGATGTTATACACGGGGGGATGGAAGGGGATGGGGCTGGATGTTATACACGGGGGGGATGGAAGGGGATGGGGCTGGATGTTATACAGGGGGGGATGGAAGGGGATGGGGCTGGATGTTATACACGGGGGGATGGAAGGGGATGGGGCTGGATGTTATACACGGGGGGTGGAAGGGGATGGCGCTGGATGTTATACACGGGGGTGGTGGAAGGGGATGGCGCTGGATGTTATACACGGGGGTGGTGGAAGGGGATGGCGCTGGATGTTATACACGGGGGTGGTGGAAGGGGATGGCGCTGGATGTTATACACGGGGGTGGTGGAAGGGGATGGCGCTGGATGTTATACACGGGGGTGGTGGAAGGGGATGGCGCTGGATGTTATACACGGGGGTGGTGGAAGGGGATGGGGTTGGATGTTATAGACGGGGGGTGAAAGGGGATGGGGCTGGATGTTATACACGGGGGGAGGGTGGAAGGAGAGGAGGCTGCATGTTATACAGGGGGGGTGGGAGGGGATGGGGCTGGATGTTATATGGAGGTGGAAGGGGATGGGGCTGGATGTTATACACGTAGGGGGGTGGAAGGGGATGGGGCTGGATGTTATATGGGGGTGGAAGGGGATGGGGCTGGATGTTATACACGGGGGGGATGGGGCTGGATGTTATACAGGGGGGGTGAGAGGGGATGGGGCTGGATGTTATACACGGGGGGAGGCGATGGGGCTGGATGTTATACACGGGGGAGGGGATGGGGCTATATATTATACACGGAGAGGGGGTGGAAGGGGATGGGGCTGGATGTTATATACGGGGGGAGGGTGGAAGGGGATGGGGCTGGATGTTATACACGGGGGGGAAGGTGGAAGGGGATGGCGCTGGATGTTATACACGGGGGTGGTGGAAGGGGATGAGGCTGGATGTTATACACGGGGGGTGGAAGGGGATAGGGCTGGATGTTATACACGGGGGGTGGAAGGGGATGGGGTTGCATGTTATACACGGGGGGCTGGAAGGGAATGGGGCTGGATGTTATACACGGGGTGGTGGAAGGGGATGGGGCTGGATGTTATATACGGAGGGGAGGGCATGGGGCTGGATGTTATACACGGGGGGGAGGCGATGGTGCTGGATGATGGCTGGATGTTTTACACGGGGGGGAGGCGATGGGGCTGGATGTTATACATGGGGGGGAGGCGATGGGGCTGGATGTTATACATGGGGGGCGATGGGGCTGGATGTTATACACGGAGGGGAGGGCATGGGGCTGGATGTTATACACGGGGGGAGGCGATGGTGCTGGATGTGTAATACGGGGGGGGGATGGGGCTGGATGTTATACACGTAGGGGGGTGGAAGGGGATGGGGCTGGATGTTATATGGGGGTGGAAGGGGATGGGGCTGGATGTTATACACGGGGGGGATGGGGCTGGATGTTATACAGGGGGGGTGAGAGGGGATGGGGCTGGATGTTATACACGGGGGGAGGCGATGGGGCTGGATGTTATACACGGGGGAGGGGATGGGGCTAGATATTATACACGGAGAGGGGGTGGAAGGGGATGGGGCTGGATGTTATATATGGGGGGAGGGTGGAAGGGGATGGGGCTGGATGTTATACACGGGGGGGAGGGTGGAAGGGGATGGCGCTGGATGTTATACACGGGGGTGGTGGAAGGGGATGAGGCTGGATGTTATACACGGGGGGTGGAAGGGGATAGGGCTGGATGTTATACACGGGGGGTGGAAGGGGATGGGGTTGCATGTTATACACGGGGGGCTGGAAGGGAATGGGGCTGGATGTTATACACGGGGTGGTGGAAGGGGATGGGGCTGGATGTTATATACGGAGGGGAGGGCATGGGGCTGGATGTTATACACGGGGGGAGGCGATGGTGCTGGATGTGTAATACGGGGGGGGGATGGGGCTGGATGTTATACACGTAGGGGGGGTGGAAGGGGATGGGGCTGGATGTTATATGGGGGTGGAAGGGGATGGGGCTGGATGTTATACACGGGGGGGATGGGGCTGGATGTTATACAGGGGGGGTGAGAGGGGATGGGGCTGGATGTTATACACGGGGGGAGGCGATGGGGCTGGATGTTATACACGGGGGAGGGGATGGGGCTAGATATTATACACGGAGAGGGGGTGGAAGGGGATGGGGCTGGATGTTATATATGGGGGGAGGGTGGAAGGGGATGGGGCTGGATGTTATACACGGGGGGGAGGGTGGAAGGGGATGGCGCTGGATGTTATACACGGGGGTGGTGGAAGGGGATGAGGCTGGATGTTATACACGGGGGGTGGAAGGGGATAGGGCTGGATGTTATACACGGGGGGTGGAAGGGGATGGGGTTGCATGTTATACACGGGGGGCTGGAAGGGAATGGGGCTGGATGTTATACACGGGGTGGTGGAAGGGGATGGGGCTGGATGTTATATACGGAGGGGAGGGCATGGGGCTGGATGTTATACACGGGGGGGGAGGCGATGGTGCTGGATGATGGCTGGATGTTTTACACGGGGGGGGAGGCGATGGGGCTGGATGTTATACATGGGGGGGAGGCGATGGGGCTGGATGTTATACATGGGGGGGCGATGGGGCTGGATGTTATACACGGAGGGGAGGGCATGGGGCTGGATGTTATACACGGGGGGAGGCGATGGTGCTGGATGTGTAATACGGGGGGGATGGGGCTGGATGTTTTACACGGGGGGGAGGCGATGGGGTTGGATGTTATACATGGGGGGGAGGCGATGGGGCTGGATGTTATACATGGGGGGGAGGCGATGGGGCCGGATGTTATACATGGGGGGGAGGCGATGGGGCTGGATGTTATACAGGGGGGGGGGATGGGGCTGGATGTTATACAGGGGGGGAGGCGATGGGGCTGGATGTTATACATGGGGGGGAGGCGATGGGGCTGGATGTTATACATGGGGGGGATGGGGCTGGATGTTATACAGGGGGGGAGGCGATGGGGCTGGATGTTATACATGGGGGGGAGGCGATGGGGCTGGATGTTATACAGGGGGGGGATGGGGCTGGATGTTATACAGGGGGGGAGGCGATGGGGCTGGATGTTATACATGGGGGGGAGGCGATGGGGCTGGATGTTATACAGGGGGGGATGGGGCTGGATGTTATACAGGGGGGAGGCGATGGGGCTGGATGTTATACATGGGGGGGAGGCGATGGGGCTGGATGTTATACAGGGGGGGAGGCGATGGGGCTGGATGTTATACATGGGGGGGATGGGGCTGGATGTTATACAGGGGGGGAGGCGATGGGGCTGGATGTTATACATGGGGGGGAGGCGATGGGGCTGGATGTTATACAGGGGGGATGGGGCTGGATGCTATACAGGGGGGGAGGCGATGGGGCTGGATGTTATACATGGGGGAGGAGGCGATGGGGCTGGATGTTATACAGGGGGGGGGGATGGGGCTGGATGTTATACAGGGGGGGAGGCGATGGGGCTGGATGTTATACATGGGGGGGAGGCGATGGGGCTGGATGTTATACATGGGGGGGATGGGGCTGGATGTTATACAGGGGGGGAGGCGATGGGGCTGGATGTTATACATGGGGGGGAGGCGATGGGGCTGGATGTTATACAGGGGGGGGATGGGGCTGGATGTTATACAGGGGGGGAGGCGATGGGGCTGGATGTTATACATGGGGGGGAGGCGATGGGGCTGGATGTTATACAGGGGGGGGATGGGGCTGGATGTTATACAGGGGGGAGGCGATGGGGCTGGATGTTATACATGGGGGGAGGCGATGGGGCTGGATGTTATACAGGGGGGGAGGCGATGGGGCTGGATATTATACATGGGGGGGATGGGGCTGGATGTTATACAGGGGGGGAGGCGATGGGGCTGGATGTTATACATGGGGGGGAGGCGATGGGGCTGGATGTTATACAGGGGGGATGGGGCTGGATGCTATACAGGGGGGGAGGCGATGGGGCTGGATGTTATACATGGGGGAGGAGGCGATGGGGCTGGATGTTATACAGGGGGGGAGGCGATGGGGCTGGATGTTATACAGGGGGGAGGCGATGGGGCTGGATGTTATACATGGGGGGGGGAGGCGATGGGGCTGGATGTTATACAGGGGGGGGATGGGGCTGGATGTTATACAGGGGGGGAGGCGATGGGGCTGGATGTTATACAGGGGGGGAGGCGATGGGGCTGGATGTTATACATGGGGGGGGAGGCGATGGGGCTGGATGTTATACAGGGGGGGGATGGGGCTGGATGTTATACGGGGGGGGGGATGGGGCTGGATGTTATACATGGGGGGGGAGGCGATGGGGCTGGATGTTATACAGGGGGGGAGGCGATGGGGCTGGATGTTATACATGGGGGGGGAGGCGATGGGGCTGGATGTTATACGGGGGGGGGATGGGGCTGGATGTTATACAGGGGGGGAGGCGATGGGGCTGGATGTTATACAGGGGGAGATGATGGGGCTGATTCAGAATCCGGAACTGAATGATTAGGACGATGTACTTCTCGTACATATATACTATGTGTGGCTAATATATGTGTAGTATACATAGTCGCTCTGTATCACACTCCTGGGTCCGGTGATCGTTAGTTACATATCTTCTATACAATGTTTCACTCTTCAGGCATTAAACAGGTTTCTGACCAATCAGATTACAGCCGTAAACTCTGACAGCGCGTCTGAGCCAATCGTCTTTGATCGCGGGCAGTGGGCGGGGTTTGTTCCCTCCGTTCGGTTCAATGAGACTACAAAGCCCACAGCGCTCGGTGCTGGATCCGGTTGGTGCCGCTGTCGCCGCAGCTGAAGATCTGGTTTTTGCTCTAGAATCCGAACAAGATCCCAACAACTGGATCGTGTGCAATCTACCAGGTCAGGTGATCCCACTTAGCTAAGAGCGATTTGGATCTGTTGTGAGCGATGTGAGGACCCTGGTGCGGATCGCGGCTGTGGGTGCAGAGAAGCCTTCCATGCTGGAGGACTGCATGAGAGGGGGGCAGCTCCATCGCTGGAGTGCATGGAGGAGGCTGGCTGCAGCGCCTGGGGGTGACTCCATGCCTCCCTCCTGAAGCCTCTGCTGGGGGACGCGGCTTCCAGCCCCTCCTGCCCTCTCTCCGAGGCACCATCGGACGTGCGATCTTCTGGGGATGTCTCCCATCCTCTCTGCTGCGCCCATCATCCTCTGTGGATTGGAGCTGATCTGCCTGATAAGTAAGGGTTAAGGGAACGTCTTGTTGGGCTGCTCTGGGATCTGATGATGGATCTTCACAGATCTGAGGCTGGTTCCTGGGGGTCTGGATGACTTGCTACTGGTGGATTATAGTAGATCCATCTGATCGCGGAACCTTCTCCATATCATTATCATTGTGATTGGTGGATTCTGGTGCCACAGGTGACAATGGAAGGAAAGGGTCCGCTCCCCCCGGAGATCCTACTGCAGCCGTGAGGTTTGGGGCTCCCCCTGATGACCCACAGGCCTGGAATCAGGGGCCATGTCTCGGTCAAACAGTGTGAGTCCGCCAGGATTTGGGGCGACCGTCGTCCGTTCTGGGGCAGAGCACCGTTCAGCTTGGGGCGAAGCAGAGACCAGGGCCAATGGCTGCTCCTACTCTAGGAAGAAGACCTCCCGGATGATGGGACTGTGGCGGAGCGAGGAGGACTACGAGCCTCAGCCGGGGAAGAACACCCTGTCGGACAATAAGGTTGGCTTCCGATCCCGGTCGGCCTGGCAGGAGCATGGGGAGGAAAGCAGAAACAACAACCAGCCCCTCCAGAAGCGGCCCGTGGGGGAGGTGAGACCCAAATCCGTGGAGCTGGGGTTGGATGAGAAATTGGGTAAAGGCGCAGAGGAGGGCTCCGAGTTCCACTTTTCCATGGGGGTCTGTCTGACCAATATCCTGCAGATTTTCCGTTCTAAGAAGTTCCAGTCGGATAAACTTGAGAAGCTTTACCAGCGCTACTTCTTCAGGCTGAACCAGAGCAGTCTGACCATGCTGATGTCTGTGCTGATCCTGCTGTGCCTGGTGCTGCTCACCTTCCACTGCCTCCACCAGCTCTACCAGGTGCCTTATGTGGTGGTCCTGTGCGTGGCCATGCTGATCATCGTAGTGCTCATCGGTGTGTGCAATCGGAACGACTTCCACCAGGACTACATGTGGCTGGCGTGTTACACTGTCATCATCGTCCTCTTCATGGTGCAGGTGGTCTGCGTCCTTCTGGTGAGACCCCGTACCGCCTCTGATGGGATCTGGTGGACCGTGTTCTTCATCTACACCGTGTACACTCTGCTTCCAGTCCGTATGAGAGCGGCAGTCCTCAGCGGGATTGTCCTGTCCGCCACTCATCTCGCCATCTCGCTGAAAATCAATGCAAGCGATGAATTCCTGGTGAAGCAGGTGAGTGCATCCTCATCGCCTTTCATCCCACAGTATAGGGTCGCACTGGGGGCTCTGCACGACGCAGACGAGAAACCCACACCTGTTACCGGCCTGTGACCTAGTTGTGCTCTGGCAGGTCGAGAGGAGTTGCAGAAACAATTTTGTTCGCCTGACTAATCT
The DNA here is from genome assembly GCF_039654945.1 of Dendrobates tinctorius. NCBI lineage: Eukaryota > Metazoa > Chordata > Amphibia > Anura > Dendrobatidae > Dendrobates > Dendrobates tinctorius. The sequence goes on from NW_027361810.1 coordinate 709,727, forward strand.
GAGGCTTGCTGTCACTGGGCAGCGCTAGTTTAGTAGGACTACTGGTAACATCACCCTTCAATTATCTACCCTCAGTAACTATATCTCAAAATTTGCTGTCAAGCTGTTTTGGGGAAATTGGGGTGATAATCCTCCTGGCCGCCATCACGGTGGTCACTCAACTGACCAAGAAACAGATCTAAGAAATGGGTCAGAGCGGTAGGAGGGGAGGTCGCTGATTGGTTTTGCTCGCATTGTATGTTGTGAGATTCATTATTTTCTTTCATGCAGCTGTGCTATAGACCAGCTGCCCCTCGTGTAGGTCCACGTCACATATGTGATCATTCAAGGTGTCCACTAGTGGAACTGAGGGAAAAGCAGCGCCTCCACACTGGACGTGCCCTGATCATACAGTGTGAGGAAACATTTTATTTCTTCCCTTTTAAGGCAGAAAGACTATCTGTGATCCGAGCCGATCACTGTCAGGAGTGTCCGGAGCATCCACCATAACTGACGATTGTGCAGAAAGACGCATGTGTACATACAGGGTGGTCCAAAAGCAGGTGGACAGAAAATAATAACGTTTATTTTGATTTATATATCAAATTATATTTCATAACACAAGCATAACATTGACAATTAAATTTTATTCTACGCAATAATACAAAAGCCCTTAAATGTCGTCAGCGCAGGCGCTCACACTGTTTTCCATCACAATTTGCACAGCTTTTGTGCCTCTTACGCTTCGACAAACCTTTTTCCACAAGTCTCTTTGGGTATTAATTTCTAGAAATGCATCTCTTATGTAATTTTTCAAATCACTGACACTCGACTATAAACTTTGTCCTTGAGTACCCCCCCAAAAGAAAAAATCTATTGGGGTCAAGTCTGGTGAACGTGCCGGCCAATCCATTTACTAGGAAATGTTTCTTCAGGATACTCGCGGACGACTCCTGAATAATGTGGAGGGGCCCCATCTTGTTGGAGATAAAGGTCATTTGAATTAGGCTGTTGCTGTAACTGGGGAACAACTTGATTCATTAGAATTTCGAGATACTTATCTCCTGTGACTGTTCCATCAAAAAAAAAAAAAAATGGTCCAAAACCCCCAAAACTTGAAATCCCACCCCAAACATTGACACCAGGCTCATTAGTTGTTGCTCTAATGTTACATGCATGTTCTCATCCTACCAGTAAATACAATTCTGTCTGGTAATATGGCCAGATCATGTGACGGAAGCGTCATCACTCCACAGAATGTGATCTAAAATTCCTGGGTTTTCTTCACTTTCGTTAAGCATAATCTCACTACATTGCAGCCGCCTGTCTGGATCATCCTCCAATAAACCATGAGTTAGACGTGGACGATAAGCTTCCACCCAATAGATTTCAGGATTCGCATGATGGAAGCTCGTGAAATTCCCAATTCTTAAGAGACTCTTCTGTGGACTTTTTTGGACTCTGAACAAATGTTTCAGCAACAAGTTTGTTTCTTATTTTCTGTACCGGCTGTTTTGGGTCGACCAGTTTTTGGAGCATTAAGGATTGAGCCAGTGGCATCGAATTTGTCACGAATGCGGTAAATGATTTGTCTCTTTGGGGCTTGAGGGCTAAATGTTTCACCCCCAATTTGCTCTAACGGTTTCAGCATTTTGAGATTTCCAATACTCTTTTTTTTAAAATCCATTTTCTTTGATCTGTATTTAAATTATCTGCTATTATGGGTTATCTGAATTATCTGAAAAGAAAACAACAGATTTGGGGGAGATTTATCTGTGAAAACTGGATCTGTGAAACTGACTCAGTTGCCCTTAGCAACCAATCAGATTCCACCTTTCATTTTCCAAAGAGTGTGAAGAATGACAAGTGGAATCTTATTGGTTGCTAATGGCAACTGAGTTAGTTTCACTTTATACCATGTTTGATAAATCTCCCCCTTCGTAACCCTATTACACATACTGTCCACCTACTTTTGGACCACCCTGTATATGATAGATATATACTTTATGCACAGGACGGAACAGTTCTTAAAAGGCAGTCGATGGCTTTAAAAGGTAAAAAAAAAAAACGAGTTGTGCACCTCTAGCATGCCTAGATACTGTGGCGGTCCTCTGCCACAGCATTGAATCTGCATGTGACCCCCACTGCTCCAGCCCTGATGCTGTGGTGGTCCTCCCCACCACAGCCTTGAATCAGCAGGTGGCCCCTGCTCAAATCTTAATGGGTTCCCCGCCGCCCCAGTCCTGATGCTCTGGTGGTTCTCTCTCCCTCAGCCTCACATCCTTAGGTGTCCCTGCTTCTCCAGCCCTTATGCTCTGGTGGTTCTCCCTGCTTCAGCCTCGCATCCTTATGTGTCCCCAGATGCTCCAGGCCTGATGCTTTGGTAGTTCTCTATGCTTCAGCCTTCAGGTGGCCTCCACCACTCAAGTCCCAATTTTTCTGGAGATCCTCGTCATTGTTTACCTGCCAAACAGCGATGACTAGCCACATGCTATAATCACAGCTGAAGTCCTGACCGTCTTCTATGAGGGGTAAAGAGGTCCAGGACTTAGGACTGATAAGTGTAACCTACACTGATGCTGAACAATGTAACAAACCCTCAGCTGAGGAGCAGGAATTCTTATTATTGTGCGCTCTGTCCGTTGTGCAGTTGATGGCGAAGACGAGTCAGTGATTAATATTGATATCAAATCTGTGCAGAACAGCTCATTACACTGAAGTCTTCCACTGCTGGGGCCCCGGAACAGACTTCCTAAAAGGTTGCAGCAGTGCTGTATTTTATAAAATGGGTAACTGTATTGTATGGACACTGTATAGTGGTACTATGTGACTATATGGTGGTTATTCTATGGGCAGTGTATGTGATTATTACATGGCTTCTGTGTAGCGGTGTTTGGAAGCTATTTGGTGGGTATTACATGGGCACTGTATAGCAGTATTATTTTAGCACAATTATTTGTAGGCAACTACATGGGTTCTGTGTAGTGCTGTCACATAAGGACTATTTGACACGTATTACATGGCTTCTGTGTAGAGTTATTATTTTAGCACAGTTTGTAGGCTATTACATGGACTTTTTGTAGCAGTGTCACATGAGGACCATTTGGCAGTTATTACATGGGTTCTGTGTAGCGGTGTCACGTGGGGACCATTTGGCGAGTATTACATGGGTTCTGTGTAGCGGTGTCACGTGGGGACCATTTGGCAGTTATTATATGGGTTCTGTGTAGCGGTGTCATGTGGGGACCATTTGGTGAATATTACATGGGTTCTGTGTAGCGGTGTCACGTGGGAACCGTTTGGCGAGTATTACATGGGTTCTGTGTAGCGGTGTCACGTGGGAACCATTTGGCGAGTATTACATGGGTTCTGTGTAGCGGTGTCACATGGGGACCATTTGGCGAGTATTACATGGGTTCTGTGTAGCGGTGTCACGTGGGGACCATTTGGCGAGTATTACATGGGTTCTGTGTAGCGGTGTCACGTGGGGACCATTTGGCAGTTATTATATGGGTTCTGTGTAGCGGTGTCATGTGGGGACCATTTGGTGAATATTACATGGGTTCTGTGTAGCGGTGTCACGTGGGAACCGTTTGGCGAGTATTACATGGGTTCTGTGTAGCGGTGTCACGTGGGAACCATTTGGCGAGTATTACATGGGTTCTGTGTAGCGGTGTCACATGGGGACCATTTGGCAGTTATTATATGGGTTCTGTGTAGCGGTGTCACGTGGGAACCATTTGGCGAGTATTACATGGGTTCTGTGTAGCGGTGTCACGTGGGGACCATTTGGTGAATATTACATGGGTTCTGTGTAGCGGTGTCACGTGGGAACCGTTTGGCGAGTATTACATGGGTTCTGTGTAGCGGTGTCACGTGGGAACCGTTTGGCGAGTATTACATGGGTTCTGTGTAGCGGTGTCACGTGGGGACCATTTGGCAGTTATTACAGTTGTGGCCAAAAGTATTGACACCCCTGCAATTTTGTCAGATAATACTCAGTTTCTTCCTGAAAATGATTGCAAACCCATTCTTTGGTATTATTATCTTCATTTAATTTGTCTTAATTGAAAAAACACAAAAAGAATTGTCCTAAAGCCAAATTGGATATAATTCCACACCAAACATAAAAAAGAGGGTGGACAAAAGTATTGGCACTGTTCGAAAAATCATGTGATGCTTCTCTAATTTGTGTAATTAACAGCACCTGTAACTTACCTGTGGCACCTAACAGGTGTTGGCAATAACTAAATCACACTTGCAGCCAGTTGACATGGATTAAAGTTGACTCAACCTCTGTCCTGTGTCCTTGTGTGTACCACATCGAGCATGGAGAAAAGAAAGAAGACCAAAGAACTGTCTGAGGACTTGAGAAACCAAATTGTGAGGAAGCATGAGCAATCTCAAGGCTACAAGTCCATCTCCAAAGACCTGAATGTTCCTGTGTCTACCGTGCGCAGTGTCATCAAGAAGTGTAAAGCCCATGGCACTGTGGCTAACCTCCCTAGATGTGGACGGAAAAGAAAAATTGACAAGAGATTTCAACGCAAGATTGTGCGTATGTTGGATAAAGAACCTCGACTAACATCCAAACAAGTTCAAGCTGCCCTGCAGTCCGAGGGTACAACAGTGTCAACCCATACTATCCGTCGGCGTCTGAATGAAAAGGGACTGTATGGTAGGAGACCCAGGAAGACCCCACTTCTTACCCCGAGACATAAAAAAGTCAGGCTGGAGTTTGCCAAAACTTACCTGAAAAACCCTAAAACGTTTTGGAAGAATGATCTCTGGTCAGATGAGACAAAAGTAGAGCTTTTTGGGCAAAGGCATCAACATAGAGTTTACAGGAGAAAAAAAAGAGGCATTCAAAGAAAAGAACACGGTCCCTACAGTCAAACATGGCGGAGGTTCCCTGATGTTTTGGGGTTGCTTTGCTGCCTCTGGCACTGGACTGCTTGACCATGTGCATGGCATTATGAAGTCTGAAGACTACCAACAAATTTTGCAGCATAATGTAGGGCCCAGTGTGAGAAAGCTGGGTCTCCCTCAGAGGTCATGGGTCTTCCAGCAGGACAATGACCCAAAACACACTTCAAAAAGCACTAGAAAATGGTTTGAGAGAAGGCACTGGAGACTTCTAAGGTGGCCAGCAATGAGTCCAGACCTGAATCCCATAGAACACCTGTGGAGAGATCTAAAAATGGCAGTTTGGAGAAGGCACCCTTCAAATATCAGGGACCTGGAGCAGTTTGCCAAAGAAGAATGGTCTAAAATTCCAGCAGAGCATTGTAAGAAACTCATTGATGGTTACCGGAAGCGGTTGGTCGCAGTTATTTTGGCTAAAGGTTGTGCAACCAAGTATTAGGCTGAGGGTGCCAATACTTTTGTCTGGCCCATTTTTGGAGTTTTGTGTGAAATGATCAATGTTTTGCTTTTTGCTTCATTCTCTTTTGTGTTTTTTTTCATTTAAGACAAATTAAATGAAGATAATAATACCAAAGAATTTGTGATTGCAATCATTTTCAGGAAGAAACTGAGTATTATCTGACAAAATTGCAGGGGTGTCCATACTTTTGGCCACAACTGTATATGGGTTCTGTGTAGCGGTGTCACGTGGGAACCGTTTGGCGAGTATTACATGGGTTCTGTGTAGCGGTGTCACGTGGGGACCATTTGGTGAATATTACAAGGGTTCTGTGTAGCGGTGTCACGTGGGAACCGTTTGGCGAGTATTACATGGGTTCTGTGTAGCGGTGTCACGTGGGGACCATTTGGCAGTTATTATATGGGTTCTGTGTAGCGGGGTCACGTGGGAACCATTTGGCGAGTATTACATGGGTTCTGTGTAGCGGTGTCACGTGGGAACCATTTGGCAGTTATTATATGGGTTCTGTGTAGCGGGGTCACGTGGGAACCATTTGGCAGTTATTACATGGGTTCTGTGTAGCGGTGTCACGTGGGAACCATTTGGCAGTTATTATATGGGTTCTGTGTAGCGGGGTCACGTGGGAACCATTTGGCGAGTATTACATGGGTTCTGTGTAGCGGTGTCACGTGGGGACCATTTGGCGAGTATTACATGGGTTCTGTGTAGCGGTGTCACGTGGGGACCATTTGGCGAGTATTACATGGGTTCTGTGTAGCGGTGTCACGTGGGGACTGTTTGGCGAATATTACATGGGTTCTGTGTAGCCGTATCACGTGGGAACCGTTTGGAGAGTATTACATGGGTTCTGTGTAGCGGTGTCATGTGGGGACCATTTGGCAGGTATTGCAGCGGTGTCACATGGGGACCATTTGGTGAGTATGACATGGGTTCTGTAGTGGTGTCACGTGGGGACCGTTTGAGTATTACGTGGGTTCTGTGTAAGGTGGGGACCACTTGGCGGGTTTTACATGGGTTCTGTGCAGCGGTGTCACATGGGGACCATTTGGTGAGTATGACATGGGTTCTGTAGTGGTGTCACGTGGGGACCGTTTGGCGAGTATTACGTGGGTTCTGTGTAAGGTGGGGACCACTTGGCGGGTTTTACATGGGCTCTGTGTAGCGGTGTCACATTGGGACCATTTGGTGAGTATTACGTGGGTTCTGTGTAAGGTGGGGACCACTTGGCGGGTTTTACATGGGCTCTGTGCAGGGGTGTCACGTGGGGACCATTTGGCGGGTATTGTGTATGTATTTTATAGCGGTGTTATGTAAATATTCTGTGGCACTATTAGGGCTACAATCTCCATTTCCCACCGGCCAGAACAGGGAGGCCCCCCTTACTGCATGTTTTAACTTGTTCTTACATCTGTCCCAGTCTCTAAACCTGGAATGACTATGGGTTGGGGGAGAGCAGGACTCTAACCTACTAGGTGCTATAGGAGCTCGGGCGCGGTGGCTTGTATCGTGCTGGGGATTTTATGGGTACTACAACCCCTGATAGGGAGCAGGATGGGGTTACTCTTACGATCCACATTGGATATTACACAAGTACTGGACTCTGCCTACGTCCGTGGCTCCCACAGTGCTGGACGACTGCTTGTCCATCCTCTGTGGCTTCTGCATCGTGAGGCATCACCAGTATGATGTTGGGCGTCGTACTTTAGTCAGGTCATCACAAACTGATCTAGAGCCCATCATGGCGTGGATCAGCCCCTCCATGTGTCATGCTGAGGGTCAGGAGGGTCTGTGCACCTTTGCATTCAGTGACTTGCGTTGCGTCTCCTGCTCCGGTCACATGCGCTTCGCTTCATTCCCATATACTGTTATTTATAGATGCAGGAGGTGGAGCGCGTTTCCCACCCTCCACATTCTTTTATAGTGATACAGATGTAACCAGAATTTCTCCCATATATCTAGATTTCCAAGTCCTCATCCTCTGGATTGTTGGATTTAAAGGAGAACTTCACACATTAGTGGAATCGTGTGTTTGTGTTGTGACGAGAGAAATTATGCACAAACAAAAGCAATGAAAAGTTACAATAAATAAATATTACAGTACAGGGATGATGCAACCAGTGATGTCGGAGCATAGGGACTATGCACATGGTGACATTACAGCATAGGGATGATACGTGCTGTGACGTCAGAGCATAGGGATGATGCACATGGCGGCATTGTATTAGTGAAGATATATAGTTATACAAACCATGGTGTTATAGCAAAGGATAATACACAAAGTGATGTCACAGTGCAAAAAGAGTGCACACAGTCATGTCACAGGAAAGTCATCATGATATCCTAGCTCAAGAGTAACACACACACAGAGGTCTCAGTAACATCCCAGCGCAGGTCACATGATGTTACAGTGCACCAATCATGTGACGTGACCCGGAGGTGTAATGCACGGCTGACGTGACCCGGAGGTGTAATGCACGGCTGACGTGACCCGGAGGTGTAATGCACGGCTGACGTGACCCGGAGGTGTAATGCACGGCTGACGTGACCCGGAGGTGTAATGCACGGCTGACGTGACCCGGAGGTGTAATGCACGGCTGACGTGACCCGGAGGTGTAATGCACGGCTGACGTGACCCGGAGGTGTAATGCACGGCTGACGTCACACTGCGCAGTGATGCAGCAGTACAGATGTAATGTTCACGGCAGGGTAACCATGGGGCAGCCGGGCTCCGTGTGTCCTTGCATTGTCCTCTGTGACTGCGCCATCTCTGTGTAGTTGGGGTCCTGCAGGGGCTGCTGTTCTTTCTGCCCTGCTAGTTACCCCCAAGGAGGGAATAGCTGCATCAGGTTTGGGCCATTTTTTAATGACATGATTTCGTAGTGACGGACAGATATGGTGATGTCCGGCCGACGCAGGTGCGCAGAGGCGACGTCTCCTGATGGCGGCTGCGTTGTGTGTAAACAGGCGCACACACGTGACTCTGTTGTTATTCCGTCCCCCTCTTCGTAATTAGCGGCACTGCGCCCTCCTCTCATCACATTTCGTATTGCTGTTGCCATGGCAATCTGCGCTCGCTTGGCGTGCATCCCGTGGCACCGCATTCGCTCTGTTGTGATTTCCTCCTTTCTGATTTAACCCTCTCTCTGCTGAAATGGACCATAATAACCCGTATAATGACAAACCCTTTAATCTAGCATCTGATCATTTGGAAAGTCGGAAATATAGGTTGGAACCAAAGCATGTACTCCTGTCATGCGTATTTATTGATATTTTAAGAAGCTACAGCTTTAGTAAACAAAACAGTTGGTGTCCTGCTTGCTGATGGTTTCCAGTCAGGTGCTTCTTTTAGGGGTAGGCTCTGCCATTAACCATAGTGAAGCTGCCGGTGGAGCGGCTCCTCGGGATGATTTCAGGAGGGGATTCCTCTAGTGTAGTAAATGTTTGTGCCACTTTTCCTTGGCGCTGTAGATGCCCCTGGCAGATGTTAGATTAAGTTGTGTGGTCACTTCAGTGTGTGAGCGGCTGGGTGTCGGATCCAGCGCCCGTCACACGCCATCTGCTCTGGCTCTGCACACGGACTTGGCTCCGTTCTGTATTCCTGGGAGATTAATAATAGCTATCTGATTATTTGTTGTTGCAGCTGGACGCTGTGTATACGGGAGGTCAGCGCTCCGTCTATACACTGATACATTGTTACCCTGACACAATGGGACGTACGCCGACATGGCACAGGCAACACTCAGGGTATGGTACTGCCAACCAGGGACTCGTGCACTGCCAGCCTGCAGGTCACTGTTGTAAGGGCACCCAAAGCAGATGTAGAATAAAACTCCGTAACCAGCATATATACATTACATTACTGATCCTGAGTTACAGTCATATGTAAAAGTTTGGGCACCCCTATTAATGTTAACCTTTTTTCTTTATAACAATTTTGGTTTTTGCAACAGGTATTTCAGTTTCATATATCTAATAACTGATGGACTCAGTTATATTTCTGGATTCAAATGAGGTTTATTGTACTAGCATCGGTCACAGTGACACCATCCGCAGCAAGATGATGCTGCAGGTCTTTGGAGGTGGTCTGTGGATTGTCCTTGACTGTTCTCACCATTCTTCTTCTCTGCCTTTCTGATATTTTTCTTGGCCTGCCACTTCTGGGCTTAACAAGAACTGTACCTGTGTTCTTCCATTTCCTTACTATGTTCCTCACAGCGGAAACTGACAGGTTAAATCTCTGAGACAACTTTTTGTATCCTTCCCCTGAAAAGCTATGTTGAATAATCTTTGTTTTCAGATCATTTGAGAGTTGTTTTGAGGAGCCCATGATGCCACTCTTCATAGGAGAATCAAATAGGAGAACTACATGCAAGTGGCCACTTTAAATACCTTTTCTCATGATTTGATACACCTGGCTATGAAGTTCAAAGCTCAATGAGGTTACAAAACCAATTTAGTGCTTCAGGAAGTCAGTAAAAAGTAGTTAGGAGTGTTCAAATCAAGAAAATGATAAGGGTGCCCATACTTTTGCACCGGTCAAATTTTGTTTAAATGCAGATTGCATATTTTCTGTTAGCACAATAAACCTCATTTGAATCCAGAAATATAACTGAGTCCATCAGTTATTAGATATATGAAACTGAAATAGCTCTTGCAAAAACCAAAATTGTTATAAAGAAAAAAGGTTAACATTAATAGGGGTGCCCAAACTTTTACATATGACTGTATATCCTGTATTATACCCCAGAGCTGCACTCACTATTCTGCTGGTGCAGTCACTGTGTACATACATTACATTACTGATCCTGAGTTACATCCTGTATTATACTCCAGAGCTGCACTCACTATTCTGCTGGTGCAGTCACTGTGTACATACATTACTGATCCTGAGTTACCTCCTGTATTATATCCCACAGCTGCACTCACTATTCTGCTGGTGCAGTCACTGTGTACTTACATTACTGATCCTGAGTTACATCCTGTATTATATCCCAGAGCTGCACTCACTATTCTGCTGGTGCAGTCACTGTGTACATACATTACTGATCCTGAGTTACCTCCTGTATTATACTCCCGAGCTGCACTCACTATTCTGCTGGTGCAGTCACTGTGTACATACATTACATTACTGATCCTGAGTTACATCCTGTATTATACTCCCGAGCTGCACTCACTATTCTGCTGGTGAAGTTACTGATCCTGAGTTATACCCCAGAGCTGCACTCACTATTCTGAGGGTGGATACACTGTTGTTATGATGTTGATCCTTCTCATATCTGTGGATTGTGCAGTCTCCTCCGCTCGTCGCTTTCACAGTTACATATTTTCACTGCTATGTTTAGCTTCCCTCTGAGGAGAGCAGAAACTTTCTGGTGGCCAGTGTCCAGCTGCTCGACATGGGAAAGCCATCCTGGACTGGAATGATGGTCAAAGGTCTGATCCCTGTGAGAATATATGTTGCAGGAACTGAAGCACACAATCTCACTGCAGAAAGAGACGATAAGAATAATATAACCAGATAATGTGATCCAATAGGGAAGCTGCTTTAAGGAGACAGTAACCTTTAGTGATGTGCCGGAGTGTTATAAAAGGGGCTGAGATTAGTCACATATTGAAGGTTCTCTGCTCTGGAGATACAACCTGTGAAATAAGTATTGAACACGTCACCAATTTTCTAAGTAAATCTACTTCTAAAGGGGCTATTGATATGAAATTCTAACCAGATGTTTGTAACCCACCCATTCAATCCACACAGGCAAATATATCATCCATAGAGCTTTGAGTTATGTGTAATAATGAGAAATGATGACACAAGGAAAAAGTAATGAACATGTGAAGGAAGAGGGGTGCAAAAAGCCCTGGAAAGTCCTGACAACTGCTGGCAAACTCCATATAATTGAGGAAAGGATGAATGGACAAATGTACCGAGACATTCTGGATGAAAATCTGCTGCCATCCACCAGGATGATGATGAAACGAGGGTGAACTTTTCAGCAAGACAATGGCCCTGAATCCACAGCTATGGAAACTCTATTGGTTTCAGAGAAGTAAAATAAATCTGCTAAAATGGCCGAGCCGATCACCGGACCTGAATCCAAGAGAAAATGTATGGAAGGAGCTAAAGCTCAGAGATCATAGAAGGAGCCACGGAAACTTCATGATGTGACGAGTGTTTGCGTGGCAGAATGGGCCAGAATAACACCTGAGCAATGCCTGCGACTAGTTTCTCCTTACAGAAGGCATCTTAAAACTTTATCACCAACAAAAGTTTATATATGAAATACATTTCACTAAGCGTTTTCAATACTTTTCCCCTGTGTCATTACATTATACATGCTCTGGAACCGCAGGAACAGAGGGCCGCGCAGAGCGTGCGCTCTCACAGCCACTGACTTCCTGCCTTCCGGAGCGTGCACGGATATGAAAAGAAGCTGGAGATGTACACCCAGATCCAGTGAGCGGGGACCCGATAGTGTGCAAGCATGAAATTTGCTGGACGATTGCCGGATGTCGGGGAAGTCCAGGCAATCTATCGGGTTGCAACGGGCGTGAATAATTTTACGAAGACCATGACTGGAAAGATAGCAGGCTCCACCCCTATGACTGAGAGAAGGTCTGTGACGATCACATAAGGATAAATAGTGGGAAGCTTTGCTTGAGAAGACCATGATGCACACTGCATCACTGCCAGGACATTGGGGGCGGTTTAATATCGAAGACGGCTGTGGCTGATTCTCTTGAGGCTGTGTGCCCACGTAGCGATTTTTAAGCGTTTTTGCCGCGATTTTCGGTGCGAAAACGTTTAAAAATCGTGTACAGAACGCCCCCCCCCCCATGCATTCCTATGGTATTCCGCACATGCTGTGCTAATGCTGCGTTTTTTTCCGCGGCGGAATCGCATTGCGGAAAAAATCGCAGCATGCTCATTCTTTTGTGCGGAAACGCAAAGAATTGCCGCGATTCCGCACCCATAGGAATTCATGAGAACCGCTTACTTCCCGCATGTGGCTATGCCCACCATGCGGGAAGTTAAGCGTCTCATGTGCGGTTGGTACTCACAGTGTGGAGGAGAGGAGACTGTCCTCCAGGCCCTGGGTACCATACCCCTGTAAAAAAAAGAATAAAAAATAACAAATCGGGGTATATTTACATTCCGGCGTCCCGCGCTGCATTCCCGGCCTAAGCGTTCCCAGTAATGCCTTGCAGCAAGGCCCTGTAATGACGTAGTCTCGCGTGACTCTAGCAGTCTCGCGAGATCGCTATAGCAACGCGAGACTACGTCATCACAGGTCTCGCAGGGCATTACTGGGAACTCTGTGGCCCGGGAATGCAGCGCGGGACGCCGGAATGTAAATATACCCCGATTTTTTTTTTTTTTATTTTTTTTTTTTTAGCATTTTAACATCCTATCTTTTACTATTGATGCCGCATAGGCGGCCTCAATAGTAAAAACCTGGTCACACTTGTCAAACACTATGTTTGACGAGTGTGACCAACCTGTCAATCACTTTCCAAGCGATGCTTCAAATCGCTTGGAAAGTGCTTGAATATCGCACACGAAAATCGCGATCATAATCGCGGTGAAATTGCGTGGAAAAAAACGTGCGATTTCTGGGAAGGAGTCCGGTTTTTGGTGTGCGTTTTAACACGCACCGTGGGCACATAGCCTTAGTGTCTCCACTTCTTTGTTGTGTTAGTATCAGATATTCGGGTGGGAGGACTCCGGTGGCGCAGACGTCCTCCTGTGATTACTGCTCGTGCTGTAATAATATAATGTGACTGTTATTGCAGAGGGCGATCACTCTGACACTCATCACATTATACTGCTGCTCTCATAGTCATGGTTTCTAGGCCCCGGATGCTTTGGTGTAATGACTCCAGCATCACCAGGAGATGAATTGTGCCGGATTATCAGATGCTCCGGGTCATTGAGCTGTATGTGGCAATGTAGAAATTCTCTGGAGAGTGTGAGTGTTCACTACCGCTTATCCTCCTGTCACCTGGAGTGGCCACTCACGTCACCTGTGTAGCAGAGCTTAGCGGAGGGGCAGTGTCTCATTTGTGATCCCCCTAAATTTTCCAAGAATTTACTGAACACAATAACAGTGAATCCACGTGTTTTATGATTTTCACAATTTTCAAAACTGCTTCCTGTCAGTGGCATAAATTAGAAAATAGCAAATGGACCACCATGTTTCTCTGTGTGGAGACTTACAGGCTGGTGTAAGGAGACTTGCAGGCCGTGCAGTGCTCCCCTGGGACCTTAAATATGCAAATAACCTCTTCGGAGAGAAAGAGGAGAACTCTATCGCCACCTATTGGATGTAAAAATGCTAGAAGTCAACATCGACCCTTTAACAATCCTCGTCACAGGATAAGAAACCAAACCAGAGAGTGTCTGCAAATGGAGTTTCTGGTTTGGCTTTTATCCTGTCGTGCAGAGGCTCATTGTACGGTTAGAGGCAATTTCCACTCTATTCATGTTACAAATTGTTTTCCCACTGATCTCAATGTCCTGTTGTGTGTGATGGCAGTATTATATGCACACCACATGGGCACTGTATAGTAGTAGTATTTGGATGCTGTTGGAGGTATTATTTGAGCTCTGCATGTGCAGAATTTTATATGCTCAGTATATAGTGGATGTATTTGGACTATGGGGGTATTATTTAAGCTCTATATGGCAGCATTATATACACAGTGTATACTTGTATTTGGACTCTGTGTGGCGGTATTATTTATTTGAGCTCTGTTTGCCAACCTTTTCTGCCTTGCTGTGGAGTCGGTGTCCATTTTGGTGATGTCAGTCGGTATAAAATGGACAGACTCCGACTATGAAAATATATAATCCGCTGGGGGCAGTAGTACAATGCAGGATGTGCTGGAACTGTTGGCCTGAGAATTTGGGAAAGTTCTGAAATGTCCTATAAATGTCTGTTCTGTTCCTGATCTGAGGGTCTCGGCTTTTACTGGAGATGAGTCTGTGCTGCACTTTATGTCCATGTCAGTAGTGACCTGGGGCTGTGCAGTATTATACCCCAGAGCTGCTCTTTATGTCCATGTCAGTGGTGACCGGGGCTGTGCAGTATTATACCCCAGAGCTGCTCTTTATGTATATGTCATTGGTGACCGGGGCTGTGCAGTATTATACCCCAGAGCTGCTCTTTATGTCCATGTCAGTGGTGACCGGGGCTGTGCAGTATTATACCCCAGAGCTGCTCTTTATGTATATGTCATTGGTGACCGGGGCTGTGCAGTATTATACCCCAGAGCTGCTCTTTATGTCCATGTCAGTAGTGACCGGGGCTGTGCAGTATTATACCCCAGAGCTGCTCTTTATGTCCATGTCAGTGGTGACCTGGGGCTGTGCAGTATTATACCCCAGAGCTGCTCTTTATGTATATGTCATTGGTGACCGGGGCTGTGCAGTATTATACCCCAGAGCTGCTATTTATGTCCATGTCAGTGGTGACCGGGGCTGTGCAGTATTATACCCCAGAGCTGCTCTTTATGTCCATGTCAGTAGTGACCGGGGCTGTGCAGTATTATACCCCAGAGCTGCTATTTATGTCCATGTCAGTGGTGACCGGGGTTGTGCAGTATTATACCCCAGAGCTGCTCTTTATGTCCATGTCAGTGGTGACCGGGGCTGTGCAGTATTATACCCCAGAGCTGCTCTTTATGTCCATGTCATTGGTGACCGGGGCTGTGCAGTATTATACCCCAGAGCTGCTCTTTATGTCCATGTCAGTGGTGACCTGGGGCTGTGCAGTATTATACCCCAGAGCTGCTCTTTATGTCCATGTCAGTGGTGACCGGGGCTGTGCAGTATTATACCCCAGAGCTGCTCTTTATGTATATGTCATTGGTGACCGGGGCTGTGCAGTATTATACCCCAGAGCTGCTATTTATGTCCATGTCAGTGGTGACCGGGGCTGTGCAGTATTATACCCCAGAGCTGCTCTTTATGTCCATGTCAGTAGTGACCGGGGCTGTGCAGTATTATACCCCAGAGCTGCTATTTATGTCCATGTCAGTGGTGACCGGGGTTGTGCAGTATTGTACCCCAGAGCTGCTCTTTATGTCCATGTCAGTAGTGACCGGGGCTGTGCAGTATTATACCCCAGAGCTGCTCTTTATATCCATGTCAGTAGTGACCGGGGCTGTGCAGTATTATACCCCAGAGCTGCTCTTTATGTCCATGTCAGTGGTGACCTGGGGCTGTGCAGTATTATACCCCAGAGCTGCTCTTTATGTCCATGTCAGTGGTGACCGGGGCTGTGCAGTATTATACCCCAGAGCTGCTCTTTATGTATATGTCATTGGTGACCGGGGCTGTGCAGTATTATACCCCAGAGCTGCTATTTATGTCCATGTCAGTGGTGACCGGGGCTGTGCAGTATTATACCCCAGAGCTGCTCTTTATGTCCATGTCAGTAGTGACCGGGGCTGTGCAGTATTATACCCCAGAGCTGCTATTTATGTCCATGTCAGTGGTGACCGGGGTTGTGCAGTATTGTACCCCAGAGCTGCTCTTTATGTCCATGTCAGTAGTGACCGGGGCTGTGCAGTATTATACCCCAGAGCTGCTCTTTATATCCATGTCAGTAGTGACCGGGGCTGTGCAGTATTATACCCCAGAGCTGCTCTTTATGTCCATGTCAGTGGTGACCGGGGCTGTGCAGTATTATACCCCAGAGCTGCTCTTTATGTCCATGTCAGTAGTGACAGGGGCTGTGCAGTATTATACCCCAGAGCTGCTCTTTATGTCCATGTCAGTAGTGACCAGGGCTGTACAGTATTATACCCCAGAGCTGCTCTTTATGTCCATGTCAGTGGTGACCGGGGCTGTGCAGTATTATACTCCAGAGCTGCTCTTTATGTCCATGTCAGTAGTGACAGGGGCTGTGCAGTATTATACCCCAGAGCTGCTCTTTATGTCCATGTCAGTAGTGACCAGGGCTGTACAGTATTACACCCCAGAGCTGCTATTTATGTCCATGTCATTGGTGACCGATGCTGAGGAGTCAGTCGTGCAACCGGAGTCGGGGAAATTGAGGAGTCGGAGGTTTGGCTTACTGACTCCACAGCTCTGATTTTATGGGCAATATATACAGGAGCTTCTCACAAAATTAGAATATCATCAAAAAGTGAATTTATTTCCTTTCTTCAATTAAAAAAGTGACTCTCCTCTTCTATAGAGTCATTACACACAGAGTGATCTATCTCACGGGTTTATCTCTGGTAATGTTGATGATTATGGCTTACAGCCAATGAAAACCCAAAAGTCATTATCTCAGTAAATTAGAATAATTTATAACACCAGCTTGATAAATGAATGAAAATTCGGAATGTTGTCCTATTGAAATGTCTGTTCAGTAAATGCCCTCAATACTTGGTCAGTGCTCCTTCTGCATCAATGTGGCGTGGCATGGAGGCGATCAGCCTGTGGCACTGCTGAGGTGTTATGGAAGCCCAGGTCGCTTTGATGGCAGCCTTCAGCTCGTCTGCATTGTTGGGTCTGGTGTCTCTCATCTTCCTCCTGACAATACTCCATAGATTCTCTATGGGGTTAAGGTCAGGCGAGTTTGCTGCCAATCAAGCCCAGTGATACTGTTGTGTGTACTCCAGGTATTGGTACTTTTGGCAGTGTGGACAGGGGCCAAGTCCTGCTGGAGAATGACATTTCCACCTCCATAAAACTTGTCGGCAGAGGGAAGCATGAAGAGCTCTAACATGTCCTGGTAGACGGCTGCGCTGACTTTGGTCTTGATAACACACAGTGGACCTACACTAGCAATAGGCCAACATTTCTGATTTTATAATCATTTTTCAAGCTGGTGTTATAAAGTATTCTAACACAGTGTGATGCAGCAGCAAAAAAGGCAAATGCAATTTTAGGATGTATTAACAGAAGCATACAGTCTAGATCACGTGAAGTCATTATTTCCCTCTACTCCTCTTTGGTGAGACCTCATCTGGAATATTGTGTCCAGTTTTGGGCGCCACATTATATAAAAGACATCAACAAACTGGAGCAAGTTCAGAAAAGAGCGACCAGAATGGTGACCGGTCTGCAAACCCTGTCTTATGAGGAAAGGTTGCAGGATTTGGGAATGTTTAGCTGCAGAAGAGAAGACTGAGAGGAGACTTAATAGCTGTCTACAAATATCTAAAGGGCTGTCACATTGTAGAAGGATCAACTTTATTCTCATTTGCACATGGAAAGACTAGAAGCAATGGGATGAAACTGAATGGGAGGAGACACAGATTAGATATCAGAAGGCTGACAGGGTGATCAATGAGTGGAACAGGCGGCCACGAGAGGTGGTGAGTTCTCCTTCAATGGAAGTCTTCAAACAGAGGCTGGACAGACATCTGACTGGGATGATTTAGCGAATCCTGCTTTGAGCAGGGGGTTGGACCAGATGGCCCAGGAGGTCCCTTCCAACTCTACCATTCTAGGATTCCTATTATATTTTAGCGCATAAGTTGTCTTGTGTACGTACTAAGGGACTAACACTATTTATGACCATTACATGACTTATATCCCAATACATCTTGGTGTCTGTCTGCCTCACCTTCTTGTCTCTCCATTAACTTCTATGATTCTATAATTTCCTGAGATAATGACATTTGGGTTTTCATTGGCTGTAAGCCATAATCCTCAACATTACCAGAAATAAACACGTGACATAGATCCCTCTGTGTGTAATGACTCTATAGAATAGAGGAGTCACTTTTTGTTTTGAAGAACTGAAATTCACTTTCTGATGATATTCTAATTTTGTGAGATGCAGTAGTATAGTAGTAGTATTTGGATAATGTATGGAGGTATTATTTGAGCTCTGTTAGGGTATGTGCACACGCTGCGGATTTGGACGCGCGGATTTTGTTAAATCCGCAGGTAAATCTGTAGGTCAAAAGACCTCACACAGGGGGAGGACGAATCCAAAAAAATAACTAATGGTCCTAATAAAATTGCTTTATTTCACATAGTGAGGCAAGGTACAAATACAACGTGATGAAGAACCATAAAAATAATAAAACCAGCGAATGGGGACATAAGGGCCCGAGTAGCCAAAACTGCACATGAGTACATTGAGAATTACACCATGATCATATATACCCAACAAGTAGTATTATATATTGTAATATTCATGATATACTAATGGGTAGACAAGACCTGCGGATTAGCCTGCGGTTTTGCCCTGCAGTTTTTCATCTCCACAGGAGATGGCAAACCGCAGCGGAATCCGCAGAAAGAATTGACATGTCAATTCTTTCTGCGGTTTAGAAACCGCAGGAAAACTGCGCGGAAAAATCTGCACCGTCTGCATTGCAGTTTTTAATATCCATAGGATATTATGGTACTGTACACCGCAGCAGATGGTTATCCATCACTGATCCTGTTACTCCAGGCAGGGGAGCATTTACCATTGGTTTATCCTGATCCTCCTGATACACGAATAGAATTCCAGATCCACAGGGAACACTGACACCCGTGCAGAACAGCATGAGAGAATGGGTACGGGCATGTTCTCATATTGCAGCTATGCTGCGGATACTTCCACATCCACTCTGAAAGTAACCGCAGGTATCGCCGCTGAGCTGCTCAAAATAATGGGGATCTTGCTGCGAATCACCGTTCAGACTCGCCGCAGCTTTAAAAAAAAAGTCGCGTGTGGCAGCTACAGACAGCAGGACTTCCGAAAATAAATCCTGTGCCAGTTTTTAGAATGGAATAAAGAAGTTCCCCATGATGTCCGTTTTCTTCCAGTTTGTATGCGTCCCCCATATAATCAGTGGCCCCAGTAATTAGTAGTGGCCCCTCTGCTCTTGTTGGCGGCAGTGGATCGGTTTTTGACAGTCGTCTCTGGCGCGGCCCCCATGTCAGGTGTAAGTGGCTGCGCTGACATCATGTCGACAGCCAATCAGTGAGCTCAGCAGCTATGTCTGGGGCCTTCTGTCTGTGCTGCTGAGCTCACTGGCTGTCAGCATGATGTCAGCGCTGCAGCCAATACCCGGCGCCAGGTGCTGGACCCAGGGACGATGAGTAAAGCACAGTTTTTGTTTTATAACAAATTGTGCCGAGAAACCAAGATTTCATGATGGATTGCCAGAGGCTCGGTGGGGTCGCTGATATGATAGTGATTCGTTAAATGGGGCGATGTGATCTCGGCGGCTCGCTGTGTGACTGGGTGCAGATCCCTCGGCAGGAACTGTAGGATCTTGTTCTCAAACAATAGGTGAAACCTCGGGATGTTTTTCTTGCCGGCCCTAAAGAAAGAGCAGCATTAGGTGCAGAGCGGGAACTCACGTGCAGTATCTTATGATTAACCTGTCGTCTCCTTCCAGACTTTCTTTTTGAATCCTCTTCATTCTAAAAGATTCTGCTTCAAAGATGCAGCCCGAAAAAACAAACAATAAAAAAAAAAACATTTCCTTTCCTCCAGAAAGCGGTGCGACCTTCGACCCTTAGAACATTATTTAGAGAACAGCTACCCCAAATAATCCATCAATGTTCTAGAAATGTCGTGTAACCGGCGGATCTGGGGTCTCTTTCATTTCTGCTAGGTGATGTCTTCAGGATTATATGCTGCTCTCAGCCAATCAAACGTCAGTATTCTTCAGCTCTCCTCCCACAACTGAGGGATAGAATGTGCAGCTGCATCTCCCTCCTCCCTCACTTTCCTATCTCATTGCCACTGGTTGGATTTTGGGGGCCTGATCATGTACATGACAAGGATGTGGTAGTTGCTGACTTG
The DNA here is from genome assembly GCF_039654945.1 of Dendrobates tinctorius. Classification (NCBI taxonomy): domain Eukaryota; kingdom Metazoa; phylum Chordata; class Amphibia; order Anura; family Dendrobatidae; genus Dendrobates; species Dendrobates tinctorius. Next base: position 729,860 of record NW_027361810.1, read on the forward strand.
GTCTGGAATAAATGATGTTTTATGTTCCTCACTGATCCCTGGCTCTAACACCCCGAGCAGGATTGTAATATGACAGTGATGGTGACAATTGGCAGCGGTCATGTAATCATAAACCCATGATATCGCGTACTGACACCGATCCGCTGCCTTAATTCCCTCTGTATCTCATTTCATTAACAGATCCCAACCAGTTAATTGCCCTGGAGAATAATCAGCTCCTGGAGTATTGTGATGTATTCATTATTTCTCTTTCAATAATGACGAGTAATGAAGATCTGCCCCCCAGGAGCCGGGCGGACGCTTATCTCTTATATTCCCAGGATACATGTATGTGAGAGCGATTCAGAAAAGGAGAAAAATCTCCACAAAGGAAAACTGGCAGAATTGAGTAAGGACCTGGTATATGTCTGTCTGTGCAGGTGATACAGTGTGCACAGGATGCTACATCGTACAACTGCTTCCAGGCTTCACATTATATTATTACAAGTTCAGCGACAGCAGAGCTAGAAAATGCTACATCTTACCCTCTACTGATCCTGAGTTACATCCTGTATTATCCTCCAGAGCTGCACTCACTATTCTGCTGGTGTGGTCACTGTGTACATACATTACATTACTGATCCTGAGTTACATCCTGTATTATACCCCAGAGCTGCACTCACTATTCTGCTGGTGCAGTCACTGTGTGCATACATTACATTACTGATCCTGAGTTACATCCTGTATTATACTCCAGAGCTGCACTCACTATTCTGCTGGTGCAGTCACTGTGTACATACATTACTGATCCTGAGTTACCTCCTGTATTATACTCCAGAGCTGCACTCACTATTCTGCTGGTGCAGTCACTGTGTACATACATTACTGATCCTGAGTTACCTCCTGTATTATACTCCAGAGCTGCACTCACTATTCTGTTGGTGCAGTCACTGTGTACATCCATTACATTACTGATCCTGAGTTACATCCTGTATTATCCTCCAGAGCTGCACTCACTATTCTGCTGGTGTGGTCACTGTGTACATACATTACATTACTGATCCTGAGTTACATCCTGTATTATACCCCAGAGCTGCACTCACTATTCTGCTGGTGCAGTCACTGTGTACATACATTACATTACTGATCCTGAGTTACATCCTGTATTATACCCCAGAGCTGCACTCACTATTCTGCTGGTGCAGTCACTGTGTGCATACATTACATTACTGATCCTGAGTTACATCCTGTATTATACTCCAGAGCTGCACTCACTATTCTGCTGGTGCAGTCACTGTGTACATACATTACTGATCCTGAGTTACCTCCTGTATTATACTCCAGAGCTGCACTCACTATTCTGCTGGTGCAGTCACTGTGTACATACATTACTGATCCTGAGTTACCTCCTGTATTATACTCCAGAGCTGCACTCACTATTCTGTTGGTGCAGTCACTGTGTACATCCATTACATTACTGATCCTGAGTTACATCCTGTATTATCCTCCAGAGCTGCACTCACTATTCTGCTGGTGTGGTCACTGTGTACATACATTACATTACTGATCCTGAGTTACATCCTGTATTATACCCCAGAGCTGCACTCACTATTCTGCTGGTGCAGTCACTGTGTGCATACATTACATTACTGATCCTGAGTTACATCCTGTATTATACACCAGAGCTGCACTCACTATTCTGCTGGTGCAGTCACTGTGTACATACATTACTGATCCTGAGTTACCTCCTGTATTATACTCCAGAGCTGCACTCACTATTCTGCTGGTGCAGTCACTGTGTACATACATTACTGATCCTGAGTTACCTCCTGTATTATACTCCAGAGCTGCACTCACTATTCTGTTGGTGCAGTCACTGTGTACATCCATTACATTACTGATCCTGAGTTACATCCTGTATTATACTCCAGAGCGGCACTCACTATTCTGCTGGAGCAGGCACTGTGTACATACATTACATTACTGATCCTGAGTTACATCCTGTATTATACCCCAGAGCTGCACTCACTATTCTGCTGGTGCAGTCACTGTGTACATACATTACATTACTGATCCTGAGTTACATCCTGTATTATACCTCAGAGCTGCACTCACTATTCTTCTGGTGCAGTCACTGTGTACATTACATTACTGATCCTGAGTTACATCCTGTATTATACTCCAGAGCGGCACTCACTATTCTGCTGGTGCAGTCACTGTGTACATACAATACATTACTGATCCTGAGTTACATCCTGTATTATACTCCAGAGCGGCACTCACTATTCTGCTGGTGCAGTCACTGTGTACATCCATTACATTACTGATCCTGACTTACATCCTGTATTATACCCCAGAGATGCACTCACTATTCTGCTGGTGCAGTCACTGTGTACATCCATTACATTACTGATCCTGAGTTACATCCTGTATTATACCCCAGAGCTGCACTCACTATTCTGCTGGTGCAGTCACTGTGTACATACATTACATTACTGATCCTGAGTTACATCCTGTATTATACCTCAGAGCTGCACTCACTATTCTTCTGGTGCAGTCACTGTGTACATTACATTACTGATCCTGAGTTACATCCTGTATTATACTCCAGAGCGGCACTCACTATTCTGCTGGTGCAGTCACTGTGTACATACAATACATTACTGATCCTGAGTTACATCCTGTATTATACTCCAGAGCGGCACTCACTATTCTGCTGGTGCAGTCACTGTGTACATCCATTACATTACTGATCCTGACTTACATCCTGTATTATACCCCAGAGATGCACTCACTATTCTGCTGGTGCAGTCACTGTGTACATCCATTACATTACTGATCCTGAGTTACATCCTGTATTATACCCCAGAGCTGCACTCACTATTCTGCTGGTGCAGTCACTGTGTACATACATTACATTACTGATCCTGACTTACATCCTGTATTATACTCCAGAGCGGCACTCACTATTCTGCTGGTGCAGTCACTGTGTACATCCATTACATTACTGATCCTGAGTTACATCCTGTATTATACCCCAGAGCTGCACTCACTATTCTGCTGGTGCAGTCACTGTGTACATACATTACATTACTGATCCTGACTTACATCCTGTATTATACTCCAGAGCGGCACTCACTATTCTGCTGGAGCAGTCACTGTGTACATACATTACATTACTGATCCTGAGTTACATCCTGTATTATACTCCAGAGCTGCACTCACTATTCTGCTGGTGGAGTCACTGTGTACATACATTACATTACTGATCCTGAGTTACATCCTGTATTATACTCCAGAGCGGCACTCACTATTCTGCTGGAGCAGGCACTGTGTACATACATTACATTACTGATCCTGAGTTACATCCTGTATTATACCCCAGAGATGCACTCACTATTCTGCTGGTGCAGTCACTGTGTACATGCATACATTACTGATCTGGAGTTTCCTCCTGTATTATACCCCAGAGCTGCACTCACTATTCTGCTGGTGCAGTCACTGTGTACATACATTACATTGCTGATCCTGAGTTACATCCTGTATTATACTCCAGAGCTGCACTCACTATTCTGCTGGTGCAGTCACTGTTTACTGTGCCATTTTATCGCCTCTGTATTCTTATCAGTGGATAATGCTTAGCAGAGGAGGTCAGGCAGAGTTGTTGTAAGATTTTTCTTAAAGGAGTGATCTGATACATTGTGTTCCTTTGGGTGATCGTGCGGAGCAGGACGCATATTGGTGTCGTGCTTCGCCCCAGACCTGCATCGCACAATGCACCACCCATCAGTTTTCACTTGCTGCTCACTTCTCATGGTCGGGTGCGGAGTGATTATATTTGTCGCCTCCATATGGTCCCACACAGCACCACGGTCATGGGAGGATGTGCGGTAAGCAGAGCTGCCTTATACCATGCTGTCACATGCAGAGGGGCCCCTGACTGCCGTCACGTCTCCCTGAAGGTCCATGTGGACGACGATTCACCGGATTCTGTCATGGAGCTTCGCTGTCTGGATTGTTGCAGTGACGCCGGTGACTTCGACGTTCATTGCGACTTGGATAACGTGTTTCTGGAAGCGATGAATCATCGGTGAAATCATGAGGCGTAGGTGCGAACGAGATTCAGGAAAGACTGACGCATATTCTCTGCACCTGAGAGACCATTGTGTGTTCAAATCTGCCGATACAATGATGCTGTACAGGAGGCGCCTGCACCGCATCTGGAGCAGTGTTCACACGAGGCAGGCCGATCCGCTGCAGCGCCATGGTCCACTAGTGCTACCTCCCAACTTTTGAGGAAGGGTCAAAAATTAGGCCCTGCCCCTGACCACACCCATTTCACAACTAGTCACACCCAACCACACCCATTTAGCGCCGCTGATCATTAGAAACAGAAAAAAAAATATTTACAAGTAATGAAGTTGTAACGCTTGCAGAACACATTAGAATTTGAGAAAAAATTAAGTAAACTACATGAGATAAAGAAAAATAGGTGACAGTGTCGTTCTGCACAGTAACAGGACCGTCCCCCATTTAATACAGTATCCTCAAAAAATAAAATACATCACTGCAGTAATAGTATCCTTTAATTAGACCCTATGGTAATAATATCCCCCAGCCTGGCCCCCATGTGTCTCATTCCTGGCTCCAGCCATATGCTCTCCGATCCTGCCCTCGTGAGTATTCATTCTGCCCCCATGTGATGTCCCATCTGTCCTATGATCTTGCCCCATCTGTCTTCCATCCTGCCCCCCCTTGTCTCCCATCCTGCCCTGTTGTGAGTTCATTTTCTGGTCTACCAGTCAGGCTCCCTCTGATGGTAACAGGAGGTAGTGAGGCTGATTTAATCAGTAGAGATCTGCCACCTGATAATGAGGATGACGATTGGACCTCAGGAATCTCAGATTGGATTTAAGACAGCCGACGCCCTACTCTGGTTTTGGTGATTCCTTCTGCTTGTCAGGTCTTGGTTCTCAGCTCTGTTCCAGTCAGCTCTAGCTAAGTTCTCTGCTAATGTTCACACTTGATTTTGTTATTCTATTCAGTTTTTGTGTGGTCAGCCAGCCCCGGCTTGGGCTGTGCTGAATTTCCACTCTTATTTATCTGTATTTGCCCATTTGCTTTTTGTCCCTTATTAGATTGGCCTCTTTTTGCTCTGTCTCAGAATATTTCAGAGTGCTGATATAGTGGGAGAAGTCTAGTGACTTCAGGGTTAATTTTGCTATCAGAAGTGTTGGACATTATTTTGTAGGGTTTTGGGCAGATTGCAGACAGTGTCTTTCCTTTCCTATCCTCTCTAGTTAGTTTGGACCCCATCGTTTGCTCAGCCTATTTTCCTGCCTGTGTTTGTGCTTTCATCTTGTTTCACCGTCACTACATGTGTGGGGGCTGTCTATTCCTTTGGGGTCTCCTCTGGGGCAGTTAGTTTTCCCTTTTCTTGCTTTAGGCTTATTTAGTCCTCCGGCCATGACGAGGCATCTAGGTTCATCGTAGGCGTGCTCCACGGCTGCTGCTAGTTGTGTGGTAGGATCAGGGATCTGCAATCTGCATAGTTACCAACCTCTCTGGTTTTTCTGGGCTTAGCATGTTTAGGTTTTTTCCTCCTCTGTGACCCATTCATAACACTGCCCCCTCGTGTCTCCCATCCTGCCCACCGCGTCACGATCCTGCCCCCCGTGTCTCCATCCTGCCGGTGAAACATTGCGGTTTGCCACTTTCAATAAAAAAAAAAAAAACTTTCTCCTTACCTGGCCGCGCTCCTGCAGCAATGATACCTCCAGACGTTTCCAGCGCACTCGCTGACAAATGACAATGACGTCCTACGCCGGCGATGTGCACGCTGACCCCAGCTGCCAGTCTCCGATTGGCTGGCAATTTTAACTATTGCCATGCAGGCCCTGCTTCTCGGACGCAGTTTCTGTTACTGCACTGGCAGAATCCTGCCGCTGGGGGCCCGATGCGTGCCCCCTCTGGTGATCGGGCACCATACGCCAGTCAGGGCAGTAATGCCCTAATGGCGGCCCTGGTCACTGTCTCCTGTTTTTGGATGCTGCAGCTGGCCTTTTAAAGATGCTTTCTTGTATTACAGTAGTGGTGCCTCGGCTTTAGGACATGTCTTCATCAGCCCAGTGATGGGCGGACACTGCCAGCTTCAGCCAGCTGTAACCAGTGCACAGCGGACAGCAGAGCGCCGCTCACCATATGGTGGCCACCCCTGGGTACTGCAGCTCAGCCCCTATTCATGTGCATGGGAGCTGATGGGCCGCAGTAGTCAGAGCTCTTATACAGAGACTTTACAGGAGCTCCTGGAGGACATGCACCATACAGCCGCAGTGTGTGACCCCATACAGTCCGGGCACATGGTGGTCCCTCTCCCTCCAGCTCTCAGTGGCTGGCATACCTTGCTCCAGGCACGGCTTCCCCTTGGTCACCTTATCGGTCGCACACACAGTGAAGGTGTGGCTGTGGCTGTCATCGGTCAGGCGCAGTGTGGACTCCCGCTCCAGCCGCACCTGGATCACACTGCCCTGCATCCACACCATGCTGACCTCCAGTTCCTCGCCACCAGGACACTGCTCCAGCCAGATGGACGGCCCCAGCCGCTTCTTACACTGCGTCAGCCGGGCCGCCAGCATCTTCACCGGGGAGAGCTGAATTGTGCTCCTATCGCCTGCACCGCACTCACATCCACCATGTGTCTCCTCACCGCGGCTCCAAAGCCCCTCGCTGTACTGAGCTGGCCGCCAGAACGAGCACCACACAAGTGTCAGTGTTTAGTGCAAAAAATGTAAGACAGCGGGACAGAGTCTCCAAATCGGGACTGTCCCGCTGGATCCGGAATGGTTGGGAGGTATGCCAGTAGTAGTGATGTCATATGTGTTTGATGACCTCACTGATTACACATGACAAAGTCATTCACATGGTGAGCTAAGAATGTCATCAAATGTGCCGACATCTGAGAACATCAGATGTTACTGGAAACCATCAACAAGCTTGCGAACAAAGAGGGAGGGAGATACAGTGGGGAAAAAAGTATTTAGTCAGTCAGCAATAGTGCAAGTTCCACCACTTAAAAAGATGAGAGGCGTCTGTAATTTACATCATAGGTAGACCTCAACTATGGGAGACAAACTGAGAAAAAAAAATCCAGAAAATCAAAATTGTCTGTTTTTTTTTTTCATTTTATTTGCATATTATGGTGGAAAATAAGTATTTGGTCAGAAACAAAATTTCATCTCAATACTTTGTGATATATCCTTTGTTGGCAATGACAGAGGTCAAACGTTTTCTGTAAGTCTTCACAAGGTTGCCACACACTGTTGTTGGTATGTTGGCCCATTCCTCCATGCAGATCTCCTCTAGAGCAGTGATGTTTTTGGCTTTTTGCTTGGCAACACGGACTTTCAACTCCCTCCAAAGGTTTTCTATAGGGTTGAGATCTGGAGACTGGCTAGGCCACTCCAGGACCTTGAAATGCTTCTTACGAAGCCACTCCTTCGTTGCCCTGGCGGTGTGCTTTGGATCATTGTCATGTTGAAAGACCCAGCCACGTTTCATCTGCAATGCCCTTGCTGATGGAAGGAGGTTTGCACTCAAAATCTCACGATACATGGCCCCATTCATTCTTTCATGTACCCGGATCAGTCGTCCTGGCCCCTTTGCAGAGAAACAGCCCCAAAGCATGATGTTTCCACCACCATGCTTTACAGTAGGTATGGTGTTTGATGGATGCAACGCAGTATTCTTTTTCCTCCAAACACGACAAGTTGTGTTTCTACCAAACAGTTCCAGTTTGGTTTCATCAGACCATAGGACATTCTCCCAAAACTCGTCTGGATCATCCAAATGCTCTCTAGCAAACTTCAGACGGGCCCGGACATGTACAGGCTTAAGCAGTGGGACACGTCTGGCACTGCAGGATCTGAGTCCATGGTGGCGTAGTGTGTTACTTATGGTAGGCCTTGTTACATTGGTCCCAGCTCTCTGCAGTTCATTCACTAGGTCCCCCCGCGTGGTTCTGGGATTTTTGCTCACCGTTCTTGTGATCATTCTGACCCCACGGGGAGGGATTTTGCGTGGAGCACCAGATCGAGGGAGATTATCAGTGGTCTTGTATGTCTTCCATTTTCTAATTATTGCTCCCACAGTTGATTTCTTCACTCCAAGCTGGTTGGCTATTGCAGATTCAGTCTTCCCAGCCTGGTGCAGGGCTACAATTTTGTTTCTGGTGTCCTTTGACAGCTCTTTGGTCTTCACCATAGTGGAGTTTGGAGTCAGACTGTTTGAGGGTGTGCACAGGTGTCTTTTTATACTGATAACAAGTTTAAACAGATGCCATTACTACAGGTAATGAGTGGAGGAAAGAGGAGACTCTTAAAGAAGAAGTTACAGGTCTGTGAGAGCCAGAAATCTCGATTGCTTGTTTCTGACCAAATACTTATTTTTCCATCATAATATGCAAATAAAAAAAAAAACAGACAATGTGATTTTCTGGATTTTTTTTTTCTCAGTTTGTCTCCCATAGTTGAGGTCTACCTATGATGTAAATTACAGACGCCTCTCATCTTTTTAAGTGGTGGAACTTGCACTATTGCTGACTGACTAAATACTTTTTTTCCCCACTGTAGGTTATATATGCATGATCATTACGGATCCAAAAGATGCAAACGCCAGTGTTCACGATGGGATTCCCAAAGACTCCTGTGTACAATTTGCGGAGGCAGTGAGCATGTGCAACCGCTGTTCTATTTACTAACTTTTGGTCTGGTGGTTCATTCATACAGTAATACATGCTAAAATTCTGTCTGCAGTCACCACTTGGGGGAGCTCTCTGTATACAGAGATACATGATAAGATCCTGTCTGCAGCCACCACTAGGGGGGAGCTCCCTGTATACAGACATACATGATAAGATCCTGTCTGCAGCCACCAATAGGGGGAGCTCCCTGTATACAGAGATACATGATAAGATCCTGTCTGCAGCCACCACTAGGGAGAGCTTCCTGTATACAGAGATACATAAGATCCTGTCTGCAGCCACCACTAGGGGGAGCTTCCTGTATACAGAGATACATGATAATATCCTGTCTGCAGCCACCACTAGGGGGAGCTCCCTGTATACAGAGATACATAAGATCCTGTCTGCAGCTACCACTAGGGGGAGCTCCCTGTATACAGAGATACATGATAAGATCCTGTCTGTAGTCACCACTAGGGGGAGCTCCCTGTATACAGAGATACATGATAAGATCTTGTCTGCAGCCACCACTAGCGAGAGCTTCCTGTATACAGAGATACATGATAAGATCCTGTCTGCAGCCACCACTAGGGGGAGCTCCATGTATACAGAGATACATGATAAGATCCTGTCTGCAGCCACCACTAGGGGGAGCTCCATGTATACAGAGATACATAAGATCCTGTCTGTAGTCACCACTAGGGAGAGCTTCCTTTATACAGAGATACATAAGATCCTGTCTGCAGCCACCACTAGGGGGAGCTCCCTGTATACAGAGATACATAAGATCCTGTCTGTAGTCACCACTAGGGGGAGCTTCCTGTATACAGAGACACATAAGATACTGTCTGTAGTCACCACTAGGGAGAGCTTCCTGTATACAGAGATACATGATAAGATCCTGTCTGCAGCCACCACTAGGGGGAGCTCCTTGTATACAGAGATACATGATAAGATCCTGTCTGCAGCCACCACTAGGGGTAGCTCCCTGTATACAGAGATGCATGATAAGATCCTGTCTGCAGTCACCACTAGGGGGAGCTCCCTGTATACAGAGATACATGATAAGATCACCACTATGGATGATTTCTCTGTAATAGGTGGACAGTCAGAATTGATCACATTAGATAATTTTACATGAGGGATTTCTTTGTCAGTCTTGTGATTGACTATATGACCACACAGGTGTGAATACTTTCCAGCAGCTTCGCATGACTCTACGCCCCCTCAGTCCTCAGTAGTGAAGGCGGTGATGTCTCCGTAGATGGCAGGTTGCTGTATGTGGCGCTGTGGGTCACTACAGGGCACAAGCACTGGTTAAACTACTGCAATCTGTGGGACTCAGACCGATTTACTAATTTACATCATGGATAAAAGCCAAATGTGATTGGCTGGAGTCCCGCGCTGCCGCTGGCGATTGTTTGCTGGAGATTATGGTGAGCGAGCGCAGCTCCGCGGTACCATGGGCACATAGTGAACTCAATTCTATGATAATCAGCAGAGCTCCTGACACTGCAGCCGAGGATTAAATCGCCATAGAGACGTTTATTAGAGCGCGCACCTCCTTGCCCTGACATTTCCTCTTCAGTATTATGAGTGGAGTGACGCTTTTGAGTTGTCACTGAAGTTGTGATGACCGTCGCCTGTATATAGATTATAAGGGAAACGTCCAGTGGTTTACAAACATTAACGATGTGCCGTCTAAGGGTAGGTGTCCACGTTCCGGATTGGCAGCACTTTGGAACGCAGCAGATCCCCGCTCCGCCCAAAGCGCTGCCCCTTTTTGTACGCGCGTTGATTCCACATGTGATCATTGAACCATGTGGAATCACCGCATCCCATACATAGACGGAGCGTCTCCGCAAGATAACCAGACATGATGCGGTCTATAAAGACGCTCCGAATGTCTGGAAACGCAGGGCCGCCAGATGCGTGTTCACATGCATAGTGGAGATGGGATTTCATAAAATCCCCTCCACTATGCTGTAACATCTGGATGCTGTGGCTGTACGTAGCGTCCAATCCTGACCGTGGAAACATACCCTAATACAGTGTAACAGTCTGAGCACTCCATTTTACTGCAGCACCCAGCTCATTCTAGTTTACTGAATCGCTCTAAGCATTCTAGCCTATTGAAACGCCCGGAGCATGCTAATCTTCTGCAGCACCCAGAGCATTCTAGTCTACTCCAGCGCACAGAGCATGCTAGTCTACCGCAGCGCACAGAACATTCTAGTCTACTCCAGCACACAGCATGCTAGTCTACTCCAGCGCACAGAGCATGCTAGTCTACTCCAGCGCAGGGCATTCTAGTCTACTCCAGCGCACAGAGCATTCTAGTCTACTCCAGCGAATCCAAAGGGAGTTTGTAGCTATATTCCGCGCTGCCGCTTTAGACAAATTCCAGGAGAATGCTGTATGATTGCAGTGGTTTTATTCTACGCGTTTCAGGGGTCTCATGCCCCCTTCTTCAGGAAACACCACAAATACATACAGGTATCACAGACATAAATAGGTTTGAAAGGATGCTGGATTTCAAAAAAATGAGTGCCAACAAGTCAGATGGTGCAGTGTCAAAGTTCAATGACACCACATGATTAACAGTTAACCTAAGATATATTACAAAAGAATACGTATTTTAAAAGATTTTTTGATTAAATTTTCGTTTACAAAACAGAAAGTCAAATTTACGATTTAAACAAAAACAAAAAAAAAAACTCTTCAAAAAATTCTTCTCCAGCGCACAGAGCATTCTTGCCTACTCCAGCGCACAGAGCATGCTATTCTGCTCCAGCGCACAGAGCATTCTAGTCTACTGCAACGCCCAGAGCATTCTAGTCTGCTCCAGCGCGCAGAGCGTTCTAGTCTGCTCCAGCGCGCAGAGCGTTCTAGTCTGCTCCAGCGCGCAGAGCGTTCTAGTCTGCTCCAGCGCGCAGAGCGTTCTAGTCTGCTCCAGCGCGCAGAGCGTTCTAGTCTGCTCCAGCGCGCAGAGCGTTCTAGTCTGCTCCAGCGCGCAGAGCGTTCTAGTCTACTGCAACACCCAGATCATTAAAGTCTAATGTTCTAGAGTTACAGCCCAGCACTCCAGGATTCCATTTTTCTTGGAGCATTGTAATCTATTACCTGGAGATTGCTGTAGTCTCTACAGTTCTTATTCCAAGCATTCTAGTGCGATAACTCTCCGAGGTGTTCTGGTAGTTGTCATACCTGTGCACATGGGGCCTCTGGTGTGAGGATGCACCTGAAGGACATTTCATAAATACGACCGCGCAGATTTGATGCTTTGTAGGGGCCTGGTGTTAAAATGTGTAACTGTTGGATTACTGCATGCTGTAGACAGGGATGTTGGGGGTTGATGTGGGTGTTAGACGCCCGTCGTCTGGAGACCTCTGTCTGGGCAGTGGCTGCATTAGTTCCTCTGCTCTCATCACTGGTGCAGTCCCTTTGGGGTCTGGTGGTTGGATCTGCAGCTGACGATCTCTGCTGCATGGCGCGGTTTGCCTGAAGCTTTTGTGTAATTGATTTGTTGTTGTTTATCTTTTGTGCCATTTTCATATATTAATAATTTACAGAGAGAAGGAAGCAGATGAGCGAAGGTTCGGCTCTGGGACACTGCGGACACATGGAATAGTCAGATTGCGGATATTGAGAGCCATTACTTACAGGCTGACCATCCCGCCACAGGGGCTTCCTAATGTGCGGGTCGTCTCTACTGATGGAGATTGCTTTACTTAAGATTTAGGGATCCCAACGGTCACATGGAACCATGGTAGGAGCAGAGACCCAAGCAACGTGAAGTCCCCCAAAACGATTTCCCCTTTTTAAATAATATATTCACTTTAGAGCCAAATCAGTCATCTTTGTACATACGTCACTTACTTGTTTTTTGTTGGAAACAGTCAGCAAGCCTGTGGCAAGACCCTAAAAAGTTTAACTAATCTGCAAGGGAGCCAGTAGTTTTCAGCTCCATGATATTCTGAGTCCTGACTCTAAAATAGTTTATATAAAACAGACAAACTCGTGTCTGGATGCCGAACTCTGCTGCTTGTCAGATGAAACTGTCAGCGAGCAGCACCTTAGGCCGGTTTCACATTGCGTCTGTGCGCGCAGCGTTTCATCTGCATAGATCCGCATGCGTCATGTTTCCCTATCTTTAACATGGTGTACGCAGGGGAATGCGTTTCATCAGTTCACATGCGTCTGCGTAAGCGTGCTTCATTTTTCGGTGTGCGGCAGGGTCCCACTAACGCAACATGTTGCATTTTGGAAGCGGCAAAAATCTGTTAGTCATGCGCATGCGGATAAAAAAACGCATTACTGTCTATGGGAACGCATGCTTACGCAAGGACATGCGTACGAATGCGATCGATACGCATGCGTTCTTCAAAATGTAAATAAATATCCCATGAGGCACGCCCAGTTTTTGTCTGTCATATCGCATACATGCGCATAACGCAAACACATGCAAAAACGCATACAAACGTTTGTGTGCATTTGCGGATGATACACTGCGGACTCAAACGCTAATGTGAACCTACTATAATGCAGAGGGAGAAATACTGAGTGCAGCTCTGGAGTATAATACAGGATGTAACTCAGGATCAGTAATGTGCAGTCATGGCCAAAAGTTTAGAGAATGACACAAATATTAATTTTTACAAAGTCCACTTCATTTTTTTCTAATGGCAATTTGCATATACTCCAGAATGTTATAAAGAGTGATCAGCTTAACAGCAATTACTTGCAAAGTCAATATTTGCCTAGAAAATTAACTTTATTCCCCAAAACACATTTCAACAACATTGCAGCCCTGCCTTAAAAGGACCAGCTAACATCGTTTCAGTGATTGCTCCATTAACACAGGTGTGGGTGTTGATGAGGACAGGGCTGGAGATCAATCTGTCATGATTATGTAAGAATGACACCACTGGACACTTTAAAAGGAGGCTGGTGCTTGGCATCATTGTTTCTCTTCTGTTAACCATGGTTATCTCTCAAGAAACACGTGCAGTCATCATTGCACTGCACAAAAATGGCCTAACAGGGAAGAGTATCGCAGCTAGAAAGATTGCACCTCAGTCAACAATCTATCGCATCATCAAGAACTTCAAGGAGAGAGGTTCCCTTGTTGCCAAAATGGCTCCAGGGCGCCCAAGAAAGACCAGCAAGCGCCAGGACCGTCTCTTAAAAGTGTTTCAGCTGCGGGATCGGGCTACCAGCTGTGCAGAGCTTGCTCAGGAATGGCAGCAGGCAGGTGTGAGTGCATCTGCACGCACTGTGAGGCGGAGACTCTTGGAGCAAGGCCTGGTCTCAAGGAGGGCAGCAAAGAAGCCACTTCTCTCCAGGAAAAACATCATGGACAGACTGATATTCTGCAAGAGGTACAGGGAGTGGACTGCTGAGGACTGGGTAAAGTCATTTTCTCTGATGAATCCCCTTTTCGATTGTTTGGGACATCTGGAAAACGGCTTATTCGGAGAAGACCAGGTGAGCGCTACCACCAGTCTTGTCTCATGCCAACTGTCAAGCATCCTGAAACCATTCATGTGTGGGGTGGCTTCTCAGCCAAGGGAATGGGCTCTCTGTCTTGCCTAAAAACACAGCCATGAATAAAGAATGGTACCAGAATGTCCTCCAAGAGCAACTTCTCCCAACCGTCCAAGAGCAGTTTGGCGATCAACAATGCCTTTTTCAACATGATGGAGCACCTTGCCATAAAGCAAAGGTGATAACTAAATGGCTCAGGGAACAAAACATAGAGATTTTGGGACCATGGCCTGGAAACTCCCCAGATCTTAATCCCATTGAGAACTTGTGGTCAATCATCAAGAGACGGGTGGACAAACAAAAACCTTCAAATTCAGACAAAATAAAAGCATTGATTTTGCAAGAATGGACTGCTATCAGCCAGGATTTGATCCAGAAGTTGATTGAGAGCATGCCAGGGAGAATTGCTGAGGTCCTGAAGAAGAAGGGTCAACACTGCAAATATTGACTTGCTGCATTAACTCATTCAAACTGTCAATATAACCTTTTGCTACTCATAATATGATTGCAATTATATTTCTGTATGTGATAAAAACATCTGACAAACACACATAAAAACCAGAGGGCAGCAGATCATGTGAAAATATAATATTTGTGTCATTCTCTAAACCTTTGGCCATGACTGTATGTACACAGTGACTGCACCAGCAGAATAGTGAGTGCAGCTCTGGAGTATAATACTGGGTGTAACTCAGGATCAGTAATGTATGTACACAGTGACTGCACCAGCAGAATAGTGAGTGCAGCTCTGGGGTATAATACAGGAGGTAACTCATGATCAGTAATGTATGTACACAGTGACTGCACCAGCAGAATAGTGAGTGCAGCTCTGGAGTATAATACAGGATGTAACTCAGGATCAGTAATGTATGTACACAGTGACTGCACCAGCAGAATAGTGAGTGCAGCTCTGGAGTATAATACAGGATGTAACTCAGGATCAGTAATGTAATGTAATGTATGTACACAGTGACTGCACCAGCAGAATAGTGAGTGCAGCTCTGGAGTATAATACATTACTGATCCTGAGTTACATCCTGTATTATACTCCAGAGCTGCACTCACTATTCTGCTGGTGCAGTCACTGTGTACATACATTACATTACTGATCCTGAGTTACATCCTGTATGTACACAGTGACTGCACCAGCAGAATAGTGAGTGCATCTCTGGAGTAGAATACTGGGAGTAACTCAGGATCAGTAATGTATGTGCACAGTGACTGCACCAGCAGAATAGTGAGTGCAGCTCTGGAGTATAATACAGGAGGTAACTCCGGATCAGTAATGTAATGTATGTGCACAGTGACTGCACCAGCAGAATAGTGAGTGCAGCTCTGGAGTATAATACAGGATGTAACTCAGGATCAGTAATGTATGTACACAGTGACTGCACCAGCAGAATAGTGAGTGCAGCTCTGGAGTATAATACAAGATGTAACTCAGGATCAGTAATGTAATGTATGTACACAGTGACTGCACCAGCAGAATAGTGAGTGCAGCTCTGGAGTATAATACAGGATGTAACTCAGGATCAGTAATGTATGTACACAGTGACTGCACCAGCAGAATAGTGAGTGCATCTCTGGAGTAGAATACTGGGAGTAACTCAGGATCAGTAATGTATGTGCACAGTGACTGCACCAGCAGAATAGTGAGTGCAGCTCTGGAGTATAATACAGGAGGTAACTCCGGATCAGTAATGTAATGTATGTGCACAGTGACTGCACCAGCAGAATAGTGAGTGCAGCTCTGGAGTATAATACAGGAGGTAACTCAGGATCAGTAATGTATGTACACAGTGACTGCACCAGCAGAATAGTGAGTGCAGCTCTGGAGTATAATACAGGAGGTAACTCTGGATCAGTAATGTAATGTATATACAGTCATATGTTAAAGTTTGGGCACCCCTATTAATGTTAACCTTTTTTCTTTATAACAATTTTGGTTTTTGCAACAGCTATTTCAGTTTCATATATCTAATAACTGATGGACTCAGTTATATTTCTGGATTCAAATGAGGTTTATTGTACTAGCAGAAAATGTGCAATCTGCATTTTAACAAAATTTGACCGGTGCAAAAGTATGAGCACCTCAACATAAAAGTGACATTAATATTTTGTAGATTCTTTTGCAAAAATAACAGCCTCTAGTCGCTTCCTGTAGCTCTTAATGAGTTCCTGGACCCTGGATGAAGGTATTTGTGACCATTCCTGTTTATAAAACAATTCCAGTTCAGTTAAGTTTGATGGTCGCCGAGCATGGACAGCCCGCTTCAAATCATCCCACAGATGTTCAATGATATTCAGGTCTGGGGACTGGGATGGCCATTCCAGAACATTGTAATTGTTCCTCTGCATGAATGCCTGAGTAGATTTGGAGCGGTGTTTTGGATCATTGTCTTGCTGAAATATCCATCCCCTGCGTAACTTCATCTTCATCACTGATTCTTGCACATTATTGTCAAGAATCTGCTGATACTGAGTTGAATCCATGCGACCCTCAACTTTAACAACATTCCCGGTGCCGGCATTGGCCACACAGCCCCAAAGCATGATGGAACCTCCACCAAATTTTACTGTGGGTAGCAAGTGTTTTTCTTGGAATGCTGTGTTTTTTAGCCTCCATGCATAACGCCTTTTTGTATGACCAAACAACTCAATCTTTGTTTGATCAGTCCACAGGACCTTCTTCCAAAATGTAACTGGCTTGTCCAAATGTGCTTTTGCAGACCTCAGGCGACTCTGTTTGTGGCGTGCTTGCAGAAACGGCTTCTTTCGCATCACTCTCCCATACAGCTTCTCCTTGTGCAAAGTGCACTGTATTGTTGACCGATGCGCAGTGACACCATCTGCAGCAAGATGATGCTGCCGGTCTTTGGAGGTGGTCTGTGGATTGTCCTTGACTGTTCTCACCATTCTTCTTCTCTGCCTTTCTGATATTTTTCTTGGCCTGCCACTTCTGGGCTTAACAAGAACTGTACCTGTGTTCTTCCATTTCCTTACTATGTTCCTCACAGTGGAAACTGACAGGTTAAATCTCTGAGACAACTTTTTGTATCCTTCCCCTGAAAAGCTATGTTGAATAATCTTTGCTTTCAGATCATTTGGGAGTTGTTTTGAGGAGCCCATGATGCCACTCTTCATAGGAGAATCAAAGAGGAGAACTACTTGCAAGTGGCCACCTTAAATACCTTTTCTCATGATTTGATACACCTGGCTATGAAGTTCAAAGCTCAATGAGGTTACAAAACCAATTTAGTGCTTCAGGAAGTCAGTAAAAAGTAGTTAGGAGTGTTCAAATCAAGAAAATGCTAAGGGTGCCCATACTTTTGCAGCGGTCAAATTTTGCTTAAATGCAGATTGCACATTTTCTGTTAGTACAATAAACCTCATTTGAATCCAGAAATATAACTGAGTCCATCAGTTATTAGATATATGAAACTGAAATAGCTGTTGCAAAAACCGAAATTGTTATAAAGAAAAAAAGGTTAACATTAATAGGGGTGCCCAAACTTTAACATATGACTGTACACAGTGACTGCACCAGCAGAATAGTGAGTGCAGCTCTGGGGTATAATACAGGAGGTAACTCAGGATCAGTAATGTAATGTATGTACACAGTGACTGCACCAGCAGAATAGTGAGTGCAGCTCTGGGGTATAATACAGGATGTAACTCAGGATCAGTAATGTAATGTATGTACACAGTGACTGCACCAGCAGAATAGTGAGTGCAGCTCTGGAGTATAATACAGGATGTAACTCAGGATCAGTAATGTAATGTATGTACACAGTGACTGCACCAGCAGAATAGTGAGTGCAGCTCTGGAGTATAATACAGGATGTAACTCAGGATCAGTAATGTAATGTATGTACACAGTGACTGCACCAGCAGAATAGTGAGTGCAGCTCTGGGGTATAATACAGGATGTAACTCAGGATCAGTAATGTAATGTATGTACACAGTGACTGCACCAGCAGAATAGTGAGTGCAGCTCTGGGGTATAATACAGGATCAGTAATGTGTCTACATTGTGACTGCATTCAATAATCCAGCTCTGAATCTGGCTCAACCAGGAATTGCATCAATGTCACTATTATTGGTTCTTTCTTTGCATCATTTCTGTGACTTCTATAAAAACTACTGTATCCTGTTGCCATGACAACAAATGTAGACATCTTAAACTACATTACTGCAACCAGCAGATCAGAAGACAATGTTTAACCCTTTCCACCACTTGTTAGAAGTGTAATCTGATGAATGTGATTTATCTGGGCACATGTTTTGCATTTTTTGCTTTTTTGCGTTTTCAGATTTGTAAATGATCATTTTATTGTAACTTTTTTACCACCTAAACCTTCTCCCTCAGGTCACCGCAGATATTTCTATACACATTCAGTATATACTTATGTTGTGCTACCAGGGAAGACATAGCGGTCACAATTGGTAAATTACTGCATGTGATTCGGCCTTGTGCTGCCATATTAATGCTGTTAAACGTAGAGATGATAATGGCACTATACAGATGAAAACTACCAGTGCAATAATCGGATCACACATAATACTGCCATATAGTACACAAGGAACTAGCAGACACCCTAGTAGTACTACGATAGAGACTAGAGGGAGTAATAATACGTCAGCACCATATACTGCACACAAGCCGATGACAAGTGATGCTACCATCCGGTGCCGGAGTAATCATGTCATACAAGCCGAAGTAATACTACTGCCACTGATACCACCGCAGAATACTCCTATCACCATGCCATACCCAGCAGAAATAAATGCTTTCTGCCCCTGTGTAGTACCGCCATCTATCCACACTCAGTAATAGAGGCAGTTACGTTATTCATTCCCCAGACCTTGAAGATTTGCGTGCTGACCCCGTCCTGTGTGCTGTCAGTAGAGGACACCGTCTCCCCTCTGATTGCACACACGAACGCTGATCCTACTGACATCAGTCAGACGATGAGTCGATGGATCGATCAGACTCATTAGGAACAGTCACATGGCGGCTGCATTACGCTCCTAGAGTTCCCCGGAGCAGCGTGCCGCGCAGCTTGTCTGATACCGTGGAGTGACGTTTACGATCCTTTTCTATCTTTGTCTCTTGGTAGTTGCTGCCATTTTCTCCTCCAAATTGTTCTTAATGGCGCACACGGTTTAATTGTGTGCAAAATCAATGATGCTCTTTGTTTTTCCTGTATCTGTTTGGTGACTTTTTAGTTGTAAGTTCCACTAAAATACTGTAAAATGTGCAGACGTTCATGAACTGTCCGGACTGCAGCGCATTTGTGCAGACGTTCATGAACTCTCCGGACTGCAGCGCATTTGTGCAGACGTTCATGAACTGTCCGGACTGCAGCGCATTTGTGCAGACGTTCATGAACTCTCCGGACTGCAGCGCATTTGTGCAGACGTTCATGAACTCTCCGGACTGCAGCGCATTTGTGCAGACGTTCATGATCTCTTCGGGCTGCAGCGCATTTGTGCAGACGTTCATGATCTCTTCGGACTGCAGCGCATTTGTGCAGACGTTCATGAACTGTCCGGACTGCAGCGCATTTGTGCAGACGTTCATGAACTCTCCGGACTGCAGCGCATTTGTGCAGACGTTCATGAACTCTCCGGGCTGCAGCGCATTTGTGCAGACGTTCATGATCTCTTCGGACTGCAGCGCATTTGTGCAGACGTTCATGAACTCTCCGGACTGCAGCGCATTTGTGCAGATGTTCATGAACTCTCCGGACTGCAGCGCATTTGTGCAGACGTTCATGAACTGTCCGGACTGCAGCACATTTGTGCAGACATTCATGATCTCTCCGGACTGCAGCGCATTTGTGCAGACGTTCATGAACTGTCCGGACTGCAGCGCATTTGTGCAGACGTTCATGAACTCTTCGGGCTGCAGCGCATTTGTGCAGACGTTCATGAACTGTCCGGACTGCAGCGCATTTGTGCAGACGTTCATGATCTCTCCAGACTGCAGCGCATTTGTGCAGACGTTCATGAACTGTCCGGACTGCAGCGCATTTGTGCAGACATTCATGATCTCTTCGGACTGCAGCGCATTTGTGCAGACGTTCATGAACTCTCCGGACTGCAGCGCATTTGTGCAGACGTTCATGAACTCTTCGGGCTGCAGCGCATTTGTGCAGACGTTCATGAACTCTCCGGACTGCAGCGCATTTGTGCAGACGTTCATGATCTCTTCGGGCTGCAGCGCATTTGTGCAGACGTTCATGAACTCTCCGGACTGCAGCGCATTTGTGCAGACGTTCATGATCTCTTCGGACTGCAGCGCATTTGTGCAGACGTTCATGATCTCTTCGGACTGCAGCGCATTTGTGCAGACGTTCATGATCTCTCCGGACTGCAGCGCATTTGTGCAGATGTTCATGAACTCTCCGGACTGCAGCGCATTTGTGCAGACGTTCATGAACTGTCCGGACTGCAGCACATTTGTGCAGACATTCATGATCTCTCCGGACTGCAGCGCATTTGTGCAGACGTTCATGAACTGTCCGGACTGCAGCGCATTTGTGCAGACGTTCATGAACTCTTCGGGCTGCAGCGCATTTGTGCAGACGTTCATGAACTGTCCGGACTGCAGCGCATTTGTGCAGACGTTCATGATCTCTCCAGACTGCAGCGCATTTGTGCAGACGTTCATGAACTGTCCGGACTGCAGCGCATTTGTGCAGACATTCATGATCTCTTCGGACTGCAGCGCATTTGTGCAGACGTTCATGAACTCTCCGGACTGCAGCGCATTTGTGCAGACGTTCATGAACTCTTCGGGCTGCAGCGCATTTGTGCAGACGTTCATGAACTCTCCGGACTGCAGCGCATTTGTGCAGACGTTCATGATCTCTTCGGGCTGCAGCGCATTTGTGCAGACGTTCATGAACTCTCCGGACTGCAGCGCATTTGTGCAGACGTTCATGATCTCTTCGGACTGCAGCGCATTTGTGCAGACGTTCATGATCTCTTCGGACTGCAGCGCATTTGTGCAGACGTTCATGATCTCTTCGGACTGCAGCGCATTTGTGCAGACGTTCATGATCTCTTCGGGCTGCAGCGCATTTGTGCAGACGTTCATGAACTATCCGGACTGCAGCGCATTTGTGCGGACGTTCATGAACTCTTCGGGCTGCAGCGCATTTGTGCAGACGTTCATGAACTGTCCGGACTGCAGCGCATTTGTGCAGACGTTCATGAACTGTCCGGACTGCAGCGCATTTGTGCAGACGTTCATGAACTCTCCAGACTGCAGCGCATTTGTGCAGACGTTCATGATCTCTTCGGGCTGCAGCGCATTTGTGCAGATGTTTTGTGACTTTGTTTTTATGTGGTCGCAGATGATTATTCAACTGAAAACATCTGGAAACCCCAAACCCCGCGCTCATCGGTGAACATAATAGGTGAACTCATAAAATAGAGGTTTAAAAAGATTAAAATTAAAAGAGTAAAGTACAATGAAAAACAGGTGGAAAACTAACCAAAAAATAGATTAAAAAAAAAAGGTGAAACTACAACAATGACTGGGACCTGTCATCAATCAGCCACAATGTCGGTACCTTGTGTCAGCGCCGTCCACAACGCAACGACCTCCTGCAAGGTCAGACACTGCGCCGCTGCAGAAGGCCGAGTCCTGCCAGTGACTGGAAAGCTTGTGTGGACCGGACGCTTCTCACACCTGAGTGTTTGTTACACTTGCATCCAGGGTTGATAATCCTCTGTGAGCTCAGGCCGGTACATTGTAACAGGAGGGAGATTTGTGCTGCAGTGTTTAGCTCACAGAGCATTATCCAGACTGGACACACTTGTAACAAACCCTCAGCTGTGAGAGGGTCAGCCTGCAGGCTTCAGTGTAAGCATACAAGGATGCTGCCATTCTGTGACAGGAAGCATAGGTCTTAGAAAGTAGTTTAAGGTAAATCTGAGAGTTGCACAATGTTTTATTGCAGAGTGATTGAGCTTTATGTTGTCGGACGAGTTAACCCTTCAGGGTGCGACACCGCGACGTGTGTCCTATAAGGTGACTACTGAGGTCACTAAGGAGCGGCTGCTACCAGAAAATATTAGCGGCCTGCGGATTATACGTAGGACCCTGGAATGTCACTTGAGAGGAGCTGTTATCAGCGCCGTGACGCAGACTCGCACCTCGTATATCATTCATACATTTCACTGTCACACGTCTGACGCACAGACTCCATGGGATAATGGGCGAAGCAGGGTTAATAATTCACAGGCCCAGAATGGGGATCGGAGATGATAATGATGTCTGCAGGACCGACCCACCATCCTGTACCGTGTCTACAGAACATTGACACGTAGACTTCAGCTCTGAGCAGGTACACAGCAGAGGTGAAGGGCATCATCATACATGCTGCAGGTTGCTGGGAATCCCGCAGCACTGTGCTGACACACACCTACTAGCAGTGTGACCCCACAATGCACTGTGCTGACACACGCATACTAGCAGTGTGATCCCACAATGCACTGTGCTGACACACACCTACTAGCAGTGTGACCCCACAATGCACTGTGCTGACACACACCTACTAGCAGTGTGACCCCACAATGCACTGTGCTGACACACACATACTAGCAGTGTGACTCCACAATGCACTGTGCTGACACACACCTACTAGCAGTGTGACCCCACAATGAACTGTGCTGACAGACACCTACTAGCAGTGTGACCCCCACAATGCACTGTGCTGACACACACCTACTAGCAGTGTGATCCCACAATGCACTGTGCTGACACACACCTACTAGCAGTGTGATCCCACAATGCACTGTGCTGACACACACCTACTAGCAGTGTGACTCCACAATACACTGTGCTGACACACATACTAGCAGTGTGACTCCACAATGCACTGTGCTGACACACACACACCTACTAGCAGTGTGACTCCACAATGCACTGTGCTGACACACACACCTACTAGCAGTGTGACTCCACAATGCACTGTGCTGACACACACCTACTAGCAGTGTGATCCCACAATGCACTGTGCTGACACACATACTAGCAGTGTGACCCCCACAATGCACTGTGCTGACACACACGTACTAGCAGTGTGACTCCACAATGCACTGTGCTGACACACACGTACTAGCAGTGTGACTCCACAATGCACTGTGCTGACACACACACCTACGAGCAGTGTGACTCCACAATGCACTGTGCTGACACACACCTACTAGCAGTGTGATCCCACAATGCACTGTGCTGACACACCTACTAGCAGTGTGACCCCCACAATGCACTGTGCTGACACACACCTACTAGCAGTGTGACCCCCACAATGCACTGTGCTGACACACACCTACTAGCAGTGTGACCCCCACAATGCACTGTGCTGACACACACCTACTAGCAGTGTGACCCCCACAATGCACTGTGCTGACACACACCTACTAGCAGTGTGAGCCCACAATGCACTGTGCTGACACACACCTACTAGCAGTGTGAGCCCACAATGCACTGTGCGGACACATACATACTAGCAGTGTGACCCCACAATGCACTGTGCGGACACATACATACTAGCAGTGTGACCCCACAATGCACAGCAGCAGAGCTCAGAAGTGGTCGGGTCCTGCAGGGAGCATCAGCGAAACTGGAGAATAGGGCAGGATAGAGCAGGATGGCGAATGCAGCTCTGGATATGAGGAAAGCATTATATATGATGTAGAAGCAGAATTATACTGGAGGATATGACCTAATGTAACAGCAGAATAGTGAGTGCAGCTCTGGAGGTGACTGGAGGATAAGACATGATGTTCCAGCAGAATAGTGACTGCAGCTCTGGTGGGTAAGACGAGATGTAACAGCAGAATAATGATTGCAGCTCTGGAGGTGACTGGAGGATAAGACACAATGTAACAGCAGAATAGTGACTGCAGCGCTGGAGGATAAGACACGATGTAACAACAGAATAGTGACTGCAGCTCTGGAGGGTAAGACACGATGTAACAGCAGAATAATGATTGCAGCTCTGGAGGGTAAGACACGATGTAACAGCAGAATAATGATTGCAGCTCTGGAGGTGACTGGAGGATAAGACACGATGTAACAGCAGAATAGTGACTGCAGCGCTGGAGGATAAGACACGATGTAACAACAGAATAGTGACTGCAGCTCTGGAGGGTAAGACACGATGTAACAGCAGAATAATGATTGCAGCTCTGGAGGTGACTGGAGGATAAGACACGATGTAACAGCAGAATAGTGATTGCAGCTCTGGAGGTGACTGGAGGATAAGACACGATGTAACAACAGAATAGTGACTGCAGCTCTGGAGGGTAAGACACGATGTAACAGCAGAATAATGATTGCAGCTCTGGAGGTGACTGGAGGATAAGACACGATGTAACAGCAGAATAGTGACTGCAGCTCTGGAGGATAAGACACGATGTAACAACAGAATAGTGACTGCAGCTCTGGAGGGTAAGACACGATGTAACAGCAGAATAATGATTGCAGCTCTGGAGGGTAAGACTCGATGTAACAGCAGAATAATGATTGCAGCTCTGGAGGTGACTGGAGGATAAGACACGATGTAACAACAGAATAGTGACTGCAGCTCTGGAGGGTAAGACACGATGTAACAGCAGAATAATGATTGCAGCTCTGGAGGTGACTGGAGGATAAGACACGATGTAACAGCAGAATAGTGACTGCAGCTCTGGAGGATAAGACACGATGTAACAACAGAATAGTGACTGCAGCTCTGGAGGGTAAGACACGATGTAACAGCAGAATAATGATTGCAGCTCTGGAGGGTAAGACTCGATGTAACAGCAGAATAATGATTGCAGCTCTGGAGGTGACTGGAGGATAAGACACGATGTAACAGCAGAATAGTGACCGCAGCTCTGGAGGTGACTGGAGCATTAGACCTGAGATAAGCTGAGTGCAGGGTGTATAAATGCTGTGTGATATTCCTGGCAGACATTCCAGCGGTCCTGGGACGAGAATGTTCTGGCCTGTTTATTGGACTTCGCTCTGGAGCCATCATTTTTGGTTAACGATGACAATGTTTAATCGCTTTTCCAGGCAACGCAGAATTCTATAAACTTTGGGAGGTATAAAAATGGAGCGCGGCCTCCTCCGATCGAGAGGTGATTGTAGGCAGCGGCGGGAGGCGACACTGATTTATGGCTATTTGTGCTCTGTGTTCCCTGTAGTTCTGCATTATGGCATTGTTATTCTCTATTTCGCTAGCACTAGGAGTCCAGTGGGCGGTCCTAGTGATTGGTAGCTATTTCTGTAAGGCCGGTTTCACACGTCCTGATGTTTCCGGTACCGTGTGTGTCATACTTGCGGCACACGTGTGGTTATCACAGTTGCCACACATTACACACACGGACACCGGAAATATCAGGACGTGTGAAACTGGCCTAAGCGTGTTCGTACAAGCACAGCTGTCAGTCATTAAGACTCCGCCCACTGGACTCCTAAGCCCACAGTGTCCCCAGTGCACTGCACCTCCATTGGCTCTTTCTGCTGTCTGGGCATTGGGGACCCTTTCACGATGTCACCGGGGCGCTGCCCGTCAGGACCCCACTTGTTCCCTGTACGTAACGCATCCGTTCCCGGCAGCGCAGGCCGGGGTGCGGTTTTTGGTGCGGCGGTCCCTGTATTTCACACTTGTCGCCCCCGTATACTGCGACAACGACTTTATAGGAATGTTCACAGCAAAAAGAAATTCTTACAATTTTCTGGCCGCATTTTGCCCTTAAAAGGATAAAACTGCGAGAATTGTAGGAATTGTGGCTTTGAGCGAGAGTCACGGAGTCGCTGTATTCCTCGCTCACGCCGGGGGCTGCAGGTAACGCGGCGTCTCCATGGGAACACAACACTCATTTGTCCTATAAGATCAACATTGTCATTAATGTGTTCACTGCGACTCCTCCCGGAATATTGGGAGAAGAGCGTCAGCGGCGCGTCACTCACCCTCCTCTGCCTGGTGCCCCTACGTCATGGGGGGAGATGAAACCCAAGGTAGCATCCAACTCACCTGAGAGAACCCACCAATCAGTGATGGGAAAAGAGCGGCCTAAAGTATATTCGTATAGTACGAGATCACTGTACCCAGCGAAGGGGGCATGTCACCTGCAGTCCTATGTAACACTCGCTGAGTACAGATAATGCAGTGGATGCCACCTGCAGTCCTATGTAACACCACAAGTAACACAGGAATAACACTGAGTGCAGAAAATGTAGTAGATGTCACCTGCAATCCTATGTAACACCACAGATAACACAGTGATAACTCTGAGTACTGATAATGTAGTAGATATCACCCGCAGTCCTGTGTAACAGGTCACATCTGGCGTGAGCAGGGGTCTTGTTACCCCCTGCCCTGTGCCCCTGGGACACGCCAGGTGTTGCCCTTGGACGGTGTCAGGTGGCTGCCGGGCTTTACGGCCAGTTTGGGTGAAGAGCGGATTGTTAGGCGTCTCCCCGGGGCAGAGTGTGACTTGTGGTGTCAGTAATCCGTGGATCGTTTCCTCTCTGCATCTACAAGACTAATTAATAGGAAGTCGTTATCATGGAAACCGAGGCAGAGAATCCTGGAGATCGGAGCAGCGCCTCATTAGCAGCGCGCGCTCATCTGCACCCCGACACCTGTTTGCCCTTATAGTTCTGCAGACGACCGTAGAAGCCGCGGCTCTGACTCCTCCTCTCTACTCCGCTGCTTCGAATTTTGGGAAATGCCAGGACAATGTAAAATGGGATGATAGAATCAGCGCTGCGATGCCAACACAACCGATACTGCTGCATCATGAGCCTGTCACGCTGGGCATTACTGCGAAACAGGCACCGTGAGGCTGACACGATGGGCATTACTGCGAAACAGGCACCGTGAGGCTGGCACGATGGGCATTACTGCGAAACAGGCACCGTGAGGCTGGCACGATGGGCATTACTGCGAAACAGGCACCGTGAGGCTGGCACGATGAGCATTACGACAAAGTGAGCACTGAGAGGCTGGCACGATGGGCATTACTGCGAAATGGGCACCGTGAGGCTGGCACGATGGGCATTACTGCGAAATGGGCACCGTGAGTCTGGCACGATGGGCATTACAGTGAGACGGCACCATGAGGCTGGCATGCTGGGCATTACTGCGAAACGGGCACCGTGAGGCTGGCACGATGGGCATTACAGTGAGACCGGCACCATGAGGCTGGCACGATGGGCATTACTGCGAAACGGGTACCGTGAGGCTGGCACAATGGACATTACTGCGAAATGGGCACCGTGAGGCTGGCACGATGGGCATTACTGCGAAATGGGCACCGTGAGGCTGGCACGATGGGCATTACTGCGAAATGGGCACCGTGAGGCTGGCACGATGGGCATTACTGCGAAATGGGCACCGTGAGGCTGGCACAATGGGCATTACTACGAAACAGGCACCGTGCGGCTGGCACAATGGGCATTACTGCGAAACTGGCACCATGAGGCTGGCACTATGGGCATTACTGCGAAACAGGCACCGTAAGGCTGGCACACTGGCCATTACTGCGAAACGGGCACTGTGAGGCTGGCACGCTGGGCATTACTGAGAAACGGGCACTGTAAGGCTGGCATTATGGGCATTACTGAGAAACAGGCACCGTGAGGCTGGCACAATGGGCATTACTGCGAAACGGGCACCATGAGGCTGGCACTATGGGCATTACTGCAAAACAGGCACCGTAAGGCTGGCACACTGGCCATTACTGCGAAACGGACACTGTGAGGCTGGCACGCTGGGCATTACTGAGAAATGGGAACCGTAAGGCTGGCATTATGGGCATTACTGAGAAACAGGCACCGTGAGGCTGGCACAATGGGCATTACTGCGAAACGGGCACCATGAGGCTGGCACGATGGGCATTACTGCAAAATGGGCACCGTGAGACTGGCACAATGGCAATTAATGCAAAACTGGCACCGTGAGGCTGGCACGATGGACATTACTGCAAAACGGGCACCGTGAGGCTGGCACGATGGGCATTACTGCGAAACGGGCACAGTGAGGCTGGCACTATGGGCATTACTGCGAAATGGACAGGCTGGCACTATGGGCATTACTGCGAAATGGACAGGCTGGCACGATGGGCATTACTGTGAAACGGACAGGCTGGCACGATGGGCATTACTGTGAAACGGGCACTGAGACTGGCACGACGGGAATTACTGCAAAATGGGCACCGTGAGACTGGCACAATGGCAATTAATGCAAAACTGTCACCGTGAGGCTGGCACGATGGACATTACTGCAAAATGGGCACCGTGAGACTGGCACGATGGGCATTACTGCAAAACGAGCATCGTGAGGCTGGCACGATGGGCATTACTGTAAGACGGGCACCATGAGGCTGGCATGATTGGCTTTATTGTGAGACTGGTACCATGAGGCTGGCGCGATGGACATTACTGTAAGACGGGCACCATTAGTCTGGTATGATGGGCATTATTGTGAGACGGGCACCATGTGGCTGGCATGATGGGCATTACTGTGAGGCTGGAACAATGAGCATTACTGTGAGACTGGTACCGTGAGGCTGGCACGATGGACATTATTGTGAGACAGGTATCATGATGCTGGCATGATGGGCATTACTGTAAGGGTATGTGCACACACTGCAGATTCACCTGCGGGCTTTTTCCCGCGGAACCGCAGGTAAAACCGCAGGTAAAGTGACCTGCGGTTTTGCTGCAGATTGGCCTGCGGTTTTGCCCTGCGGTTTGACACCTGGACAATGGAATAGGTGGCAAACCGCAGCAGAATCCGCAGAAACAATTGACATGCTGCGGAAAGAAACCCGCAGCTTTTCCACAGGTAAAAAACCGCAGCGTGAGCACTGCGGTTTTGAAAACCCATAAGCTAACATGGTAAAGTACCATGTCTGCGGAATTGCTGCAGTTCTGCAGGGCCAAAACCGCAGCAAAACTGCAGCATGTGCACATACCCTAAGACGGGCACCATGAGGCTGGCATGATTGGCTTTATTGTGAGACTGGTACCATGAGGCTGGCATGATGGGCATTATTGTGAGATGGGCACCATGTGGCTGGCATGATGGGCATTACTGTGAGACGGGCACCATGTGGCTGGCATGATGGGCTTTATTGTGAGATGGGTACCATGAGGCTGGCGCGATGGACATTACTGTAAGACGGGCACCATGTGGCTGGCATGATGGGCATTACTGTGAGACGGGTACCGTAAGGCTTGGAACAATGGGCATTACTGTGAGACGGGCACCATGTGGCTGGCACGATGGACATTATTGTGAGACAGGTATCATGATGCTGGCACGATGGGCATTACTGTAAGATGGGCACCATGAGGCTGGCATGATTGGCTTTATTGTGAGACTGGTACCATGAGGCTGGCATGATGGGCATTATTGTGAGATGGGCACCATGTGGCTGGCATGATGGGCATTGCTGTGAGACGGGCACCATGTGGCTGGCATGATGGGCATGATTGTGAGATGGGCACCATGAGGCTGGCGCGATGGACATTACTGTAAGACGGGCACCATGAGGCTGGCATGATGGGCTTTATTGTGAGACGGGTACCGTGAGGCTGGCACTATGGGCATTACTGTGAGACTGGTACCGTGAGGCTGGCACGATGGGCATTACTGTGAGGCGGGCACCGTGAGGCTGGCACGATGGGCATTACTGTAAGACGGGCACCGTGATGCTGGCACGATGGGCATTACTGTGAGGCGGGCACTGTGAGGCTGGCACGATGGGCATTACTGTGAGGCTGGCACGATGGGCATTACTGTGATTTCACATCACCAGTATGGACACTGCTGCTGCAGGTTGTGGGTGGTGCTGCGTTCTTTGGGGGAGGGCATTATGGTTAGTACCACCCCTGAGCGTCTGTGTGATGTTGTCCATGGTCAGAGTCAGCTCTCTGCCGTTTCCTCCACACGCGCTCATCCTGAGCCTCGTGCTTCCACCACTTTCTGCGTCTTTATGATTCGATATGTCCATTCTGCTGCCATCTGCACAGCGGATTACAGGGAAGAAGCGCCCCTTATAATCTTCATATTGTCTCTATATCATCGGGGGTTCAGGATTATCACTCCTAATCTCTGCAATCTGCTTCTTTATGTATCCGCTCTAGATTATTTCTGTGATTTCCGCGTTGCCTGGCGGACATTACTGCGCACAGTAAAGATACCAGCACCGCTGGGCGATAAACACCATCCCAGTGTTCCCAGTACTGGATCACAAGGACCTGATGCTGGGATCTAATCTGGGATCAGGAGCAGATCCCCTGGTTGACCCTACATGTCACTTCCTCCTACAGGAATGTGGCCCCATGGCAGCACTGCCTTAAAGGGACGGTACCATATAAATCAGCTCTGGGAGAGTCGGGTGTACAGTCTCCCCGCAGCACAGAGGAATACAGTATTATACAGTTCTGGTTCTTTTAGCAATGTCTGTAAACGCTGCAGGTAATAAGATTAGGCAGGCGAGATGATGGTCATGGCCGCCTCACACTCCTTTATCCCAATCAGATTTTGTGTAGGTTTAGTGTTTGTCTTGAAAGAAGAAATGGAGGCGATGGATCCGGGGAGCTGAGCGCGGCGGGCAGATAGAATTATGGTGGGGACGATGGCAGTGTATGATCCAGTGTATATACCTGGATGTAGAATGAAAGCTGCAGGCTGCCCCCTCAGAATGTCAGGAACGTGCCACCTGGAAGCCATCGTGTGCTGCATGCTTATATCGCCGATATCGTGCTCTCTGGACGCTTTGTAAAGCTTGAAAAAATTTTTTTGCAGAAACTATAAAACTTTTCATCCAAGGGCACTTGGCAGTGGTGGCACCAGGAGCGGGCACCTGTGTGGGGGGCGATGTGACGGCTGCGGACTTATCACAGCATAAATGAGACCGTCTCCAGGGGCCGATGGTGCTGTGCTGGCGGATAAGCACCGGGGGCTCTCAGGTGACTGGTGCAGGTGCCAGGGGGCACTAATGAGGGATCCTCGTCATTCTGGCTCCTGGGGGAGGGGAGCTAATTTAATTTCCTGGATAATAATGAACCGTTGTCCCTACATTCATCCTCCTGACAATACTGCTTATTTTTCCAGGTTGCTGACACCCAGCGAGGCGTGAGGCTCTTAGCGGCTCCTTATTATGGGGATTTGCACGGCCTTTACATTCGATTTTCACCATTTGTTTCAGGTTTTATATTAACTAGCTGAGGAGCCCGGCGCTGCCCGGGCATAGTAACTAACGTGGATAGTTATAACAAATTATAATTATCCTCCATCCCATAGTCCCATGCCCATATACCCATCATACATATCCTCCATCCCATAGTCCCATGCCCATATACCCAACATACATATCCTCCATCTCATAGTCCCATGTCCATATACCCTTCATACATATCCTCCATCCCATAGTCCCGTGCCCATATACCCATCACACATCCTCCATCCCATAGTCCCGTGCCCATATACCCATCATACATATCCTCCATCCCATCGTCCCGTGCCCATATACCCATCATACATATCCTCCATCCCATAGTCCCGTGCCCATATACCCATCACACATCCTCCATCCCATAGTCCCATGCCCATATACCCATCATACATATCCTCCATCTCATAGTCCCATGTCCATATACCCATCATACATATCCTCCATCTCATAGTCCCATGTCCATATACCCTTCATACATATCCTCCATCCCATAGTCCCGTGCCCATATACCCATCACACATCCTCCATCCCATAGTCCCGTGCCCATATACCCATCATACATATCCTCCATCCCATCGTCCCGTGCCCATATACCCATCATACATATCCTCCATCCCATAGTCCCGTGCCCATATACCCATCACACATCCTCCATCCCATAGTCCCATGCCCATATACCCAACATACATATCCTCCATCTCATAGTCCCATGTCCATATACCCTTCATACATATCCTCCATCCCATAGTCCCGTGCCCATATACCCGTCACACATCCTCCATCCCATAGTCCCATGCCCATATACCCATCATACATATCCTCCATCCCATAGTCCCGTGCCCATATACCCATCACACATCCTCCATCCCATAGTCCCGTGCCCATATACCCATCATACATATCCTCCATCCCATAGTCCCGTGCCCATATACCCATCATACATATCCTCCATCCCATAGTCCCGTGCCCATATACCCATCACACATCCTCCATCCCATAGTCCCGTGCCCATATACCCATCATACATATCCTCCATCCCATAGTCCCGTGCCCATATACCCATCATACATATCCTCCATCCCATAGTCCCGTGCCCATATACCCATCACACATCCTCCATCCCATAGTCCCATGCCCATATACCCATCATGCATATCCTCCATCCCATAGTCCCGTGCCCATATACCCATCATACATATCCTCCATCCCTTAGTCCCATGCCCATATACCCATCACACATCCTCCATCCCATAGTCCCATGCCCATATACCCTTCATACATATTCTCCGTCCCATACCCATATACCCATCATACATATCCTCCATCCCATAGTCCCGTGCCCATATACCCATCACACATCCTCCATCCCATAGTCCCGTGCCCATATACCCATCATACATATTCTCCGTCCCATGCCCACATACCCATCATACATATCCTCCATCCCATAGTCCCGTGCCCATATACCCATCACACATCCTCCATCCCATAGTCCCATGCCCATATACCCATCATACATATCCTCCATCCCATAGGCCCATGCCCATATACCCATCACACATCCTCCATCCCATAGGCCCGTGCCCATATACCCATCACACATCCTCCATCCCATAGGCCCGTGCCCATATACCCATCACACATCCTCCATCCCATAGTCCCGTGCCCATATACCCATCATACATATCCTCCATCCCATCGTCCCGTGCCCATATACCCATCATACATATCCTCCATCCCATAGTCCCGTGCCCATATACCCATCACACATCCTCCATCCCATAGTCCCATGCCCATATACCCAACATACATATCCTCCATCTCATAGTCCCATGTCCATATACCCTTCATACATATCCTCCATCCCATAGTCCCGTGCCCATATACCCGTCACACATCCTCCATCCCATAGTCCCGTGCCCATATACCCATCATACATATCCTCCATCCCATAGTCCCGTGCCCATATACCCATCACACATCCTCCATCCCATAGTCCCGTGCCCATATACCCATCATACATATCCTCCATCCCATAGTCCCGTGCCCATATACCCATCATACATATCCTCCATCCCATAGTCCCGTGCTCATATACCCATCACACATCCTCCATCCCATAGTCCCGTGCCCATATACCCATCATACATATCCTCCATCCCATAGTCCCGTGCCCATATACCCATCATACATATCCTCCATCCCATAGTCCCGTGCCCATATACCCATCACAAATCCTCCATCCCATAGTCCCATGCCCATATACCCATCATGCATATCCTCCATCCCATAGTCCCGTGCCCATATACCCATCATACATATCCTCCATCCCTTAGTCCCATGCCCATATACCCATCACACATCCTCCATCCCATAGTCCCGTGCCCATATACCCTTCATACATATTCTCCGTCCCATGCCCATATACCCATCATACATATCCTCCATCCCATAGTCCCGTGCCCATATACCCATCACACATCCTCCATCCCATAGTCCCGTGCCCATATACCCATCATACATATTCTCCGTCCCATGCCCACATACCCATCATACATATCCTCCATCCCATAGTCCCGTGCCCATATACCCATCACACATCCTCCATCCCATAGTCCCATGCCCATATACCCATCATACATATCCTCCATCCCATAGGCCCATGCCCATATACCCATCACACATCCTCCATCCCATAGGCCCGTGCCCATATACCCATCACACATCCTCCATCCCATAGGCCCGTGCCCATATACCCATCACACATCCTCCATCCCATAGTCCCGTGCCCATATACCCATCATACATATCCTCCATCCCATAGTCCCATGCCCATATACCCATCATACATATCCTCCATCCCATAGGCCCGTGCCCATATACCCATCATACATATCCTCCATCCCATAGGCCCGTGCCCATATACCCATCATACATATCCGCCATCCCATAGTCCCGTGCCCATATACCCATCATACATCCTTCATCTCATAGTCCAGTGCCCATATACCCATCATACATATCCTCCATCCCATAGTCCCGTGCCCATATACCCATAACACATCCTCCATCCCATAGTCCCATGCCCATATACCCATCATACATATCCACCATCCCATAGTCCCATGCCCATATACCCATCATACATATCCGCCATCCCATAGTCCCGTGCCCATATACCCATCACACATCCATTATGACATCATAATGAGGGGCAGGGCTTGACGCGCACACACTGTTTCCCCATTATGTAGATAGGAGCCAAATTGTTTGGTGAATTGGAACGCGCGGGGTTAAAATTTCGCCTCACAACATAGCCTAGGATGCTCTCGGGGTCCAGACGTGCAACTGTGCCAAATTTTGTGGCTGTAGCTGCGACGGTGCGGATGCCAATCCCTCCTGGACATACACACGCCTATCCCGGACATATATACATGCGCACACACACACACACTTGAGCTTTATATAATAGATTAGGCGCAATTTAAAACGAATTCTAAGTTCCACCGCTGAATCCAGAGACTTTTCTAGTTTTACACTGTGACAACCTCACCTGTGCGAACCAGAATAGGTCGTGGCAGGTTCCAGCCTCTAAATCTAGGCAAAGTGTGTTGTGGATCACTGCCAGCAAGCAGAGATTTCTAGGCGGTCCGGAATGTATCAGAATTTATCACCAGGGTCATGGAGATGTCCAGAGCGCAGGTAATTCCCACATGTAGCAGAGGAACGACAGACTGTAGAGAAAAGAAACGTCACAGCGTTCCAGCCAATCGATGAGACGTGTGAGGCCGCCGGAGCGGCTGTGGATCGTCTCTTCTAATGTCCTGCACATGTGATATTCTGAGGACGCCGTGATCTAGTTATTGGCAGTGGTGCACACTCCGCTCTGCTCCATCATCTGCAACCCCCTGGATATATAATGCGACCGGGGATCTGCACATCGCCCCCATTACAGTACATGATGCCCCATATGGCCAAGCTGCTCTCTGCCATGAGCATTAAAGGGCCGGTGCAGCCTCCAAAAAGGAACTATCCATGGCCGAATTAAAAGTTCTAGAAATTGCTAGTAAGTGTTTTTGGTTTCAGTCAAAATCTCTGCTTCCTGTAAGTGAATAAAATCCTCACCGTTTACACTCCTGGGCTGAAACGTGGAGCTGAAGGAGTACATGTGCCGGAGTGCCCAGCTCAACACCGTCATGGCAGCGTGACACGGCGTCGCCCTGGGCTTATAAGGCTATGTTCAAACGGTGCGTGTTTTTCCTAAGGCAAAACCTGCTCTCTTGGCAGTAAGACACTTGCCTCAAAAAGCAGATTTTGCTTAGTTTTGTCGCATTTTCTGCTGCGCTTTTGTCATGCTACATTTGTGTCTTGTGCATAAAAACATCTGGTTCATCTTCATCAGGTTTTGGCCCCAAAGATGCAGCAGACCCTGATAGCTGCATTTTTGCAGCGTTTTTTCACCACCCATTGCTTTCAGTGGGTCTAAATGCTGAAAGAAGTGACATGCTGCATTTGGCAAAACTCAAGGTACTGCACAAAATACTGAGCAAAAGAACCCGAGTGTGCAGCTTTCTGAACAAGAACTCTGTAGAGGAATAAGTGGACTTCTGTCTGCGCTGCCCAAAAGATGAAGTTCCAGACATTTAATAAAGTTGGCAGTGGCTTATTCTACGCGTTTCAAGGTTTTTTGCAACCCCTTTATCAGAAAATACCTAAAACGCAGCTGAAAATTTGCATAAAAAAACAACAATGTGTGAACATAGCCTAAAACAGAAGAGGCGCCGGGATTCCCATGGATGTGGCGCTGGTCCAGGTTCCTGAGAATCCATTCATTCATCTCTACAGGAAAACCATCCTGCCCTGATAATTCTGACAACTGATGAGTTTGTTACAATGTATCAGTCTGTGAGGAAGGAGAGATGTTTGTGGCGTTGCCTGTACTGATGCATTGCAGCAAACTCTCAGCTGTGTGCAGCCAGATCTCCGCACAGTCCTCCATACAAACAAGTGCATGGAGAGAGCCACACGTGCAGGGCCAATTCTAGTGGTGACGAGAGCCGCAGATATGTTGGAATTGTCCCCTTTAAGGCTATGTTCACATACAGCGTTTTTGCTGCAGTTTTTCTTTGCACCAAAGCATACTCTGTTGGCAGTAAAAACGCTAATTTCAAAAGGTAGGTTTGGTTTTACTATTTTTTTGCAACATTTTTTAGTTGTTTTTCTAGTGTTTTTTTAACCAGATTACAGGTGTGATTTGTCCATAGTTATTATATAACAGCCTTCAGCTGGATCTGGAGCCATGGTGACGTGATGATGAACGCTGCGTGGGGAGATCAAGCCTGTGCAGTCACCTCCAGAGCTGCGGTCACTATTCTGCTGTTACATTGTATCTTATCCTCCAGTCACCTCCAGAGCTGCACTCACTAGTCTGCTGTTACATCGTGTCTTATCCTCCGGTCACCTCCAGAGCTGCATTACTTATGACATTGTATAACGGCCTTCAGTTGGATCTGGAGCCATGGTGACGTGATGATGAACGCTCTGGGGAGATCGATCCTGTGCAGTCACCGGGGTCTTCTCCGCCGAGGTCCTGCTAGTATCCAGCCATCGGTTGCTGCTCTTCCTCTTCGCCTTGTTCCTTCTGCTCTTCCGGCCGTGGTGTCCTTCTCCAGTGATCGCGCTCTCCGTGTGATGTGTCCACAGGTCGTGGCTCGGTGGTCCTCGCTTCCAGTGACGCGTCTTCTTCTTGCTGTCCATAGTATTGATTACGTTCTTCTCCACCACATTTCCAAGGCGTCGTTTCTTCTTGTTTCTTTATCGTCCAGGTTTCACATCCGTATGTTACTACAGAGAAGCCCGGACTATGTACGCGCCGTGTCTCTTCACCAGTGATCTGTTCCTTGATTTGAGGACCTTACATCATGTCTCCTCCTCCAGTCACCTCCAGAGCTGCATCAGATATATTGAATGTTGCTGTTCCTTTAGGAAGCTTTTCTTACGTGCGTCACATCAGTTGGTGGCTGGCACGGCCGGCGGCAGACAAAGTGTTAACTGCGAATGAGATTCAGCGATGGTAGCGGGGAATAATTTATAACGCGCGATGTGCGCAGCCCACGGATCAAAGCCTCGCTCCCAGCCACGGGTTTTAACCCCTTTCAGCCTAGAGCAAATAATTTCTATCAACGAAGATTAGAGACCATAACAAAGGCCCGAGAGTAAAAATAGCCGCGGACATGACGGGCAGTGGCGGATCAGGTCTAAACCCATGTACGGTAAAAAAGGCCGAAATGGAAAATGAGGTGCAGGAGTTGGGGGAGTCCCATAACCCTTCCCTATGATACATAGTATAACATTCAGCACTATGCAAAAGTCTTCGGCAGGCACAGAAAACAGGCTGCAGAGGAAGAGGCTCCCTGTAATAGAAGGGTTAATAGTTTATTTCTATCAATTAGCAAAATGTCTGACCAGAAGAAAAATGTAAATGTCATGGGTGACCGCCCGTCTCTCCATCATCAGTATCTGGTGACCGCCCGTCTCTCCATCATCAGTATCTGGTGACCGCCCGTCTCTCCATCATCAGTATCTGGTGACCGCCCGTCACCTCCATCATCAGTATCTGGTGACCGCCTGTCACCTCCATCATCAGTATCTGGTGACCGCCCGTCACCTCCATCATCAGTATCTGGTGACCGCCCGTCACCTCCATCATCAGTATCTGGTGACCGCCCGTCACCTCCATCATCAGTATCTGGTGACCGCCCGTCACCTCCATCATCAGTATCTGGTGACCGCCCGTCACCTCCATCATCAGTATCTGGTGACCGCCCGTCACCTCCATCATCAGTATCTGGTGACCGCCCGTCTCTCCATCATCAGTATCTGGTGACCGCCCGTCTCTCCATCATCAGTATCTGGTGATCGCCCGTCACCTCCATCATCAGTATCTGGTGACCGCCCGTCACCTCCATCATCAGTATCTGGTGACCGCCCGTCACCTCCATCATCAGTATCTGGTGACCGCCCGTCCCCTCCATCATCAGTATCTGGTGACTGCCCACCACCTCCATTATCAGTATCTGGTGATCGCCCGTCCCCTCCATCATCAGTATCTGGTGACCGCCCATCTCTCCATCATCAGTATCTGGTGATCGCCCGTCACCTCCATCATCAGTCTCTGGTGACCGCCCATCCCCTCCATCATCAGTATTTGGTGACTGCCCGTCTCCTCCATCAT
The DNA here is from genome assembly GCF_039654945.1 of Dendrobates tinctorius. Taxonomy (NCBI): domain Eukaryota; kingdom Metazoa; phylum Chordata; class Amphibia; order Anura; family Dendrobatidae; genus Dendrobates; species Dendrobates tinctorius. The sequence goes on from NW_027361810.1 coordinate 768,616, forward strand.
CAGTATTTGGTGACCGTCCGTCGCCTCCATCATCAGTATCTGGTGACCATCCGTCTCCTCCATCATCAGTATCTGGTGACCGCCTGTCGCCTCCATCATCAGTATCTGGTGACCGCCCGTCGCCTCCATCATCAGTATCTGGTGACTGCCCGTCCCCTCCATCATCAGTATCTGGTGATCGTCCATCACCTCCATCATCAGTATCTGGTGATCGTCCGTCACCTCCATCATCAGTATCCGGTGACCGCTCGTCTCTCCATCATCAGTATCTGGTGACCGCTCGTCTCTCCATAATCAGTATCCGGTGACCGTCCGTCCCCTCCATCATCAGTATCCGGTGACCGCCCGTCGCCTCCATCCATCATGTTCTGTGGTCTGCGCTCTCGCCCTCCGTTCTGGGACCAGGACTCTGTGTAGTCGGGTTCTAGATCAGCATTTCATTGAAGAACCTGATGATGGCTGAGCGGATGTCGCAGGAGGTGATGGCACCTGTATCACCCTCAGAGCTGCACTTCTACAGCTGCATTGTAACGTTGCCACCACCGGTGTGAGCAGGACCAGGCCGCAGTCCTGGGTGTAGTTTCCATTCACTGAGGTGAGCAGAGATCTGCTGTCCAGTGATTGTCACTTATTTGCGTTTTCTCGCATGTAGCAGACGATACAGACATCAGATTGAGCAGAGGAGACAGATTTGAATTTAGATTGATCTAGGTCTGATTGGTCAGAAATTGGTCAGATATCTGTGGCTGTAGAGGTCACGTGTACATGTCCCATCTCAGTAGTCAGCACCGCCCACCAGACTCTGTAGAAACTGGAAGAGTCAGGGGTCCAGTGCAGTATGTCATGTGAGCCCCGGGTCAGGGGTCCAGTGCAGTATGTCATGTGAGCCCCGGGTCAGGAGTCCAGTGCATTATGTCATGTGAGCCCCGGGTCAGGAGTCCAGTGCATTATGTCATGTGAGCCCCGGGTCAGGAGTCCAGTGCATTATGTCATGTGAGCCCCGGGTCAGGAGTCCAGTGCATTATGTCATGTGAGCCCCGGGTCAGGAGTCCAGTGCATTATGTCATGTGAGCCCCGGGTCAGGAGTCCAGTGCATTATGTCATGTGAGCCCCGGGTCAGGAGTCCAGTGCATTATGTCATGTGAGCCCCGGGTCAGGAGTCCAGTGCATTATGTCATGTGAGCCCCGGGTCTGGGTGACAGAGCCCACTTCTTCTGGACCCTCCGTACTTCACTGATCATGATTTGGGGAGTGATGCAGCGACGACCTGAAGGAATCTTGTTATTTAATATTGGTGACGTGTATAAATGCAGAGAAGTGCGATGTCTGCTTGGAGAACTACTGATCCCAGCTCAGTGTTTCCAATGTTCCTGTGCTGCTGTGGATTCTCACCTTCCATGTCCTTTTGCTTTCAGCTGACGTCCAACATCCTCATCTTCGTGTGCACGAATGTCGTTGGTGTTTGCACGCACTACCCGGCTGAAGTGTCCCAGAGACAAGCGTTCCAGGAGACGAGGGAATGTATCCAGGCACGGCTGCACTCCCAGCGAGAGAACCAGCAGCAGGTGAGACCCCACAGCGCCCCCCGGAGGCAGTCACGCCCCTGCTGCTCCCTGATGTGTGCAGCTGATCATCATCTCACCCCACATTGCTGATCGCACCACCAGCAAGCGCAATGGTGGCATTCAAATGTGGGCTGAAATGGCTGATAACAGGGAGTAATAGACTGTAGCCGGCTGTGCCATGGGGACAAGACTAAATAATTGTAAGCTTTGTTTTTTTATAATCTCTGGTCACAGAACAGAGAATCCAGCGCCGGCCTGTACAGAGGACATTTCCTACTGGCCATTATTGGAAACCATCAGCAAGCATGTGGTGATCCATCTCAGCAGACACGGGACAAGCATGTCCTACTGGGAGATTTCTGCTCTGCAGCTTCTCACTAAATTAGAATATCATCAAAAAGTCAATTTATTTCAGTTCTTCAAAACAAAAAGTGAAACTCGTACAGCTCTGGCAAAAATTAAGGACCACCACATTAAATCCCTGTCATGGCCGCCCAATCTCCAGACCTGAACCCCACTGAAAACCTCTGGAATGTAATCAGGAGGAAGATGGAGAGTCACAAGCCATCAGACAAAGAAGAACTGCTGACGTGTGTGTCCCAGGAGTGGCATAAGGTCACCCAAAAGCAGAGTGAGAGACTGGAGGAAAGCAGCCAAGACGCAGGAAAGCTGGGATTAACAATCATGGGGATTCCACAGAATACTGATCTCTGAACTCTTCCTGAGGTAAAACATTAGTATTGTTGTTTCTAAATGATTATGAACTTGTTTTCTTAGCATTATTTGAGGTCTGCATTTTTTGTTATTTTGACCATTTCTCATTTTCTGAAAATAAATACAAAAATTATTGCTGGGAAATTCGGAGACGACATGTCAGAAGTTTATAGAATAAAAGAACAATTTACATTTTACTCAGAAATATAAAGAGGAAAATCAGAAACTGAACATTGGAAGTGGTCTGTTAATTTTTGCCAGAGCTGTATATTCTATAGAGTCATTACACCCAGAGGGATCTATTCCACGGGTTTATTTCTGGTAATGTTGATGATTATGGCTTACAGCCATTGAAAACCCAAACGTCATTATCTCAGTAAATTAGAATAATTAACAATAAACACCTGTAAAGGCTCCTAAGTTTTTTAAAGGTCCCTTAGTCTGTTTCAGTAGCTCCACAATCATGGGAAAGACTGCTGACCTGACAGATGTCCAGAAGGCCGTCACTGACACACTCCACAAGGAGGGGAAGCCACAAAAGGTCATTGCTAAAGAAGCCGGCTGTTCACAGATTGCTGGATCCAAGAATATTAATGGACAGTGGAGTGGAAGGAAAAAGTGTGGTAGAATAAGGTGCACAAGCAACCGGGATAACCGCAGCCTGGAAAGGATTGTTAAGAAAAGGCCATTCAGTAATGTGGGGGAGCTTCACAAGGAGCGGACTGCTGCTGGAGTCATTGCTTCACACCACACTCAGACGTCTCCAGGACATGGGCCACAAGTGTCACATTCCTTGTGTCAGCCACTCATGACCAATAGACAACGCCAGAAGCGTCTTACCTGGGCCAAGGAGAAGAACCGGACTGTTGTCAGTGATCCCAGAGTCTGGAGGAAGAGTGGAGAGGCCACAATCCGAGCTGCTGGAGGTCTAGTGTGAAGTCTCCACCATCAGTGATGGTTTGGGGAGCCATGTCATCTGCTGGTGTAGGTCCACTGTGTTTTATCAAGACCAAAGTCAGCGCAGCCGTCTACCAGGACATGTTCGAGCTCTTCATGCTTCCCTCTGCCGACAAGCTTTATGGAGATGGAAATGTCATTCTCCAGCAGGACTTGGCCCCTGTCCACACGGCCAAAAGTACCAATACCTGGTGTACACACAACAGTATCACGGGGCTTGATTGGCAGCAAACTCGCCTGACCTTAACCCCATAGAGAATCTATGGAGTATTGTCAAGAGGAAGATGAGAGACACCAGACCCCACAATGCAGACGAGCTGAAGGCTGCTATCAAAGCGACCTGGGCTTCCATAACCCCTCAGCAGTGCCGCAGGCTGATCGCCTCCATGCCACGCCGCATTGATGCAGTAATTGATGCCAAAGGAGCCCGACCAAGTACTGAGTGCAGTTACTGATCATACATTTCAGGAGGACGACATTTCAGATTTTACAATCATTTTTCAGGCTGGTGTTATAAAGTATTCTAATTTATTGAGATAATGACTTTTGGGTTTTCATTGGCTGTAAGCCATAATCACCAACATTACCAGAAATAAACCCGTGACATAGATCCCTCTGGGTGTAATGACTCTAGAGAATAGAGGAGAGTCACTTTCTGATGAAATTCTAATTTAGTGAGAAGCCCATATATATATATATATATATATATATATATATATATATATATATATATATATATATATATACACCTGTACAGATGCAGTGGATCCGCTGGAGATCAGGCTTCTCCCCTGCTGCGTCTGATAATGTGTGGGAGGTTTCCATATGATCAGCTGCGGTATTTGTGCGGCGGATCGGTCAGCGGTCGGATCGGACTGTTTCGCTGCGTTGCGTCTGTGATTGTGTGTTCTGCAGCATTTTGGGCGGCTCTAGAAGGGAACAGTCTGTCTTCTGCCGGCCCCCGTATGACCACGGTCCGATGTGGAGGTCTCCCATATTAACCCTTTGCTTTGCTCCAGGAGCGGCTCTTGCTGTCTGTCCTGCCACGCCATGTGGCCATGGAGATGAAGGCCGATATCAACGCCAAACAGGAGGACATGATGTTCCACAAAATCTACATCCAGAAGCATGACAATGTGAGGTAGGATGATGGGGGATGGTCTGAGATTACGAGTATAAGGTCTGGATGGGGTTATACGAAGATTATAGGGTCTGCAGGAGGATGGGGGTTAAATGTGGTGCTTGATGTTCTGTGGGGTCTGTAATGATTTGGGGGCTATGTGATCTCCATGGTGCAGCTTTCATGTGTTGGATGCAGATGCTTTGTCCGGGCGGAGCTTGGTGCGGAGTGTAAGCTCTGCAGCCCAGTGCTTGGTGCCTCTCTCATATCTTGCGGTCGTTGTACAGATTCCCGTCCCTGTTGGGTGCATTCTCCATGCAGCACCCGCCGTTCCTCCAGCGATCCGCCGTCTGATGTGCACACCACTAACAAGGAAATCCTGGAGCACGGAGCGCGCAAGAGCAGCACTCCATCCCGAGCACTACTATCCCCATCAGATGTGTCTGCAGAGGAGGCAGGAGCCAGAGAGCGCCACCTCACAACCAAGAAGGGTGACAGATCATGGGAGGGATCGGTGGAGGCTGATTCCTGGCCACCAAGGACGGATGGAGTTCTGTTAATGTTTGTGCCCCTCCGGGCCGTGTGTATGGCCGTCGTGGGGGAGGTTTCAGCTCTTATGGGCCTCTGTCGGCACAAAATGACTGTTCCTTCCAAGTCCGGCTGCTCGGTGCATCATGGCAGCCAAACAGCTCAGTGCACCTTCCCACTTTCTTGTTTTCATACAATGTCAATCAAAGTAGAAGTGGGCGGAGATAGATGGAAAACAAGTGGATGGGAAAGTGCACGATTGATTGCCTGTACTTGATTTAAACCAGCAGAAAAGTGAGTGCAGCTCTGGGGTATAATACAGCATGTAACTCAGGATCAGTAATGTAATGTATGTATACAGTGACTGCACCAGCAGAATAGTGAGTGCAGCTCTGGGGTATAATACAGGATGTAACTCGGGATCAGTAATGTATGTACACAGTGACTGCACCAGCAGAATAGTGAGTGCAGCTCTGGAAGATAATACAGGATGTAACTCAGGATCAGTAATGTAATGTATGTACACAGTGACTGCACCAGCAGAATAGTGAGTGCAGCTCTGCAGTATAATACAGGATGTAACTCAGGATCAGTTATGTAATGTATGTTCACAGTGACTGCACCAGCAGAAGAGTGAGAGCATCTCTGGAAGATAATACAGGATGTAACTCAGGATCAGTAATGTAATGTATGCACACAGTGATTGCACCAGCAGAATAGTGAGTGCAGCTCTGGAGTATAATACAGGATGTAACTCAGGATCAGTTATGTAATGTATGTTCACAGTGACTGCACCAGCAGAAGAGTGAGAGCAGCTCTGGGGTATAATACAGGATGTAACTCAGGATCAGTAATGTATGTACACAGTGACTGCACCAGCACAATAGTGAGTACAGCTCTGGAGTATAATACAGGAGGTAACTCAGGATCAGTAATGTAATGTATGTACACAGTGATTGCACCAGCACAATAGTGAGTACAGCTCTGGAGTATAATACAGGATGTAACTCAGGATCAGTAATGTAATGTATGTTCACAGTGACTGCACCAGCAGAAGAGTGAGAGCAGCTCTGGGGTATAATACAGGATGTAACTCAGGATCAGTAATGTATGTACACAGTGACTGCACCAGCACAATAGTGAGTACAGCTCTGGAGTATAATACAGGAGGTAACTCAGGATCAGTAATGTAATGTATGTACACAGTGACTGCACCAGCACAATAGTGAGTACAGCTCTGGAGTATAATACAGGAGGTAACTCAGGATCAGTAATGTAATGTATGTACACAGTGACTGCCCCCCATGTTGTGCTTTTCCCTTCTGGTCTCTATAAATAGCCACATTACACAATCCTCCGGTATTTTTACACTTCCCGTGTCCAGTGCATTGTACGAGCGCAGCAGAGCGTAACGTTCTCTCCGGCCCATTCTGTACGAGCTTCCTGCCTCTTCTGGATAAATACCAGTACTTCCTGTACATGTGGATGAGCTCCAGAGCTAGCGATATTCCAATACTGCACAGTCCCGTCACATATCCTCCAGTCACCTCCAGAGCTGCACTCACTATTCTGCTGTTACATCACGTCTTATCTTCCAGTCACCTCCAGAGCGGCGGTCACTATTCTGCTGTTACATCACGGCTCTCTGAATACTACTTTCCCATCATCCGCTAATGATGTCACTGTAGCGGGCATAGCCGGATGGGACAAGTAGTCCCATCGGACAATGCCCGCACAGCACTGGTACAGCTCGCACACAGCCCGGCCAGCACAGGCCCGCACAGGTCCGGCAGAGCCCGGTACAGCCCTGCACACACACACACAGCCCCACAGACCCCCACACACTTTCTCCACGCACACACATTCTCTGCCCATTACTCGCATTTCCCATAGACTTACATTGGACTCGCTACTCGTTATGAGTACAGCAAGTCCGAGTATTTCACTACTCGCTCATCCCTAATCATGTCTGCTGGTCACCTCCAGAACTGCAGTCACTATTCTGCTGTTACATCATGTCTTACCCTCTAGTCACCTCCAGAGCTGCAGTCACTAATCTGCTGTTACATCATGTCTTAGGCTGGGGTCACACTGCGTTATGGCAGTCCGTTAACACTACCATTCAGCCCCATTATGTGGCACATTGCGAAGCATGCCGTAAAGTGGCACGCATTCGCGATGTGCCATCATTCACTGACGGAGCCTCAGACGCGGGCTGCAGCGTCTGAGGCTCCGTCACCGCTAGCGCTGATGAATCATCAGCACTAGCGGTATAGCATAACGCATATCGCGTTATGCTATAGCGTTAACGCAGTCCATCAACACTATGCGTTGAACGGGCTATGTTAACGCAATGTGAACCTGACCTTACTCTCCAGTCACCTCCAGAGCTGCAATCACTAATCTGCCGTTACATCATGTCTTATCTTCCAGTCACCTCCAGAGCTGCAGTCACTATTCTGCTGTTACATCATGTCTTATCTTCTGGTCACCTCCAGAGCTGCAGTCACTATTCTGTTACATTGTGTCTTATCTTCTGGTCACCTCCAGAGCTGCAGTCACTATTCTGCTGTTACATCATCTTATCCTCCAGTCACCTCCAGAGCTGCAGTCATTATTCTGCTGCTACATCATGTCTTATCCTCCAGTCACCTCCAGAGCTGCAGTCACTATTCTGCTGTTATATCATCTTATCCTCCAGTCACCTCCAGGGCTGCACACACGATTCTACTCTTACATCATATCTTATCTTCAGGTCACCTCCAGAGCTGCGGTCACAATTGTCCTGGCTCCTTATTACCTCCCAGGCTGCGGGACCCAGCAATTCCCTTGTGCTTTTTTAACCCCTTATCTTTTTCTAGATCTCTGCTTGCTGTCAGTCAGTAGAATTATGTTTCTTTACATTGATATCATAAACTACATGGGATGAGTCCTTCTCAGCTGAGGGTTTGTTACAAATGTATCTGTGCGCTCCCCTCTAGATTGTCTGCTACAATGTATCAATCAGCCAGTGAAAAAAGTTCTTTGGATTTGAAACCTTGAGTGGTTTCTAGACCTCTGCTTGCTGTTAGTAAATTCTTTGTTAACCTGCAGAACTGAAATCCCACTTGACCTAATACTTGTCACAGCTGAGGGTTTGTTACAGATGTATCCATTGTAACAACATCCGGACTGGAGGCCACGAGGCGCCACTCTTCTTGTTCCTCCTTTACTGATGTGCACAATGACAGCGACCTCGTTATCAGCAATGATCCGGTCATTTCCCAGCTCTTGTCGTCCACGTGGAATTGTCAGATTTCTGTCTGTTGCAATGCTGCGTCTGGAGATCACGGCGGCGGTGTGAATCCCGTGCTGACGGCGCTCCTGATGCGAGGATTTATGAGCGCGACGTCTCGTTCTCAGTTTCCATAGAGACGTGATGGATGATTCTTACTGTCGGATATTCCATAGTATTCCGTGGTCGATCCCGGCATCGGTCGTGTGACCTCTGCTTCTCACCTCCAATGCGCTTTCTCCAGGAGATCGGCCCTTTATTAAGCTCCATCATAAAATATGTCACAGAGTCAGGACCACAAACTGGAAAAAGGAAACTCCATCACGATTACTGCAGACTTCTCCACAGCCTCCTGTCAGTGTGTCAGTTCTCACCACACCTCTGTCATTCTATTCATGGACTGGAACTCAGGATAAAACTCCACCCTGCATGTACATATATATATACACTGCTCAAAAAAATAGAGAGAATTTAAACAACAGAATCTAACTCCAAGTAAATTAAACTTCTGTGAAATCAAACTGTCCACTTAGGAAGCAACACTGATTGACAATCAATTTCACATGCTGTTGTGCAAATGGAATAGACAACAGATGGAAATTATTGGCAATTATCAAGACACCCTCAATAAAGGAGTGGTTCTGCAGGTGGGGACCACAGACCACATCTCAATACCAATGCTTTCTGGCTGATGTTTTGGTCACTTTTGAATGTTGGTTGTGCTTTCACATTTGTGGTAGCATGATACGGACTCTACAACCCACACAAGTGGCTCAGGTAGTGCAGCTCATCCAGGATGGCACATCAATGCATGCTGTGGCAAGAAGGTTTGCTGTGTCTGTCAGCGTAATGTCCAGAGGCTGGAGGCGCTACCAGGAGACAGGCCAGTACACCAGGAGACGTGGAGGGGGCCGTAGGAGGGCAACAACCCAATGGCAGGACCGCTACCTCAGCCTTTGTGCGAGGAGGAACAGGAAGAGCACTGCCAGAGCCCTGCAAAATGACCTCCAGCAGGCCACAAATGTGCATGTGTCTGCACAAACGGTTAGAAACCGACTCCGTGAGGATGGTCTGAGTGCCCGACGTCTACAGATGGGGGTTGTGCTCACAGCCCAACTCCGTGCAGGACGCTTGGCATTTGCCACAAAACACCAGGATTGGCAAATTCGCCACTGGTGCCCTGTGCTCTTCACAGGTGAAAGCAGGTTCACACTGAGCACATGTGACAGAGTCTGGAGACGCCGTGGAGAGCGATCTGCTGCCTGCAACATCCTTCAGCATGACCGGTTTGGCAGTGGGTCAGTAATGGTGTGGGGTGGCATTTCTTTGGAGGCCCGCGCAGCCCTCCATGTGCTCGCCAGAGGTAGCCCGACTGCCATTAGGTACCGAGATGAGATCCTCAGACCCCTTGTGAGACCATATGCTGGTGCGGTTGGCCCTGGGTTCCTCCTAATGCAGAACAATGCCAGACCTCATGTGGCTGGAGTGTGTCAGCAGTTCCTGCAAGATGAAGGCATTGAAGCTATGCACTGGCCTGCCCGTTCCCCAGACCTGAATCCGATTGAGCACATCTGGGACATCATGTCTCGCTCCATCCACCAACGTCACGTTGCACCACAGACTGTCCAGCAGTTGGCGGATGCTTTAGTCCAGGTCTGGGAGGAGATCCCTCAGGAGACCATCCGCCGCCTGAACAGGAGCATGCCCAGGTGTCATAGGGAGGTCAAACAGGCACGTGGAGATCACACACAATACTGAGCATCATTTCCTTGTCTTGAGGCATTTCCACTGAAGTTGCATCAGCCTGTAATTATAACTACTATAATACTGCCTCTATATACAAGAATATAACTACTATAATACTGCCCCCTATGCACAAGAATATAACTACTATAATACTGCCTCTATATACAAGAATATAACTACTATAATACTGCCTCTATATACAAGAATATAACTACTATAATACTGCCTCTATATACAAGAATATAACTACTATAATACTGCCCCTATGTACAAGAATATAACTACTATAATACTGCTCCTATGTACAAGAATATAACTACTATAATACTGCTCCTATGTACAAGAATATAACTACTATAATACTGCCCCCTATGTACAAGAATATAACTACTATAATACTGCCCCCTATATACAAGCATATAACTACTATAATACTGCCCCTATGTACAAGAATATAACTACTACAATACTGAGCCTATATACAAGAATATAACTACTATAATACTGCCGCTATGTACAAGAATATAACTACTATAATACTGCCCCCTATGTACAAGAATATAACTACTATAATACTGCCCCCTATATACAAGCATATAACTACTATAATACTGCCCCTATGTACAAGAATATAACTACTATAATACTGCCCCTATATACAAGAATATAACTACTATAATACTGCCCCTATATACAAGAATATAACTACTCTAATACTGCCCCCTATATACAAGCATATAACTACTATAATACTGCCCCTATGTACAGGAATATAACTACTATAATACTGACCCCTTTATACAAGACTATAACTACTATAATACTGCTCCTATGTACAAGAATATAACTACTATAATACTGCCCCCTATGTACAAGAATATAACTACTATAATACTGCCCCCTATGTACAAGAATATCACTACTATAATACTGCCCCCTATGTACAAGAATATAACTACTATAATACTGCCCCCTATGTACAAGAATATAACTACTATATTACTGCCCCTATGTACAAGAATATAACTACTATAATACTGCCCCTATATACAAGAATATTACTCTAATACTGCCTCTATATACAAGAATATAACTACTCTAATACTGCCTCTATATACAAGAATATAACTACTATAATACTGCTCCTATGTACAAGAATATAACTACTATAATACTGCCCCCTATGTACAAGAATATCACTACTATAATACTGCCCCCTATGTACAAGAATATAACTACTATAATACTGCCCCCTATGTACAAGAATATAACTACTATATTACTGCCCCTATGTACAAGAATATAACTACTATAATACTGCCCCATATACAAGAATATTACTCTAATACTGCCTCTATATACAAGAATATAACTACTCTAATACTGCCTCTATATACAAGAATATAACTACTATAATACTGCTCCTATGTACAAGAATATAACTACTATAATACTGCCCCCTATGTACAAGAATATAACTACTATAATACTGCCCCCTATGTACAAGAATATCACTACTATAATACTGCCCCCTATGTACAAGAATATAACTACTATAATACTGCCCCCTATGTACAAGAATATAACTACTATATTACTGCCCCTATGTACAAGAATATAACTACTATAATACTGCCCCTATATACAAGAATATTACTCTAATACTGCCTCTATATACAAGAATATAACTACTCTAATACTGCCTCTATATACAAGAATATAACTACTATAATACTGCTCCTATATACAAGAATATAACTACTATAATGCTGCCCCTATGTACAAGAATATAACTACTATAATAGTGCCCCTATGTACAAGAATATAGCTACTATAATACTGCCCCCTATGTACAAGAATATAACTACTATAATACTGCCCCTATGTACAAGAATATAACTACTATAATACTGCGCCTATGTACAAGAATATAACTACTATAATACTGCCCCCTATGTACAAGAATATAATTACTATAATACTGCCCCCTATGTACAAGAATATAACTACTATACTGCCCCCTATGTACAAGAATATCACTACTATAATACTGCCCCCTATGTACAAGAATATAACTACTATAATACTGCCCCTATGTACAAGAATATAACTACTATAATACTGCGCCTATGTACAAGAATATAATTACTATAATACTGCGCCTATGTACAAGAATATAACTACTATAATACTGCCCCCTATGTACAAGAATATAACTACTATAATACTGACCCCTATGTACAAGAATATAACTACTATAATACTGCCCCTATGTACAAGAATATAACTACTATAATACTGCGCCTATGTACAAGAATATAATTACTATAATACTGCGCCTATGTACAAGAATATAACTACTATAATACTGCCCCCTATGTACAAGAATATAACTACTATAATACTGCCCCCTATGTACAAGAATATAACTACTATAATACTGACCCCTATGTACAAGAATATAACTACTATAATACTGCCCCTATGTACAAGAATATAACTACTATAATACTGCGCCTATGTACAAGAATATAATTACTATAATACTGCGCCTATGTACAAGAATATAACTACTATAATACTGCCCCCTATGTACAAGAATATAACTACTATAATACTGCCCCCTATGTACAAGAATATAACTACTATAATACTGCCCCTATGTACAAGAATATAACTACTATAATACTGCGCCTATGTACAAGAATATAACTACTATAATACTGCTCCTATGTACAAGAATATAACTACTATAATACTGCCCCCTATGTACAAGAATATAACTACTATAATACTGCTCACTCTGGAAACTATCAGCTGAATTGGTGGCAGTCGTTCGGACATTGTGTATTCTGGGTCCCTCTTGTCCTGTAATCATTGTTTATTATCTCTAACTTGTGGTGGTATACGCTGGCTTGTGATTGGCTGCGGTGACATCTCTGGATTTGATACATTGTACATATTCTGAATCACTCTCATTCTTTCTCTCTTATTTCCCAGTATCCTGTTTGCTGACATTGAGGGGTTCACCAGCCTCGCCTCGCAGTGCACCGCGCAGGAACTTGTCATGACGCTGAATGAACTCTTTGCTCGATTTGATAAACTGGCAGCTGTGAGTTTACAATGACATTGTGGGAACTCTGCTTTGAACGGCGCACTCCGCATTAGCTCCTTCCCTTATATATGGGCCATATGCGCCCGTAGCCAGAGCAGGAATATGCCCCTCCAGTGCCCCCGGTCAGTGTCGTCAGCGGCAGATCACAGTGCCAGTCGTGGGTGGACTTCGCCTTAGTGATGCTTTGTATCGTCATCATCATCATTTTTCACGGACTCGCTACTTTTTGCAGGAGAACCACTGTCTGCGGATCAAGATCCTGGGCGACTGCTATTACTGCGTGTCGGGGCTGCCGGAGGCTCGCGCTGACCACGCTCACTGCTGCGTGGAGATGGGCCTGGATATGATCGAGGCGATCTCGTGAGTATGCCGCGTTTTCGCAGACTTTCCTTCAGCTCCTCTGTTGTCAGGGAATGTATAGATTCTTGTATAAAGCCAGATTCTAATATGCAGCCTTAATATTATTTCAGAGCAGAGGGTCCGCTATATTGTATCAGTGCACACAATTTTAGAGATAAATACATCAGCAATGTAAATCTGCTGGTCTGGAGGTTTGCTACAATGTGTCAGTGCAGGAGACTTGCTCTCACATAAGTATTAGGCAGCGTTCACACAGACAATGTGGTTTGGTCTAGACAGGTGCTGTTTTATTGCTTTTATAAAACTCCAAGGGATTCAATGCCAAAAGCAGTTCATTCAGCAGCACAGACATGGCCACAAGTGTTGGCACCTGTGAAATTGTTCCAGACAATGAAGCTTTTCTCCCAGAACGTTATTACAATTCCCCATGTTTTGTAATAATCAGGTTTATTTCCTTTGTGTGAAATGGAACAACACAAAAAAAATTGATAAAAAGTCAGATTGGACATAATTTCACTCAAAACCCCAAAATTGGTCTGACAAAATTGTTGGCGCCCTTATCTAAATATTTGGTTGCATGCATTAGAATAAATAATTACAACAGTTCTCTTCCTAGAACCATCCACAAGCTTCTTCCTCCTCTCAGCCGGGATCTTGGACTCTTCTTACAATCTGCTCCCAGTCTCGTATTTCGTCTTCTCCCATCACAGATTGTAAGATCTCTCCACAGAGGATCACTGGGATTTAGATCCGGACTCATTGCTGCCACTTCAGAGCTCTCCAGCGCTTTGTTTCCATCCATTTCTGGGGGCTTCTTGAAGTATGTTTGGGATCAATGTCCTGCTGGATGACCCATGACCTAGGACACACACCCCGCTTTCTGACACTGGGCACTATATAGCCACCCAAAATCCTTTGGCAATCTTCAGATGTCATAATGCCTTGAAGATAGTCAGGCCACCCAGGGCCAGAGGCAGCAAAACAACCCCAAAGCCTCTGCAACCCTCCACCATATCTAATGGTAGGTACTGGGTTCTTTTCGTTGTAGGTCTATTTCTGTTTTTCGGTAAACAGTAGAATGATGTGCTTTACCAAAAAGCTCTATCTTGGTCTCATCTGTCCACAAGACGCTTTCCCAGAAGGAATTTAGCTTAGTCATTTACATTTTGAGAAACTGTAGTCTAGCTTTTATGTCTCTGTGTCAGCATTGAGGTCCTCCTAGGTCTCCTGCCATAGCGTTTCATTTCATTCACATGTAGATGGATAGTTTGCTCTAACTATGATGCCCCATGAGCCTGCAGGACAGCTTAGATTTCTTTGAATGTTGATTTTAGTTCTCGAGTCTTCATACAGTTCTCTTCTCCTCTTTCTGTTCTCCATGCTTACTGTGGCACTCAGTGCAAAGATTGAATCAACTTCTCCCCTTTTATCTGATTCCAGGTGTGATTTTCATATTGACCACACCTGCTACTTGCCACAGGTGATTGTGAACAAGCATCACATGCTGGAAACAAAGTTGTTTACCCACAATGTTGGAAAGGTGCCAACAATTTTGTTGGGCCCATTTTTGGGGTTGTGTGTTAAATTATGTCCAATTTGCCTTTTTATTACTGTATTTATCAGACTATAAGACTCACCGGACCATAAGACATCTAGGTTTAAGAGAAGGAAATTATAAAACAAAATTGAAGCAAAAAATGTGGTCGTGACACACTTACCTTCCCTTCCTGTACTGACACGGCAGCTGATTTCAGCATACAACAGTGCATGACATTACTGCCACGCGATCCCGCATTCTGACGTCAGCTGCCGGAATACTCACTGCTCCTTAGGCCCGGGACTATAGGGGCGGAGAGCAGTGAATATTCATTCTCTTTAATAGCGGGCACAAGTGATCGCCCTGCGGCTAACAGTGCAGTGTTCCCGCTATTAAAGACAATGACTATTCACTGCTCCACACGCCCATGGTCTTTCCCACCTCTCGGCTCCCGGCTTTGGTGCATAGAGCTGGGCGGGGAGCAGTGAATAGGAATTGTCTTTAACAGCAGGCACAGTGTTAGCTGCAGTCACTAGCTCCTGCCTCCTGTGACCCACTCCTCCACCGATGCCATTCCTCTCCCATCCACAGGAGACACTCGTGTACATATTTAAAGGGAACCTGTCACCCCCTCCAGGCGTTTTTAAGTAAAAGAGCCACCTTCTGCAGCACTAATGCTGCATTCTGTCAAGGTGGCTCTTTTACTTAGCGTCCCTTCCACCGCAGAAATAATCGTTTTTAAAAATGGTCAGACATACCTGAAGTTTGTCAGGGGGGCAGGTCTTTCCCCCCCTGACAGAGACGCCTGACATCCGTCAGTCATGTCCTGCTTTTGAATTTGGTGCCACCTCCTCAGGGTTCATTTCTTGGAGGTGTTGACAGGTGCCCTTTAAGGTGCATCCGGACTATAAGATGCACCCCCCACTTTCCTCCAAAATTTTGGAGGAAAAAAGTGCATCTTATAGTCTGGAAAATACAGTATATTGGCAGTTTGTTTTGTAATACACAAATAAAATAAACGTGTATAACAATAATTTGCTGTAAAAAATACTTCATTTTCTGGAACAATTTCTAGGGTGCCAACACTTTCGGCCATGACTGTATATATTCATGCGGACTACCCCAACAGACTACAGTCTTTTTCTCCTAGAGCAAACTTCACCCAAATAACAGGTATGGTCCCACCAATCTCAGTATCACCTTCAGCCAGAGCTCCAGCATCTTCCAGCACCAGATGTGTTCAACTCTGGGCACAGTTCACACTGCAACTTCCACACACAGACTGCTCAGCTTCCCAACTGACCCGTGCAGTCTCTCCATTCAGAGAGAGACCCCAGCATGCCTTTCTCTCTCTCTGCTACAACTCCCATTTTGGCTGGTCACTCACCAGCAGCACACTCAATTCTGCTCATCCAGAAAACTGACACACTTAGTGACCACAAGCCCTGGTTCTTAATCATAGCTAGTCAGGTGCATCTAATCAAGACCTGCAGTGCTAAAATTTAACCCTGTCCCACCTGGCTTTGCTACATATCCCCCTCCCTCTGTCAACACACAGAAACCACAGGGCTTTGCTGCCTACACATCACGCACACAGGCTCTGCCGCCTGCACGTCACGCACACAGGCTCTGCCGCCTGCTCGTCACGCACACAGGCTCTGCCGCCTGCTCGTCACGAACACAGGCTCTGCCGCCTGCTCGTCACGAACACAGGCTCTGCCGCCTGCTCGTCACGAACACAGGCTCTGCCGCCTGCTCGTCACGCACACAGGCTCTGCCGCCTGGACGTCACGCACACAGGCTCTGCCGCCTGGACGTCACTCACACAGGCTCTGCCGCCTGGACGTCACTCACACAGGCTCTGCCGCCTGGACGTCACTCACACAGGCTCTGCCGCCTGGACGTCACTCACACAGGCTCTGCCGCCTGGACGTCACTCACACAGGCTCTGCCGCCTGCACGTCACGCACACAGGCTCTGCCGCCTGCACGTCACGCACACAGGCTCTGCCGCCTGCACGTCACGCACACAGGCTCTGCCGCCTGCACGTCACGCACACAGGCTCTGCCGCCTGCACGTCACGCACACAGGCTCTGCCGCCTGCACGTCACGCACACAGGCTCTGCCGCCTGCACGTCACGCACACAGGCTCTGCCGCCTGCACGTCACGCACAGGCTCTGCTTCCCTCACATTACAAAGACGCTCGCTGTCTACAACATGCAGTCAGTCCAGTACTACAAGCGAAGTTACAACATACAACTCTTTCATAAGTCTCATACTGCTCTGCAGCCTCACACGCTGCTCTCCAGACACGCAGCCTCAAACGCTCCTCTGCAGACACGCAGCCTCACACGCTGCTCTGCAGACACGCAGCCTCACACGCTGCTCTGCAGACACGCAGCCTCACACGCTCCTCTGCAGACACGCCGCCTCACACGCTCCTCTGCAGACACGCCGCCTCACACGCTCCTCTGCAGACATGCCGCCTCACACGCTCCTCTGCAGACACGCAGCCTCACACGCTCCTCTGCAGACACGCCGCCTCACACGCTCCTCTGCAGACACGCAGCCTCACACGCTCCTCTGCAGACACGCCGCCTCACACGCTCCTCTGCAGACACGCCGCCTCACACGCTCCTCTGCAGACACGCCGCCTCACACGCTGCTCTGCAGACACGCCGCCTCACACGCTGCTCTGCAGACACGCCGCCTCACACGCTGCTCTGCAGACACGCCGCCTCACACGCTGCTCTGCAGACACGCCGCCTCACACGCTGCTCTGCAGACACGCCGCCTCACACGCTGCTCTGCAGACACGCAGCCTCACACGCTGCTCTGCAGACACGCAGCCTCACACCGCGGCTCTTGTCCACCTGGGATCGTTGTTGGCATCTATATGGATACAAATTACCCCCACGCCCCTCCCAGGGGTTCGCATATGCGGAAGTGTGGCAATTATCAGGGTCACCAAACTCTGAGTTCCGTCACTTGGACCCCGTTCACCGTCACCTGGCATTTTCTGAGGCCCCCTGCCAGTACTGCAGGCAGAGTAGGCAAAGAAGGAGCAGCGCCAGTGAACGCTGCAGTCCATCGGTTCTGGGACTTGGTCAGTTCCACCATCTCTCTGTACCAAGGTGCTATATGATCCTCACCTGGCACTGCGGACCCAGGAACTCCTCCGCACAACTCCATATAGACGGCTCCCATCACTCCCCCGAGCTGCTGTAGAGACCCCAGGACACCTAAGCAATGTCTCCTTCCGGCAGAACAGCTCCTCCAGGCTTCAGACTGTGCTTGCAATGCTGTGGCCGCCTTTACCCCAGACTTTCAATGTTTACACTGCAATCACCGATGCTCTTTGGTACTTCTGCCCACATCCAAAACACCAATTTTAGGGATTCACGCTCTCACGTAAGCATTAGGCAGTGTTCACACAGGCGGTTTGGTCCAAACAGGTGCAGTTTTATTGTTTTCATAAAACTCCAATGGATTTGAAACAAAAACCAGAACCAGCCTCCCCTGGACACAGATGTATCACCGCCTTAAACACTCCACTCTGCTCAACCTCCAGCACACTGACTCCCTAGTGAACTTATCACCTGGTTCTTAGTCAAAGCTTGCTAGGTGCATCTAATCACGACCTGCAGCGCTAAGCGTTAACCCTGTCCTACCTGGCCTAAGCGCTTCAGTCACTCGGATGTTAAATAATGGACACCCTGAAGATTAAAGCACACAGCAGCCATCACAGGTCTAGATTTCCCGGGTGTTCCCTTATTTTAAGAGGGTGCACACTCCCCATGATGTAGCTCCTTCACATTGCATGACCGAACTTTGTAGGAAGTACACGGACTCCTCTGTTCTCCGCCTCACAAGCTCTGACTTCGTTCCATCTGTACAATGACTTTCTTTCCCCCGCAGACTGGTGAGAGAGGTGACTGGCGTCAACGTGAACATGAGAGTGGGAATCCACAGTGGACGGGTGCACTGCGGGGTGCTGGGGCTGCGGAAGTGGCAGTTTGATGTGTGGTCAAATGATGTCACCCTGGCCAATCACATGGAAGCGGGAGGCAAAGCTGGGTAAGTGGAGAGTAAAAAATGTATCACTCCCATCATCCCCGACCCCAGAGCTCACAATCTAATCTCCTATCACACCGTGTATCATTACTCCCATCATCCCTGACCCCAGAGCTCACAATCTAATCTCCTATCACACCGTGTATCATTACTCCCATCATCCCTGACCCCAGAGCTCACAATCTAATCTCCTATCACACAGTGTATCACTACTCTCATCATCCCTGACCCCGGAGCTCACAATCTAATCTCCTATCACACAGTGTATCACTACTCTCATCATCCCTGACCCCAGAGCTCACAATCTAATCTCCTATCACACCGTGTATCATTACTCCCATCATCCCTGACCCCAGAGCTCACAATCTAATCTCCTATCACACAGTGTATCACTACTCTCATCATCCCTGACCCCGAAGCTCACAATCTAATCTCCTATCACACAGTGTATCACTACTCTCATCATCCCTGACCCCAGAGCTCACAATCTAATCTCCTATCACACAGTGTATCACTACTCCCATCATCCCTGACCCCGGAGCTCACAATCTAATCTCCTATCACACAGTGTATCACTACTCCCATCATCCCTGACCCCGGAGCTCACAATCTAATCTCCTATCACACAGTGTATCACTACTCTCATCATCCCTGACCCCAGAGCTCACAATCTAATCTCCTATCACACAGTGTATCACTACTCCCATCATCCCTGACCCCGGAGCTCACAATCTAACCTCCTATCACACAGTGTATCACTACTCCCATCATCCCTGACCCCGGAGCTCACAATCTAATATCCTATCACACAGTGTATCACTACTCCCATCATCCCTGACCCCGGAGCTCACAATCTAATCTCCTATCACACAGTGTATCACTACTCTCATCATCCCTGACCCCGGAGCTCACAATCTAATATCCTATCACACAGTGTATCACTACTCCCATCATCCCTGACCCCGGAGCTCACAATCTAATCTCCTATCACACAGTGTATCACTACTCCCATCATCCCTGACCCCGGAGCTCACAATCTAATATCCTATCACACAGTGTATCACTACTCCCATCATCCCTGACCCCGGAGCTCACAATCTAATCTCCTATCACACAGTGTATCACTACTCCCATCATCCCTGACCCCGGAGCTCACAATCTAATATCCTATCACACAGTGTATCACTACTCCCATCATCCCTGACCCCGGAGCTCACAATCTAATCTCCCATCACACAGTGTATCACTACTCCCATCATCCCTGACCCCAGAGCTCACAATCTAATATCCTATCACACAGTGTATCACTACTCCCATCATCCCTGACCCCAGAGCTCACAATCTAATATCCTATCACACAGTGTATCACTACTCCCATCATCCCTGACCCCAGAGCTCACAATCTAATCTATCACACAATGTATCACTACTCCCATCATCCCCGACCCCAGAGCTCACAATCTAATCTCCTATCACACAGTGTATCACTACTCCCATCATCCCTGACCCCAGAGCTCACAATCTAATCTCCCATTTCCTGGTTTAATACTTCTCATCCTTGTGAGATTATTGGCGATCTTGTCACATGATCTGTGTTTGGCGCGTATCTCCACGTGACGGCACTAGACATTTTAACTGTTGCGGAGCGTTGACCCTATGACCCTATTTAACCCTCGCTGTGCTTGTCTCTGCCATTCATTATTGATGTGTTTGTTCTGCTGCCATCTAATTGATAGGAGGTGACAGGCGGCATAAAAGGGCAGCGCAGGTCACAGCCCATTAATATTGGCGCCAGATTCCAATATTCCTTTATTTACATATTAATTGCCTGAAATATAATATTAAAATCAAAATCTGACTACTGACGATTTCCAGCTGATGTGATGGAAATGACGCGACGCCCAGAATCATTGCGCCAATTACTGTGCAGATTTTATGGAAATAACAGATAATGGACAATGACTGAAAGTGCCGGCGTCTAAGAGAAACAAGTTCAGAAAGTTCCTCCTCATGTGAGGGTCTCTGCTGTCACATAAAACATTCTTGCCCTGGTCTGGTCCTGCTCACACAGCTGAGGATCTGCTTCAGTTGCACCCAGTGCTCCTGATACAGGAGAGATCTGTGCGATGCTGCTGGACTAGATTCTATTGTAACAAACCCTCAGCTCTGAGAGCAGGACTAGCTCTAGTGATTGGTTAGAATACGCCTAATCGCCGTTTCTGCCACCGTTCATCTCGCGGTCCAATAATGACACCGTTTTTGTGCTTTCAGCCGCATTCACATCACGAAGGTGACTCTGAATTACCTGAACGGAGATTACGAGGTGGAGCCTGGCGCCGGAGGCGAACGCAACCCGTATCTGAAGAAGCACAATATCGAGACCTTCCTGATCGTCCGCTGCAGCCAGAAGAGGGTGAGATGCTGCAGGATCCAGGGATGGGGTCTGTGCAGCCACTTGTTTCTGTCCCTGGGAAAGCTGGGTGACTACCAATATGGCTGCCATTACCACCAGGCATTCTCGGGAGTCCATGTGGCCTATTGGGAAACATAGTCGCATCTAAAGCTGCACTCACAGTTCTGCTGCTTTTCAGTTACCTGAGCTCTCGGGCTGGTTCATGATCTGTGCGCTTTACTAAGGAGCATATCCGGAGACCTCTGGACCCGAGGCTCGTCCCTACCAGCTTGGATTCCCGGAGCTGCTGTTAGAATCCATATACTGTGTATATATGTATATATATAATATTACCAATAATAATACAATATAATGGAGAGATCATACTGCCACCCCATGACCATATCACCAGCACACACATACATAAACCTCCATACTGTTACTGATCACAAACTAGTATTCCATGGCCGAAACGGACAATAATACCGCCATATACAGGATCACGTCTGATATTGCTCCCATACATTGACCATGTAGCGGTGGATACCGACTCCTCTGACAGATGATGTCTTCTCTGTTTGAAGCCATTCATTTCTCCATCTGTCCCAGACCATTATGAAGACCCCCATATCCGTCCCCCAGAAATGAACACGTAGACATGTGGCTGATGCGTCTCTGACCTTGGGCCCAGCCCAATAATACTGCCCCCCCCCACTTTAGTGCCAGCCCCACTAATCGTGCCGGCCCCAATAATACTGCCCCCCCACTAATAGTGCCGGCCTCAATAATACTGCCCCCCCACTAATGGTGCCGGCCCCAATAATACTGTCTCCCCCACCACTAATAGTGCCGGCCCCAATAATACTGCCCCCCCATCACTAATAGTGCCGGCCCCAATAATACTGTCTCCCCCACTAATGGTGTCGGCCCCAATAATACTGCCCCCCCCCCACTAATAGTGCCGGCCTCAATAATACTGCCCCCCCCCACTAATGGTGACGGCCCCAATAATACTGTCTCCCCCACCACTAATAGTGCCGGCCCCAATAATACTGCCCCCCCACCACTAATAGTGCCCCCACCACTAATAGTGCCGGCCCCAATAATACTGCCCCCCCACTAATAGTGCCCGCCTCAATAATACTGCCCCCCCACTAATAGTGCCCGCCTCAATAATCTGCCTCAACAATAATGCCCCCACCACTAATAGTGCCCACCTCAATAATACTGCCCCCCCCACTAATAGTGCCCGCCTCAATAATCTGCCTCAATAATAATGCCCCCACCACTAATAGTGCCCACCTCAATAATACTGCCCCCCCCCACTAATAGTGCCGGCTCCAATAATACTGCCTCCCCCCACTATTAGTGCCCGCCCCAATAATACTGACTCCCTCCACTAATAGTGCCCGCCACAATAATACTGCCTCCCCTATTAATTGTGCCAAGCCCAATAATACTGCCCCTCCCCCACTAATAGTGCCTGCCTCAATAATACTGCCCCACCCCCACTAATAGTGCCCACCTCAACAATACTGCCTCCCCCACTAGTAGTGCCGGCTCCAATAATACTGCCTCCCCCATTAATTGTGCCAAGCCCAATAATACTGCCCCCCCCCACTAATAGTGCCGGCTCCAATAATACTACCCCCCCACTAATAGTGCCCGCCCCAATAATACTGTCTCCCCCCACTATTAGTGCCCGCCACAATAATACTGCCTCCCCCATTAATTGTGCCAAGCCCAATAATACTACCCCCCACTAATAGTTCCCAGTCCAATAACACTGCCTCCCCCACTAATAGTGCCCGCTCTTTGTGACTCCATATAATAAAAGCCCTCTCTCTTTGTCTGGATATATTAATAATGCCGCCAGCTCTTTCTCTACAAAGTCCGGCCGCTGCAGGCAGAGGGATGAAAACTGCAGAGCAGGAGGCGTCATTTCACCTGAATCCGTGTTAAAGGCAGTGACAAGCTTGGCTGGTCTGTGCGGAGAAGAGGACGTCACAGTTCAGTCAGCAAGATAGGGTGGCATATGGAAACCTGCCGAACTGTGAGTGCAGCTTTGGAGGTGACTGGAGGATAAGATATGATGTAAAAGCAGAATAGTGAGTGCAGCTCTGGAGGATAAAACATGATACGATAGCAGAACAGTGACTGCAGCTCTGGAGGTGACTGGAGAATAAAACACGATGTAATAACAGAATAGTGACTGCAGCTCTGGAGGTGACTGGAGAATAAGACACAATGTAACAGCAGAATAGTGAGTGCAGCTCTGGAGGATAAGACATGATACGATAGCAGGTAGTGACTGCAGCTCTGGAGGTGACTGGAAGGGTGCATATAGCAGCTGGACGCTCTGTACCTTTGGCTCTGTGGAGCTAACATAGAAAAAATTCAAAAAACTCACACCACAAGATATGGCCTTCCCAAAACCCTGTCTGATGGCAAATGCACATCTAGCAGGATGCAGCGGGCCTCCATTAATAAAGGCAAGGGGCAGCACAGGTGCAAACCACTGATAAAAACAACCACCCCACACCTACCAGACCATGGAGGGGTTGGCTGCCTAGTAGGAAAAATGCACATAGATAAGGCTTGCATAGGGCGCCAGTCACACAGGGAAGCGTGATGCAAAGTGTCTGGCTTGCAACCTATTAATGATGCCCCTAGTATTCTCAGGCGGGCTGCTCCAGCACTATGATATGTAGCACACAGTGACAGACGCCCCAATAGACCAAGCCAACAGAAAGAGGCCCGACTGCATCCTTTGGCTCTGTGGCACAGTCCTGACCGCCATGCCCTGTACCTGTACCCGGCTGATAAGATGCAGGTCGGCAGCGGTGAATGTGATGTCCTGCGGCTGCAGATCGTCTCTTACTTATGAAGATTAGATTTATTGGAGAGTGTCGGGGTTTGGACCTGGGGATGTCCAGGTGTTGCAGACCACTACTCCCAATATGCTCTGACAGCCTCACGTTGGTCAGTGCTATGTGAGCAGGTTATGGGCCCTCTGATCTGCCCTGGGGCCCGCTGACCTTTTACTTGGAGTAGCCTCCAATTGATGGACGTTCCCACATGGTGACGATATCGATGGGTTGTCCAGATCATCCACCCCTCACTCCCTTAATCTTCTGGTTCTGGAAACTTCTGGATTTATTTTCTTCCCTGGATGTAATGAAAGACAAACACGATTGTAATGAAATTACCGGCCCCAGAATCCACGTCCGCGGGTTATTGGTTGATAAAGCGAGAGCACCAGCCAAGGAAAGCAGCGTCCTCCCCGTCTCTACCACCCGGAGACTCGTCTTTCCTGGGATAAAGCCCATGTTACAGCGGACGTCCCGGATCCCAATGTTCGGCATGGGGGATGGGTGTCCGGGGGGCAGAAGTCGCTCTGTGCGGCAATATTGCAGCTGTGTGACCCCCCCCATGTCCCCCTCTGTTCTACAGAAAGAAGAGAAGGCGATGATAGCGAAGATGAGCCGCCAGAGAACCAACTCCATCGGGCACAACCCGGCGCACTGGGGGGTGGAGCGCAACTTCTACAACCACCTGGGGGGGAACCAAGTGTCCAAGGAGATGAAGAGAATGGTGAGAGGGATAATGAGTAGAGTCGAGCGACTTTGGTCGGATCGGGTTTCGTGAAACCCGAATGAAACAAAATAAGTTTCAGATGAAACTCGTCCGACTAGAGCAAAACAAAGTCGGAGTTTCGTCCGAAACCCGACCCCAATGCAAGTCAATGGGAAGTAAAAGTCGGACGAAACTCTGACTTTTTTTGCTCTAGTCGGACGAGTTTCATCTGAAACTTATTTTGTTTCATTCGGGTTTCACGAAACCCGATCCGACCAAAGTCGCTCAACTCTAATAATGAGGCATCACCCTCATCAATCACCTACATCACTCTTATCATCCTCCATCACCCTCCGTCACACTTATCTTACTCCATCACACCCATCATTCTCCTCCACCCTCTATAACACCCATCATCCTCCATCACACCCATCATCCTCCGTCACACTTATCTTACTCCATCACACCCATCTTACTCCATCATCCTCCATCACCCCCATCATCCTCCATCACACCCATCATCCTCCTCCACCCTCTATAACACCCATCATCCTCCGTCACTCATCTTACTCCATCATCCTCCTCCACCCTCTATAACACCCATCATCCTCCATCACACCCATCATCCTCCATCACCCTCTATAACACCCATCATCCTCCGTCACACTTATCTTACTCCATCACACCTATCTTACTCCATCATCCCCCATTACACCCATCATCCTCCATTACACCCATCATTCTCCGTCACACCCATCATCCTCCATCACACCTATCTTACTCCATCACACCCATCTTACTCCATCATCCTCCATCACACCCATCATCCTCCTCCACCCTCTATAACACCCATCATCTTCCGTCACACCCATCATCTTCCGTCACACCCATCATGCTCCATCACACCCATCATGCTCCATCACACCCATCATCCTCCATCACACCCATCTTACTCCGTCACACCTATCTTACGCCATCACACCCATCTTACTTCATCATCCTCCATCACACCCATCATCCTCCATCACCCACTATAACACCCATCATCCTCCGTCACACTTATCTTACTCCATCACACCTATCTTACCCCATCATCCTCCATTGCACCCATCATTCTCCGTCACACCCATCATCCTCCATCACACTCAACCTACTCTGTCACCCCCATCATGCTCCATTAAACCCATCATCCTCCTGCACATCCATCATCCTCCGTCACACTTATCTTACTCCATCACACCTATATTACACCCATCATTCTCCGTCACACCCATCATTCTCCGTCACACCCATCATTCTCCGTCACACCCATCATTCTCCGTCACACCCATCATTCTCCGTCACACCCATCATTCTCCGTCACACCCATCATCCTCCATCACACTCAACCTACTCTGTCACCCCCATCATGCTCCATTAAACCATCATCCTCCAGCACATCCATCATCCTCCAGCACACCCATCATCCTCCAGCACATCCATCATCCTCCAGCACACCCATCATCCTCCGTCACACTTATCTTACTCCATCACACCTATCTTACTCCATCATCCTCCATTACACCCATCATCCTCCATCACCCTCTATCACACCCATCATCCTCCGTCACACCCATCATCCTCCATCACCCTCTATAACATCCATCATCCTCCGTCACACCTATCTTACTCCATCATCCTCCGTCACACCCATCATCCTCCGTCACACTCATCTTGCTGTCACCCCCATCATCCTCCAGCACACCCATCCTCCTCCAGCACATCCATCATCCTCAAGCACATCCATCATCCTCCAGCACACCCATCATCCTCCAGCACACTCAACCTACTCTGTCACCCCCATCATGCTCCATTACACCCATCATCCTCCATCACACCCATCTTACTCCATCATCCTCCATTACACCCATCATCCTCCATCACACTCATCTTACTCTCACACCCATCATCCTCCATCACCCTCTATAACCCCCATCATCCTCCAGCACACCCATCATCCTCCGTCACACTTATCTTACTCCATCACACCTATCTTACCCCATCATCCTCCATTACACCCATCATCCCCCGTCACACCCATCATCCTCTGTCACACTCATCTTACTCTGTCTTACTCATCATCCTCCATCACATGCTATAACCCCCATCATCCTCCATCACACCCATCTTACTCCGTTACCCTTCTCATCCTCCATCACACCCATCATCCTCTGTTACACCCATCATCCTCCATAACACCCATCTTACTCCGTTACCCTTCTCATCCTCCATCACACCCATCATCCTCTGTTACACCCATCATCCTCCATCACACCCATCTTACTCCGTTACCCTTCTCATCCTCCATCACACCCATCATCCTCTGTTACACCCATCATCCTCCATAACACCCATCTTACTCCGTTACCCTTCTCATCCTCCATCACACCCATCATCCTCTGTTACACCCATCATCCTCCATAACACCCATCTTACTCCGTTACCCTTCTCATCCTCCATCACACCCATCATCCTCTGTTACACCCATCATCCTCCATCACACCCATCTTACTCCGTTACCCTTCTCATCCTCCATCACACCCATCATCCTCTGTTACACCCATCATCCTCCATCACACCCATGTTACTCCGTTACCCTTCTCATCCTCCATCACACCCATCATCCTCTGTTACACCCATCATCCTCCATCACACCCATCTTACTCCGTTACCCTTCTCATCCTCCATCACACCCATCATCCTCTGTTACACCCATCATCCTCCATCACACCCATCTTACTTCGTTACCCTTCTCATCCTCTATAACCCTCATCATCCTCAGTTTTCTGATTAAAGTTTATTTCCTGTTTTTCAGGGATTTGAGGATCCAAAAGACAAGTGAGTGTCCTGAACTTTGCACAGATAATGGATGCACTGTCCCAGCGCGGATGGTGGGGGTCTTCCCATCATTGTATGGTCAGAGCGGGGGAGGGGCGGCTCAATTGCTGGACTTCTGGTGTCCATTTGTCAGTAATCTGTAAATCCCGGATTCTGGCAGCCGCTCCGGATTATCACCTCCATCATTATGAGGCTTTTACAATTACTGAAGAGTTTTAACCCGTTTTCAGGCAGATTAACGATGCGCATTAGAGGGTCCTCAACCTCCAGGGTCTGGGCAGTCCTATGCAAATCTAAACAATCACACTTTGTGACTGCAGACTGATACGTTTCACCTGCGCTGATACATTGTAACAAACGTTCTGGGCAGGAGAGCGATATAGACATAAAGGAGAAGGTTTCCATTCCCTTACAGAAAGCATGGCGGACGCATTTTTGGAGGTCATTGGCTCCTCTGGGAGTTGTAGTTCTTGTGTTGGCTCAGCTGTGTCGCTGGGCAAACAACCCGGATATTCGGGATAAAAGCGTCTTCTGCTCGGACCCCCGGGACGCAGCTTTTCTCACGGGTAAAACGTCTCCGGCTCATCCCATAGTCAGAGCAATGAACTCCTCTGTCCGCGAGCCGGGAAATGTAAGACGCGCGGAATAACCCCTTCCTGCCCAGAGCTGACAACCAGAACCCCTTGCTCTGCCCTGTACCTATAGGACCCCACGGTCTGCCCCTTGGTGACTCGTGGTCCCGGTCATCACGTCTCCACTATCTTGTATGTGAAAAAAGAAATTCTCTCCTCCAAGTCACTTAACCCCTCATTTTCATGTCTGGCCTTTTAGGAATATTCAGGAGAACATGAACCCTGAGGATGAGGTAGACGAATTTTTGGGTCGCGCTATTGATGCCCGGAGCATCGACCGACTGCGCTCAGAACACGTTCGTAAAATCCTACTGACCTTCCGGGAGCCCGACCTGGAGAAGAAGGTGAATATCTCACCCTGTGACCTCCCTACTGTAGTGTTAGATCCAGTCGGGAATCTGCACGACATCCTTTAGATCCATGTGATATGGCCGCAAATACGGCTCAGTACAAAGATGACCTCATGTCTGGATGATATCATAGTACTGAGGACACAATATTATCATCATCATCATCATCATCATCATCAAGGTGCTAGAGCATAAGGGTTGTTATAGAGAGAAGGCCAAAAACTAAATAACCTGCAGCCACCACTAGGCGGAGCGCCCTGTATATAGAGATATAGGATAAGATTTTGTCTGCAGCCACCACTAGGGGATCTCCCTGTATACAGAGATACATGATAAGATCCTGTCTGCAGCCACCACTAGGGGGAACTCCCTGTATACAGAGTTACATGATAAGATCCTGTCTGCAGCCACCACTAGGGGGAGCTCCCTGTATACAGAGTTATATGATAAGATCCTGTCTGCAGTCACCACTAGGGGGAACTCCCTGTATACAGAGTTACATGATAAGATCCTGTCTGCAGTCACCACTAGGGGTAGCTCCCTGTATACAGAGATACATGATAAGATCCTGTCTGCAGTCACCACTAGGAGGAGCTCCCTGTATACAGAGATACGTGATAAGATCCTGTCTGCAGTCACCACTAGGGGGAGCTCCCTGTATACAGAGATACGTGATAAGATCCTGTCTGCAGTCACCACTAGGGGGAGCTCCCTGTATACAGAGATACGTGATAAGATCCTGTCTGCAGTCACCACTAGGGGGAGCTCCCTGTATACAGAGATACGTGATAAGATCCTGTCTGCAGTCACCACTAGGGGGAGCTCCCTGTATACAGAGATACATGATAAGATCCTGTCTGCAGTCACCACTAGGGGGAGCTCCCTGTATACAGAGATACGTGATAAAATCCTGTCTGCAGTCACCACTAGGGGGAACTCCCTGTATATACAGAGTTACATGATAAGATCCTGTCTGCAGCCACCACTAGGGGGAGCTCCCTGTATACAGAGATACATGATAAGATCCTGCCTGCAGCCACCACTATAAGGCTATGCTCACACGTTGCGTTTTTGCTCCTTTTTTTTGCAGAGAAAAGCTACTTACAAAGACCAGGTTTTGCTGTGCTTCTGTTGATAAACTTTAGTTCCCCCCCCAAAAAAAAAGCGTGATTTAACTTACTTAGGTTTTTGGACCAAATCGAAGCAAAACCTGATACCTGCGCTGATAGAAGTGACGCTGCAATTTTCCAAATCACAACAAGAGAGCACAAAATGACAAATTTGAAAAAATACTCTGCAGTAAAAAAAAAAAAAAAACATATAAAAGTAATCAGCAAGTGCTGTATAACAAATACAGGGTATTTAGTCGACACATGTTTTGCAAAAAATACATACCAAGCTGCTTCACCACTTCACGGTAACCCTTCACGAAGCAGTCCCTATCTAATGTATTCAAAACCTGAACATGTGAACAGTGTCTGAATGAACAGGATACCGACAGGCGCTTCCCAGTATATGGGCTTGTTGGTGAAAGACAGCTCATTACCCTGTATTTGTTATACAGCACTTGCTGATTACTTTTATATGTTTTTTTTTTTTTTTACTGCAGAGTATTTTTTCAAATTTGTCATTTTGTGCTCTCTTGTTGTGGTTCAGCCATTGGGTGGTGTGGGCATTGTCTTACCGACTTGTTCACACTTGTGCATGTCACATATACAGTGGGGCAAAAAAGTATTTAGTCAGTCAGCAATAGTGCAAGTTCCACCACTTAAAAAGATGAGAGGCGTCTGTAATTTACATCATAGGTAGACCTCAACTATGGGAGACAAACAGAAAAAAAAAATCCAGAAAATCACATTGTCTGTTGTTTTTTTCATTTTATTTGCATATTATGGTGGAAAATAAGTATTTGGTCAGAAACAAAATTTCATCTCAATACTTTGTGATATATCCTTTGTTGGCAATGACAGAGGTCAAACGTTTTCTGTAAGTCTTCACAAGGTTGCCACACACTGTTGTTGGTATTTTGGCCCATTCCTCCATGCAGATCTCCTCTAGAGCAGTGATGTTTTTGGCTTTTCGCTTGGCAACACGGACTTTCAACTCCCTCCAAAGGTTTTCTATAGGGTTGAGATCTGGAGACTGGCTAGGCCACTCCAGGACCTTGAAATGCTTCTTACGAAGCCACTCCTTCGTTGCCCTGGCAGTGTGCTTTGGATCATTGTCATGTTGAAAGACCCAGCCACGTTTCATCTGCAATGCCCTTGCTGATGGAAGGAGGTTTGCACTCAAAATCTCACGATACATGGCCCCATTCATTCTTTCATGTACCCGGATCAGTCGTCCTGGCCCCTTTGCAGAGAAACAGCCCCAAAGCATGATGTTTCCACCACCATGCTTTACAGTAGGTATGGTGTTTGATGAATGCAACTCATTATTCTTAGTCCTCCAAACACGACAAGTTGTGTTTCTACCAAACAGTTCCAGTTTGGTTTCATCAGACCATAGGACATTCTCCCAAAACTCCTCTGGATCATCCAAATGCTCTCTAGCAAACTTCAGACGGGCCCGGACATGTACAGGCTTAAGCAGTGGGACACGTCTGGCACTGCAGGATCTGAGTCCATGGTGGCATAGTGTGTTACTTATGGTAGGCCTTGTTACATTGGTCCCAGCTCTCTGCAGTTCATTCACTAGGTCCCCCCGCGTGGTTCGGGGATTTTTGCTCACCGTTCTTGTGATCATTCTGACCCCACGGGGTGGGATTTTGCGTGGAGCACCAGATCGAGGGAGATTATCAGTGGTCTTGTATGTCTTCCATTTTCTAATTATTGCTCCCACAGTTGATTTCTTCACTCCAAGCTGGTTGGCTATTGCAGATTCAGTCTTCCCAGCCTGGTGCAGGGCTACAATTTTGTTTCTGGTGTCCTTTGACAGCTCTTTGGTCTTCACTAGTGTTGAGCATTCCGATACCGCAAGTATCGGGTATCGGCCGATACTTGCTGTATCGGAATTCCGATACCGACTTCCGATATTTTTTCAATATCGGAAGTCGGAATCGGAAGTTCAAAGTTGATTGACAGCCTGACGTCATCATGATGCGCGGTGTGTGCGCATCATGATGCGTCGTCATTTCGGGCCTTCCGGGGGTCTCTGCCGGGGGGCTGTGCCGGCCTGCCGGGGGGCTGTGTGGACTGCCCGGGGTCTGTACCGGCCTGCCGGGGGGCTGTGCCGGCCTGCCGGTGGTCTGTGCACCCTGTGGGGGTCTGTACCGGCCTGCCGGGGGGCTGTGCCGGCCTGCCGGGGGGCTGTGCACCCTGTGGCGGTCTGTACCGGCCTGCCGGGGGGCTGTGCCGGCCTGCCGGGGGGCTGTGCTGATGTCCGGGGGTCTGTGCAAGCATCGTCCGATGGGACTACAAGTCCCATCTGGCGATGCCTGCTACCATGACAGTGATTGACACATTAGCCAATGATGGGACAGTAGTAGTCCCATCATCCGGCTAATGTGTTAAATGTTAAAAAAAAAAAAAAAACTACATACATACAGTGGGGAAAAAAAGTATTTAGTCAGTCAGCAATAGTGCAAGTTCCACCACTTAAAAAGATGAGAGGCGTCTGTAATTTACATCATAGGTAGACCTCAACTATGGGAGACAAACTGAGAAAAAAAATCCAGAAAATCACATTGTCTGTTTTTTTTTCATTTTATTTGCATATTATGGTGGAAAATAAGTATTTGGTCAGAAACAAGCAATCAAGATTTCTGGCTCTCACAGACCTGTAACTTCTTCTTTAAGAGTCTCCTCTTTCCTCCACTCATTACCTGTAGTAATGGCACCTGTTTAAACTTGTTATCAGTATAAAAAGACACCTGTGCACACCCTCAAACAGTCTGACTCCAAACTCCACTATGGTGAAGACCAAAGAGCTGTCAAAGGACACCAGAAACAAAATTGTAGCCCTGCACCAGGCTGGGAAGACTGAATCTGCAATAGCCAACCAGCTTGGAGTGAGGAAATCAACTGTGGGAGCAATAATTAGAAAATGGAAGACATACAAGACCACTGATAATCTCCCTCGATCTGGTGCTCCACGCAAAATCCCACCCCGTGGGGTCAGAATGATCACAAGAACGGTGAGCAAAAATCCCAGAACCACGCGGGGGGACCTAGTGAATGAACTGCAGAGAGCTGGGACCAATGTAACAAGGCCTACCATAAGTAACACACTACGCCACCATGGACTCAGATCCTGCAGTGCCAGACGTGTCCCACTGCTTAAGCCTGTACATGTCCGGGCCCGTCTGAAGTTTGCTAGAGAGCATTTGGATGATCCAGAGGAGTTTTGGGAGAATGTCCTATGGTCTGATGAAACCAAACTGGAACTGTTTGGTAGAAACACAACTTGTCGTGTTTGGAGGAAAAAGAATACTGAGTTGCATCCATCAAACACCATACCTACTGTAAAGCATGGTGGTGGAAACATCATGCTTTGGGGCTGTTTCTCTGCAAACAGGGGGCCAGGACGACTGATCTGGGTACATGAAAGAATGAATGGGGCCATGTATCGTGAGATTTTGAGTGCAAACCTCCTTCCATCAGCAAGGGCATTGAAGATGAAACGTGGCTGGGTCTTTCAACATGACAATGATCCAAAGCACACCGCCAGGGCAACAAAGGAGTGGCTTCGTAAGAAGCATTTCAAGGTCCTGGAGTGGCCTAGCCAGTCTCCAGATCTCAACCCTATAGAAAACCTTTGGAGGGAGTTGAAAGTCCGTGTTGCCAAGCGAAAAGCCAAAAACATCACTGCTGTAGAGGAGATCTGCATGGAGGAATGGGCCAACATACCAACAACAGTGTGTGGCAACCTTGTGAAGACTTACAGAAAACGTTTGACCTCTGTCATTGCCAACAAAGGATATATCACAAAGTATTGAGATGAAATTTTGTTTCTGACCAAATACTTATTTTCCACCATAATATGCAAATAAAATGAAAAAAAAACAGACCATGTGATTTTCTGGATTTTTTTTTCTCAGTTTGTCTCCCATAGTTGAGGTCTACCTATGATGTAAATTACAGACGCCTCTCATCTTTTTAAGTGGTGGAACTTGCACTATTGCTGACTGACTAAATACTTTTTTTCCCCACTGTACTACATGCATGCTACATACATACTACATGTTACATACATACTACATACATACTACATACATACTACATACATACTACATACATACTACATACATACATAACACATATATACTACATACATACTACATACATACTACATACATACTACATACATACTACATATATACTACATGCATGCTACATACATACTACATGCTACATACATACTACATGCATGCTACATACATACTACATGCTACATACTACATATATACTACATGCATGCTACATACATACTACATGCTACATATATACTACATACATACTACATGCATGCTACATACATACTACATGCTACATACATACTACATATATACTACATGCATGCTACATACATACTACATGCTACATACATACTACATATATACTACATACATACTACATACATACTACATGCATGCTACATGCTACATACATACTACATATATACTACATGCATGCTACATACATACTGCATGCTACATGCATGCTACATACATACTACATACATACTACATGCTACATACATACCACATATATACTACATACATACTACATACAATACATTCATACAATACATACATAGACATACAGTACATATAACATAGAGTAACATACTTACCAATACTTGTCACATTGTTCCCCGAAGCCATTGTCTTTTACGGAATAAATATTAACATAACAAACCACAAAAATACTCACCCACGATCCGAAGCAGTCCACGAGTGTGTCCCACGACGATCTTGGGTAGAGAACTGCAGCATCAGCTGTTGCTGCCGTTCTCTACGGGCTGCAGGAATCCAATGACGGAAGGTAGGTATCCTTCAGCACTGTATTCCTCCGCCACTTAAAAAAAAAAAAAGTCCCTAGTCTCACTTTATGCCATTGCTGTGTGGGAATTTCCCACGCAGCAATGGCATAAAGTGAGACTAGGGACTTTTTTTTTTTTTTTAAGTGGCGGAGGAATACAGTGCGGAAGGATACCTACCTTCCGTCATTGGATTCCTGCAGCCCGTAGAGAACGGCAGCAACAGCTGATGCTGCAGTTCTCTACCCAAGATCGTCGTGGGACACACTCGTGGACTGCTTCGGATCGTGGGTGAGTATTTTTGTCGTTTGTTATGTTAATATTTATTCCGTAAAAGACAATGGCTTCGGGGAACAATGTGACAAGTATTGGTAAGTATGTTACTCTATGTTATATGTACTGTATGTCTATGTATGTATTGTATGAATGTATTGTATGTAGTATGTATGTAGTATATATGTGGTATGTATGTAGCATGTAGTATGTATGTAGCATGCATGTAGCATGCAGTATGTATGTAGCATGCATGTAGTATATATGTAGTATGTATGTAGTATGTATGTAGTATGTATGTAGCATGCATGTAGTATATATGTAGCATGTATGTAGCATGCATGTAGCATGCATGTAGTATGTATGTAGTATATATGTAGTATGTAGTATGTATGTAGCATGTAGTATGTATGTAGCATGTAGTATGTATGTAGCATGTAGTATGTATGTAGTATTTTTTTTTTTTTTTTATTTTTTTTTTAACATTTAACACATTAGCCGGATGATGGGACTACTACTGTCCCATCATTGGCTAATGTGTCAATCACTGTCATGGTAGCAGGCATCGCCAGATGGGACTTGTAGTCCCATCGGACGATGCTTGCACAGACCCCCGGACATCAGCACAGCCCCCCGGCAGGCCGGCACAGCCCCCCGGCAGGCCGGCACAGCCCCCCGGCAGGCCGGCACAGCCCCCCGGCAGGCCGGCACAGCCCCCCGGCAGGCCGGTACAGACCCCCACAGGGTGCACAGCCCCCCGGCAGGCCGGCACAGCCCCCCGGCAGGCCGGCACAGCCCACCGGAGCCTGCACAGACCCCCTGGCAGGCCGGCACAGCCCCCCGAAAGGCCCGTACAGACCCCAGAGAGGCTGTACAAGGGAAAAACAGGATTTTTCTTATTCCGATACCGGAAGTCCCATAGACTTGAATGGGACTTCCGGTATCGGAATCGGCGATACTGATACTTTTTTTAAGATCGGCCGATCCATTCCGATCCGATACTTTGAAGTATCGGACGGTATCGCTCAACTCTAGTCTTCACCATAGTGTAGTTTGGAGTCAGACTGTTTGAGGGTGTGCACAGGTGTCTTTTTATACTGATAACAAGTTTAAACAGGTGCCATTACTACAGGTAATGAGTGGAGGAAAGAGGAGACTCTTAAAGAAGAAGTTACAGGTCTGTGAGAGCCAGAAATCTCGATTGCTTGCTTCTGACCAAATACTTATTTTCCACCATAATATGCAAATAAAATGAAAAAAAAACAGACAATGTGATTTTCTGGATTTTTTTTTCTCAGTTTGTCTCCCATAGTTGAGGTCTACCTATGATGTAAATTACAGACGCCTCTCATCTTTTTAAGTGGTGGAACTTGCACTATTGCAAACTGACTAAATACTTTTTTGCCCCGCTGTATGTTTTTTATATGTTTTTTTTATGTTTTTAATTTTCCAAATCAGTCAGGAAAATAAAACCAATGTCCGCATTGATTTCTGAAATCTCACAGATTTTGCTTGTAATGTAAGACCCATCCATTAAACCATTAGAAAAAACACAGCAGCAAAACACAATGTGTGACCATAGCACCATGAGGGACGGGTGTTGTGCTGGGAGTTGTAGTGCCTTGGTATGTTTTGAGCTTTCTGATCCTCCCTTTTGTCTGCAGTATTCCAAGCAGGTGGATGATCGGTTTGGTGCCTACGTCTCGTGTGCGTTTATAGTCTTCCTCTTCATCTGTTTTGTGCAGATCATCATCGTTCCACAGTAAGTTAAACTTGAGGGGGTTCCTGGAGCTCGGATTAGAGAAGATCATTAATATGAGTGGGGTCCGACATCCCGTTGCCCACCGATAGGCTGATACCGGTCCCCCGGCGGGTTCACAGCACATGACCGAGCAGCACAGCACTGTACACTCTCTAGTGGCTGAACCTGGTACTGCTAGATGTCATCTTTCACCACGTTGAACTGGACACAGGATGTAATATTGGTGCAGAGCGGAATAAAGCGACGTTTGGAATAAGGCGACGTTGGAATAAAGAGACGTTTGGAATAAGGAGACGTTTGGAATAAGGAGACGTTTGGAATAAAGAGATGTTTGGAATAAGGAGACGTTTGGAATAAGGCGACGTTTGGAATAAGGAGACGTTTGGAATAAGGCGACGTTTGGAATAAGGCGACGTTTGGAATAAGGCGACGTTTGGAATAAGGCGACGTTTGGAATAAGGCGACGTTTGGAATAAGGCGACGTTTGGAATAAGGCGACGTTTGGAATAAGGCGACGTTTGGAATAAAGCGACGTTTGGAATAAAGAGACGTTTGGAATAAGGAGACGTTTGGAATAAGGAGACGTTTGGAATAAAGAGATGTTTGGAATAAGGAGACGTTTGGAATAAGGCGACGTTTGGAATAAGGAGACGTTTGGAATAAGGCGACGTTTGGAATAAGGCGACGTTTGGAATAAGGCGACGTTTGGAATAAGGCGACGTTTGGAATAAGGCGACGTTTGGAATAAGGCGACGTTTGGAATAAGGCGACGTTTGGAATAAGGCGACGTTTGGAATAAGGCGACGTTTGGAATAAGGCGACGTTTGGAATAAGGCGACGTTTGGAATAAGGCGACGTTTGGAATAAGGCGACGTTTGGAATAAGGAGACGTTTGGAATAAGGAGACGTTTGGAATAAGGCGACGTTTGGAATAAGGCGACGTTTGGAATAAGGCGACGTTTGGAATAAGGCGACGTTTGGAATAAGGCGACGTTTGGAATAAGGCGACGTTTGGAATAAAGCGACGTTTGGAATAAAGAGACGTTTGGAATAAGGAGACGTTTGGAATAAGGAGACGTTTGGAATAAAGAGACGTTTGGAATAAGGAGACGTTTGGAATAAGGCGACGTTTGGAATAAGGAGACGTTTGGAATAAGGCGACGTTTGGAATAAGGCGACGTTTGGAATAAGGCGACGTTTGGAATAAGGCGACGTTTGGAATAAGGCGACGTTTGGAATAAGGCGACGTTTGGAATAAGGCGACGTTTGGAATAAAGCGACGTTTGGAATAAAGCGACGTTTGGAATAAGGCGACGTTTGGAATAAGGCGACGTTTGGAATAAGGCGACGTTTGGAATAAGGCGACGTTTGGAATAAGGCGACGTTTGGAATAAGGCGACGTTTGGAATAAGGCGACGTTTGGAATAAGGCGACGTTTGAAATAAAGCGACGTTTGGAATAAGGCGACGTTGGATTAAGGAGACGTTTGGAATAAGGAGACGTTTCTCTATTCCTCCTCTCTGTTGTGGAGTCACTTACAGGTTAACATTTGTCATAAGTGGGTGTTCTCAGTGTTTTCTGAGGTTGTGCTCATGGTATCTCAGGAGCCAGATGGTCATCAGTGTGGTTTTGGGGAGCACCTTTAGCGTGAGGGGACGTTGTGTCTATAGTCTGGTCCAGGTGCTAGTTCTGAGGGTCCGGTCTGTAATAACAGCCCCCCCCTGTCTGTGATTGCAGCTCCACCTTCATGCTGGGCTTCTTTCTCGCCTGCTTCCTCATCCTCCTCATCGTGCTGAGCGTCTCCCTGATCTACTCCTGTATCAAGGTGAGTGGACTCGACCTGTGCTCTCACTGTAATTAGCGGCTGTAGGAGTCGGATGATGGGCTCAGTAGTCGCATCCGCTGACACCAGTGACCGGAGGTAAACCATATACCTCCGATCACAGCTGAGCGCTCCTGCTGTCTTTTGATAGCGTGGGAACCGCGGCTCTCTGACTGGCAGGGAGGATTTTACCGCCAAACAGATGTGGTGTTTGCCGCGCCGTCATGCACATTCAAAAGAACATGAAAATCATTAAAATGACGCAACAAACGTGCATTAAAAAATGAGCAGATTGTCCGCAGCGGTTTCCCTAACAAGAGACCTGTTCTTGGTACAGAAGTGTGCGGACTTGTAGTCCTTCCTCCGCCTCGCGCTCCTCTTTGTTTGCTTTTTCTTTTCTCAGTCATTTGATTATCATTTTATGAGTCGCCATCATTTATTTCTGTCTGTCTGAGCGACATTTAATGCTGACGAGTGGGAAATTGAGATCCATTACCCAATAAATGTCCCCAGACCAGAGGCGACATGTAATAAAATTATCCCCTGCAGTCACCGGACACAGAACATTCAGAGACCCGAGGCGCTCGGAATATTCTGAGGCTGTGATGGAAAACCTCCTAATAGGCCGCCACAGGCTGCAACATTTTCCATGTCTGCGTCTCGGGGGTTGGGGGAGGGAGAAACCTCCTGGAGGGTCCCATAAACTCTCGCGCTTCCCCTCCTCCTTCTATAGGATACTCCGTATCTGCAGGAGTCAGCTAAGTCCTGCCTCCCTAGTGATAAACCTGAAATACAGCTGACAGCTTGTTACAATGTAACAGTGCAGTGATCAGTCTAAAACCCCCCAGGATGTGTGCTGCTGCGGTGTGTAGCTCACAGAGCATTGTTCACACTGATACATTATAACAGGTCGAGGACTGACAGCACTAGATTGGAAGTGCTTTGGCTCCTGGTGTCGGTGTAACCTCTGATCCGTTTCCTTCTGCAGCTCTTCCCAGCTCCGCTCCAGACTTTATCTAAAAAGATTGTGCAATCTCGGATTAACAGCACGGCGGTGGGAATCGTAACCATAATCCTCGTCTTCCTTGCTTCATTTATTAACATGGTAAGAATGAACGATAACACCGAGGAGGATCTGTCACAATGTGGCACCTAGAGCGGCCACAGGCTACATCCACAGATAATGGAACTTTTATCCTCCAGAGCTGTACTCACTATTCTGCTGTTACATCATTCCTTATCCTCCAGACCTGCAGTCACTATTCTGCTGTTTAATCATGTCTCATCCTGCAGAGCTGCAGTCACTATTCTGTTGTTCTATCGTGTCTCATCCTCCAGTCACCTCCAGAGCTGCAGTCACTATTCTGCTGTTATATCATGTGTTAACCTCCAGAGCTGCAGTCACTATTCTGCTGTTATATCGTGTGTTAACCTCCAGAGCTGCAGTCACTATTCTGCTGTTATATTGTGTACTAGCTGAAGAGCCCGGCGCTGCCCGGGCATAGTAACTAACTGTGGTTAGTTATAGCAAATTATAATTATCCTCCATCCCATAGTCCCGTGCCCATATACCCATCATACATATCCACCATCCCATAGGCCCGTGCCCATATACCCATCATACATATTCGCCATCCCATAGTCGAGTGCCCATATACCCATCACACATCCGCCATCCCATAGTCCCGTGCCCATATACCCATCATACATATCCTCCATCCCATAGTCCAGTGCCCATATAACCATCATACATATCCTCCATCCCATAGTCCAGTGCCCATATGCCCATCACTCATCCTCCATCCCATAGTCCCGTGCCCATATACCCATCATACATATCCACCATCCCATAGTCCTGTTCCCATATACCCATCATACATATCCTCCATCCCATAATCCAGTGCCCATATACCCATCATACATATCCTTCATCCCATAATCCAGTGCCCATATACCCATCACACATCCTCCATCCCATAGTCCCATGCCCATATACCCGTCATACATATCCTCCATCCCATAGTCCAGTGCCCATATACCCATCACACATCATCCATCCCATAGTCCCGTGCCCATATACCCATCATATATATCCGCCATCCCATAGTCCCATGCCCATATACCCGTCATACATATCCTCCATCCCATAGTCCAGTGCCCATATACCCATCACACATCATCCATCCCATAGTCCCGTACCCATATACCCATCATATATATCCGCCATCCCATAGTCCCGTGCCCATATACCCGTCATACATATCCTCCATCCCATAGTCCAGTGCCCATATACCCATCATACATATCCTCCATCCCATAGTCCAGTGCCCATATACCCATCATACATATCCTCCATCCCATAGTCGTGTCCATATACCCATCACACATCCTCCATCCCATAGTCCCATGCCCATATACCCGTCATACATATCCTCCATCCCATAGTCCCGTGCCCATATACCCGTCATACATATCCTCCATCCCATAGTCCCGTGCCCATATACCCATCACACATCCTCCATCCCATAGTCCCGTGCCCATATACCCATCATACATATCCTCCATCCCATAGTCCCGTGCCCATATACCCGTCATACATATCCTCCATCCCATAGTCGTGTCCATATACCCATCACACATCCTCCATCCTATAATCCAGTGCCCATATACCCATCATACATATCCTCCATCCCATAGTCCCGTGCCCATATACCCATCATACATATCCTCCATCCCATAGTCCCGTGCCCATATACCCATCACACATCATCCATCCCATAGTCCCGTGCCCATATACCCATCATATATATCCGCCATCCCATAGTCCCGTGCCCATATACCCGTCATACATATCCTCCATCCCATAGTCCAGTGCCCATATACCCATCATACATATCCTCCATCCCATAGTCCAGTGCCCATATACCCATCATACATATCCTCCATCCCATAGTCGTGTCTATATACCCATCACACATCCTCCATCCCATAGTCCCATGCCCATATACCCGTCATACATATCCTCCATCCCATAGTCCCGTGCCCATATACCCGTCATACATATCCTCCATCCCATAGTCCCGTGCCCATATACCCATCACACATCCTCCATCCCATAGTCCCGTGCCCATATACCCATCATACATATCCTCCATCCCATAGTCCCGTGCCCATATACCCGTCATACATATCCTCCATCCCATAGTCGTGTCCATATACCCATCACACATCCTCCATCCTATAATCCAGTGCCCATATACCCATCATACATATCCTCCATCCCATAGTCCCGTACCCATATACCCGTCATACATATCCTCCATCCCATAGTCCAGTGCCCATATACCCATCACACATCCTCCATCCCATAGTCCCGTGCCCATATACCCATCATACATATCCCCCATCCCATAGTCCAGTGCCCATATACCCATCACACATCCTCCATCCCATAGTCCCGTGCCCATATACCCGTCATACATATCCCCCATCCCATAGTCCAGTGCCCATATACCCATCACACATCCTCCATCCCATAGTCCAGTGCCCATATACCCATCATACATATCCTCCATCCCATAGTCCCGTGCCCATATACCCATCATACATATCCTCCATCCCATAGTCCCGTGCCCATATACCCGTCACACATCCTCCATCCCATAGTCAACCATTATGACATCATAATGAGGGGCGGGGCTTGATACACACACTTTTTCCCCATTATGTAGATAGGGGCAAAATTGTTTGGTGAATTGGAACGCGTGGGGTTAAAATTTCGCCTCACAACATAGCCAAGGACACTCTCGGGGTCCAGACGTGTGACTGTGCCAAATATTGTGGTTCTAGCTGCGACGGTGCGGATGCCTATCCCGGACACACACACACACACACACACACACACACACACACACACACACACACACACACACACACACACACACACACACACTTGAGCTTTATATATTAGATTGTCCCCCAGAGCTGCAGTCACTATTCTGCTGTTATATCGTGTGTTAACCTCCAGAGCTGCAGTCACTGTTCTGCTGTTATATTGTGTATTGTCCCCCAGAGCTGCAGTCACTGTTCTGCTGTTATATTGTCAAACAAATGAACACAGCAGAAAGAAATAATATAATTTAAAATGTATAAAATTGCACCAATCTACATATAATCAACATATAATGAATAATTGAATTAACTCGTGCAAATATTCATACAGCTCCAATCAACCAGCCTTCCTGATATGTCACAAAATTTGAATGGAGACCATTCAATTCTATGGTAAAACAAACCACTATGTATGGACAATTCAATAAAACAATAGGACACAATATATCTAAAATATTATATAATCTTTAATAAATCGGATTTAGGCAATTAAAAACTTGTGCAAACAAGTGCCAAGGACATACAAAATATTAATCTAAAATCATAACATATATATATGAAAAATTAATAATAAAAGAGGCCTGTCAAAAGATTGTAGTAGGTTAATGATCTATCACAGCCTCACACACATATTGGTATAACAAATGTGCATAACTATAAACAGTGATATATTTAAACAAAAAATATATATATATATAACACAAAAGTGATTATACCCACAGTTGGGTTATAAAACTAATATAATTCTACATCAATAATGTGCCATTGTGGTAGACTCACATCCCAAAGTGATAACCCATAACATAATACTCAATAATGTGTGAGCCGATTAAAGATGTTACATACCCGTGATATAATGACAGCCTCTAAAGTAATGCCCGGCACTCCCCGACGCGCGTTTCGGAACTGGCGTCCTTCGTCACTTTATTAGTGTGTATTGTCCCCCAGAGCTGCAGTCACTATTCTGCTGTTATAGTGTGTATTGTCCCCCAGAGCTGCAGTCACTGTTCTGCTGTTATATTGTGTATTGTCCCCCAGAGCTGCAGTCACTGTTCTGCTGTTATATTGTATATTGTCCCCCAGAGCTGCAGTCACTGTTCTGCTGTTATATTGTGTATTGTCCCCCAGAGCTGCAGTCACTGTTCTGCTGTTATATTGTGTATTGTCCCCCAGAGCTGCAGTCACTGTTCTGCTGTTATATTGTGTATTGTCCCCCAGAGCTGCAGTCACTGTTCTGCTGTTATATTGTGTATTGTCCCCCAGAGCTGCAGTCACTGTTCTGCTGTTATATTGTGTATTGTCCCCCAGAGCTGCAGTCACTGTTTTGCTGTTATATTGTGTATTGTCCCCCAGAGCTGCAGTCACTGTTCTGCTGTTATATTGTGTATTGTCCCCCAGAGCTGCAGTCACTGTTTTGCTGTTATATTGTGTATTGTCCCCCAGAGCTGCAGTCACTATTCTGCTGTTATATTGTGTATTGTCCCCCAGAGCTGCAGTCACTATTCTGCTGGCTTTCTGTTAGCTCTCAGGCTGCTCATA
The DNA here is from genome assembly GCF_039654945.1 of Dendrobates tinctorius. Lineage (NCBI taxonomy): Eukaryota > Metazoa > Chordata > Amphibia > Anura > Dendrobatidae > Dendrobates > Dendrobates tinctorius. The sequence goes on from NW_027361810.1 coordinate 812,700, forward strand.
CCTAACATTCCTCATCTTCCAGTTCATGTGCAGTAATACCGATCTGAGGAGTTGCCTCGCTGCCGAGTATAGCGTCCCCCTGAACAGTGTGACCCCGTGTCTGGTCAGGAACTCTGCCTTTAATTACAGCCTGTCTACTGAGGGTGGATTCTGCGGGGACCCGACCCCCAACTGCAACTTTCCAGAGGTAAGCTGTGATCCCTCTTGATGGCACATGGGGGCTTTATAAGGCCAGGACATGAATGGTAATGATCCAGGCCTGGTGTCTTCTGACAGTACTTCACGTCCTGCGTCCTGCTCAGCCTCCTGGCCTGCTCCGTCTTTCTCCAGATCAGCAGCATTGGGAAGCTCATTCTGATGCTGATCATCGAGCTCGTCTACGTCATTATCGTGGAGGTCCCGCAGGTGGCGCTGTTTGATAACGCAGATCTGCTGGTGGCAGCCAATGGGATGTGAGTATCAGTCCTGGCATTTCTATAAGAGGAACTCGCATGTTATCATCTGCAGCATATTACTTATGCTCCAGAGCAGCACTCACAATTCTACTGGCTTCAGAGCTGAAATCTCCCAGCATCACCTTTGATCAGTGCCTGCAGAGATTGTCCTTGTGATTTGCATTGGCATGTGTCCTCATTTCACAGGCTTTGTAGAGAACTATCTGCCCCCTGTATTCTAGGTGCTGACTGGCTGTAGGGAGTCTGTGGACTGAGGTCCGACGTCTGCCTGTTCTGTGCGGCCGACCGCTGCGTAGGTAGTGCAAATTGTCTATTCAGAGGGAAGAGGAGTAGAACTCTAGCGCCACCTATAGGAAGTAGCAATCCTAAAAGTCAATATCGCTCCCCCCAATAAGCCTTGTCATATGACTTAGGATAAAAACCAATTAGCAGACACGGTGTTTCGGGGTACTGCCCCTCATCAGTGCAAAGTGTGAGATCTGGTTTGGCTGTGTGAGAGGCGTCTGACCGGGATCCAAGGGGTAACAGTTTCCCTTGTGGAGAGTGACCTGCAAACCTGACGATCACCTCGGCATGTCAGGCACGACATGTCACCGTCTGCATGGAGAAATGTTACCAGTGGATCCGGGTTATGTACTGTGATAGCTGTGAGGATGGCGCCATCTAGTGCTGGTAGTGCAGTGCTGCAGGGTGATGATCCGCCATCACCTGGTACTGATTCTCTTCTGCTTCTTCTCTTACAGCGAAGTATCCAACTCCACCATGAACTGGTAAGAAGCGCGGCCTCGGCGTTCTGCCTAATACTGAGGATGTCATTCGTGCATTTTACTGGAAAAATCGCCTTTTTATCCCAAAATTAACAACTTTTCACATCTTTTGAAATAAAGAACAAACAAACAAAAGAATGCATTAGCCACAAGATTCAGTTCCTGCAGCGGATTTATTAGGAGAAGCGCACCTATTAAGGAGGTTGGCGCTGATACACTGTAACCAGCTCTCAGCTGTGGGAGCAGGATTCCGAATATCCCTTTTAGGAATTGGTAGCAGTAGAGGTTTGATTGCTGCCGGTTCGGAGCATGGAGCAGATGGGTCTTATAGGGACGGTGAGGAGATCTCATCCCACAGTCCTCCAACTAAACCTCTGGACATTGTGACTTTGCCCACGGGGTGGTAATCCCACCACCTCCTGCACTGTCGGGATGTTACCGTCCCCCCCCGGATGGTATACCGATAGCGGCATTACTACCGGCAGCGGCCACTGCTTAGACGTCTCTTATGTCTCCACAGCGTGGACGGCGTTCCCAGAGTCACCCTGAAGATCTCCACGCCGGTGATCATCAGCGTCTTCGTGCTAGCGCTCTACCTCCACGCTCAGCAGGTGGAGTCCACGGCCCGGCTGGACTTTCTTTGGAAGCTTCAGGTACAGGACGGCGGTCAGCTATGGGGTCATGTCACCTGTCCGCCCGAGGGGCACGGCCCCAATTTCTCTCCTGGATCTCGAACCTATCTTGTCTTCCAGGCCACCGAGGAGAAGGAGGAGATGGAGGAGCTGCAGGCCTACAACCGCCGTCTCCTGCACAACATTCTCCCGAAGGACGTGGCGGCGCACTTCCTGGCACGGGAGCGGCGGAACGACGAGCTGTATTACCAGTCCTGTGAGTGCGTGGCCGTCATGTTCGCATCCATCAGTAACTTCTCTGAATTCTACGTGGAACTTGAGGCCAACAATGAAGGTGTGGAGTGTCTGCGGCTTCTCAACGAGATCATCGCCGACTTTGATGAGGTGAGGCTGGAAGAGACTTGGTCATTTATCGCTGGTTGTTCTAGATCCAAATTCTGTGCAAATTCTCCTGTGTGCGAACCAGTCCTAAAGATCACTCCCAGTCCTACTCACACCCAGAGCTGCACTGACTGCTCTGCCATGACTTTGCCCTCGGGGTCTTGAATCTTGATCGCTGCCCTTACGGAGTAAGCACTACGTGTCCCACAGCACCTTGCAGCAGGGTGCAGACCCCGTGACCCCACTGCTCATGTACTAATGACGGCTCTCGGACTTTTCACAGATCATCAGTGAGGACGAGTTCCGGCAGCTGGAGAAGATCAAGACCATCGGCAGCACCTATATGGCGGCTTCAGGACTGAACGACACGACTTATGACAAGGCGGGAAAGTCGCACATCAAGGCGCTGGCGGATTACGCAATGAGACTGATGGATCAGATGAAATACATCAACGAGCACTCATTCAACAACTTCCAGATGAAAATCGGTGGGTGCAGAGGGGAAGGGGAGGGTCGGGAGCAGCTGAAAACTCATCCCCTGTGTCCACGCCCACCGGCCCTGTGCCAGCCAGTACACTGTGGATCGTTTTTTCCAGGACTATTCTTTTGAGGTTTGAGTTGCGCTAATATTTTAAACTGAAGCTGAGATTTAGGCTGCTGTTTGTCAGATTATTACACACTGAGTTGGATTTGCATCGGTCATAGGTCAGCGCTTCCCTTCCTGCCTCTCTCCATACTGAGCATCTGACATACAGCAGCTCATATCTCAGCTTCCCCAGTCTGCGCTCGCTGAGTAATGGGTGACAGCTGGCACCAGTAGATGAAGTGTGGGCACCGCACGCCCCATAAATATCACATGAAGCTGACGTCAGCTGTTGTTTCTCAGGACTGAACATCGGGCCTGTGGTTGCTGGTGTCATAGGAGCTCGGAAACCCCAGTACGATATTTGGGGAAACACCGTCAATGTGGCGAGTCGCATGGACAGCACTGGCGTCCCTGAGCGGATTCAGGTGGGTAATGGCTGCTGGACCCTCCCTGTGCTGCTGAGATTTGGCTGCTTTCTGCTCCTTTGCTCAGTGCTGCTGTTTTGTTTCAGGTCACCGCTGATCTCCAGCAGGTGCTGGCCGCCTGTAATTACTCGCTGGAGTGCCGAGGGGTGGTCAAAGTGAAAGGCAAAGGCGAGATGACCACTTATTTTCTAAATGAAGGACCCTCGAGCAGTTAGCAATGCAGGAGAAGCTCAGCTACCACCGTGCACTGATATATGTCCACCGTACCTGCCGGCGAGGAGCCAACACGGCTGCGAGCAGCCACGCGACCCAGGAGCTCCGTCAGGCTGACGGTGATCGACCAAAGATAATGACGAAGGTATAAACTTCAGCACAGGAGACAAGCAGAGGAAGGAAATATTTATTGAAACGACTCATTGATTTCCTCTATGAAGGAAGGAATGTATTACGGTACCAGACCGACGGTAATGTACATGGCGGACTAGAAATTAATCGAAATGCATCACAACCGCCCTACGGCCTTTCCCTTGTGACCAGACCCCAGGCAATAGGAACCTTCTCACTACCTGACACCACACTTGGCAGGACACAAATCTCTCTATTGCTAGAGCGTGACCCCGTCACCCGTACATGCCGAGGAAGCCAGGCTGTGGGTGGGTGTGGGCGTCTCCTCCCCGTGGTGGGTGCTTCCCACTTTAGGGCCATGCTCTGGACCCGCCATGAGATCTGCACCTTTTTGTAATTTTATTTTGTTATATTTTAGTGGAAGATCTAGAAAAAAAAAAACAAACCAGAGGATATATTTTGTAAATTCTATACGAGGCTGACGCCGAGTGATCGGAGCACACAGCGCTTTTCCATCCAGGATAGAACCAGTCGCTTCTTATTTCTCAGCTTCCAGACCCGGCAGTTTCACGAGCAGCGCGGTATACAGCAGAATGTAAGCGCTCCCCGAATACTGCAATTATCAGCACAGACGGGGCGGATCGTTACTGGGGCGGATCACGTTATCGGCACAGATGGGGCGGATCACGTTATCGGCACACATGGGGTGGATCGTTACTGGGGTGGATCACGTTATCGGCACACATGGGGCGGATCGTTACTCGGGCGGATCACGTTATCGGCACAGATGGGGCAGATCGTTACGGGGGCAGGTTACGTTAATGACCCGTTCTCGGTGTCAGAACGTAAATCAAACACCAGCTACGCCAGAGAAAGTGCTGCAAAACTGGGTGGTGCATTTGGTTTTGTACTGATTTCTGCCGCTGGACAATTGCATCACGGTTTTTTTTTTTTTACAATCACTTTTTTTGTTGCAAGTCACAAGTACAAAAATGCAGCAAACCCTAAACACGAAGGCGTTTCCAAATGCAAATCTAAATTTTTAAGCCCTCATTCACATTTAAGTATCACCTGGATGGTGTATTGAAACAGTGGCTCACATTACCACAGCCGGGCCCATGGGTGGCATCGCAGCTCGTGGAGGGCGGCTGTTGGGCCACTGATGGTGATATCTGTCTAGCAGTCGCTCCTGGCAGAATGTCGTCTTATCCTGCAGGCAGTGACGGGGATATGGCGCCGGTTGTATATTGTCTTCCCATGAAGCTGCCCGGTCTTTCCATTTAGGTGACGCGTTCACATCGCTATAAATCTTCGGAAACCTTTGTTGCATTATTTAAAATTCACTCTGTTAAACGCTTCCATCTGTGCAAAGCCCACATTGGCACATGCATATGCCGCATGTCCCGTACCCTCTGCAGTGTGCTCGCGGGCCTCACCCACATTGGTTCATGCAGACCACCCACGTCCCGTTCCCGCCGCGCTGTGCTCGCGGGCCTCACCCACATTGGTACATGCAGACCACCCACGTCCCGTTCCCTCCGCGCTGTGCTCGCGGGCCTCACCCACATTGGTACATGCAGACCACCCACGTCCCGTTCCCTCCGCGCTGTGCTCGCGAGCCTCACCCACATTGGTACATGCAGACCCCCTTAGGTCCCGTACCCTCCGCGCTGTGCTCGCGGGCCTCACCCACATTGGTACATGCAGACCCCCTTAGGTCCCGTACCCTCCGCGCTGTGCTCGCGGGTCTCACCCACATTGGTACATGCAGACCCCCTTAGGTCCCGTACCCTCCGCACTGTGCTTGCGGGCCTCACCCACATTGGTACATGCAGACCCGTTTAGGTCCCGTACCCTCTGCGCTGTGCTCACGCGCCTCACCCACATTGGTACATGCAGACCCCACACATCCCGTACCCTCCGCACTGTGCTCGCAGGCCTCACCCACATTGGTACATGCAGACCACGCATGTCCCGTACCCTCCGCACTGTGCTCGTGGGTCTCACCCACATTGGTACATGCAGACCACGCATGTCCCGTACCCTCTGCACTGAGCTCGTGGGCCTCACCCACATTGGTACATGCAGACCCGTTTAGGTCCCGTACCCTCTGCGCTGTGCTCACGCGCCTCACCCACATTGGTACATGCAGACCCCACACATCCCGTACCCTCCGCACTGTGCTCGCAGGCCTCACCCACATTGGTACATGCAGACCACGCATGTCCCGTACCCTCCGCACTGTGCTCGCAGGCCTCACCCACATTGGTACATGCAGACCACGCATGTCCCGTACCCTCCGCACTGTGCTCGTGGGCCTCACCCACATTGGTACATGCAGACCCGTTTAGGTCCCGTACCCTCTGCACTGAGCTCGCGCGCCTCACCCACATTGGTACATGCAGACCCCACACATCCCGTACCCTCCGCACTGTGCTCGCAGGCCTCACCCACATTGGTACATGCAGACCACGCATGTCCCGTACCCTCCGCACTGTGCTCGTGGGCCTCACCCACATTGGTACATGCAGACCCGTTTAGGTCCCGTACCCTCTGCACTGAGCTCGCGCGCCTCACCCACATTGGTACATGCAGACCCCCTTAGGTCCCGTACCCGCCGCACTGTGCTCACGCGCCTCACCCACATTGGTACATGCAGACCCCACACATCCCGTACCCTCCGCACTGTGCTCGCAGGCCTCACCCACATTGGTACATGCAGACCCCCTTAGGTCTCGTACCCTCCGCACAGTGCTCGTTGGTCTTGCCCACATTGGCACATGCAGACCCCCCAGGTTCTGTACCCTCCGCACTGTGCTTGCGGGTCTGGTCCACATTGGTACATACAGACCCCCCAGGTCCTGTACCTTCTGCACTGTGCTCGTGGGCCTCACCCACATTGGTACATGTAGACCCCCTTAGGTCCCGTACCCTCAGCCCACTGCTCGTGCCCACATTTGTACATACAGAACCCCCAGGTCCTGTATCCTCCGTACTGTGCTCACGGGCCACTCCCACATTGGTACATGCAGACCCCCCCAGGTCCTGTACCCTCTGCACTTTGCTTGCGGGCTGCTCCCACATTTGCACATGCAGTCCCCCAGGTCCTGTATCCTCCGTACTGTGCTCACGGGCTGCTCCCACATTGGTACATGCAGACCCCCCAGGTCCTGCACCCTCCGCACTTTGCTTGCGGGCTGCTCCCACATTGGTACATGCATACCGCCAGGTCCTGTACCCTCCGCACCGTGCTTGTGGGCCACACCCACACTGGCATATGCAGACCCCCCAGGTCCTGTACCCTCCGCACTGTGCTTGTGGGCCACACCCACACTGGTATATGCAGACCCCCAGGTCTGGTACCCTCCACACCGTGGTAGCGGGCCACTCCCACATTGATACATGCACACCCCCAGGTCCTGTACCCTCCATACCGTCTCGCGGGCCACTCCCACATTGGCGACGTCTTGTTGGTCATTTGGTGCAGCGTTGAGTTCCCATGGAAACTAAACATCTACATTAAATGCTGTTTTACTGCTGTCCTTGTGGTTTATTTGTGGGTCGGGGAGAGGACGCTCTGCAGGACCTCCCCTGTCTCCAGGACCTCCACTGTCTGCACATTAAATAGACATCCTGCAGTCCCATCCAGAGCTGCATTTATAATTCTGCTCCCTACTACCTGTCCGCACAGAGTATATCACAGTGCACCACCGAAGATCATTCTCGGTAAAATGAATCAGCAGGGGGCAGTGGTGTACACAGAACCAGCAGAATGGTGAATGCAGCTCCAGAGGTAATTGGAGAGGACTCAACGGAACTCTTGCCCTACACAACATAACTGGAGCTACAAGGAAGAATGGATCTATGGCAAGCAACATCAGCCTCCATCAAGGCAGAGACAATCTGTGTGATGGAATATTCATTCTTTAGGCCCGGGTTGTACCAGTCATTTGAGGAAGCAGCTTCAAAGATGGGGGGACTAATCCGTCCCACCACAGCAGAAGAGTGTTGGTCCTGTCCTTCAGCCGGTCCTCCCACCAGCACTCCAGCCGATGATCCCTTCAACACTCCCACCGGCACTGATCGATCCTAAAACTGACAATCCATCTGCAGGATTAATGGTGAATGGTAGTAAAGATCTGCAGTGCATGTGCCCCATACAGAAGCCTGAGAGTTAACAGGAAAGCAGCAGATGGATGCGACTACTGGAGATGACATGAGGATCAGGTGAAGAAACGAAACTGATTGGATAAAGAGAGGTGAAGGACGACGAAAACCACTACCGATCCCTCCCCAAGAGAACGGCAGCAGTCCTTGCAAACCTAGTGCAGTCCCATGTAAATAAGTTGCTGTCCATACTTGCGTAAGCAAAAGTTCTGCAACTATGTAATAAACATTGTGCTTGAATTCTTCCTTGCTGTCAGTGAACAGGGCATTAGTGTGACACACACAGCACGCAGGTGATACGCCGCGGTCGCTTTTCTGGTCGGCGCCTTATGTCAGAATTTCACACCGGGACGAGGTCAGAACAAAATCGTTTTATTTGTTAGAAACGGAATAAGAATAGACTGCCTCACAAAGGCAATAACGCCGGGGACAGGCAGCGGTACAGCCCCGCCGCCAACACACGGCTGGCACTGGATGCAAAAAAAAAAAATAATAGGCAGATGTTATGGAGACCGACCACTTCTTCCAGCAGCACAGTGGACGGCGCCAGGGTCAGACGTTATAATCGGGAGATTTACTTTCTGGCTGCCGCAGTCGGATCTGGAGAGTTGTGAAAGCTCCGACAGTGACGTGGAAGAAGAGCTGCCACAGATTACGCAGTTCATAGAGGTACATGTTACACAGACAGATCAGACCGAACGCCAGGAATGACTTCATGTTCCTCCAGCTGGTGCTGTACACAAACAGGTAACACTGCAAGAGACACAGCGGCTGACACCTGCGACAGTGTGGGAAATAGCACAAAGCATGGAACAGCAGAATATATCTCTGTAAACAGGGAGCTCCCCCTAGTGGTGGCTGCAGACAGGATCTTATCATGTATCTCTGTATACAGAGAGCTCCCCCTAGTGGTGGCTGCAGACAGGATCTTATGTATCTCTGTATACAGGGAGGTCCCCCTAGTGGTGGCTGCAGACAGGATCTTATCATGTATCTCTGTATACAGGGAGCTCCCCCTAGTTGTGGCTACAGACAGGATCTTATCATGTATCTCTGTATACAGGGAGCTCCCCCTAGTGGTGGCTGCAGACAGGAACTTATCGTGTATCTCTGTATACAGGGAGCTCCCCCTAGTGGTGGCTGCAGACAGGATCTTATGTATCTCTGTATACAGGGAGCTCCCCCTAGTGGTGGCTGCAGACAGGATCTTATGTATCTGTATACAGGGAGCTCCCCCTAGTGTTGGCTGCAGACAGGATCTTATCATGTATCTCTGTATACAGGGAGCTCCCCCTAGTGGTGGCTGCAGGTAGGATCTTATCATGTATCTCTGTATACAGGGTGCCCCCCCTAGTGATGGCTGCAGGCACGATCTTATGTATCTTTGTGTACAGGGAGCCCCTCTGATACGATTACCTGGTATAGGCAGGCGGCTGTTCCCAGGAAAAAGGCAATGACACAGCTGACATCATCATTATTCTGCAATATAGAGTTTCACGATTAGTAAACGTCCATGTTTCACCCATAATATATCACTACTCCCATCTGTCGAGTACAGTGGGATAGTGCAGCACAATGGGGCGGTATTATCTGTTTCAGCGAGCCAAACGTTCCCAGCCCCCAACATCCACAATTTGGATTATTCTTATGTGGCTTTGTCATATGTTTAAAGTAGAAAACTAAATTCGACCTCTTTGCCTGAAATACCAGAGTGTGTCCAGCAGGGGGCACTGCGGCTACGTCACAGGAGCCTGATCTTCGTGTAATGGAACCGATTTATATATGAAGAGAGGCAAATATACAAGGACGCGATCGGCGCAGCATGCGACCGAGCAACCGCGGGTGATGACCCGCAGAAGCGCTGCCCACATTTGTCACCGTCTTTATCTGGGTCATTAAAGGACTCCAGCAATCTCTGGTGACGCCAGGTGCACGCGCCAGTCAGGATTTCTGCGGAGGCCACGATTCAGCGTTGCGCCAGATACAGGGCTGGAAAATATGTTTCCTTTATATTCATAGAAAAGACCCCTTCCCCGGTTACTGGAGAGATTGGGGCGGCTGACGAACAGTCACAGTAAGGAGGCGTCATGTCACCCTGCAGGACTGTGAAATGTCGGCACAGGCAGCTGCTGTTTTCTGCTATCTGCCCGGTGACACCTTTACACCCCTCTACATTCGCCCAGATGACGTGACTGCGGAGGACGCATAATGGCGGCAATGAGCGATAAGTGACGGGGTCCTGTGCGAGCACATTGCAGCAAGCGTTCCCTGCGTGCATCCATCTGGTGGAGGTGGGCGACTTCACACATTCTCCGAGCATTAAAGAGCCCCAGGCTGCGGGCCCCATCACACGCTGCGTTCCCGTGCCCCCCCACTCCCCCCTCACACCCTGCGCCCCCCCCCCTCACACTCTGCACGGTACCTGCAGGAGACTTTCCACAGAGTGGAACCCACGGATGAGGTTGAGTCCAGCGCACAGCAGACTGAGGAGACCGGAGATTATCCCCGACAAGGTCAATGGCTCCAGCCGCTGGTGAGGAGCTGATGGGAGAAGCAGAGTTAGACTGACAGCAATGATTGGCGATAAGGACCGGTGGGCACAGGACCGGCGGACACACAGAAGGAGCCCCTTTGTTTAATTCACTGTTCTGGAAAAGGCAGTAACAATGGGGTCCGCCCCCCGATAGGCAGATCACTATGGGATCATCATTAACCAAAATTGGCCTCAAGTCTGAATACCTGCAGAATGTAAAGGTGCCCATCCGTCCTCTCTCCTGACCCTCGTAGACATGGACGCTCAGTTTCGAGGAGTGTGCATGTGTTATTAATAAGGAAAGTGGCATTAGGAGCTGTCAGGAGGCCTCCTTGGTTGGATGATCCCTCTGGCAGATATGACGGACATTGTCCATGGTTTCTGGGGTCTTTAGAGGAGGACGATGTCTTACTACATAGGACTGGGTAGGTTACACCCCCATGAGGCAGACACGGGGTCTTGACAACACTGCCTGGACAGCCCCATGGTCATAAGCTGCAGGATGCTGGACCGGTGGTTACTGACTGAGGGAAAGAATGGTAAATCCTCCCTCCGTCGCTCACCTATCCCCTTGTAGGCCGGGTCTCTCCGGTGGTTGATCCCGTTCTCCAGGCCAAGCTCTTGCTGCAAGATCTGGTAGGGGGGCCGCAGTCGGATTTCTGTCTGCATGTCGGCAAGGTTCACCTTGGTGGTCAGTGATCGAGGGTTGTTGAATCTCTGCTTCGTCTTTTGTATGAAATTATCTGGAGGCACAAAGTAAAAATGTCCAAGGTAAAGTCTACGCTCAACATGGAGACACCCACCTCATGTGTCCTGCCACCATGTTCTGCAGCACTGTGCAAAAGTTGTAGGCAGAGAGGAAGGAGAAAGAAGAAGGGAGTACAGGCCCCGGAGCCCCGATCCCACATCGTCCCGTCTGTCTGAGATCACATGAAGGATCGTTAAGGGGTAAGCCGCTCGACTTTCCACCATTTGATGGGATTTACAAAGAAGGCTCCAATTCAGACATGAGCGCAGCCTCGTCCGACCGCTCTGGAGGTTGTTCCCTGCTGAGTATTCACCAGGCGACTGTAGCACAGCCCCCCTCCCCCCAGGGAGCACAGTCCCCACCCAGGTAGCACAGCCTCCCCCCTCCCCTCCCCCAGAGAGCACAGCCTTCCCTCCTCCCCTCCCGCAGAGAGCACAGCCTTCCCTCCTCCCCTCCCCCAGGGAGCACAGCCTTCCCTCTTCCCCTCCCCCAGGGAGCACAGCCTTCCCTCTTCCCCTCCCCCAGGGAGCACAGCCTTCCCTCTTCCCCTCCCCCAGGGAGCACAGCCTTCCCTCCTCCTCCTCTCCCCCCAGGGAGCACAGCCTTCCCTCTTCCCCTCCCCCCAGGGAGCACAGCCTTCCCTCTTCCCCTCCCCCCCAGGGAGCCCAGTCCCCACCCAGGTAGCACAGCCTCCCCCCTCCCCTCCCCCAGAGAGCACAGCCTTCCCTCCTCCCCTCCCCCAGGGAGCACAGCCTTCCCTCTTCCCCTCCCCCAGGGAGCACAGCCTTCCCTCTTCCCCTCCCCCAGGGAGCACAGCCTTCCCTCTTCCCCTCCCCCAGGGAGCACAGCCTTCCCTCCTCCTCCTCTCCCCCCAGGGAGCACAGCCTTCCCTCTTCCCCTCCCCCCAGGGAGCACAGCCTTCCCTCTTCCCCTCCCCCCCAGGGAGCCCAGTCCCCACCCAGGTAGCACAGCCTCCCCCCTCCCCTCCCCCAGAGAGCACAGCCTTCCCTCCTCCCCTCCCGCAGAGAGCACAGCCTTCCCTCCTCCCCTCCCCCAGGGAGCACAGCCTTCCCTCTTCCCCTCCCCCAGGGAGCACAGCCTTCCCTCCTCCTCCTCCTCCTCTCCCCCAGGGAGCACAGCCTTCCCTCCTCCTCCTCCTCTCCCCCAGGGAGCACAGCCTTCCCTCCTCCTCCTCCTCCTCCTCTCCCCCAGGGAGCACAGCCTTCCCTCCTCCTCCTCCTCTCCCCCAGGGAGCACAGCCTTCCCTCCTCCTCCTCCTCCTCCTCTCCCCCAGGGAGCACAGCCTTCCCTCCTCCTCCTCCTCCTCCTCCTCCTCTCCCCCAGGGAGCACAGCCTTCCCTCCTCCTCCTCCTCCTCTCCCCCAGGGAGCACAGCCTTCCCTCCTCCTCCTCCTCCTCCTCTCCCCCAGGGAGCACAGCCTTCCCTCCTCCTCCTCCTCCTCTCCCCCAGGGAGCACAGCCTTCCCTCCTCCTCCTCCTCCTCCTCCTCTCCCCCAGGGAGCACAGCCTTCCCTCTTCCCCTCCCCCAGGGAGCACAGCCTTCCCTCTTCCCCTCCCCCAGGGAGCACAGCCTTCCCTCCTCCTCCTCCTCTCCCCCCAGGGAGCACAGCCTTCCCTCCTCCTCCTCTCCCCCCAGGGAGCACAGCCTTCCCTCTTCCCCTCCCCCAGGGAGCACAGCCTTCCCTCCTCCTCCTCCTCTCCCCCCAGGGAGCACAGCCTTCCCTCCTCCTCCTCTCCCCCCAGGGAGCACAGCCTTCCCTCTTCCCCTCCCCCCAGGGAGCACAGCCTTCCCTCCTCCTCCTCTCCCCCCAGGGAGCACAGCCTTCCCTCTTCCCCTCCCCCCAGGGAGCACAGCCTTCCCTCTTCCCCTCCCCCCAGGGAGCACAGTCCCCACCCAGGTAGCACAGCCTCCCCCCTCCCCTCCCCCAGAGAGCACAGCCTTCCCTCCTCCCCTCCCGCAGAGAGCACAGCCTTCCCTCCTCCCCTCCCGCAGAGAGCACAGCCTTCCCTCCTCCCCTCCCCCAGGGAGCACAGCCTTCCCTCTTCCCCTCCCCCAGGGAGCACAGCCTTCCCTCTTCCCCTCCCCCAGGGAGCACAGCCTTCCCTCTTCCCCTCCCCCAGGGAGCACAGCCTTCCCTCCTCCTCCTCTCCCCCTAGGGAGCACAGCCTTCCCTCCTCCTCCTCCTCTCCCCCCAGGGAGCACAGCCTTCCCTCTTCCCCTCCCCCCAGGGAGCACAGCCTTCCCTCTTCCCCTCCCCCCAGGGAGCACAGCCTTCCCTCCTCCTCCTCTCCCCCAGGGAGCACAGCCTTCCCTCCTCCTCCTCTCCCCCAGGGAGCACAGCCTTCCCTCCTCCTCCTCTCCCCCAGGGAGCACAGCCTTCCCTCCTCCTCCTCTCCCCCAGGGAGCACAGCCTTCCCTCCTCCTCCTCCTCCTCTCCCCCAGGGAGCACAGCCTTCCCTCCTCCTCCTCCTCCTCTCCCCCAGGGAGCACAGCCTTCCCTCCTCCTCCTCCTCCTCTCCCCCAGGGAGCACAGCCTTCCCTCCTCCTCCTCCTCTCCCCCAGGGAGCACAGCCTTCCCTCCTCCTCCTCTCCCCCAGGGAGCACAGCCTTCCCTCCTCCTCCTCCTCTCCCCCAGGGAGCACAGCCTTCCCTCCTCCTCCTCCTCCTCTCCCCCAGGGAGCACAGCCTTCCCTCCTCCTCCTCTCCCCCAGGGAGCACAGCCTCCCCTCCTCCTCCTCTCCCCCAGGGAGCACAGCCTTCCCTCTTCCCCTCCCCCAGGGAGCACAGCCTTCCCTCCTCCTCCTCCTCTCCCCCAGGGAGCACAGCCTTCCCTCCTCCTCCTCCTCTCCCCCAGGGAGCACAGCCTTCCCTCCTCCTCCTCCTCTCCCCCAGAGAGCACAGCCTTCCCTCCTCCTCCTCCTCTCCCCCAGGGAGCACAGCCTTCCCTCTTCCCCTCCCCCAGGGAGCACAGCCTTCCCTCCTCCTCCTCCTCCTCCTCTCCCCCAGGGAGCACAGCCTTCCCTCCTCCTCCTCTCCCCCAGGGAGCACAGCCTTCCCTCCTCCTCCTCCTCTCCCCCAGGGAGCACAGCCTTCCCTCCTCCTCCTCCTCCTCTCCCCCAGGGAGCACAGCCTTCCCTCCTCCTCCTCTCCCCCAGGGAGCACAGCCTTCCCTCTTCCCCTCCCCCAGGGAGCACAGCCTTCCCTCTTCCCCTCCCCCAGGGAGCACAGCCTTGCCTCCTCCTCCTCCTCTCCCCCAGGGAGCACAGCCTTCCCTCCTCCTCCTCCTCTCCCCCAGGGAGCACAGCCTTCCCTCCTCCTCCTCCTCTCCCCCAGGGAGCACAGCCTTCCCTCCTCCTCCTCCTCTCCCCCAGGGAGCACAGCCTTCCCTCCTCCTCCTCCTCTCCCCCAGGGAGCACAGCCTTCCCTCCTCCTCCTCCTCTCCCCCAGGGAGCACAGCCTTCCCTCTTCCCCTCCCCCAGGGAGCACAGCCTTCCCTCTTCCCCTCCCCCAGGGAGCACAGCCTTCCCTCCTGCTCCTCCTCCTCTCCCCCAGGGAGCACAGCCTTCCCTCCTCCTCCTCCTCCTCTCCCCCAGGGAGCACAGCCTTCCCTCCTCCTCCTCCTCCTCTCCCCCAGGGAGCACAGCCTTCCCTCCTCCTCCTCCTCCTCTCCCCCAGGGAGCACAGCCTTCCCTCCTCCTCCTCCTCCTCTCCCCCAGGGAGCACAGCCTTCCCTCCTCCTCCTCTCCCCCAGGGAGCACAGCCTTCCCTCTTCCCCTCCCCCAGGGAGCACAGCCTTCCCTCCTCCTCCTCCTCCTCCTCTCCCCCAGGGAGCACAGCCTTCCCTCCTCCTCCTCCTCCTCTCCCCCAGGGAGCACAGCCTTCCCTCCTGCTCCTCCTCCTCCTCCTCTCCCCCAGGGAGCACAGCCTTCCCTCCTGCTCCTCCTCCTCCTCCTCTCCCCCAGGGAGCACAGCCTTCCCTCCTGCTCCTCCTCCTCTCCCCCAGGGAGCACAGCCTTCCCTCCTGCTCCTCCTCCTCCTCCTCTCCCCCAGGGAGCACAGCCTTCCCTACTGCTCCTCCTCCTCCTCCTCTCCCCCAGGGAGCACAGCCTTCCCTCCTGCTGCTCCTCCTCCTCCTCCTCCTCTCCCCCAGGGAGCACAGCCTTCCCTCCTGCTCCTCCTCCTCCTCCTCCTCCTCTCCCCCAGGGAGCACAGCCTTCCCTCCTGCTCCTCCTCCTCCTCTCCCCCAGGGAGCACAGCCTTCCCTCCTGCTCCTCCTCCTCCTCTCCCCCAGGGAGCACAGCCTTCCCTCCTGCTCCTCCTCCTCCTCTCCCCCAGGGAGCACAGCCTTCCCTCCTCCTCCTCCTCCTCCTCCTCCTCTCCCCCAGGGAGCACAGCCTTCCCTCCTGCTCCTCCTCCTCCTCTCCCCCAGGGAGCACAGCCTTCCCTCCTGCTCCTCCTCCTCCTCCTCTCCCCCAGGGAGCACAGCCTTCCCTCCTGCTCCTCCTCCTCCTCCTCTCCCCCAGGGAGGACAGCCTTCCCTCCTGCTCCTCCTCCTCCTCTCCCCCAGGGAGCACAGCCTTCCCTCCTGCTCCTCCTCCTCCTCTCCCCCAGGGAGCACAGCCTTCCCTCCTGCTCCTCCTCCTCCTCCTCCTCTCCCCAAGGGAGCACAGCCTTCCCTCCTGCTCCTCCTCCTCCTCCTCCTCCTCTCCCCCAGGGAGCACAGCCTTCCCTCCTGCTCCTCCTCCTCCTCCTCCTCTCCCCCAGGGAGCACAGCCTTCCCTCCTGCTCCTCCTCCTCCTCTCCCCCAGGGAGCACAGCCTTCCCTCCTGCTCCTCCTCCTCCTCCTCTCCCCCAGGGAGCACAGCCTTCCCTCCTGCTCCTCCTCCTCCTCCTCCTCTCCCCCAGGGAGCACAGCCTTCCCTCCTGCTCCTCCTCCTCCTCCTCCTCCTCTCCCCCAGGGAGCACAGCCTTCCCTCCTGCTCCTCCTCCTCCTCCTCCTCCTCTCCCCCAGGGAGCACAGCCTTCCCTCCTGCTCCTCCTCCTCCTCCTCCTCCTCCTCTCCCCCAGGGAGCACAGCCTTCCCTCCTGCTCCTCCTCCTCCTCCTCCTCTCCCCCAGGGAGCACAGCCTTCCCTCCTGCTCCTCCTCCTCCTCTCCCCCAGGGAGCACAGCCTTCCCTCCTGCTCCTCCTCCTCCTCCTCTCCCCCAGGGAGCACAGCCTTCCCTCCTGCTCCTCCTCCTCTCCCCCAGGGAGCACAGCCTTCCCTCCTGCTCCTGCTCCTCCTCCTCCTCTCCCCCAGGGAGCACAGCCTTCCCTCCTGCTCCTCCTCCTCCTCTCCCCCAGGGAGCACAGCCTTCCCTCCTGCTCTTCCTCCTCCTCCTCCTCTCCCCCAGGGAGCACAGCCTTCCCTCCTGCTCCTCCTCCTCCTCCTCTCCCCCAGGGAGCACAGCCTTCCCTCCTGCTCCTCCTCCTCTCCCCCAGGGAGCACAGCCTTCCCTCCTGCTCCTCCTCCTCCTCCTCTCCCCCAGGGAGCACAGCCTTCCCTCCTGCTCCTCCTCCTCCTCCTCCTCCTCCTCCTCCTCCTCCTCCTCCTCTCCCCCAGGGAGCACAGCCTTCCCTCCTGCTGCTCCTCCTCCTCCTCCTCTCCCCCAGGGAGCACAGCCTTCCCTCCTGCTCCTCCTCCTCCTCCTCCTCCTCTCCCCCAGGGAGCACAGCCTTCCCTCCTGCTCCTCCTCCTCTCCCCCAGGGAGCACAGCCTTCCCTCCTGCTCCTCCTCCTCCTCCTCTCCCCCAGGGAGCACAGCCTTCCCTCCTGCTCCTGCTCCTCCTCCTCCTCCTCTCCCCCAGGGAGCACAGCCTTCCCTCCTGCTCCTCCTCCTCCTCCTCCTCTCCCCCAGGGAGCACAGCCTTCCCTCCTGCTCCTCCTCCTCCTCCTCTCCCCCAGGGAGCACAGCCTTCCCTCCTGCTCCTCCTCCTCCTCCTCCTCCTCCTCTCCCCCAGGGAGCACAGCCTTCCCTCCTGCTCCTCCTCCTCCTCTCCCCCAGGGAGCACAGCCTTCCCTCCTGCTCCTCCTCCTCCTCCTCCTCTCCCCCAGGGAGCACAGCCTTCCCTCCTGCTCCTCCTCCTCTCCCCCAGGGAGCACAGCCTTCCCTCCTGCTCCTCCTCCTCCTCCTCTCCCCCAGGGAGCACAGCCTTCCCTCCTGCTCCTCCTCCTCCTCTCCCCCAGGGAGCACAGCCTTCCCTCCTGCTCCTCCTCCTCCTCCTCTCCCCCAGGGAGCACAGCCTTCCCTCCTGCTCCTCCTCCTCCTCTCCCCCAGGGAGCACAGCCTTCCCTCCTGCTCCTCCTCCTCCTCTCCCCCAGGGAGCACAGCCTTCCCTCCTGCTCCTCCTCCTCTCCCCCAGGGAGCACAGCCTTCCCTCCTGCTCCTGCTCCTCCTCCTCTCCCCCAGGGAGCACAGCCTTCCCTCCTGCTCCTCCTCCTCCTCCTCTCCCCCAGGGAGCACAGCCTTCCCTCCTGCTCCTCCTCCTCCTCTCCCCCAGGGAGCACAGCCTTCCCTCCTGCTCCTCCTCCTCCTCTCCCCCAGGGAGCACAGCCTTCCCTCCTGCTCCTCCTCCTCCTCCTCCTCCTCTCCCCCAGGGAGCACAGCCTTCCCTCCTGCTCCTCCTCCTCCTCTCCCCCAGGGAGCACAGCCTTCCCTCCTCCTCCTCCTCCTCCTCTCCCCCAGGGAGCACAGCCTTCCCTCCTGCTCCTCCTCCTCCTCCTCCTCCTCTCCCCCAGGGAGCACAGCCTTCCCTCCTGCTCCTCCTCCTCCTCCTCCTCTCCCCCAGGGAGCACAGCCTTCCCTCCTGCTCCTCCTCCTCCTCCTCCTCTCCCCCAGGGAGCACAGCCTTCCCTCCTGCTCCTCCTCCTCTCCCCCAGGGAGCACAGCCTTCCCTCCTGCTCCTCCTCCTCCTCCTCTCCCCCAGGGAGCACAGCCTTCCCTCCTGCTCCTCCTCCTCCTCCTCCAGGGAGCACAGCCTTCCCTCCTGCTCCTCCTCCTCCTCCTCCTCTCCCCCAGGGAGCACAGCCTTCCCTCCTGCTCCTCCTCCTCCTCCTCCAGGGAGCACAGCCTTCCCTCCTGCTCCTCCTCCTCCTCCTCCTCTCCCCCAGGGAGCACAGCCTTCCCTCCTGCTCCTCCTCCTCCTCTCCCCCAGGGAGCACAGCCTTCCCTCCTGCTCCTCCTCCTCCTCCTCCTCCTCCTCTCCCCCAGGGAGCACAGCCTTCCCTCCTGCTCCTCCTCCTCTCCCCCAGGGAGCACAGCCTTCCCTCCTGCTCCTCCTCTCCCCCAGGGAGCACAGCCTTCCCTCCTGCTCCTCCTCCTCCTCCAGGGAGCACAGCCTTCCCTCCTGCTCCTCCTCCTCCTCCTCTCCCCCAGGGAGCACAGCCTTCCCTCCTGCTCCTCCTCCTCCTCCTCCTCCAGGGAGCACAGCCTTCCCTCCTGCTCCTCCTCCTCCTCCTCTCCCCCAGGGAGCACAGCCTTCCCTCCTGCTCCTCCTCCTCCTCTCCCCCAGGGAGCACAGCCTTCCCTCCTGCTCCTCCTCCTCCTCCTCTCCCCCAGGGAGCACAGCCTTCCCTCCTGCTCCTCCTCCTCCTCCTCTCCCCCAGGGAGCACAGCCTTCCCTCCTGCTCCTCCTCCTCCTCCTCTCCCCCAGGGAGCACAGCCTTCCCTCCTGCTCCTCCTCCTCCTCCTCCTCCTCCTCTCCCCCAGGGAGCACAGCCTTCCCTCCTGCTCCTCCTCCTCCTCTCCCCCAGGGAGCACAGCCTTCCCTCCTGCTCCTCCTCCTCCTCCTCCTCTCCCCCAGGGAGCACAGCCTTCCCTCCTGCTCCTCCTCCTCCTCCTCTCCCCCAGGGAGCACAGCCTTCCCTCCTGCTCCTCCTCCTCCTCCTCCTCCTCTCCCCCAGGGAGCACAGCCTTCCCTCCTCCTCCTCCTCCTCTCCCCCAGGGAGCACAGCCTTCCCTCCTGCTCCTCCTCCTCCTCTCCCCCAGGGAGCACAGCCTTCCCTCCTGCTCCTCCTCCTCCTCCTCTCCCTCAGGGAGCACAGCCTTCCCTCCTGCTCCTCCTCCTCCTCCTCTCCCCCAGGGAGCACAGCCTTCCCTCCTGCTCCTCCTCCTCCTCCTCTCCCCCAGGGAGCACAGCCTTCCCTCCTGCTCCTCCTCCTCCTCCTCCTCCTCTCCCCCAGGGAGCACAGCCTTCCCTCCTGCTCCTCCTCCTCCTCCTCTCCCCCAGGGAGCACAGCCTTCCCTCCTGCTCCTCCTCCTCCTCCTCCTCTCCCCCAGGGAGCACAGCCTTCCCTCCTGCTCCTCCTCCTCCTCCTCCTCTCCCCCAGGGAGCACAGCCTTCCCTCCTGCTCCTCCTCCTCCTCCTCCTCTCCCCCAGGGAGCACAGCCTTCCCTCCTGCTCCTCCTCCTCCTCCTCTCCCCCAGGGAGCACAGCCTTCCCTCCTGCTCCTCCTCCTCCTCCTCTCCCCCAGGGAGCACAGCCTTCCCTCCTGCTCCTCCTCCTCCTCTCCCCCAGGGAGCACAGCCTTCCCTCCTGCTCCTCCTCCTCCTCCTCCTCTCCCCCAGGGAGCACAGCCTTCCCTCCTGCTCCTCCTCCTCCTCCTCCTCTCCCCCAGGGAGCACAGCCTTCCCTCCTGCTCCTCCTCCTCCTCCTCCTCTCCCCCAGGGAGCACAGCCTTCCCTCCTGCTCCTCCTCCTCCTCCTCCTCTCCCCCAGGGAGCACAGCCTTCCCTCCTGCTCCTCCTCCTCCTCCTCCTCTCCCCCAGGGAGCACAGCCTTCCCTCCTGCTCCTCCTCCTCCTCCTCCTCTCCCCCAGGGAGCACAGCCTTCCCTCCTGCTCCTCCTCCTCCTCCTCCTCTCCCCCAGGGAGCACAGCCTTCCCTCCTGCTCCTCCTCCTCCTCTCCCCCAGGGAGCACAGCCTTCCCTCCTGCTCCTCCTCCTCCTCTCCCCCAGGGAGCACAGCCTTCCCTCCTGCTCCTCCTCCTCCTCCTCCTCTCCCCCAGGGAGCACAGCCTTCCCTCCTGCTCCTCCTCCTCCTCTCCCCCAGGGAGCACAGCCTTCCCTCCTGCTCCTCCTCCTCCTCCTCCTCTCCCCCAGGGAGCACAGCCTTCCCTCCTGCTCCTCCTCCTCCTCCTCCTCTCCCCCAGGGAGCACAGCCTTCCCTCCTGCTCCTCCTCCTCCTCCTCCTCTCCCCCAGGGAGCACAGCCTTCCCTCCTGCTCCTCCTCCTCCTCCTCCTCTCCCCCAGGGAGCACAGCCTTCCCTCCTGCTCCTCCTCCTCCTCCTCCTCTCCCCCAGGGAGCACAGCCTTCCCTCCTGCTCCTCCTCCTCCTCCTCTCCCCCAGGGAGCACAGCCTTCCCTCCTGCTCCTCCTCCTCCTCCTCTCCCCCAGGGAGCACAGCCTTCCCTCCTGCTCCTCCTCTCCCCCAGGGAGCACAGCCTTCCCTCCTGCTCCTCCTCCTCCTCCTCTCCCCCAGGGAGCACAGCCTTCCCTCCTGCTCCTCCTCTCCCCCAGGGAGCACAGCCTTCCCTCCTGCTCCTCCTCCTCCTCCTCTCCCCCAGGGAGCACAGCCTTCCCTCCTGCTCCTCCTCCTCCTCCTCTCCCCCAGGGAGCACAGCCTTCCCTCCTGCTCCTCCTCCTCCTCCTCTCCCCCAGGGAGCACAGCCTTCCCTCCTGCTCCTCCTCCTCTCCCCCAGGGAGCACAGCCTTCCCTCCTGCTCCTCCTCCTCCTCCTCTCCCCCAGGGAGCACAGCCTTCCCTCCTGCTCCTCCTCCTCCTCCTCCTCCTCCTCTCCCCCAGGGAGCACAGCCTTCCCTCCTGCTCCTCCTCCTCCTCTCCCCCAGGGAGCACAGCCTTCCCTCTTCCTCCTCCTCTCCCCCAGGGAGCACAGCCTTCCCTCTTCTTCCTCCTCCTCTCCCCCAGGGAGCACAGCCTTCCCTCTTCTTCCTCCTCCTCTCCCCCAGGGAGCACAGCCTTCCCTCTTCCTCCTCCTCTCCCCCAGGGAGCACAGCCTTCCCTCCTCCTCCTCCTCCTCTCCCCCAGGGAGCACAGCCTTCCCTCTTGCTCCTCCTCTCCCCCAGGGAGCACAGCCTTCCCTCCTCCTCCTCTCCCCCAGGGAGCACAGCCTTCCCTCCTGCTCCTCCTCCTCTCCCCCAGGGAGCACAGCCTTCCCTCCTGCTCCTCCTCCTCTCCCCCAGGGAGCACAGCCTTCCCTCCTGCTCCTCCTCCTCTCCCCCAGGGAGCACAGCCTTCCCTCCTCCTCCTCCTCCTCCTCTCCCCCAGGGAGCACAGCCTTCCCTCCTGCTCCTCCTCCTCCTCCTCTCCCCCAGGGAGCACAGCCTTCCCTCCTGCTCCTCCTCCTCTCCCCCAGGGAGCACAGCCTTCCCTCCTGCTCCTCCTCCTCTCCCCCAGGGAGCACAGCCTTCCCTCCTGCTCCTCCTCCTCTCCCCCAGGGAGCACAGCCTTCCCTCCTGCTCCTCCTCCTCTCCCCCAGGGAGCACAGCCTTCCCTCCTGCTCCTCCTCCTCCTCCTCTCCCCCAGGGAGCACAGCCTTCCCTCCTGCTCCTCCTCCTCCTCCTCTCCCCCAGGGAGCACAGCCTTCCCTCCTGCTCCTCCTCCTCTCCCCCAGGGAGCACAGCCTTCCCTCCTCCTCCTCTCCCCCAGGGAGCACAGCCTTCCCTCCTCCTCCTCTCCCCCAGGGAGCACAGCCTTCCCTCCTCCTCCTCCTCTCCCCCAGGGAGCACAGCCTTCCCTCCTCCTCCTCTCCCCCAGGGAGCACAGCCTTCCCTCCTCCCCAGGGAACAGAGCTTCTACCTGCAAGACCCAGCAGCACCCATCACCAGATCTATCTCTCACCGAACTCGATGAAGGAGTATGGCCGGATGGCGGCGTTGATGTGACCCATCTCGTAGGTGCTGATAAACTCTCTCTGCAGCTCGTCCAGGAAGCAGAAGGCGAGGACGCCGGAGTAATGCTCCGAACACAACATCATGTAGCTGACGCCCAGCGAGCTGATGAAGCTGCAACAACACGAAGCATCGCTGGTGAATCACAGTGATCTGCGGCCCGAGGAGAAGGTGCTAAACTACAACTCCCAGCATGCCCTGACCAACGCACACTGGGGGGTGCAGATGGGAGACCACCAATATAAATGCACGGCTGCTCTTACACACCAGGAGTTAGTCAGTGACCATAAGCCGATCAGGGGTCCCTTGCTGCCGCTTTCTGACCGTGGCCACGACCGCAGTCACTTGGCCGTGTTCCTTAGACTTGAATATGAGGCCACGGCGCCAGTCAGCGCACGGGAAAGGAGAACCCCTATGTGACGCTCGGTGGGGCCCTACACGGGGCCTGACATCTATTACACGTTGGTCTGGGATAAAGCCGGACCCTGCCGCAGATCTGCACGAGCCCCTCACTCCGGGGACGACTTCTGCGCAGGATCTGTATAAATAAGGTTTCATATCATCATAAACCCAAGTAGAGGTTTCTGCTGTGGGTGAAGACGGAGGCACAAACCTCATTCACCTGCATGGGATCACTTCCATCATCTCTTATGAGACATGTGGCCCCTGGTGGCTGCAGGATCTGGGGCCCCGGCCGCATGCAGAGCTTGCAGCAGCGGGCTACTCACTGGACATGGTGCGGACCCCTCTTCATGGTGCAGCGGTCCGGGAGCTGCTCTAGTTTTCGGGACAGCACCTTCAGGTATTTCTTGGTCTCCTGCACGGACATGTTCTGCTCGTGGTCAGTGGAGGCCGATAGTGGGAGTCCATCCCTTACTCGGACCACGGAGGCAAACAGAATGACGGACATTTCCAACAGAGTGAGGTCTGTAAGGACAGAGAAAGAGCGCAGAGGGTTAACATTTGCAGGTCACATGACAGGGGACACTAAATTCATAACCCGCAGTCATGTGACGAATGACATGACCCAGACCGCTACAACAGAGTGACATCACTGACCGCAGGGGTGAGCCCACATATCACACTGCCTCTGTGGCCGGACCCTCAGGGTTTGGGGCCCCAACTATCTCTGCTCCTAGAATGGATATAAGATGTATGTTAAAAAGAATAAAAAGTAACAAAAACGCTGAGTCTGTTACAACAGGAGTGAGAGCACCCGGAGCAGCGCTCACATACTGCAGCTAACGGGGAATCTGCCCTAGTCTGACAGCGCCCCCTAGAGATATGTACTCCCCGATACCAGCCATTACTGGGGAGGAGACTGTAGGACAGGAGACTACAATCTATTACTCCCTGTTATCAGCCATTACTGGGGAGGAGACTGTAGGACAGGAGACTACAATCTATTACTCCCCGTTATCAGCCATTACTGGAGGAGGAGACTGTAGGACAGGAGACTACAATCTATTACTCCCTGTTATCAGCCATTACTGGGGAGGAGACTGTAGGACAGGAGACTACAATCTATTACTCCCCGTTATCAGCCATTACTGGGGGAGGAGACTGTAGGACGGGAGACTACAATCTATTACTCCCTGTTATCAGCCATTACTGGGGAGGAGACTGTAGGACAGGAGACTACAATCTATTACTCCCCGTTATCAGCCATTACTGGGGGAGGAGACTGTAGGACAGGAGACTACAATCTATTACTCCCCGTTATCAGCCATTACTGGGGAGGAGACTGTAGGACAGGAGACTACAATCTATTACTCCCCGTTATCAGCCATTACTGGGGGAGGAGACTGTAGGACGGGAGACTACAATCTATTACTCCCCGTTATCAGCCATTACTGGAGGAGGAGACTGTAGGACAGGAGACTACAATCTATTACTCCCCGTTATCAGCCATTACTGGAGGAGGAGACTGTAGGACAGGAGACTACAATCTATTACTCCCCGTTATCAGCCATTACTGGGGAGGAGACTGTAGGACAGGAGACTACAATCTATTACTCCCTGTTATCAGCCATTACTGGGGGAGGAGACTGTAGGACAGGAGACTACAATCTATTACTCCCCGTTATCAGCCATTACTGGGGGAGGAGACTGTAGGACAGGAAACTACAATCTATTACTCCCTGTTATCAGCCATTACTGGGGGAGGAGACTGTAGGGCAGGAGACTACAATCTATTACTCCCTGTTATCAGCAATTACTGGGGGAGGAGACTGTAGGACAGGAGACTACAATCTATTACTCCCTGTTATCAGCCATTACTGGAGGAGGAGACTGTAGGACAGGAGACTACAATCTATTACTCCCCGTTATCAGCCATTACTGGAGGAGGAGACTGTAGGACAGGAGACTACAATCTATTACTCCCCGTTATCAGCCATTACTGGGGGAGGAGACTGTAGGACAGGAGACTACAATCTATTACTCCCTGTTATCAGCCATTACTGGGGAGGAGACTGTAGGACAGGAGACTACAATCTATTACTCCCCGTTATCAGCCATTACTGGGGAGGAGACTGTAGGACAGGAGACTACAATCTATTACTCCCCGTTATCAGCCATTACTGGGGGAGGAGACTGTAGGACAGGAAACTACAATCTATTACTCCCTGTTATCAGCCATTACTGGAGGAGGAGACTGTAGGACAGGAGACTACAATCTATTATTCCCTGTTATCAGCCATTACTGGGGGAGGAGACTGTAGGACAGGAGACTACAATCTATTACTCCCCGTTATCAGCCATTACTGGGGGAGGAGACTGTAGGACAGGAAACTACAATCTATTACTCCCTGTTATCAGCCATTACTGGAGGAGGAGACTGTAGGACAGGAGACTACAATCTATTACTCCCCGTTATCAGCCATTACTGGGGAGGAGACTGTAGGACAGGAGACTACAATCTATTACTCCTCGTTATCAGCCATTACTGGGGAGGAGACTGTAGGACAGGAGACTACAATCTATTACTCCCCGTTATCAGCCATTACTGGAGGAGGAGACTGTAGGACAGGAGACTACAATCTATTACTCCCCGTTATCAGCCATTACTGGGGGAGGAGACTGTAGGACAGGAGACTACAATCTATTACTCCCTGTTATCAGCCATTACTGGGGAGGAGACTGTAGGACAGGTGCCCACAATCAGTCACACTCTGCTGAGAGCAGCACCTGTCTTGTGAGCTCCAGGACTTCCAGGAGGAGGCCCAGAGTCTGCCTCTCTTCTCCCCAGGGAGAGGCAGGCTTCCTGGGAGCCAGGCATGGCTTCCCAGGCTTCTGTTCCCCGGTCTGTGCCGGCGGGGGACAGAGAGCAGCAGCAACCGGCCCAGGAGGGCGTGAGGAGATCTGGTCGGATGAGAAAGACCGTACCCACCTACTCCAACCCCGAGACGGCTCATCGTCCGCCCAGAGAGGGAGACAGGGGCACCCCAGGCCCCAGGAAGAAGAGCCCAGCAACATCATGGGGCGAGATGACCTCCAGCGAGTCCACGAGCTCCTTCTCCTCCCGAGTGGTCGCCATGTTGCGAGAGTACGAGGACGCCGGCAAAGCACTGACCGGGCTGAAGGAGCAGCTGCGGGAGGCACAGATCCTGAACACCCGTGCCTCTAACAAGGAAAGACCCGCGACCTCCCAGAGGTTTAAAGCCCTCAGAGATGAGGTGGTCCGGTTAGTGCTCCTCCGGGAGGGGATTGAGAAAAGCGCAGGTCCCTTCCTGGAGAGGTTTAAGAACCAGCGGCGGTTCTCTGAAATGAAGGGGTTAAATACCTCGGGAGAACTGCCAGCCGGCGTCCTAAGCGAGGAGGATGAGGACGACGAAGTCGTGGCTGGAGTCTCTCGTGCTGGAACAAGCCGGGAGAAAGAGTCGCAGAGCCAGCAAGGAAGCGGCCTCCCGGCACGGCAGAGGACTCCGACAACCCATGCTGGAGTGTCAGCGGAGGAGTGCGGTCTGTTGAGGGAGATCAGAGAGCTGGAGTCTCCTGTGGACCTGACCAGATTCTCCTTCGGGGAGGACGAGCCAGCAGAGGAGACCAAAAAGAGGAGGAAGACAAAAAAGATGACACAGGAGGTGGTGAGTTACAAATATGTACCAATGTCTGATGTTACACCTACCACCTCCTGTGTAAACCCCACCAAACCTAAAAGCACGGGCTCTGCAGTGGGTTCGGGGCATAGGCAAGGTGGGGAGAGGAGGAGGACGTCCGGCAATGCTGCCGTCTGTGCGGGGAACAGTGCAGGGGGTGAGGCTGTGGAGGTACTCACGGCGCCGGACATAGGGGACCCCGTGGAGTTTCCCTCCCTGCTGCGGCTAAGCCGGTTATCACCGGGGCCGAGGAGAGCGGGGGGGATGTCCACGCCGTTGCGAAAGGGGGACGGTGTGGGCAGACTCCATCCCTGCTCACTGCAGCTGAGCCGGCCAACGCTGAGGCTGTGGGGGGCAGGACCGAGGAGCATGGTGCGGCGAAAGGGGGGCGCACTGTTGTGACAGGGGCGCAGTGCGCCTCAACAGAGGAGAGGAGGCGCGCAGCTGAGACAGAGCCACGGGAAAAAAAGAAATACACAGCAAAAGCAGGGAACATTATCAGCAAGGAACACTGTGCGCTCTGCCGTGATGGGGGGACAGCATGCCCCTAAACGTGATACCAGCACCCCGAAGTCTGTGGCTACAGGGCAGGCAGCCCAGAACAATAAGGGGCACAGTGCTCCAAAAGAACTGCACAATATCAGCACTGAGCTAATGAAAACGGGTGTGGTGCTGCACCGCTCCCCCGACCCAGCAGGTGTGAGTGCAGAGACTGCAGACACAAGGGAGGAGGGAATGGAGGTGACTGTGGAAGGTGCAGAGAACAGTGGTAATGGGGTGAATGATGGGAGTAGTAGTGGAGTGAATAATGGGAGTTGTGGTGCCGCAAACGTTGGGAGTATTGGTGGAGTAAATGATGGGAGTACTGCTGGAGTGAATGGTGTGAATAGTGGTGGAGTGAATGATGGGACAGGTGGTGGAGTGAATGATAGGAGATGTGGTGCCGCAAATGATGGGAGTACTGCTGGAGTGAATGGTGGGAATAGTGGTGGAGTGAATGATGGGACAGGTGGTGGAGTGAATGATGGGAGTTGTGGTGCCGCAAATGATGGGAGTATTGGTGGAGTGAATGAGGAGAGCAGCACTGGTGTTGGTGGAGGGGAAGTAGGTAGTGGTCCCACTGCCCCCCCAGCGGTGGCGAGGGCTTCAGCCCCTAGCTATTCGGGGGCTGTCACTGCTGGGGGTAGTAGTGCGCCCTTGTCTGGTGGCCCTGAGGACGGTGACTTGCAGCAGCGCTTCCTGGACGCCCTGAAGAAAGGGGAGAGTTCCATCAATGTAGAGGGGAGGGAGGTTGATCTGTCTTTCTGGATAGAGAGACACGGTCTTTCCGCCTTCCGAGATAGAGGGGCAGAGACTGTCTGGTCTCTGCCGACACCGGGGCAGAGGAGTAACCGTAGGAACGTGGCCCGTCTCCAGTGGGTAAGCAAGGATGCCTGTCCTGATCGGTCAAAGGTTGCTGAGCTCCTGCTGGGGATGGGCTTCGCGGCATACGACATCTTTGCCTTGATCCATCCCTATGGGACCTCCTACTTCGATGTCAGCTTCGTGAGACCGGAGGGCCTTGAGCTTTTTTGGTCTCGCCATGAGCTGGCTCGGGGTCGCCCCGAATGGCAAGGTTTCGTCCCTGTCGCAATATCCCGCCAGAACTCGGTCAGGAAGGTGACCGTTTTGACCAGTAACGAGTCACTTTCCTGCATGGACATCTCCACCTGGATTGGTCGATATGGCGACATCGTCGGCATTCCTGAGAAGACCCGCGACGACCATGGTATCTGGTCAGGGGCCTGGACCTTCATGGTGAAATTGAAGGTTTCAGGAAACACTGTTACCCATATACCTTCCTCTACATTTTTGGGGAGGGACAGGATCCTGATTTTCTACCAGGGGCAGCCTAAGGTCTGTCACAGGTGCGGCAGCCCCACACACTTCAGTGCGCAGTGTACCACCCAGAAGTGCGCACTGTGTGGGGACCTTGGCCATCTCGCTGCTACCTGTGGCAGGATTAGGTGTAACTTGTGTGGTGACCTCGGTCATCCATTCAGTCGCTGTCCGCGTTCCTTTGCCAATGCAGTCCTGAAAGCGGCGAGTGCGGGACAGGCGAAAGCCGGGACTAATCTTGCCGGTGAAGGGACCAGTAGGGGCGGAGGAGGCAGGGAACCGGTGAGGAGCAAGCTGCCGCCATCCAACATCAGGCGGCAGGAACAACGCCATGGGAACAGGGGGCAGGGAGTAATGACCCTAAACCCTGACCCAGGTACTTCACTTGCAGCTGAGGATCCTAAAGACAGCGAATTGAGTGAGGAAGTCAGGAGACTTGAAAGGGAGGAGCAGGCAGACGCCATGTCCTCCCAGGAACCCTCATCCGGTGACAGTCTGGATGAGGGAGAGGGGGAATGGTCACAACAAAGGAAAAAGAGTAACCGGAAAACAACCAAGGGCAGGAGTGGGTCCGGGTCTCGAGCCTCCGCTCTGGAGTGCGACCCCTCTGATTCTCTGGCCCTGATCCAGGTGCCATTGGAAGGTCCAGCCGCCCCCCCTCTGGTGGATCTCTCCAACCGGTTCGGGGCCCTCCAGGACTCCCCTGCAGAGGGGGAGGACAGGGGCCCGGAGCCGGAGGTAGCGGACAGGGATGTTGGGGCTCAGGGGGTCGCTGAGTCTTCTTCTCAGGGAGCAATTAAAGGGCCCTCTGGGGGGGGGGACTACCTCGGGACCACCAGACAAGGGCCAGAGTGTATGTAAGGAGAGAATGGATGAGTCTGTGTGTCTTAAGCGCACTAAAAGCTCATCATTGTCTGAGGAAGAGGGTGAAGCTGTTGGGGGTGGGAAGAAAAAGGCTATCTAATCCAATCAATCATGATGGCGGCACCCACACCGTTGACGCTGGCAACCATTAATGTTGCCAGCATAAAGTCAGAAGCGGCAAGGTACACGGCCTTTCATTTTCTCGGCCAACTTGATGCCGACATTTTGTTTTTGCAGGAGACCAGGTTGGCTGACCTATCAACCATGCATAAAGCAAGGAGGGAGTGGAGGCATGGGCCCTCCTACTGGTCTCTTGCGGCCGAGCCGTATAGCGGGGTGGCGGTCCTTTTTAAGACCGCAGCGGTTGAATGCAGACGATTAATTGAATTAGAAATGGGGAGATGCTTGATCCTAGATGTCTCCATGGGGGGACAGGAGCTTCGGCTCATTAACATCTACGGTCCCCAATCCAAGTGGGACCGCAAATGTCTCTTCTTGAAGATCAAACCTTTCTTATTTTCAAGTCGGCAGGTGGTCTTTGGAGGGGATTTCAACAACGTCACGAGACCCTGTGATAGAGGAGGTTCTGGGGACCGGCTGACTTATGATTGCGTCGCGCTAAACAGGATAGTAAGTGAGGCACGCCTAGTGGATGTCCACATCCGGCACAACACAGGCAGCACGGGATTCACCTTTTTTAGAGGTAGTCAGTGCAGGTCTAGGATAGATAGGTTTTATTTGAAGGAGGAAGCCGTCTCCTCGCCGTTGTCGGTTGTGGAGGTGGAGTTCTCCGACCACTGTTTGATTATGTTTTCTCTGAACGTTACAGAGACTCCTAGGATGGGAAGAGGTTATTGGAAGCTGAATTCATCACTCCTTGAGGAAGAAGCTGTAAGACGGTCTTTTGAGGATTTTCTTCAGAGCCAGGTACCGCTGCTGGGCCTAAGTAACACTAAGTCAGAGTGGTGGGAGATGTTCAAACATCGGGTGGCGAAATTCTTCCGGCAACTCTCGAACCTCAGAAGCCTGAACAGGGATCGCCTGTATCAGAGCCTGAGGAGGAGACTCGAGCATCTTGTCTCGACTGGAGGTAGCCGCGAGGAGATCTCCGGTGTGAAGTCCTTGCTGAAGAGGTGTCAGTACGATAGGCACGCATCTTTGGTTTTTGAGAGGGACTACGGGAAGTACTACTCGCCCGACCCTTACAGAAGCTGCAAGATGTCAGTGAATAGTAAGATAGTGACGGGGCTGATGGACAGTACGGGATCCTTGAAGAGGTCCAGATCAGGGATCTTGGAGGTCGTCAGTTCATACTACTCACACCTCTTGGGAAGGAGGGAACTGGATCGTGACAGGATGTCGGCTTTCCTGGCTGAAGCTGTTCCGGAGCCAGGGGCTGACCTCTCGCTGGACGTTTTGGCAGAAGCGATAAAAGAAGAGGAAGTGAGACTGGCGATCGATGGGCTCAGGCCCAAAAAATCACCAGGTCCGGATGGCTTAACATCCGAGTTCTTTAGGACCTTTAGGGACTCCTTGGTTCCCCTCTTGACTCAGGTGTTTAATGAGTGTCTCTCCTCGGGCACCCTGCCGAGATCATTAAGGAGGTCAGCTTTGATCATTTTGTCAAAGGGTAAGGATCCGTCACGCATTGAGAATTGGCGTCCCATAGCACTTCTCAATGTGGACAGGAAGGTTTTGGCTAAGATACTTTTCAACAGGCTGGTGAAGTTTGCGCCGCGGCTGCTTTCAGAGGCTCAGAACTGTTGCGTTCCTGGCCGTAGCACTTTCAGTGCTGTTCTGGGTGTCCGAGAGGCCGTGGAGCAAGGCAGGGCGGGCCTTTGGAAGGGGTTCCTGCTGACCCTGGATCAGGCAAAGGCTTTTGAACGGGTTGACCACGAGTACCTCTGGTCCACTCTTTTGAGGTACGGTCTGCCTGGGGGGTTTGTGGACTGGCTTAAGACCTTATACGCTGGGGCTGAGACTTTCCCTCTGGTAAATGGGTGGATTGGACAACCTTTCGGGGTAGGATCTGGTGTCCGTCAGGGCTGCCCTCTTAGCCCATTGCTGTACGCGTTTGCGATCGATCCCTTCCTCAGAAGGATCGAGTGTGGACCGTTGGCGGGGGTGGGGATGGGCGGGGTGGCGCCAGAGGCTATCCTGAGGGTAGTGGCCTACGCGGACGATGTCACCGTTTTTGTTTCTTCGCGAGAGGAGGCGATGGTGGTGATGTCAGAAGTGGAGAGCTACTCGGAGGCTTCCGGGTCCAAGGTCAACCAGGGCAAGTGTGAGAGTCTCTGGCTGGGAGGCGGGGATCCCGGGTTTGATCTTCCGGACACCCTCCCCGAACCCCAAGAACACGCCAAAGTCCTAGGCATCGAATTTGGTCAGGGTGATTACCCCACGAAAAACTGGGAAGGCAGAATCAAAGGTGTCGCTCAAAAAGTGGACCAATGGAAGGGTTGGTCTTTGACCCTGAGGGAAAGGGTTGGCCTGTGCAAAGCTTTCCTGCTCCCCTTACTAATCTACCTGGGCAGCGTCTGTGTCTTGCCAGAGCCTCTCTGGACTCGGGTCTACAGTCTGTTCTTTCAGATGTTATGGGGGAATAGACTGAACCTAGTCAAGCGGGAGGTCACTTACCGCACGAGGAGACTAGGGGGGTTGAATATGGTGAACCCCGTGGTGTTCCTAGTGAACACCTTTTTGAAGGTCAACGTCGCAAACCTCTGGAAAGAGAGGGCTCCTCCGTGGGTATTCTCCTGCAAGGGATGGTTTCAGCCTTTCTTCCAGGAATGGGAGACAGGGGGAAGATTGAAGGATCTTCGCACACCGCATGGGCATCTCCCGGCTTATGTTACCCCGGTTCTGAAGATGATGCGCCGGTGGGGTCTGGGAATGTGGGAGGTGAGGTCCCTACCGAGGAAACTCCTCGACATGCGGGTCTTGCTTTCGCATTTTCAGAGTCCATTGGTCCTCAAGGACTGCCCAAGTCGGGATCTAGAGGTTGGGTTGAGTTTGTTAAATTCTAATAGGATCCCCAAGAAGTACTGGGACTTGACTTGGCGCTGCTTCCAAGGTAAGTTGTATGTGAGGGACAATCTGAAGTACAGGAGCTCCGAGGACAGGAATTGCCCCCGTGAGGCTTGTGCTAACATGCTGGAAAGCATGGAGCACTTCCTGCTTCATTGTCCCTTTAATACAGAGGTGTACAACAGGGTGGGAGCTTCCATTGGTTGGCCGCGGCTGGCTACTCTGTCCTATGCCGAGTGGGCCTATGGAGCGTTCGGAGACCTCGGGAGAAGGGACAGAGTCACTTTATTTATAGTCAGCGCAGTGGTCAGGTACTTCACGTGGAACGCACGAGTTTTAGTTTCGACGCAGAGTAAAATCCTCCGTGTAGACGAAGTTTATAGCAGCATCCTAGGTGCCCTGGTGAAGGTCCATTCTCTGGAGTATGAAAGACTGGGTGCCCGGAGGGCGGCCCATCTCTGGAGGGGTTTCTCCTTCGGGGTGCCTTAGTCCGTTAGTACTCCTATATCCTGGTGGTGGGCTGATGCCTTTTCACTCTAGAGTTTTGTTTTGAATTTCAGTCTCCTGAATAGAAGGTTTGCAAGCATCGAACTTGAGCCTTAAGTGGTGAGTACGTAGGTTATGTTCTGTAATGTTGGTTTATGTATATATTGTATATAGCGTAAAGTATGTATTGTATATATTGTGTATAATAGAGGGTCTTAGTTAGGTTGGGTGGGGGGATGGGGGGTTTTCAACAGCGGTGATAAGAGACTGATCTGGCCTGGTCCAGGCCCCGCCTGGGGAAAAACTTTGGGGCCTGATCCTAGCTCGGAGAAATCCTGAACTTTGTGGCCAGAGCTGGATCAGGGGTGGTGGGATAGTTAGAGTAGATGTGTGTTTTATATATAGTGTATAAAAAAAAAAAAAAAAAAATCCCAAAAAAAAGGAAAAAAAAAAAAAAATAAATAAAATAAAAGGAAAAATATATACATTTTGTTAATTTTGTATACTATGTTTGTAATTAGGTTTGTCGTAAGTGTGAATGTGGCGGTGTAAGGGGGAGGCTGTGAGGTAAGGCAGTGGGACCAGAGGGTATTAGGTGTGTCTTGTACAATATTCGGACTGGTGTCATATGTTTATATTGTATATAGTGTATATAGTATTGTATATAGGACGGTGTAAATGTAGTTCAGGGTTGTATATAATAGTGTGAATGGAGCTGGGTCGGGGGTTTTACATGATTTTATTTATTTATTATTTTAAGGGGGTACTGGTGTGATTATTGTAATTTTGTTCCTTTTTCGTTTTTTTTTTTTTTTTTTTTTTGTTTCTTTAATTTAATTTTCTTTTCCCGTTTTGTAGGTCGAGAATTTCCCTTATTGTTTCCATTTCTGGTTTATTTCTTTGTGTTTGTGTCTGATTTTGTCATATTGTTTCTGATTGGAGTTTTTGTTCTATGTTTGTTCTGTTGTGTTCTATTTTGTAACGTCGTGAAGGATTTTATAATAATAAAAAAGACCTACAATCTATTACTCCCTGTTATCAGCCATTACTGGGGAGGAGACTGTAGGACGGGAGACTACAATCTATTACTCCCTGTTATCAGCCATTACTGGGGAGGAGACTGTAGGACGGGAGACTACAATCTATTACTCCCCGTTATCAGCCATTACTGGGGGAGGAGACTGTAGGACAGGAGACTACAATCTATTACTCCCCGTTATCAGCCATTACTGGGGAGGAGACTGTAGGACAGGAGACTACAATCTATTACTCCCCGTTATCAGCCATTTCAGGCCTGGTGGATGCTGAGTGCAGTTTATGATGCTCCATGTCCCCTGCGATCACTACTTTCTAACCTGCAGGTACAACGCCCATCCTCCTCCTCCTCAGTGATGGATTTGCTCGATCATTACTCTCCGCTACACATGAAATATGGCGCAGTAAATGGCTCTTCTATATTCTGTGATTTTGGCTGAAGATACGACTTTATCTGGTGAAATCTCTGCTCATCTTGTTGCAGTTTCCATTAATGCGACATTAATAACCCAAACTCCTCCACAGAAGACGATTTAATGAACTGCGGAAAAGTTTGAAAAAAAATAATAAAAAAAATGCAAGATGTTGAAGGAAAAAAAAAGCTGCTGTGGGCAGAACAGCGATGGCGAGCGAATGACTTACAGAGCGAAAGTGTGGCAGATGTTTAGAGATCGGTCCTAGGTAGAAAGCAGCAGGGGGGGGGTACAGAGAACTCGTCTGCTGAGTGGGGGTCTCTGATGAGTGGCGCAAAAAGTCGGGTCTCCGCTGCTTCTCCGCCGCAGCCCAGAGACGTCACGGCGAAGCTCTGCAGCTTTCTAATGCCCTTCATCATTCAGTTACTCAATAGTTTAAGTTTTCTGCTTGCTGTCACTGAATGGAAGCATTTTTTTGCTCACATCCAAAAGTGGAAAACCTGTCCAGACCTACGACTTCTCACTGCTGAGGATTTGTTACCATTGTATCCGGTCTGGTCAATCCTCGGTGAGACGTTCCGCTGAGTGCTACGCTCTGCGGCCGAAGCTCGGGGGATATTGTACTGCAAAGTTTCGGGGGCTTTTGCTGTGCAGCGGGGGACGGGAGCTGCCGCAGATACTAAAGTTCCATCAGGGGAGACTTCGGAGCAGCAGCAATCTGCCTCGCCTACTGCTGTGGAACTACAGCTTCCAGCATGCCCTGATCTCAGGAACCCGCCGCTTATTCCCAGCTGGAGAAGAACAGATTGCTTGTGCCTGCAGAGCATGCAACGTACCTGCCGGGACGATGATCAGCGGCCTCCAGCCATCACCGCAGCAATGGAGAAGCCATGAAAGTAATTCTACCTGATGACCCAGCAGCACGATCCACAGACACCGGTTTTGGGGGCTTCTGTCCCCGCGCACAGCCTGTCTGTACAAGCGGCGGGCACGATGAGGGTGGTGCAGTCCCTGTGCCGGGCCTGACGGGGGGTGGTGCAGTCCCTGTGCCGGGCCTGACGGGGGGTGGTGCAGTCCCTGTGCCGGGCCTGACGGGGGGTGGTGCAGTCTCTGTGCCGGGCCTGACGGGGGGTGGTGCAGTCCCTGTGCCGGGCCTGACGGGGGGTGGTGCAGTCCCTGTGCCGGGCCTGACGGGGGGTGGTGCAGTCCCTGTGCCGGGCCTGACGGGGGGTGGTGCAGTCCCTGTGCCGGGCCTGACGGGGGGTGGTGCAGTCCCTGTGCCGGGCCTGACGGGGGGTGGTGCAGTCCCTGTGCCGGGCCTGACGGGGGGTGGTGCAGTCCCTGTGCCGGGCCTGACGGGGGGTGGTGCAGTCCCTGTGCCGGGCCTGACGGGGGGTGGTGCAGTCCCTGTGCCGGGCCTGACGGGGGGTGGTGCAGTCCCTGTGCCGGGCCTGACGGGGGGTGGTGCAGTCCCTGTGCCGGGCCTGACGGGGGGTGGTGCAGTCCCTGTGCCGGGCCTGACGGGGGGTGGTGCAGTCCCTGTGCCGGGCCTGACGGGGGGTGGTGCAGTCCCTGTGCCGGGCCTGACGGGGGGTGGTGCAGTCCCTGTGCCGGGCCTGACGGGGGGTGGTGCAGTCCCTGTGCCGGGCCTGACGGGGGGTGGTGCAGTCCCTGTGCCGGGCCTGACGGGGGGTGGTGCAGTCCCTGTGCCGGGCCTGACGGGGGTTGGTGCAGTCCCTGTGCCGGGCCTGACGGGGGGTGGTGCAGTCCCTGTGCCGGGCCTGACGGGGGTTGGTGCAGTCCCTGTGCCGGGCCTGACGGGGGGTGGTGCAGTCCCTGTGCCGGGCCTGACGGGGGTTGGTGCAGTCCCTGTGCCGGGCCTGACGGGGGGTGGTGCAGTCTCTGTGCCGGGCCTGACGGGGGGTGGTGCAGTCCCTGTGCCGGGCCTGACGGGGGGTGGTGCAGTCTCTGTGCCGGGCCTGACGGGGGGTGGTGCAGTCCCTGTGCCGGGCCTGACGGGGGGTGGTGCAGTCCCTGTGCCGGGCCTGACGGGGGGTGGTGCAGTCTCTGTGCCGGGCCTGACGGGGGGTGGTGCAGTCCCTGTGCCGGGCCTGACGGGGGGTGGTGCAGTCCCTGTGCCGGGCCTGACGGGGGGTGGTGCAGTCCCTGTGCCGGGCCTGACGGGGGGTGGTGCAGTCCCTGTGCCGGGCCTGACGGGGGGTGGTGCAGTCTCTGTGCCGGGCCTGACGGGGGGTGGTGCAGTCCCTGTGCCGGGCCTGACGGGGGGTGGTGCAGTCCCTGTGCCGGGCCTGACGGGGGGTGGTGCAGTCCCTGTGCCGGGCCTGACGGGGGGTGGTGCAGTCCCTGTGCCGGGCCTGACGGGGGTTGGTGCAGTCCCTGTGCCGGGCCTGACGGGGGGTGGTGCAGTCTCTGTGCCGGGCCTGACGGGGGGTGGTGCAGTCCCTGTGCCGGGCCTGACGGGGGGTGGTGCAGTCCCTGTGCCGGGCCTGACGGGGGGTGGTGCAGTCCCTGTGCCGGGCCTGACGGGGGGTGGTGCAGTCTCTGTGCCGGGCCTGACGGGGGGTGGTGCAGTCCCTGTGCCGGGCCTGACGGGGGGTGGTGCAGTCCCTGTGCCGGGCCTGACGGGGGGTGGTGCAGTCCCTGTGCCGGGCCTGACGGGGGGTGGTGCAGTCCCTGTGCCGGGCCTGACGGGGGTTGGTGCAGTCCCTGTGCCGGGCCTGACGGGGGTTGGTGCAGTCCCTGTGCCGGGCCTGACGGGGGGTGGTGCAGTCCCTGTGCCGGGCCTGACGGGGGGTGGTGCAGTCCCTGTGCCGGGCCTGACGGGGGGTGGTGCAGTCCCTGTGCCGGGCCTGACGGGGGGTGGTGCAGTCTCTGTGCCGGGCCTGACGGGGGTCGCCCTCTGCCGCTGTTCACACCGTGCTCCTGTACTTGTCTCCCCCACGTGTCGCCGTCCTCTCACCTTCTCGGTCTCGTCTCTCTCCGGTCTCCGCCGCCGGTTCAGGCCTCTCTGTCTCGTATGTGACGTGTCCCGCCTGCTGCATGCTGGGAGCGGAGATGTTGGTCACCATGGCGACCGCGTCAGAGGACTGGGCACGTGGTCGTGTATTGATCACGTGGTTTCGGTCGTGCAGGATGGGAAACGCTTTACGGCAGATTCTGAGTTCTTTTTCAGCGCAATATAGAGGAGGCCGGTGACAGAGACGTCACCAGCGACTGATAGAGGCGCCACCAGCGACAGAGACGTCACCAGCGACTGATAGAGGCGCCACCAGCGACAGAGACGTCACCAGCGACTGATAGAGGCGCCACCAGCGACAGAGACGTCACCAGCGACTGATAGAGGCGCCACCAGCGACAGAGACGTCACCAGCGACTGACAGAGACGCCACCAGCCACTGACAGAGACGGCACCAGCCACTGACAGAGACGCCACCAGCCACTGACAGAGACGCCACCAGCCACTGATAGAGACGGCACCAGCGACAGAGACGGCACCAGCGACTGACAGAGACGGCACCAGCGACTGACAGAGACGGCACCAGCGACTGACAGAGACGGCACCAGCGACTGACAGAGACGGCACCAGCGACTGATAGAGACGGCACCAGCGACTGATAGAGACGGCACCAGCGACAGAGAGACGTCACCAGCGACTGACAGAGACGTCACCAGCGACTGACAGAGACGTCACCAGCGACTGACAGAGACGGCACCAGCGACTGACAGAGACGGCACCAGCGACTGACAGAGACGGCACCAGCGACTGACAGAGACGGCACCAGCGACTGACAGAGACGGCACCAGCGACTGATAGAGACGGCACCAGCGACTGATAGAGACGGCACCAGCGACAGAGAGACGTCACCAGCGACAGACGGCACCAGCGACTGACAGAGACGGCACCAGCGACTGACAGAGACGGCACCAGCGACTGACACGACAGAGAGACGGCACCAGCGACAGACGTCACCAGCGACTGACAGAGACGGCACCAGCGACTGACAGAGACGGCACCAGCGACTGATAGAGACGTCACTAGCGACTGATAGAGACGTCACCAGCGACTGAGAGACGTCACCAGCGACAGAGAGACGTCACCAGCAACTGATAGCGACGGCACCAGCGACTGAGAGAGACGTCACCAGCGACTGATAGAGACGTCACCAGTCCTCGGGAGAGACATCACCAGCTATAGAGACGTCACCAGCGACTGAGAGAGACGGCACCAGTCCTCGGGAGAGACGTCACCAGCGATGGAGGTAGCAACAGAGCACAGCGGGATAAAGCCTCCGTTCCTCCGAGGACGCTGCTGTCCTCCATGTTTTACACTTCAGCAGTTGGTAGTAAACGCCAATCACAAAGTCCATATGTGTAAAACTATAAATGCTTTGTTAGGTACAAATGACAGGTCTGGTAGACAAGGGTTAAAATGACACCCATGTTCAGTGTAACACACGGCGGAGCACATGGGCATATAACATGGCAGTATTTCTAGAAGATGTAAAGACACAAAAGGAGCAATCACAGTGCAAAAGCCGCTAACGGAGAACTAGTGACATGAGAAGAGAGCGCAGCGTGCGCACCCAGAGAGGAGAGAGCGCAGCGTGCGCCCCAGAGAGGAGAGAGCGCAGCGTGCGCACCCAGAGAGGAGAGCGCAGCGTGCGCACCCAGAGAGGAGAGCGCAGCGTGCGCACCCAGAGAGGAGAGAGCGCAGCGTGCGCACCCAGAGAGGAGAGAGCGCAGCGTGCGCACCCAGAGAGCACAGCGTGCAGGCCAGAGGAGAGAGTGCAGCGTGCACCCCAGAGAGGAGAGTGCAGCTATCCCAACGCATGCTCCGGATTCCTTCCATTACGCCCCCGCCGTGTTACACTGAACATGGGTGTCATTTGTATCTATTAAAGCATTTATAGTTTAACACATATGGACTTTGTGATTGTCCTTTTGGCGTTTTCGCCTCCTCCCCTTCTTCATTAGATGTAGACAATCAGTCCTCGTTTGGTCCAGCTCATATGGTAGGGACCGTGGGTATACATTCATCATCCATGGTGCCTCTCGGTTCTGGCATATTAATGCTGGTCATTAACACTGTTAGGAGTCAGAGTCCAAGGCCGCGCAGGGATCCTAGAGAAACAAGGAATCCCCTCAGGGGAAGCCCCCCAGCTTGAGCCATGCAGACAAGCAGCCAGACAACGGCGCTTTATTCACCTTTCCCAGGTCCATCGCTGCCTCTGATGTCACCCCAGTGCCTGGTGTTAAGCTGAGATACGGGGCGAGGCACGATGTCACTTGCAGGAGATACGGGGCGAGGAGCGATGTCACTTGCAGGAGATACGGGGCGAGGCGCGATGTCACTTGCAGGAGATACGGGGCGAGGCGCGAAGTCACTTGCAGGAGATACGGGGCGAGGCGCGATGTCACTTGCAGGAGATACGGGGAGAGGAGCGATGGCACTTGCAGGAGATACGGGGCGAGGCGCGATGTCACCACCAAAACTAAAAACAGCTAACAACAGTCAGAGACAGCACTAGATATGGGGGAAGGGGAGAAGAGCTCCATTTGTTTGTTTTTTTTAAAGGTAACAGCCAATTGGCAATGAAATGGACAACACCTTTAACGGTATGTGCCCATGATCTGTAGCTGCTGCATACTTGTGCAGCGTTCAAATGTTATAGCATAGTGGATGGGATGTCATGAAATCCCATATCCACTATGCGTGCAGACGGACATGTGGCGCATCTCTCCAGACCGCAGCATATCGATTTCTCTACTGGAGACGCTAGTCTCCGTAACAAATTACATGCGTAGAATGTATTGGACACGGTGAATCCGCACAGTTCAGTGATCAGTAGAGTCACCTGCGCCCAATAGACTGCAGCGATTTGGACGCAGCGGACATGCGCTTCCCCTTCCGGATTGTGTGCACCCGGCCTAACAGTCCAATACATTTCTCTGAACGTGTGGCAGCGATTTCCAGACCTTGTATTATCTGGATGCTGTTTTGTTTTTTTTCTCCTAAGTTCAGACATCGTAGAACCTAAACCGGGCCGAAGACACACAACGGGGAGGTATGAGGCGTAACCTTGGGGTCAAAACAAGCAGAATTTGGGTTGGGTCGTTTGTCAGTCCTGCGAGGTGCTGCTTGCTGTGGTTCTGTCCGGTTTGCTGAGGAGTACCGCTCTCCGCTGAGCCATTTCTGTGAAATCAGGTTCCGTTATTTCCTTTCATTATTCCTATTTACTGTTATTGCATTGTTTTGTTCCGATTTTGTATCTTCTATTATTTCTAAACACTGTTTTTCGGTGATTCCTTTGTATCCCCGTTCATACTGCACCAACACACACAAATGATACACCATTTGAAAGGTAAACTTGCTCCCTTCAGAAAGAAAACAGCCAAACAAACCACACATTCACCATTTTATCACTAAATACAGTTTAAACATTCATTTTCATAAACCTGAAGAAAGACACAATGACCTGCAGGTGGCACCTCAACCGGAAAACAATTTTTGGCCTCTACTTATCAAAACAATTTATTGTATTACCAATCTACATATATAAATACCTGTCTGTGTTCATCAGCTTATGAAATACATCTACATTTGACCAGCTTGCTTTTTCTGAAATTGCCTGCGCCCCCAACGACCAATGTGCGAAGATTTCGCACAGGCCAAGCTAGTCTTTGCGTATTTTTATAAACACTGCCAATTTTTTGGGATTCATTATATAAAATGTAGTAGTTCTGTTCCTCTTGCTCTGTAAACCACACCCTTACGCCATATGCTACCTGTAACAGGCGTCCAATCGGCCTATTCACAATTTATCAGCCTCAGACCGCTCATAGAATCGCACGGTTTGCAGTATCATCTCTACGCCAATGACACGTAATCTACCGATCTGGACCTGACATCACGTCCTTACTGACCAAAATCCCACAATGTCTGTCCGGTATTTTTTCTTTCTTCTCTGCTCGCTTTCTAAAACTGAACATGGACAAAACAGAATTCATCATCTTTCCCCAATTTCACTCTACTCCTCCACCAGACCTATCCATCAATGTCAGTGGCTGCTGACTTTCCCCAGTCCCGCATGCTCGGTGCCTCGGGGTGATCCTCGACTGCCCTCTCTTTCAAGACACATATCCAAGCCCTTGCCTCCTCCTTCCTGGATCCGTACATTCCTTGACCAAGAAACTGCAAAAACACTTGTGCATGCCCTT
Source organism: Dendrobates tinctorius (assembly GCF_039654945.1). NCBI lineage: Eukaryota > Metazoa > Chordata > Amphibia > Anura > Dendrobatidae > Dendrobates > Dendrobates tinctorius. The sequence goes on from NW_027361810.1 coordinate 853,747, forward strand.
CATCATCTCCCGCCTCAACTATTGCAACCTCCTTCTCTCTGGTCTCCCCTCTTGCACCACTCAAACTATCCTAAACTCTGCTGCCCGACTAATCCACCTGTCTCCCCGCTATTCCCCAGCCTCTCCTCTCTGCCAAGCCCTTTACTGGCTTCCTATTGTCCAGAGGCTCCAGTTCAAAACCCTAACCATGACATACAAAGCCATCCACAACCTGAGTCCTCCATACATCTGTGTCCTCGTCTCCCGGTACTTACCTGCACACAACCTCCGATCATCACAAGATTTCCTTCTCTACTCCCCCCTCATCTCTTCTTCCCACAATCGCATACAAGATTTCTCCCGTGCTTCCCCCCCTACTCTGGAACTCTCTACCAAAACATATCAGACTCTCGCCTACCAGGAAATCCTTCAAAAGGAACCTGAAGACCGACCTCTTCCGACAAGCAACAACCTGCAGTAACCACCGATCCACCAAACCGCTGCACGACCAGCTCTACCCTCTCCTTCTGTATCCTCACCCATCCCCTGTAGACTGAGTCCTCACGGGCAGGGTCCTCTCCTCCTGTACTTGTGTCCGACTTGTATTGCTCATGTTTATTGTACTTGTCTATATTTGCCCCTTTTTCACATGTAAAGCGCCATGGAATAAATGGAGCTATAATAATCAGCGAGTGGTTGTTTTGGTTATTGTGGAGCTGGCAGTGACCGCCCCGGGGAGTGTATATATATTCCATGCGTTGGCAGTGTATATGCCATACACTCACTGTGAGTCCCCAATACCCGACCTAGTTGTGGAAGCAGCCACCGCCTCGTCCTTCACTCCTCAGACAATTGTGTAATTGTCCACACGACTGGAGGCAGCGGAGTTGCGCCCCTCTGACAGAGTGGTAACAGTGGTGAGATCTGCGTGACCCCCTGGTGTCCTCCTCGACAGGCACCTGTGTCATGTCCCGATTATGCAGGATGGGGGCAGATTGTGCAACAGATCCCAGGGTCTCTGATGCCGCCATACACCTCCCGAGGCCACAATCTGATCGCCATAAGGATGGAGTGTCACCATTTCCCTTCCCGGAAACAAAAGAAACAGACAATTATCTGTAAAATAACTTTTAATTCTGCAATGAAACAAATCACCGGTTACACACAGAATAGGAACGACATTAGATGAGAACGTACGTGATGCGGGCAGAACCTGGAACCGCACAGAACCAGAATCTGCGGCCCAATGAAGACGGCGGTATCCGCAGCGAGGGGCTGTAAACCAATCCTGGGCTAATTCTGTATAAAAATATGCTGCATTTACTCCACTGTACAGTACGAAACGCTCGGCCGTGAACGCGTTACCCTCCCCCCACCATCTTGGCTTAGAAAATGAAAAAATATATATATTTTTTTACACCTGCTCGATCAAGTCTGTTCACATGGAAGTCATGTAACGTTCTGGTTAATACCGCCGCCATATGTATGATGTGTTGTCCCTGAGTGACGCAACGTCGGCCTCCTGCCAGCAAGACATCTAGTCATTGGAAAAAGAAAAATAAAAGTGCTGCCCAGGTAGTCCCTCGGCGGCACACTCCTGCCTCGGGGGTCAGAAATCCCACCAAGAATGTGAATTCAAGCTCAAATGGGAAAATCGAATATTCGTGAAAATCGGCGGCAGAAACCACTTAAGGCACAAAGGCAGCCGATCCCTCATCAGGAGCCGCTGACCTCGCCGAGAGGATCACGACCTCGTGTGCAGCGATGCACCGAGCCGCATACCGTACAATGCCGCCATCACATCTGGCCTTCCGGTTGTGCACCTCGTGCCCCGGCGATGTCCGTGGCTCCAAATGGAAAGATGGGCGATGCAGTAACTAATGTCAGTTCAGCGCACAACATGGAGGAGCGCGGGGAACGCAAGCACAGAGCATAAAATAATCTCAATTTTTGGCATAATCATCACAGTAGAGGGAACGTCAGCACAGAACCATAAAAAGCCTCCAGACCCCCAATCTCAGCGACTGCAGCAACCGAGAACAATAAACACGCAACAAAGGACAAGAAACTTCCCGAAATAACGTTAACCCCCCCAAAAATGGTGACAAGCGCTCGAAAAGTATTCCGTAATAAATGGGGGCGCCATCACTATAGATCTTGTCACTCTCCGGTATCGGGGTCGCTAATCGATATAGATCGTGTCACACTGAGGTATCGGGGGCGCTATCGCTATAGATCGTGTCACACTGAGGTATCGGGGGCGCTATCGCTATAGATCGTGTCACACTGAGGTATCGGGGGCGCTATCGCTATAGATCGGGTCACACTCCGGTATCGGGGTCGCTATCGCTATAGATCGGGTCACACTCCGGTATCGGGGGCGCTATCGCTATAGATCGGGTCACACTCCGGTATCGGGGGCGCTATCGCTATAGATCGTGTCACACTGAGGTATCGGGGGCGCTATCGCTATAGATCGTGTCACACTGAGGTATCGGGGGCGCTATCGCTATAGATCGTGTCACACTGAGGTATCGGGGGCGCTATCGCTATAGATCGTGTCACACTGAGGTATCGGGGGCGCTATCGCTATAGATCGGGTCACACTCCGGTATCGGGGTCGCTATCGCTATAGATCGGGTCACACTCCGGTATCGGGGTCGCTATCGCTATAGATCGGGTCACACTCCGGTATCGGGGGCGCTATCGCTATAGATCGGGTCACACTCCGGTATCGGGGGCGCTATCGCTATAGATCGGGTCACACTCCGGTATCGGGGGCGCTATCGCTATAGATCGGGTCACACTCCGGTATCGGGGGCGCTATCGCTATAGATCGGGTCACACTCCGGTATCGGGGGCGCTATCGCTATAGATCGGGTCACACTCCGGTATCGGGGGCGCTATCGCTATAGATCGGGTCACACTCCGGTATCGGGGGCGCTATCGCTATAGATCGGGTCACACTCCGGTATCGGGGGCGCTATCGCTATAGATCGGGTCACACTCCGGTATCGGGGGCGCTATCGCTATAGATCGGGTCACACTCCGGTATCGGGGGCGCTATCGCTATAGATCGGGTCACACTCCGGTATCGGGGGCGCTATCGCTATAGATCGGGTCACACTCCGGTATCGGGGGCGCTATCGCTATAGATCGGGTCACACTCCGGTATCGGGGGCGCTATCGCTATAGATCGGGTCACACTCCGGTATCGGGGGCGCTATCGCTATAGATCGGGTCACACTCCGGTATCGGGGGCGCTATCACTATAGATCGGGTCACACTCCGGTATCGGGGGCGCTATCGCTATAGATCGGGTCACACTCCAGTATCGGGGTCGCTATCGCTATAGATCGGGTCACACTGCGGAATCGGGGAGACATTCAGAGTATTACTGACATCGCGCTGTAGGACGTCATTCCTCACCCGCCAGGACCGGGTTTTTGGCAGTATGATGTATTCTTGGCCATCATATTGGCAGCATCCAAAACAAATGTGAGAAAGCGTCCGAGAACAGAAGCGTAAACTGCGGTTATTGTTGGGGGCAGCGAGAGGAGCGAATCACAGGGTGACAGGTTCAGGGTACAACGAGTAACATAATTCAGATTTCGGGTGCCCTGAGCCATGGGGTGTGACATAGCACCCCCGACAAACTGGAGAGGATCGTACAAAAGGGGGTGTCCTCTCAGGCAGATCCAGCGGCATCTCTTCCCATCTGATCCACAACAGAAAGGTGAGGATCAGGTTTTAGCCTCCATGGAGTCCGGAAACTTCTAAGTGGTCAATTCTCCTGTCCGCAGCATCAGTACTGTCCTGGAAGCCCGAAGAATAGTCTGGGGGCACAATGGCAGTGGTGGTCCTGGAGGCTGCGGGTATTACCAGTGCACTGTTGTTCAGGTGCGGAGTCTTCTGGGGTCTGGATGAAGAGCAGTGCTCAGTACATGTAAGGGAGCCTGGATGCAATGGAAATCGGGGGGGGGTGCCGGGCCTCCATACAGTGCACCGGCCTGCATACAGTGCACCGGAGATTGGGGGGGGGGGGGGGTGCCGGGCCTCCATATAGTGCACCGGAGATCAGGGGGTGCCAGGCCTCCATACAGTGCACCGGAGATCAGGGGGTGCCAGGCCTCCATACAGTGCACCGGAGATCGGGGGGTGCCAGGCCTGCATACAGTGCACCGGCCTGCATACAGTGCACCGTAGATCGGGGGGGTGCAGGGCCTCCATACAGTGCACCGGAGATCGGGGGATGCCGGGCCTTCATACAGTGCACCGGAGATCGGGGGGATGCCGGGCCTCCATACAGTGCACCGGAGATCGGGGGGGGGTGTCGGGCCTCCATACAGTGCACCGGAGATCGGGGGGGGTGTCAGGCCTCCATACAGTGCACCGGAGATCGGGGGGGGGGGGGGGTGTCGGGCCTCCATACAGTGCACCGGAGATGGGGGGGGTGTCGGGCCTCCATACAGTGCACCGTAGATCGGGGGGGTGCCGTGCCTCCATACAGTGCACCGGAGATCGAGGGGATGCCGGGCTTTTATACAGTGCACCGGAGATCGGGGGGTGCCGGGCCTCCATACAGTGCACCGGAGATCGAGGGGATGCCGGGCCTTCATACAGTGCACCGGAGATCGAGGGGATGCCGGGCCTTCATACAGTGCACCGGAGATCGAGGGGATGCCGGGCCTTCATACAGTGCACCGGAGATCGAGGGGATGCCGGGCCTTCATACAGTGCACCGGAGATCGAGGGGATGCCGGGCCTTCATACAGTGCACCGGAGATGGGGGGGGGCTCCATACAGTGCACTGGAGATCGGGGGGATGCCGGGCTTTCATACAGTGCACTGAAGATCGGGGGGGCCTCCATACAGTGCACCGGAGATCGGGGGGGTGCCTGGCCTCCATACAGTGCACCGGAGATCGGGAGTGAAGTTTGTTTGCAGTGCGGTAGGTGGATATTAGGCGTGTCGATCCCACCTGGCCCTGCCGACTCAGCGCCATGCTGCAGTGCACTGGAGGGACAAGGATCACAGTTCTTCTTTCTTCTTCCCAAGTTTCACATGATCATTCTCTCTGAGCGATCGGATGAACGACACGAACCCAGACTCCTGAGCCACAAAAGAAAACAAAACACTGAACCATGTTCACCACCCCCCCACGCGCACCACACAGGACTCCCCCCATACCACCCCAATCACATAGCCCTGCACCCCCACGCAGCACACAGCCCTGCCCCCCTCACAACCGAGCAGCCCCCAGCCCTGCCCCCCTCACCCGCCGCGCGGCCCCCAGCCCTGCCCCCCTCACCCCCGAGCGGCCCACAGCCCTGCCCCCCTCACCCCCGAGCGGCCCACAGCCCTGCCTCCCTCACCCCCGAGCGGCCCACAGCCCTGCCCCCCTCACCCCCGAGCGGCCCACAGCCCTGCCCCCCTCACCCCCGAGCGGCCCACAGCCCTGCCTCCCTCACCCCCGAGCGGCACACAGCCCTGCCCCCCTCACCCCCGAGCGGCCCACAGCCCTGCCTCCCTCACCCCCGAGCGGCACACAGCCCTGCCTCCCTCACCCCCGAGCGGCACACAGCCCTGCCCCCCTCACCCCCGAGCGGCACACAGCCCTGCCTCCCTCACCCGCCGCGCGGCCCCCAGCCCTGCCCCCCTCACCCCCGAGCGGCCCACAGCCCTGCCCCCCTCACCCCCGAGCGGCACACAGCCCTGCCCCCCTCACCCCCGAGCGGCACACAGCCCTGCCCCCCTCACCCCCGAGCGGCACACAGCCCTGCCCCCCTCACCCCCGAGCGGCCCACAGCCCTGCCCCCCTCACCCCCGAGCGGCACACAGCCCTGCCTCCCTCACCCCCGAGCGGCACACAGCCCTGCCTCCCTCACCCCCGAGCGGCACACAGCCCTGCCTCCCTCACCCGCCGCGCGGCCCCCAGCCCTGCCCCCCTCACCCCCGAGCGGCCCACAGCCCTGCCCCCCTCGCCCCCCTCACCCCCGAGCGGCCCACAGCCCTGCCCCCCTCACCTCCGAGCGGCACACAGCCCTGCCCCCCTCACCCCCGAGCGGCACACAGCCCTGCCCCCCTCACCCCCGAGCGGCACACAGCCCTGCCCCCCTCACCCCCGAGCGGCACACAGCCCTGCCCCCCTCACCCCCGAGCGGCACACAGCCCTGCCTCCCTCACCCCCGAGCGGCACACAGCCCTGCCCCCCTCACCCCCGAGCGGCCCACAGCCCTGCCTCCCTCACCCCCGAGCGGCACACAGCCCTGCCTCCCTCACCCGCCGCGCGGCCCCCAGCCCTGCCCCCCTCACCCCCGAGCGGCCCACAGCCCTGCCCCAGCACAGCTCATGCAGAGACAGAAGGACACTCACTGAACGCTCCCCATTGTATTTCTCGGTGGATTTCCCGTAGTTGTAGTAGATGTAGGTGGGGAAGCCCTCCACCCCCTCCTGCTTACACAGGTCCTGGTTCTTCTCTTTGGTGCAGTCTACAGCAGCGACCCCGATCTGGAAAATAAGGCAACGAGTCAACTAAGGAGCAGAAGGCACCCGACGACGGCACCCGGCGAGGCCACCCGACGACGGCACCCGGCGAGGCCACCCGACGACGGCACCCGGCGAGGCCACCCGGCGACGGCACCCGGCGAGGCCACCCGGCGAGGCCACCCGGCGACGGCACCCGGCGAGGCCACCCGGCGACGGCACCCGGCGAGGCCACCCGGCGACGGCACCCGGCGAGGCCACCCGGCGACGGCACCCGGCGAGGCCACCCGACGACGGCACCCGGCGAGGCCACCCGACGACGGCACTCGGCGAGGCCACCCGGCGAGGCCACCCGACGACGGCATGATACATTTCCAGGCGCCGCTCGTCTGCAGACTAATCAGTTTTTCGTTTTCATGATTATTGGAGAAGATCAACATATTGATTTGCGGCAGTGGTGAACGGCGGCTCAGCGGCACGAGCCGGAGGGAATTCTGCGTCGCAAAACAAAACCTGATCCAATTAAGGCGCCGATCTGAAAACGCGACTGAGATCCAATTTACTGAGGGAAATGAGTTCTGGGATCAGACGCGAGCGGCGTCCCGTCATGGAGAACACGCGGATATCACCGCCGTCTGTGACCGCCGCCATGTTTGCATTTTATTTCCATTCCGTGAATTATTTCTGACCAAGACGAGCGCAGCGCCGGCGCCCCACGGGCACGGTTACTGTCTCCTGTCTAATGCGACCGGCGGCCAATCTGACAATAAGAATATAATCACTGCTGATCCAATGAAGTCTTCAGGAACGGTCTGGAGCAGAGGTCTGCCATCGCCGGCGGTTTGTGGAACTACAACTTCCAGCATGCCCTGGCAACAGAGATCCATCAGGCCCTAATGGCCGTATGAGAAGCTGTGCAGCTCCGCTACAGACTTTCCTGAATTTTCACTATTTCTGCTTGCTGTCAGTGAGTGGAAACGTTCTTGGGTCACAGCTGAGGGTCTGTTACAGTGTGTCAGTGCAGTCCAGAACTCCAGCTCCTGTGTGCGCAGGACTGGTTCAGGCCATTCACTGACAGCAAGCAGAGACCTCACAGAAGGTGAATTGCTCTTTCCCACCATGGGCTATCCTTCGCACTTTCTCGCCTCCGCACTCACCTTCCGATCTTCTTTGAATTCATTTGCTGCTGTCGTAAAATCAGGAATCGAGTTTTTGCAGTGAGGACACCCTGAAAAACAAGACGATGATGAGGAGGAGGATTGTTACACGGCAGCAGAAGGGACTAATGGAAGTTGTACAGCACTTTCTAACAACCTGCAGTGTAAAGAATGGAGGTTTTATTCTGGTTCCCACTTTCCGAGCTGTAACAATATACGGCTGGGGGCGATTAGTCAGCAGAGGATTTATCCTTAAAATAAACTCAAGAAATGTGTGCGCGCAACCCTGGAAATACCATGAAAACCTCCATTCTTTACACTGCAGGCCGCCTCCAGGGAACTGGAAAAGAAAAGAATTACACATTATAGGACTTAAAGGATCCACATTATAAGAGGTTTAGCCGGGAGACCCTGGATACCCACGTGTCCTGCAGCGCCCGCCGCAGGGTATACGTGGTATTACATCTGGCCAATAGACGACGCCGGACGCGCTCCCTCTCCGTCACCAGTCTTCACATTCGCTTCACTGATCGGACGATCTCCGTCCTGATCGCTCCTGACAGTGGATCCCTCATGTTGGGTGAAGGAGTGAAAACATCCGAGGCTTCAGGAGACCCCGTTCCTGAGCCGCCCGGCCGGATACCGACAAATTAGGACGCGGTGACAGTGCTCACGTCCCAAGCAAGTCCCTGCAATTACGGTGCGGACCGCGCTAATTGGAGGGATGTCAGAAACAAAGGAGGATCCAAGCCGCGCCATCATTGGGAGAGGGCGACGCGGGGTTAATGCCGCTCTGTATGAGCAATAAAGAAGGAGAAAAGAACATTAATTACTGGAGGAAAACCGAAATCTCAGGAGAACGGAGCGGAGCCCCTGACATGACGCCCTCTCCTCCACACGCCCGGGTGGCGCCATTATCACAGATCCCTACGCTGAAGCGTCGGCATGATGGGATGCGCCATCACCTCCTCCATTCACATCCAGAGCAGCTTACAAACCCTTATTGGTCACTTTAAGGCGTTTTAGCTTCACCCCATTACCAGACATGTGACCTCCCACTGAACTCCCACAATGCACCCCTCTGCAGACATGTAAATGCAGCTCTGGATGTGACCAGAGCACGAAGATCAGTACAAGCTCAGAAACGTTGAGGTTTACGAAGTTACTTTCTACTACGCAGCTTTCTGGTGGACTTTGTCAAAAATGGTGAAGTTTGCGCTAAATCGTTAGTTTACTCCAACTCCGCTTCTCCGCATTTCCCAAAAGTCGCAATGAAAAGGATGAAAAGTCACAATTTTCACAAAGTTTATCAAAGGTAAAACACGGCTGAGGAATAAATGTGTCGGTTCCACGAGACGTCTGCGATGCGTCCGGATATTTCACCGTTTTAGATGCAAAGAAAAAAAATGGGAGAATTTTGTTTCACACGTTAATGACAAAGACTTTGCAACAATCGTCATCTCTGCGGTAAATGTCCGCCGCGTTTCAAGTCTATGCCAGTCCTGGTCACAGCTGTGAGGCTAGATGTGAAAGCCTCAGCACAGATCACAGTCACTGATACATTGTAGCAAACCCCCAGCAGTGGAAGCAGCAGCATGTGCTCAGAATGGATCATCACACAATGAATGAGAAGAGCTGCCGGCAATCAGCAGGACTCGGCATTTCACTTACATAACGAGCTCATTAAATATTAACTTCGTGCTGTCGGCAACAGGCGAATATTGCCAGAGTACACAGGGTTAACCCGCGCTTCTCAGGCGGCGGACCGCCACAAATCCCATAATCTGCAGCAGCTAGAATCTGAGACGTCTCAGGACCGCACTCACAATCTTATGGCGGGAACACCACACAGAAACCTATCCAGGATGCTGCACCCGGCCCTCACCTCTGCCGGCGCCACCCACTGGCGGGAACGAAGCAATAGGTACAGAGAAAGCACAAAAAATGGGAGAAAAGATGGAGGATCCTAGACACCTAGAAATGCACAAATCTGCAGCCGGCCCTCATCATGTCCAGCTCTGCTTGCTGTCGCATTTCTACTCACAAAGAAGCGTTTGTTACAGTGTATCGGTGCAGACACTCAGTGCTGGATACATTTCATCACAGATACTTTGTCATTTAGTTTCTGAGCCTAAAGTGACCCTGTGTGTCCCTAAAACACAAAAATAAGTCACGGGGGTACGGAGCGGGCTCAGGAGCCACGTCAGGCCGCATGCACACGTAGCGGCAATGCTGCGACTCGTCGTCTCATACGATGGATGAGACCTGGTGAAAGCCCCGGACGATGAGCAGACTGACCGTTGTTGAGTTCTTTCTCTACATTTATGAGAAGCCGGAAAAAAAAAAAAAGAAAAAAAAACTGTGCAGAAACTTAAGTATTAATAAAAGCACATGAAAAAAAAACCGCTGCTTCACCTCTGCACCAAACAAAGAGGGAAACACCGCAAAACTGTGCAAAAATACAACACCCTGATAGTTCTTGAGCGTTTTGTTGCAGAAAAGATAAAATACAAACTGCAGATAAAGAGCAGCAGAAAAAAAAACGCACGCAGCCTTTACGCTGTGTGAACACGGCCTTGTACAGCAGCATCTGCCTCTGATCGCTGCCGTTTAGCCAGTTAGATGCCACAGTCAATCACAAGGGTGTTGGTGCTCGTGTGCACGCGCTCCCATCGCCCCATCCGGTGATATGCCGGGGTGCTGATCAGCACCGGGGGGGGCTACTCCCAACAAAATATTCATTTTTTGCACACTACATTAAATGGCAAAAAAAATCCGGAATCGATGATCTTTTGCCGGCTCCACACAGTAAGAGGTTAATATCGCCCTTACAATTTATCACACAAGGTGTAATGGTTTACCGGCGGCTGATCTGCACACTCGTCATGTTCTCCGCTTTGCTCGGGGCAGATAATCTGCTTATGTGAAGCCTCCGGCAGACGATGACGCCGCGCAGATTCTATTTGTTCAATTCTTATCATCAGGCAAAATGCAAATCCACAAAGAAATAAAACAAACGCAACAAGATAGGACGAGGCGCGAGTGGCTCTAGCACCGCCAATCCGCTGCGCCGCGGCGATCACAGAGGGACGGGTCAGGAGATAATAATGGCAGGGACCCTCGAACATTCCCAAAGCAAAGCGATCAGACACAGAAATCCAGAAACATGGCGGAGTCAGCGGCCACCGAGATCACAACCCCCAACATCCTCCGAGCAGTAGGAGAAAGTGAGGGCTGTCACTGGCGCTCGCTCCAGGCTCGGAGAATGGGCAGAAAACCTGCGCCAAAAACGCTGAAAACCGCCAACTGCGCCAAATATGCAGCTGTTCTTGTGATTTGCCAAGTTCACCCTTTTCCCATCCAGGAAGGTTTTTCAATTTTGCTCTTACATTTTCTTTGCAGGATAAGTTCTAGGGGTTCTGCCTTCGTTTTCCGCCAGCGGAATGACGGCCTGACTTGTGTGTGGCGGAGTAAGAGCGCGACGCGGTGATTATTCGCCACTCTAACTTCTTATTTACGGCGTCTATCACAATTAATTTTCTATTTCGATTGATTGGACATTTACGGACGCGACCATATCGGATGTTAGATTTTTATTTCTTTACTATTCAAGAGGGAAATGACGGAGAACTGAATTTCTATACGGAATTTTTTTTCCAGATTGTAAAAACTTTCCTTATTTTGTGGGTTTCAGTCTCGTCCCCTTTCGATCTCGACCCTGCGATCGTTTGATCTCTCGGTCCATATATAATGACATTCTCTTATGAGGCCAGACGGCAGCCACGGAGGTGGGAGTCAGCAGGCCCCCGGCTGCCATGATAACCCATCAGCCCCCCCACAATCATGCCGCAGGGGGCCGACAATCGTGCTCTTTATATGCAGATGTCAGTGATTGACAGCGGCATGTAAACCGTTAAATCGCAGGGATGAAGTCAACAAGAGAAATGTCGCTGTGGTCGCCACAAAAATATAATTGATCTCTAAATTTCTAAAGAAAACAAATTAGAAATGGTGCAAAGTTAGAATAAAACTAAAGCGGCTCAGGGCAGAGAAAGATTTAATGTTTTGACTGTTTTTCAGAGGTTTCATAAATTTGGGGCAAATCCCTTTGGTGATGGCCGATAAAGCCGGTCCTGGTGGGCCAATATGTAACATGTGGGGGCCTCACTATAATAGATGACCGCAGCGCCACTCACTGTGCAGCAATCACTGCCGGGTACTGACCACATACAGGGCATCAATATTCAGCCCAGACAACCCCATTAATGAGGGTGAGGCCTCAGGGTCCCCCAAATCTGAGAATAAGGTGGCCATGGCCCTAATGTAGAGCTGCATCTTCCTCCAATCTTACGGCCAGAAGTGTGTGCAGTATAACACAGCATGGCCGCCACCACTTGAATGGAGTTGTGCTGTCGTTCCCCGGCACGGTGCGCAGCATGAGCGCCACTGGTTAGAGAAGTGCAGCACGGCCTCCACCGCCAGTCTGTAGCTGTGCCGCTTCTTCCTCTGCAGAGTGGGCGGCACGGGCGCTGCTGCAGCACAGAATAATGCAACAAGGACTCAATCACTTAGTTGTGCCGCAGTTATCCACAGTGTCGCTGTGCAGAGTAATGCACCTTGACCTTCTCATTGAGCAGATTTGCTGCGGTTCCTCTGCACAGCAAGTAGCTAGGATGATGCACTGCAGAGTAATGCACCATGACCTTCTCATTGAGCAGATGTGCTGCGGTTCCTCTGCACAGTGAGTGGCCAGGATGATGCTCTGCAGACTAATGCACCATGACCTTCTCATTGAGCAGATTTGCTGCGGTTCCTCTGCACAGCATGTAGCTAGGATGATGCACTGCAGAGTAATGCACCATGACCTTCGCATTGCACAGATGTGCTGCGGTTCCTCTGCACAGTGAGTGGCCAGGATGATACTCTGCAGAGTAATGCACCTTGACCTTCTCATTGAGCAGATGTGCTGCGGTTCCTCTGCACAGCAAGTAGCTAGGATGATGCACTGCGGAGTAATGCACCATGACCTTCTCATTGAGCAGATGTGCTGCGGTTCCTCTGCACAATGAGTGGCCAGGATGATGCTCTGCAGATTAATGCACCATGACCTTCTCATTGAGCAGATTTGCTGCGGTTCCTCTGCACAGCATGTAGCTAGGATGATGCACTGCAGAGTAATGCACCATGACCTTCGCATTGAGCAGATGTGCTGCGGTTCCTCTGCACAATGAGTGGCCAGGATGATGCTCTGCAGAGTAATGCACCATGACCTTCTCATTGAGCAGATGTGCTGCGGTTCCTCTGCACAGTGAGTGGCCAGGATGATGCTCTGCAGAGTAATGCACCTTGACCTTCTCATTGAGCAGATGTGCTGCGGTTCCTCTGCACAGCAAGTAGCTAGGATGATGCACTGCAGAGTAATGCACCATGACCTTCTCATTGAGCAGATGTGCTGCGGTTCCTCTGCACAGCAAGTAGCTAGGATGATGCACTGCAGAGTAATGCACCATGACCTTCTCGTTGAGCAGATGTGCTGCGGTTCCTTTGCACAGTGAGTGGCCAGGATGCTGCTCTGCAGAGTAATGCACCATGACCTTCTCATTGAGATGAACTGCGGTTCCTCTGCACAGCGAGTGGCCGGGATGATGCTCTGCAGAGTAATGCACCATGACCTTCTCATTGAGCAGATGTGCTGCGGTTCCTCTGCACAGTGAGTGGCCAGGATGATGCTCTGCAGAGTAATGCACCTTGACCTTCTCAGTGAGATGTGCTGCGGTTCTTCTGCACAGCAAGTGGCCGGGATGATGCTCTGCAGAGTAATGCATCATGACCTCATTGAGCAGATGTGCTGCGGTTCCTCTGCACAGTGAGTGGCCAGGATGATGATCTGCAGAGTAATGCACCTTGACCTTCTCATTGAGCAGATGTGCTGCGGTTCCTCTGCACAGCAAGTAGCTAGGATGATGCACTGCAGAGTAATGCACCATGACCTTCTCATTGAGCAGATGTGCTGCGGTTCCTCTGCACAGTGAGTGGCCAGGATGATGCTCTGCAGAGTAACGCACCATGACCTTCTCATTGAGCAGATGTGCTGCGGTTCCTCTGCACAGCGAGTGGCCAGGATGATGCTCTGCAGAGTAATGCACCTTGACCTTCTCATTGAGCAGATTTGCTGCGGTTCCACTGCACAGTGAGTGGCCGGGATGATGCTCTGCAGAGTAATGCACCATGGCCTTCTCATTGAGCAGGAGATATGCTGCGGTTCCTCTGCACAGTGAGTGGCCAGGATGATGCTATGCAGAGTAATGCACCATGACCTTCCCATTGAGCAGATGTGCTGCGGTTCCTCTGCACAGTGAGTGGCCAGGATGATGCACTGCAGAGTAATGCACCATGACCTTCTCATTGAGCAGATGTGCTGTGGTTCCTCTGCACAGCGAGTAGCTAGGATGATGCTCTGCAGAGTAATGCACCTTGACCTTCTCATTGAGCAGATGTGCTGCGGTTCCTCTGCACAGTGAGTGGCCAGGATGATGCACTGCAGAGTAATGTACCATGACCTTCTCATTGAGCAGATGTGCTGCGGTTCCTCTGCACAGTGAGTGGCCAGGATGATGCACTGCAGAGTAATGTACCATGACCTTCTCATTGAGCAGATGTGCTGCGGTTCCTCTGCACAGCGAGTAGCTAGGATGATGCTCTGCAGAGTAATGCACCTTGACCTTCTCATTGAGCAGATGTGCTGCGGTGCCTCTGCACAGCGAGTGGCCAGGATGATGCTCTGCAGAGTAACGCAGCATGGTCTCATTTAGGTTGATGGAGCGGCGGTGCAGATGCAACCCGATCTGATGGAAACGCTGGCACACCGTACAGATGAGAGTACCACCTAATCTACAGAGAGCAGGAGATCTTACAGGGAGCGTAGAACATGACGAGCGCGTGCTTCTTCTTCTTCAGAGTCTCCCTGAAGTCCTCCCCCAGAAGGTGGAGGACACTCGATGGCTTCTCTTCCCACGCCGGCTCTGGAGGTGGCGGCGCCTCGGGGCTGCGACAAACATAAAACAACATGATTTACAAAGTCACATGACGGCAGCAGCAGGCGCCAATCTGACGCATCACGTACCTGTGCATGAACTCCAGGATCTTCTGCTCGGAGCGCAGGTGCGGCACAGTGTACTTCTCCTCTCCATCCGCAAAATACTTCAAGGTGGGAAATCCAGAGACGTGGAACCTCTCAGCCAGAGACCGATGCACGGTGGCGTCCACAGCCGCTAACGCACCGGAGCCCTAAAACCAAAAGATGGTCAGTGATAATGGGGAGCAGAATAATGACAGCGACCCTGGGAGGGATGGGGGGGGCGCAGGACCGACACTGGAGAGGGGGGGAGCGCAGGACCGACACTGGAGAGAGGGGGGACGCAGGACCGACACTCGGGGGGGGGGGGGGGCACGCAGGACCGACACTCGGGGGGGGCACAGGACCGACACTGGAGAGAGGGGGGGGGGGAGCGCAGGACCGACACTCGGGGGGGGGGGGGCACAGGACCGACACTGGAGAGGGGGGGGGGGAGCGCAGGACCGACACTGGAGAGAGGGGGGGAGCGCAGGACCGACACTCGGGCGGGAGGAACGCAGGACCGACACTCGGGGGGGGGGGGGGAGGAACGCAGGACCGACACTCGGGGGGGGGGGGGGGGGGGAGGAACGCAGGACCGACACTCGGGGGGGGGAGGAACGCAGGACCGACACTCGGGGGGGGGGGGGGGGGGAGGAGGAACGCAGGACCGACACTCGGGGGGGAGAAGGAACGCAGGACCGACACTCGGGGGGGGGGGGGGAAGGAACGCAGGACCGACACTCGGGGGGGGGGGGGGGGAGGAACGCAGGACCGACACTCGGGGGGGGGAGGAACGCACGCAGGACCGACACTCGGGGGGGGTGGGAGGAGGAACGCAGGACCGACACTCGGGGGGGGGAAGGAACGCAGGACCGACACTCGGGGGGGGGAGGAACGCACGCAGGACCGACACTCGGGGGGGGTGGGAGGAGGAACGCAGGACCGACACTCGGGGGGGGGGGGAAGGAACGCAGGACCGACACTCGGGGGGGGGGGGGAAAGGAACGCAGGACCGACACTCGGGGGGGGGGGGGAAGGAACGCAGGACCGACACTCGGGGGGGGGGGAGGAACGCAGGACCGACACTCGGGGGGGGGGGGGGGGGTTTGGGTTTAGGAACGCAGGAACGATACTCGGGGGGAGGAGGTGCAGGGCCAAGACTGGCGGGGGGGGGGCCGCAGGACCGACATTCGAAATTAAGGACCGACAAAGGTTAACTAGCGCACATTGTTCAGTTCATGAACTACAACCCCCATGCAGCAGGGCTGTGTGATCCGCTCGTCTGCAGCAGGTAATGGAGCATTAATTACATAAATGGATAAAACCTTTGATGAAAATCTTTATGATTTATGCAAAAACGCTTCTTGCCAGGTCGGTCCCTGAACCTACTCTCTGCGATCAGATCCTGCGGCTCGGATCAGGGTTTCTCCTGTTTTCTCTAAATTTGACAAATTTAATCAATCCTAATGGTAAACACTTCTAATAGCATGACTCTCAGCCGCTCCTGCAAAGCTCTCCAAGCCGAGGATTGGCACAGAGAGAGAATTAACTATTAGCCGGCGCACAACTCCTCCAGGATCCCTGCAGACAACGCGCTTCAGTCTCACGTCTGCAGCATCAGGAAATCTACTCTACAATAATAATTACACAGCGGTCAGGAAGAATCACATGAGCCACCGAGAAAATACCAGACTCGAGTACACAGACAGCAACGATCACCACTGCAGTCACAGAGTATCACCTGTATATATAACTAGGCTACATAGGAAGCCGAGGCAGTGTGCAGAGAGCGGATCCAGAGCTGCGCTCACTATTCTGCTGGTGCAGTCACTGTGTACATACATTACATTACTGATCATGAGTTACACCCTGTATTATACTCCAGAGCTGCACTCACTATTCTGCTGGTGCAGTCACTGTGTACATACATTACATTACTGATCCTGAGTTACATCCTGTATTATACTCCAGAGCTGCACTCACTATTCTGCTGGTGCAGTCACTGTGTACATACATTACTGATCCTGAGTGACATCCTGTATTATACTCCAGAGTTGCACTCACTATTCTGCTGGTGCAATCACTGTGTACATACATTACATTACTGATCCTGAGTTACATCCTGTATTATACTCCAGAGCGGCACTCACTATTCTGCTGGTGCAGTCACTGTGTACATACATTACTGATCCTGAGTTACATCCTGTATTATACTCCAGAGCTGCACTCACTATTCTGCTGGTGCAGTCACTGTGTACATACATTACTGATCCTGAGTTACATCCTGTATTATACTCCAGAGCTGCACTCACTATTCTGCTGGTGCAATCACTGTGTACATACATTACATTACTGATCCTGAGTTACATCCTGTATTATACTCCAGAGCGGCACTCACTATTCTGCTGGTGCAGTCACTGTGTACATACATTACTGATCCTGAGTTACATCCTGTATTATACTCCAGAGCAGCACTCACTATTCTGCTGGTGCAGTCACTGTGTACATACATTACTGATCCTGAGCTACATCCTGTATTATACCCCAGAGCTGCACTCACTATTCTGCTGGTGCAGTCACTGTGTACATACATTACAGATCCTGAGTTACCTCCTGTATTATACCCCAGAGATGCACTCACTATTCTGCTGGTGCAGTCACTGTGTACATTACTGATCCTGAGTTACCCCCTGTATTATACCCCAGAGCTGCACTCACTATTCTGCTGGTGCAGTCACTGTGTACATACATTACTGATCCTGAGTTACATCCTGTATTATACCCCAGAGCTGCACTCACTATTCTGCTGGTGCAGTCACTGTGTACATACATTACTGATCCTGAGTTACATCCTGTATTATACCCCAGAGCTGCACTCACTATTCTGCTGGTGCAGTCACTGTGTACATACATTACATTACTGATCCTGAGTTACATCCTGTATTATACTCCAGAGCTGCACTCACTATTCTGCTGGTGCAGTCACTGTGTACATACATTACTGATCCTGAGCTACATCCTGTAACATTCGCACTGGGACATGTGAGGTCGTTTTGGGTGGGCAGACTCCCACTCATGATTTCCTTACACTTTCCTCGCGCAGGACTTCGGCTGCCTTTTCATAATCTGGCTTCATTTTCTTGCAATGTCCGCACCCTAAAGTAAAGAAACAAAACAGAACACAATCCTCAGAGCCTCAGTGGAGCTGGCTGATAACCAGCACGACACAAATCACTGTGTGGGGTGTAACGGTTGTCAGGTTGTCGGCTGTAACTTTCCCAGGGTGAGACACAAGCACAGGGACTCGAGAGCTTATTACTGGGCTGTTGAGTTACCGTCAGGTCGGATGATTGGACGGTGGGGACACGGGGACTGGACCGTTTGTGACAGTCTCATGTCGGTCACAGACCCCGGCTATGACCGTCGCCGAATCTGCCGCCTCATCTTACACAGAATGTATCAGCGGGTGAGAGCGCAGGACGGAGCGGGGTCTTACGGCTCTCTCCCAAGCATTGGTAAGGTAATTCTGCCCCGCGCCGCTCACCAGGACGCTGTGCTCCGCTATATTCTGCATCATCAGCCGCCTCATGGGTGGGATATCAGCGGCGGCACGTGGAGTTAAAGATGAAGAGCAGTGGAATTATTGTTCCTCTGCAGTGAAGGATCCTTAATCCCGCAGCACGAGTGCCGGCCGCATCAACGGCAACTCAGTCTTTATCTGCGCACGGACACAGAGCTAAGAGCGGCAGAGCCTGCTGCATCAGGCAGAGCAGACACTACAGGAGCGCGGAGCAGCGGCGCCTGCTGCGTCAGGCAGAGCAGACACTACAGGAGCACGGAGCCTGCTGCGTCAGGCAGAGCAGACACTACAGGAGCACGGAGCAGCGGCGCCTGCTGCATCAGGAAGAGCAGACACTACAGGAGCGCGGAGCGGCGGCGCCTGCTGCATCAGGCAGAGCAGACACTACAGGAGCGCAGAGCGGCGGCGCCTGCTGCATCAGGAAGAGCAGACACTACAGGAGCGCGGAGCGGCGGCGCCTGCTACATCAGGCAGAGCAGACACTTCAGGAGCGCAGAGCGGCGGCACCCGAGCACGGAGCAGCGGCGCCTGCTGCATCAGGCAGAGCAGACACTACAGGAGCACGGAGCAGCGGCGCCTGCTGCATCAGGCAGAGCAGACACTACAGGAGCGCGGAGCCTGCTGCGTCAGGCAGAGCAGACACTACAGGAGCGCGGAGCCTGCTGCGTCAGGCAGAGCAGACGCTACAGGAGCTGCGGCACCTTCTGCGTCAGGCAGAGCAGACACTACAGGAGCGCGGAGCGGCGGCACCTGCTGCGTCAGGCAGAGCAGACAATACAGGAGCGCAGAGCGGCGGTGCCTGCTGCCTCAGGCAGAGCAGACACTACAGGAGCGCGGAGCGGCGGCGCCTGCTGCGTCAGGCAGAGCAGACACTACAGGAGCGCGGAGCTGCGGCGCCTGCTGCGTCAGGCAGAGCAGACACTACAGGAGCGCGGAGCGGCGGCACCTGCTGGGTCAGGCAGAGCAGACACTACAGGAGCGCGGAGCGGCGGCACCTGCTGCGTCAGGCAGAGCAGACACTACAGGAGCGGGGAGCTGCGGCGCCTGCTGCGTCAGGCAGAGCAGACACTACAGGAGCGCGGAGCGGCGGCACCAGCTGCGTCAGGCAGAGCAGACACTACAGGAGCGCGGAGCGGCGGCACCTACTGCGTCAGGCAGAGCAGACACTACAGGAGCGCGGAGCGGCGGCACCTGCTGCGTCAGGCAGAGCAGACACTACAGGAGCGGGGAACTGCGGTGCCTGCTGCGTCAGGCAGAGCAGACACTACAGGAGCGCGGAGCGGCGGCACCTGCTGCGTCAGGCAGAGCAGACACTACAGGAGCGCGTAGCGGCTGTACCTGCTGCGTCAGGCAGAGCAGACACTACAGGAGCTGCGGCACCTTCTGCGTCAGGCAGAGCAGACACTACAGGAGCGCGGAGCGGCGGCACCTGCTGCGTCAGGCAGAGCAGACACTACAGGAGCACGGAGCAGCGGCGCCTGCTGCATCAGGCAGAGCAGACACTACAGGAGCGCAGAGCCTGCTGCGTCAGGCAGAGCAGACGCTACAGGAGCGCGGAGCGGCGGCGCCTGCTGCGTCAGGCAGAGCAGACGCTACAGGAGCGGGGAGCGGCGGCACCTGCTGCATCAGGCAGAGCAGACGCTACAGGAGTGCGGAGCGGCGGCACCTGCTGCGTCAGGCAGAGCAGACGCTACAGGAGCGCGGAGCGGCGGCACCTGCTGCGTCAGGCAGAGCAGACGCTACAGGAGCGCGGAGCGGCGGCACCTGCTGCGTCAGGCAGAGCAGACGCTACAGGAGCGGGAGCGGCGGCACCTGCTGCGTCAGGCAGAGCAGACGCTACAGGAGCGGGAGCGGCGGCACCTGCTGCGTCAGGCAGAGCAGACGCTACAGGAGCGCGGAGCGGCGGCACCTGCTGCGTCAGGCAGAGCAGACACTACAGGAGCGGGAGCGGCGGCACCTGCTGCGTCAGGCAGAGCAGACGCTACAGGAGCGGGAGCGGCGGCACCTGCTGCGTCAGGCAGAGCAGACGCTACAGGAGCGCGGAGCGGCGGCACCTGCTGCGTCAGGCAGAGCAGACACTACAGGAGCTGCGGCACCTTCTGCGTCAGGCAGAGCAGACACTACAGGAGCGCGGAGCGGCGGCACCTGCTGCATCAGGCAGAGCAGACACTACAGGAGCGCGGAGCGGCGGCACCTGCTGCGTCAGGCAGAGCAGACGCTACAGGAGCTGCGGCACCTGCTGCGTCAGGCAGAGCAGACGGCTACAGGAGCTGCGGCACCTGCTGCGTCAGGCAGAGCAGACACTACAGGAGCGGCGGAGATGCGGAAAATCTGCACCAAAAAACGTCTCCAACTTCCTAATACACCCGAGAATCAACTCTGCTTATTACATCTGTCTGGGATGATTTAGTGAATCCTGCTCTGAGCAGGGGGTTGGACCAGATGGCCCAGGAGGTCCCTTCCAACTCTACCATTCTATGAATCCAGATCTCTGCTTGTTGTCAGTGAATGGGAACATTCTGGTTTATGATCGGAGACCCCGACACCCATTGTGACTGAGGCACTAGCAAGCAATGCTACACTGTAACAAACCCTCAGCTGAGAACTTGTTGGGTCAGGACAGATGTTAGTCTCTACAGTTTCCCGGCAGATGAAAGGTTTCATGAAAAGCACAAATCAACGTTATTTCTTTCAGATGCAAATTGCAGGATTCTCAATCTGGAGCGTTTTACTTGATGGATCCGCAATCATGTCACAAAGTGATCTCCATTCACAGCAGAAAGAGAAATGGAAAATAGAAGAAAAAAAATTACCAGAAATTCCCCAAAATTGCTTTCTAACAAGGAGTAAAACTATGCGCCCCCCGCTGCAAACTGTGACTACGCCTGCATATCCCCCCGAAGAGATCAGCGGCGCTTCTGTCCTCACACCGGAGAACAAGGGGACGTCACGTCTGCACAGAAGGAGCGGATCCACAAAGGACTGGAGCTTATAGGATTTCTTACACATTTGTGGGTTGTGCAGCTATTGCGGCATGTCTGTCCTTCAGGAGTCTGGGAAAGTAGGATGGCATCAGATGCACAATAAGACTGGAATTAAATAAATGAGACTTACACGGGGCGTAGAACATGACGAGCACTGACGGATGGTCCCGCACAAACTGATCGAAGTCGGTGTCGGTCAGGTGATGGACGGCGCTGTCCTGCTCCGACCACGGCACTTCTGGCTGTTCAGGCGCTGGAGCCTGAGGGCTGAAATAAAGGCAGCACTGCATGGGTTAAGTACAGACTGGTATCACTGGCACCTCATAGCCCAAGAGTACACAGGCGACGCCATGCACAGAGGAGGTCAGCGCCGTCATGGCGGGAGGTCGGTCGCCGTCATGGCGGCCGCTGCGGGAGGTCAGCGCCGTCATGGCGGCCGCTGCGGGAGGTCCGCGCCGTCATGGCGGCCGGTCAGCGCCGTCATGGCGGCCGCTGCGGGAGGACCGCGCCGTCATGGCGGCCGGTCAGCGCCGTCATGGCGGCCGCTGCGGGAGGTCCGCGCCGTCATGGCGGCCGGTCAGCGCCGTCATGGCGGCCGCTGCGGGAGGTCCGCGCCGTCATGGCGGCCGGTCAGCGCCGTCATGGCGGCCGCTGCGGGAGGTCCGCGCCGTCATGGCGGCCGGTCAGCGCCGTCATGGCGGCCGCTGCGGGAGGTCCGCGCCGTCATGGCGGCCGCTGCGGGAGGTCCGCGCCGTCATTGCGGCCGGTCAGCACCGTCATGGCGGCCGCTGCGGGAGGTCCGCGCCGTCATGGCAGCCGGTCAGCTACGTCATGGTGGCCGGTAAGCACCATCATGACGGCCGCTGCGGGAGGTCCGCGCCGTCATGGCAGCCGGTCAGCAACGTCATGGCGGCCGGTCAGCACCATCATGGCGGCCTCTGCGGGAGGTCCGCGCCGTCATGGCAGCCGGTCAGCAACGTCATGGCAGCCGCTGCAGGAGGTCAGCGACGTCATGGCGGGAGGTCCGCGCCGTCATGGCAGCCGTTGCAGGAGGTCAGCGACGTCATGGCGGCCGGATGAGCACCATCATGGCGGCCGCTGCGGGAGGTCAGCGCCGTCATGGCGGCCGCTGCAGGAGGTCAGCGACGTCATGGCGGCCGGATGAGCACCATCATGGCGGCCGCTGCGGGAGGTCAGCGCCGTCATGGCGGCCGCTGCGGGAGGTCCGCGCCGTCATGGCAGCCGGTCAGCAACGTCATGGCGGCCGGTCAGCACCGTCATGGCGGCCGCTGCGGGAGGTCCGCGCCTTCATGGCGGCCGTTGCAGGAGGTCAGCGACGTCATGGCGGCCGGATGAGCACCGTCATGGCGGCCGCTGCGGGAGGTCCGCGCCGTCATGGCAGCCGGTCAGCACCGTCATGGCGGCCGCTGCGGGAGGTCCGCGCCGTCATGGCAGCCGGTCAGCACCGTCATGGCGGCCGCTGCGGGAGGTCCGCGCCGTCATGGCAGCCGGTCAGCACCGTCATGGCGGCCGCTGCGGGAGGTCCGCGCCGTCATGGCAGCCGGTCAGCACCGTCATGGCGGCCGCTGCGGGAGGTCCGCGCCGTCATGGCAGCCGGTCAGCACCGTCATGGCGGCCGCTGCGGGAGGTCCGCGCCGTCATGGCAGCCGGTCAGCACCGTCATGGCGGCCGCTGCGGGAGGTCCGCGCCGTCATGGCAGCCGGTCAGCACCGTCATGGCGGCCGCTGCGGGAGGTCAGCGACGTCATGGCGGCCGGATGAGCACCGTCATAGCGGCCGCTGCGGGAGGTCCGCGCCGTCATGGCAGCCGTTGCAGGAGGTCAGCGACGTCATGGCGGCCGGATGAGCACCGTCATGGCGGCCGTTGCAGGAGGTCAGCGACGTCATGGCGGCCGGATGAGCACCGTCATGGCGGCCGCTGCGGGAGGTCCGCGCCGTCATGGCAGCCGTTGCAGGAGGTCAGCGACGTCATGGCGGCCGGATGAGCACCGTCATGGCGGCCGCTGCGGGAGGTCCGCGCCGTCATGGCAGCCGTTGCGGGAGGTCAGCGACGTCATGGCGGCCGGATGAGCACCGTCATGGCGGCCGCTGCGGGAGGTCCGCGCCGTCATGGCAGCCGTTGCGGGAGGTCAGCGACGTCATGGCGGCCGGATGAGCACCGTCATGGCGGCCGCTGCGGGAGGTCCGCGCCGTCATGGCAGCCGTTGCAGGAGGTCAGCGACGTCATGGCGGCCGGTCAGCACCATCATGGCGGCCGCTGCGGGAGGTCAGCGCCGTCATGGCAGCCGGTCAGCAACGTCATGGCGGCCGCTGCGGGAGGTCCGCGCCGTCATGGCAGCCGTTGCAGGAGGTCAGTGACGTCATGGCGGCCGGTCAGCACCATCATGGCGGCCGCTGTGGGAGGTCAGCGCCGTCATGGCAGCCGGTCAGCAACGTCATGGCGGCCGCTGCGGGAGGTCCGCGCCGTCATGGCAGCCGTTGCAGGAGGTCAGCGACGTCATGGCGGCCGGTCAGCACCATCATGGCGGCCGCTGCGGGAGGTCAGCGCCGTCATGGCAGCCGGTCAGCAACGTCATGGCGGCCGCTGCGGGAAGTCTACGACATTATAGCGGCTACTAAAGGCAGTCAGTGACATCATAGTGGATGCTGCGGGCGGTCAGCAATGCCATGGCAGCCGCTGTGAACAGTCAGTGAAACACTACTCTTGTCAGATGAGGAAATCACAGTCACCGTGTGGTTGGTGCTTGGCTCTGTGTCTAAAGTTCTGTCACCAGCTCAACTCAGGAAACCACAAACCACAGTATTGTAATGTGAGGGGAGCGTGAGGTCGACAGGCAAAACAACAAAACCAAGCCAGCAATGCTATTGTAACCATGAACTGCCGCGCCCTCCCGCCGGGGTGCCCCTACCTGCGCGGCCGCGCCCTCTCGCCGGGGTGCCCCTACCTGCGTGGCCGCGCCCTCTCGCCGCGGTGCCCCTACCTGCGCGGCCGCGCCCTCCTGCCGGGGTGCCCCTACCTGCGGCCGAGCCCTTCCGCCGGGGTGCCCCTACCTGCGGCCGAGCCCTTCCGCCAGGGTGCCCCTACCTGCGGTCAAGCACTTTCCCCCTGGAGCCAGATGACATTCATGTAACTACTCACTTTTTCAGCCAGTCTGCGATGTCTTTGGCTGTGGCTCCGTACTTTTCAAAATTAAACTTGTATTTTCCTTTTCTGAAAATAAAACAAATTATTTTATGAGTTAGACGTCATGTATAAATCTGTAAATGCAGGGGGACAATTGGTACAGTTCATTCCCCGAGAGTCGGGACCATAAGGGCTGCGGGGGCCACGTGACATGGGGCTGCGGACGCTGATCACTCCACCACTGCAGGCTATTCTCATTCTCCACATTTCAGGAATACTTACTCGAAGTACAGCACGGTGGGGTAACCCTTCACACTGTATTCCTCCTTCAGCCTCTCGAACTCTGGAGGGAAGACGTTCATCCCTGCTAAGACCTGAGGGAGAAGAACACACTGGGATCATCTACTTCCGATCTATCGTCTGCGGCGTCCTATCCGCCGGCGCCATCGCTCATCGTCCCCGGATCTCTGCTTCCGGTCTTCATCTGGTTGTGCGTCTGTCACAATGTATCAGTGTTGGTAATCCTCTCTGTATTAGAATATCTGATACATCACACCCATCGGCTGCTGGAGTACGACGAGTCTCTGACTTTAGGACGCCGGTGAGGGGGTTTAGAGTCCGCCGGGGATTTAGGCTTCATGAGTTTATTCACTAAACATTGGACAATGCTTGGCATTTAGAAGAATCGCTTTTTCCTGAGCCGACAATCTGCTATGTCAGCGCAGACCTTGGTTACAGATATTCCTGTACCGCGGTTGACAGAACATGCTGGAACCTGCAGTCATATGCAAGTGCAGGGTCGCAGGCAGGCGCATCACCTTTGCACATCTAGTTCCGTGTGAACCCCCTGGTGTAACCCGTTTACTTCTTGCAGGGATGGCGGTTCGACATTATTGCTGCCTCTGGCGAGTCCGGCGGCTGAGCTGGCAGAGACCATTCACAGTTGCTTCTCAGCACCTGTCAGAGGACATCAGTGTCCTGAGCGAGAGTTGCTACAGTCCCGGGTGTAGCCCCATAGATGTCCAGGCACTGACTACTGCATGTCATTAGTTCAGTTCCATGCGAGCGGAGAACTTTCCCCGCAATCAGTACAACACGGCCGCCCTGCACTGCAGAGTACTCACATAGCTGCCCTTCAGATCGGAGGCCGCCTGCTGGTACGCCGGCATCAGCCGCTTACACACCCCGCACCCTGTGGGTAAGAGGAATAACATGAAGATGGCGAGAAGAGGAGCCACGACGGCGAGAAGAGGAGCCACACGAAGATGGCTGGAAGAGAAGAAGAGGAGCCACACGAAGATGGCGGGAAGAGAAGAGGAGCCACACGAAGATGGCGGGAAGAGAAGAAGAGGAGCCACACGAAGATGGCGAGAAGAGAAGAAGAGGAGCCACATGAAGATGGCGAGAAGAGAAGAAGAGGAGCCACATGAAGATGGCGAGAAGAGAAGAAGAGGAGCCACATGAAGATGGCGAGAAGAGAAGAAGAGGAGCCACATGAAGATGGCGAGAAGAGAAGAAGAGGAGCCACATGAAGATGGCGAGAAGAGAAGAAGAGGAGCCACATGAAGATGGCGAGAAGAGAAGAAGAGGAGCCACATGAAGATGGCGAGAAGAGAAGAAGAGGAGCCACATGAAGATGGCGAGAAGAGAAGAAGAGGAGCCACATGAAGATGGCGAGAAGAGAACAAGAGGAGCCACATGAAGATGGCGAGAAGAGAACAAGAGGAGCCACATGAAGATGGCGAGAAGAGAAGAAGAGGAGCCACATGAAGATGGCGAGAAGAGAAGAAGAGGAGCCACATGAAGATGGCGAGAAGAGAAGAAGAGGAGCCACATGAAGATGGCGAGAAGAGAAGAAGAGGAGCCACATGAAGATGGCGAGAAGAGAAGAAGAGGAGCCACATGAAGATGGCGAGAAGAGAAGAAGAGGAGCCACATGAAGATGGCGAGAAGAGAAGAAGAGGAGCCACATGAAGATGGCGAGAAGAGAAGAAGAGGAGCCACATGAAGATGGCGAGAAGAGAAGAAGAGGAGCCACATGAAGATGGCGAGAAGAGAAGAAGAGGAGCCACATGAAGATGGCGAGAAGAGAAGAAGAGGAGCCACATGAAGATGGCGAGAAGAGAAGAAGAGGAGCCACATGAAGATGGCGAGAAGAGAAGAAGAGGAGCCACATGAAGATGGCGGGAAGAAGAGGAGCAACATGAAGATGGCGGGAAGAAGAGGAGCAACATGAAGATGGCGGGAAGAAGAGGAGCAACATGAAGATGGCGAGAAGAAGAGGAACAACATGAAGATGGCGAGAAGAAGAGGAGCAACATGAAGATGGCGAGAAGAAGAGGAGCAACATGAAGATGGCGAGAAGAAGAGGAGCAACATGAAGTTGGCGAGAAGAGGAGCAACATGAAGTTGGCGAGAATAAGAGGAGCAACATGAAGATGGCGAGAAGAAGAGGAGCCACATGAAGATGGCGAGAAGAGAAGAAGAGGAGCCACATGAAGATGGCGAGAAGAGAAGAAGAGGAGCCACATGAAGATGGCGGGAAGAGAAGAAGAGGAGCCACATGAAGATGGCGAGAAGAGAAGAAGAGGAGCCACATGAAGATGGCGAGAAGAGAAGAAGAGGAGCAACATGAAGATGGCGAGAAGAAGAGGAGCAACATGAAGATGGCGAGAAGAAGAGGAGCAACATGAAGATGGCGAGAAGAAGAGGAGCAACATGAAGATGGCGAGAAGAAGAGGAGCAACATGAAGTTGGCGAGAAGAGGAGCAACATGAAGTTGGCGAGAATAAGAGGAGCAACATGAAGATGGCGAGAAGAAGAGGAGCAACATGAAGATGGCGAGAAGAAGAGGAGCAACATGAAGATGGCGAGAAGAAGAGGAGCAACATGAAGATGGCGAGAAGAAGAGGAGCAACATGAAGATGGCGAGAAGAGGAGGAGCAACATGAAGATGGCGAGAAGAGGAGGAGCAACATGAAGATGGCGAGAAGAGGAGGAGCAACATGAAGATGGCGAGAAGAGGAGCAACATGAAGATGGCGAGAAGAGGAGCAACATGAAGATGAAGAGGAGCAACATGAAGAAGGTGAGAAAAAAGGGAAGAGGAGCAACATGAAGAAGGTGAGAAAAAAGGGAAGAGGAGAAGAGCGAAAAAGTAGACAGGAGAGAGAAGAGTGGCGGGGACACAGAGAAGACACATACTGCTGATCAGCGCTGCGCACATCACACACAGGGGACGGCAGCAGATGACATATCACTCACACGGGGCGTAAAACATCACCAGCAGGGGACGATCTTCCTTCTTCAGAAGCTTCCGGAAATCCTTCTCACTATCGATATGGACAATGTCTTTGGCATCTGGATTCTCCTCCCACAGCGGCGCCCCCTCCGGATCTTTCAGAAAAGCCACCATGGACTGAAGGAAGGAGAAACATGATATAGAGTCGACTGATTGTCCAGACCATCTGATAATCTAGCACAGAAATTCCTGGAAACCCCGGTGACAGCCCCCAGGCCTCAGTGCGCGGCCCCCAGTGCGCGGCACATAAGGGGCTGTCACTCCGCTCTCAGCAACGATGTGGGACCGTCCTTTGTGAGATTTCTTATTGCTCAGACACTGGGGGTGCAGGACACTTACCTTGTATGTGGCCGGTCTGTTGTACTCCGTGTGAAACGTTCCGTCCCTACAAAACAAATCTGAGTGTAAACTCTGAAGGATCAGGCTTTCTTCCATGCTTTACACTACAGTTGCACTTGTTCAGATTGGCGATCTGTATAAGAGCACAGAGATCTACAGGGAGAAGACTCCGTAAAAGAATAGCAGCAAGATGAGGGAGAGACGACTCATAAGGGAGAGGGGTCACAATCGGGGGAGCAGCCATCATGCAGCACACAGGCCGAGGTGTACTGACTTGTAGTGCAGCAGCTCCGCGCCGCCCGTCTTCGCACTGGGGTCCACTTTCATCTTCTTACACAGTTTCCTGCTCTCCGAGTCGCTGGAAATATTGAGAAGAAAAAGGTGAACGGTGCGAACACATCCCAAACCACTTCAGATTGAGACCCTAGTCCTCACCAAAGCTGCAATCACACCTCCATGTATCAATGAGTAACTTTGTTTTATGTTTTTTTATTCTTTAGGTCATTTGTAAAACACTAGTTACATCCAGATCTGCATCCAAAAACGTGCAGGCGTCCTGATTGCTCTCGGGCTGCAGTACCCTGCATTCTCCTTCCAGGGGGCGCATGTTCTGCAGTGCTGTATGTCGACAGATGTAGAGTTTATATCAGGCGATACAGCAGGAAACGCAATGTCCTGCAACCTGATGGAAGGAAACCAGAAGGAGTATGAATGCAGCTCTGGATGTGATTGGAGTATAAGACACCATGTAACCTCAGATGGCCGCTAGATGCCCAAACACACACTGGGAGCGTTCCTTGATGATGGTGGTAAACGCTGCAAACAACAGCAGGCATCTTACCCGCAGTCAATCCATGATACAGTGGCTCTCCCCCGAACATCCTGAGCCACATCTGACAGCAACTTCAGCTGACGCTCAGCAGCTTGGGCTACAAAACCCAAAACAAGGAACATTAATGATAAAGTTCATTAATCAGAGCACTCCAAGAAAAAGACGTCATAGTCATGAGGAGCTCGACGTCAATAGGAGCAAATCTGTATGTAGTGAGCTCCCTCTAGTGGTGACTGTATAACATCTGTATGTGAGGAGCTCCCTCTAGTGGTGACTGTATAAATCTATGTAGTGAGCTCCCCCTAGTGGTGACTGTATAACATCTGTATGTGAGTGAGCTCCCTCTAGTGGTGACTGTATAACATCTGTATGTGAGGAGCTCCCTCTAGTGATGACTGTATAAATCTGTATGTGAGGAGCTCCCTCTAGTGGTGACTGAATAAATCTGTATGTGAGGAGCTCCCTCTAGTGGTGACTGTATAAATCTGTATGCAGGAGCTCCCTCTAGTGATGACTGTATAAATCTGTATGCAGTGAGCTCCCTCTGGTGGTGACTGTGTAAATCTGTATGCAGTGAGCTCTCTCTAGTGGTGACTGTATAAATCTGTATGCAGGAGCTCCCTCTAGTGATGACTGTATAAATCTGTATGCAGTGAGCTCCCTCTAGTGGTGACTGTATAAATCTGTATGTGAGGAGCTCCCTCTAGTGGTGACTGTATAAATCTGTATGCAGTGAGCTCCCCCTACTGGTGACTGTATAAATCTGTATGGAGGAGCTCCCTCTAGTGGTGACTGTATAAATCTGTATGCAGTGAGCTCCCCCTAGTGGTGACTGTATAAATCTGTATGTAGTGAGCTCCCCCTGGTGGTGACTGTATAAATATGTATGTAATGAGCTCCCTCTAGTGGTGGCTGTATAAATCTGTATGTAGTGAGCTCCCTCTAGTGGTGACTGTATAAATCTGTATGTAGTGAGCTCCCTCTGGTGGTGACTGTATAAATCTGTATGTGAGGAGCTCCCTCTAGTGGTGACTGTATAAATCTGTATGTAGTGAGCTCCCTCTAGTGGTGACTGTATAAATCTGTATGTAGTGAGCTCCCTCTGGTGGTGACTGTATAAATCTGTATGTAATGAGCTCCCTCTAGTGGTGGCTGTATAAATCTGTATGTAGTGAGCTCCCTCTAGTGGTGACTGTATAAATCTGTATGTAGTGAGCTCCCTCTGGTGGTGACTGTATAAATCTGTATGTGAGGAGCTCCCTCTAGTGGTGACTGAATAAATCTGTATGTAGTGAGCTCCCCCTAGTGGTGACTGTATAAATCTGTATGTGAGGAGCTCCCTCTAGTGGTGACTGTATAAATCTGTATGTGAGGAGCTCCCTCTAGTGATGACTGTATAAATCTGTATGCAGTGAGCTCCCTCTAGTGGTGACTGTATAAATCTGTATGTAGTGAGCTCCCCCTACTAGTGGCTGTATAAATCTGTATATAGTGAGCTCCCCCTACTAGTGGCTGTATAAATCTGTATGTAGTGAGCTCCCTCTGGTGGTGACTGTATAACATCTGTATATAGTGAGCTCCGCCTACTGGTGACTGTATAAATCTGTATGCAGTGAGCTCCCCCTACTGGTGACTGTATAAATCTGTATGTAGTGAGCTCCCTCTGGTGGTGACTGTATAAATCTGTATGTAATGAGCTCCCTCTAGTGGTGGATGTATAAATCTGTATGTAGTGAGCTCCCTCTAGTGGTGACTGTATAAATCTGTATGTAGTGAGCTCCCTCTGGTGGTGACTGTATAAATCTGTATGTAATGAGCTCCCTCTAGTGGTGGCTGTATAAATCTGTAGTGAGCTCCCTCTAGTGGTGACTGTATAAATCTGTATGTAGTGAGCTCCCTCTGGTGGTGACTGTATAAATCTGTATGTAATGAGCTCCCTCTAGTGGTGGCTGTATAAATCTGTATGTTGTGAGCTCCCTCTAGTGGCGGCTGTATAAATCTGTATGTTGTGAGCTCCCTCTAGTGGCGACTGTATAAATCTGTATGTAGTGAGCTCCCTCTGGTGGTGACTGTATAAATCTGTATATAGTGAGCTCCCCCTACTGGTGTCTGTATATATATTAAAAAAAAAAAAAACAACTGTACCAGGGGATATCCGTGTGTGTACCGCATCAGTACCACACGGACGATCGCAGGGGGAGTAGCGCTACAGTAAGTACTGTTCTCCCGCATGTGGTGCTGAACGCGGCTGTCATTCTCCTCTGCTCCACTGGCAACAGCGGGAGCAGGGAAGGATGAATGGAAAAAAAAATGGTGCTGAGGTCACAGGAGTTCATGCCGGCAGTGAACACAACCCAAACCCTATAACCCCAACTATAAGCCTAATGGAAAAAAACATTCTTTTATTATTTTTCCCTAACTAAGGTGGTGATAAGGGGGGGGGGGGGGGGCGTTATTTACTATTTTTCTTTTTATTTTGATCACTGTGATAGGGTCTATCACAGTGATCAAATGAACTAATAGGAGAAATCCCCTATTATTGCCAGGTGCCGGCAGATCTCGGCGGGTGCACTGCGCATGCGCCCGCCATTATTTTCCTGAAAGATGACGCAGAGGGCCGGGGGATATCGCAGACACTGAGGGTACTCCGGGGACCCCATTGCTAAATCACATCAGAGGAGAGAGAAATAAATGGGAAATCTGACTCTTTTCTTTGTGGTCGCCGCTATTCATTATCCGACCCGAATCATGTGCTCTGGGGTCTCATCTAGCCCTGGTAGCAGAGACCCCGGAGACATTCCGATGCTGGGGGGCGCTATACCCCTATTTATCAGTGGCGTGAAAAACGCATCGGCGGATGTTAAGGGGCTCATGATGCAGAGGATTTGGAGCTTTGTATGAGACAGCGGAGTTCTGACGTTACACAGGAAAATCACCACATCAGAGCTGCAGATCGGATAGAAAATAAAAGAAGCGACATCTTTACGTCTGATGGGGGGGGGGGGGGTCTCTATTTTTGGGATTTGAAGAGCTGTCATTTTGCAAGCGTGTTTCTCTCTTGGTTTCACAGCATCAGTCATCGCCCCCCCGACACCCGCCAGTCATCGCCCCCCTCCCCCGACACCCGCCAGTCATCGCCCCCCCCGACACCCGCCAGTCATCGCCCCCCCCGACACCCGCCAGTCATCGCCCCCCCGACACCCGCCAGTCATCGCCCCCCCCCGACACCCGCCAGTCATCGCCCCCCCCCGACACCCGCCAGTCATCGCCCCCCCCTCGACACCCGCCAGTCATCGCCCCCCCCTCGACACCCGCCAGTCATCGCCCCCCCCGACACCCGCCAGTCATCGCCCCCCCCCCCGACACCCGCCAGTCATCGCCCCCCCCCCGACACCCGCCAGTCATCGCCCCCCCCCCCGACACCCGCCAGTCATCGCCCCCCCCCCCGACACCCGCCAGTCATCCCCCCCCCCCGACACCGGCCAGTCATCGCCCCCCCCCCCGACACCCGCCAGTCATCGCCCCCCCCGACACCCGCCAGTCATCGCCCCCCCGACACCCGCCAGTCATCGCCCCCCCCGACACCCGCCAGTCATCGCCCCCCCCCGACACCCGCCAGTCATCGCCCCCCCCGACACCCGCCAGTCATCGCCCCCCCCCCGACACCCGCCAGTCATCGCCCCCCCCCCCGACACCCGCCAGTCATCGCCCCCCCCCCCCGACACCCGCCAGTCATCGCCCCCCCCCCGACATCGCCCCCCCCGACACCCGCCAGTCATCGCCCCCCCCCCCCGACACCCGCCAGTCATCGCCCCCCCCCCCCAATCGCCCCCCCCCCCCCCGACACCCGCCGGTCATCGCCCCTTCCTGACCTCACCTGACTTGGAGTACAGCACCAGCACGTTATTGCGCGTGCGCAGCAGCTTCTTGAAGTCCTTGTGGTCGCTGATTTTCTCGATGAGCGGAGATAATTTTAACGCCAGGAGGATGGAAGGAAAGATGATCTGTAAGAGGAGCGGGAAATCATGAGACCCCTCCGCCGGTAAATAAAATCTGAACACAATTCTAGGTGTCAGTCCTCACAGCAGCCCTAGTATTGAGATCCAGACAAACAACGCAGGTTATAACACGGCGAATGGCGTCCAGGACGGTGCGGAGCGCGGTGCTAACGCAACGATGGGCGGCCATATCACAGCGCCAGCAGCGTGACCAGCACCCACCACAGGGCTACACGTCTCCATTCCCAGCCGTCGGCACCATGCTGATGACACTCTGGATTAAGGCGGCTGTCGGGTCCAAGTGGAGAAGTCTACAGTGACTCGGAGTGACCTATGAAAGCCCCGAGCGAGGATTCGCCGGTGTCTGAGCCGGGACCGCAGAGTGTGTGCGCGTTCTACATACTCCGGGCCGGAACCTGATGAGTGGACGCAGTCACTCAGAGCGATCGGTTTAGACCGGGGAACCCCTGCAAGAGCCGAAATGTTAATATTGTGGATTACATGAAGTCATATTCCTTCTTCACTTCATCCCTCGAGTGCAGCAATTTCATACATTTATCTATACACATTGGATCCCTACTCATCAATACGGAGTGACGCATATTACTGCCGACAATGGAGCGCAACACCGACCGCGGTGAGTGATATTACATACACCGCGCGCAAAGTATTCTGCAGATCGCCAGTCAGTGCCACGTAATGTGATCGCCAGTCAGTGCCACGTAATGTGATCGCCAGTCAGTGCCACGTAATGTGATCGCCAGTCAGTGCCACGTAATGTGCTGCTATTCCCACAGCCTTACAGTTTGTGTCTCGGGGTCTTTAGATCACGGACATCAATCTCACACCCCTGTCATAATTAGTTGCCCAATTAAAAGAAAACTCCTTAAGGCTGAGTCTCCAAGGTCCGGATTGTCAGCGCTTTGGACGGAGCGGAAACCCTGCTTCACCCAAAGTGCGCCCCCTTCTGTACGCGCGGTGATTAAGGATGTGCTCATTGAACACATCGGGAATCGCCGTATCGTATCCATAGACTAGACGGAGCGTCTCCGCAAGGTGAAGAGACATGCTGCGGTCTAAAAAGATGCGCTGCAGGTCCAGGTACGCAGGGCTGTCAGAAGCGTGTTCGCGCGCATAGTGGAGCTGGGATTTCATAAAATCCCCTCCACTATGCTGTAACATCTGGACGCTGCAGATTGAACGCTGTGGCTGTACACAGCATTCAACCCGCAGCTAATCTGGATGTAATCCGACAAGTGGAA
The DNA here is from genome assembly GCF_039654945.1 of Dendrobates tinctorius. Classification (NCBI taxonomy): domain Eukaryota; kingdom Metazoa; phylum Chordata; class Amphibia; order Anura; family Dendrobatidae; genus Dendrobates; species Dendrobates tinctorius. The sequence continues at coordinate 887,925 of NW_027361810.1, forward strand.
ACATACCCTATGAAGGACGGTCCACATTACTAAGCAGCCGCAGGTGTCGAGGATTATGGGAAAGAAAAAGGATCTCTGCTGCCAAAAAGCATCACGCAATGCCTCGGAAAAAAGTATGAAAGCATTAGATACTTCACGGATACTTAAGCATCATCATCGTACTGTGAAGAGATTTGTGGCTGATACAGATGCAGGAAAAGGCAGAATGAGGAAGGTTCCAGCAGATAAAGGCATAATGAAAAAGGCTCTGCCAGACACATTCATCGGATTAAGAGAGCAGCTGCTAACATATCTTATAAAGCAGCTTACAGGTAATGAAGCTGCTGGAGCATCTGGAGTCAGCAAACCTAAAGGTGTCAGATCTGTTAGGTCTATTTACTCTAGAAAAGAGAAGACTTAGGGGAGACCTAATATATATGTACAAGTGTATCAGAGGGCAATACAGAGATCTCTCCAATGAACTGTTTGTACCAAGGACTGTGACAAGAACAAGGGGGCATTCTCTTCGTTTGGAGGAAAGACAATTTCTGCACCAGCATAGAAGAGGGTTCTTCACGGTAAGAGCAGTGAGGCTCTGGAATTCTCTCCCTGAGGAAGTGGTGATGGCCAACTCACTGAATGAATGTAAGAAAGGAATGGAGGCTTTTCTTGTGAGTAACAGTATAGAAGGTTACGAATAACAGAATATTATAGGTAGATGGGTGACCCAGCTGACGGGAAGGAATTTTTTTCCCTATGGAGAAAATTGGCTTCTACTCTGTGGGTTTTTTGCCTTCCCCAGTATCAACAATGCAGAACAGCTGCACTAAAAATAGGCTGAACTAGATGGACATAAGGTCTTCAGGACTGGAGCGTTATAAGTGGGGTGATATCAGTCACATATGGTGTAATGTCTGGGGGTTATATCAGTACTGGAGCGTTATAAGAGGGGCTGATATCAGTCACATATGGTGTAATGTCTGGGGGTTATATCAGTACTGGAGCGTTATAAGAGGGGCTGATATCAGTCACATATGGTGTAATGTCTGGGGGTTATATCAGTACTGGAGCGTTATAAGAGGGGCTGATTTCAGTCACATGGTGTAATGTCTGGCGGTTATATCAGTACAGGAGCGTTATAAGAGGGGCTGATATCAGTCACATATGGTGTAATGTCTGGAGGTTATATCAGTACTGGAGCGCTATAAGAGGGGCTGATATCAGTCACATATGATGTAATGTCTGGGGGTTATATCAGGACTGGAGCGTTATAAGAGGGGCTGATATCAATCACATATGGGGTAATGTCTGGAGGTTATATCAGTACTGGAGCGTTATAAGAGGCTGATATCAGTCACATATGGTGTAATGTCTGGGGGTTATATCAGTACTGGAGCATTATAAGAGGGGCTGATATCAGTCACATATGGTGTAATGTCTGGAGGTTATATCAGTACTGGAGCGTTATAAGAGGGGCTGATATCAGTCACATATGGTGTAATGTCTGGAGGTTATATCAGTACTGGAGCGTTATAAGAGGGGCTGATTTCAGTCACATATGGTGTAATGTCTGGGGGTTATATCAGTGCTGGAGCGTTATAAGAGGGGCTGATATCAGTCACATATGGTGTAATGTCTGGGGGTTATATCAGTACTGGAGCGTTATAAGAGGGGCTGATATCAGTCACATATGGTGTAATGTCTGGGGGTTATATCAGTGCTGGACCGTTATAAGAGGGGCTGATATCAGTCACATATGATGTAATGTCTGGGGGTTATATCAGTGCTGGAGCGTTATAAGAGGGGCTGATATCAGTCACATATGGTGTAATGTCTGGAGGTTATATCAGTACTGGAGCGTTATAAGAGGGGCTGATATCAGTCACATATGGTGTAATGTCTGGGGGTTATATCAGTACTGGAGCGTTATAAGAGGGGCTGATATCAGTCACATATGATGTAATGTCTGGGGGTTATATCAGTGCTGGAGCGTTATAAGAGGGGCTGATATCAGTCACATATGGTGTAATGTCTGGAGGTTATATCAGTACTGGAGCGTTATAAGAGGGGCTGATATCAGTCACATATGGTGTAATGTCTGGGGGTTATATCAGTACTGGAGCGTTATAAGAGGGGCTGATATCAGTCACATATGGTGTAATGTCTGGAGGTTATATCAGTACTGGAGCGTTATAAGAGGCTGATATCAGTCACATATTGTGTAATGTCTGGGGGTTATATCAGTACTGGAGCGTTATAAGAGGCTGATATCAGTCACATATGGTGTAATGTCTGGGGGTTATATCAGTACTGGAGCGTTATAAGAGGCTGATATCAGTCACATATGGTGTAATGTCTGGGGGTTATATCAGTACTGGAGCGTTATAAGAGGGGCTGATATCAGTCACATATGGTGTAATAGTGCAGTTATGTGGCCGTGTATCCGGAGAGTTTTGGGTGTTGTCTGACAGGAGGGTTATTAGGTGCGCTGGGTGTGAAGAGATTATTTAACCCTTGATTTGCTGACAGTGACAGACGCCAGCAGCGAATCAGGCAGTGACACGAGGTCTGAGGCTTCGGCAGCGATTTGTACATAATCAGATCTTCTACATTTCCAGCCTCGCTGCTTCATTTCCCTCATTGTCGTGAGCTCTGCTTGCTGTCATGGAATGGAAACACTCACTGACAATGTGTGGATGAAGCATCGCTGCCCACGGTCAGAAACTGCTGCATCAATTCTAGAAATCCCGCGTCCACCATGCGTGTATGTGCGCCTGCGGACGCTGACCCGCGGCGTCTTTCACATCTGCACCGTGTCACTTTCTGCTGCAGAGACGCAGGAAGAATTTCTCCATAGACTTACAATAATGAGGAAAATCCGCATCTGTAAAAAACGTAAACGCGTGTCCGCTAATTTGCCTAATCGGTGCAGAAATGGTGCGGACATTCAGCCGCGCCAAAACCACAGCAGATCCTGACCGTGAGAACGGACCGACTACTTCTCAGGTCTGCAGTTTGCTACAGTGTATCGGTGCAGGTAGGAGCGATCAGGAGAGAAGGAACATCGAGGATTGTCCGATACTCTGCAGCAAACCCTCCCCTGTGCGATCGGGACGCGGCACGGAGCAGATCTCGGAGGAGCACAACGAATGCTTCCATTGTACGCCTCCTTCATGGGTCGGCATTTGGCATCAACGTTTCTTTGCCAAACCAGGAATGGAATCGCAAGAAACAAAGTAACAGAAGCCTGACGCCCGTCCTGTGCGCTGGAGACGCTCCGGGCCTTGGCATACAAATACTGACAACAGCGATGTGTGAACAGAGCCCGACTCCGCAGCACAGGCCCTGAAGTAGATGTGAAACAAAACGCCTAAGAATGACGCGATAATGTCGGGTTCTCCGTCGGTAGAAGAGCTGACAATCTAAGCGCATGTTCTGCGGCTGCAGGCGATCTCATGGACGGTGCCGGCTGTGCGCAGGTCCCGGGTGTCGCGCCTCCTCTGATGTGGACACACCAGTTTCTGGCTGCGCACGTGTCACAATTCCTGTTCCAGGAGAAAGCAAAAATAAATATTAGCCGAGCCGGATCCGGAGTAACGTGTCACGACGTCGAGGGGCCGCAGCTCAGATCATCCAGCGCCAAACCCAGGACCGCAGCAGCCGCCTGCACGGAGACTGTCAGCTCTTGTGGACAGGGCTCCCCGGCTGTACGAGGTGCATTCAGGTACCAGCAGGGCCGGCTCCGGGACCGTGCCAGGGTTTGGGGGCATTATGCCACCCAGCAGGAGCCCCCTGAGCCTCACACCTCTATCACCTGCAAGTACGAGCTCCTCCTAATAATGGGGGGCGCACAGGCGGTCTGTGCCAAGCAGACGTCGCCTCCTCTTCTAGGATGGAGCGACCCCAAGCTCGATGCATCTCCGGTGGGCACTGCCAGTAACTCTCATAACCCGCCCATCACCTGGCACCCGCCACACACGATCCCGATAATCATCTGGTATCATGTACCCAGAGGAATGTGACTGGCACCGACAAAGGCGCCAGTGTGGGCTCATATCTGCAGGTGGCCATCTCTAACCCTCCAATGCCCATTATTGGGTCAAAACCCCTCAAGTGACTTGATCCCTCATCTTAGTTATCAGTGATCCTGACTAGTATCAGTAGGGGGCACCACTGCCAACTGCACCACAGTGACGCACAGTGAGGCCAGACGAGAAGCCCCTACTGCCCCGGGCACTACAGGCAGCGGCACCGGGCTCTGTGCCACGTACACGAAGATCAATCACTGCCAAAGGAAAGAGCCGTCACGCGGCAACATCTAAAATCCACTGCTGCCAGGATCTCTGCTCAGTTATTGATTAGCGACAATCCGAAAACCTGCACAGATCTAACACTGCTCACAGCTGAGCATTTGTTACACTGCATCCAATGGAGGCAAACCTCTGAGAAAATCATCTGGGGCCCCAGACTGACACATAGTAACGGGCTATCTGGTTATAGGTGACTGGAGGATAAGACACAATGTAACAGCAGAATAGTGACTGCAGCTCTGGAGGTGACAGGTGACTGGAGGATAAGACACGATGTAACAGCAGAATAGTGACTGCAGCTCTAGAGGTGACTGGAGGATAAGATAGATGTAACAGCAGAATAGTGAGTGCAGCTCTGGAGGTGACTGGAGGATCAGACATGGTATCGGATGAGCAGGGAATTCCGGGATTGTATGACGTGACCTGCCCTGAGTATCATCTCCAGAACATACCAGAGGATTTCCTCCAAGACTTCGGCATCTGAAGCGGACACTTCCTGTGCCCTTCCGCGGGCTTCTACGGCGGCTGGATGGGGGAGGGGGTTGCACCATCTCACAGTGGTCTTGGGTCTACGATAGAGTGTCAGCTCTGTGACAACACATCAGAAGTTACAGGACTGAAGGATGAGGCCGGAAATAAGATGCTTCCTGCTTCAGCCAGAAAACCTTAAAATAACCTCGGAGTATTGGCACCGAGGAGCAGGAAACTGCTGATCTAGCAATCCCCAAAGGGTGACCCCAAAAAGAGAGGGGGCAGCACTCTCCGCACCTCGCCAGTGCAGGATCTCTGCTTGCTGTCAAACAAAAGAACAACTCTTACTAAAATCCTGAGGACCCAGAGCCCGGTGTGTTACAAATGTATCAGATGTGCAATACCAGAAGACAGAGACTTGTGGATCTCACAGAGAACACATTGTAGCAAACCCTCAACTGTGAGAAGTGTCAGTGGAACATGCTAGAGATGAGAATAAAAGGTTTGCAGACCCTTTTCCAGCAGCCACGAGGAGTCCCAGCCTCCTGTCAGCTGCCGGCCTCCACGGCGCCTCTTCTGGTCATCAGAGATGCTGTAATGTCATCATAGCATTGTGATGTCGTTCTGCGCCGGCGAACCAGACGCACGTGGATAACACCAGGGCAACCGGACCTAAGGCGGCCAACAGCTCAACTCAAGAATACTTGTGTTACTGACAAGAAGATGTGGATGATGGTGAAAACTGAAGCAGTCTATTAACAAGAGGACAACCGTACACACGGGTCACACCGCAGCCGTCCTGCACCGGGGGGACAACCGTACACACGGGTCACACCGCAGCCGTCCTGCACCGGGGAGACAACCGTACACACGGGTCACACCGCAGCCGTCCTGCACCGGGGAGACAACCGTACACACGGGTCACACCGCAGCCGTCCTGCACCGGGGAGACAACCGTACACACGGGTCACACCGCAGCCGTCCTGCACCGGGGGGACAAACGTACACACGGGTCACACCGCAGCCGTCCAGCACCGGGGGGACAAACGTACACACGGGTCACACCGCAGCCGTCCTGCACCGGGGGGAGAAACGTACGCACGGGTCACACCGCAGCCGTCCAGCACCGGGGAGACAAACGCAAACACGGGTAACACCGCAGCCGTCCTGCACCGGGGGGAGAAACGTACACACGGGTCACACCGCAGCCGTCCTGCACCGGGGGGACAAACGTACACACGGGTCACACCGCAGCCGTCCTGCACCGGGGGGACAAACGTACACACGGGTCACACCGCAGCCGTCCTGCACCGGGGGGACAAACGTACACACGGGTCACACCGCAGCCGTCCTGCACCGGGGGGACAAACGTACACACGGGTCACACCGCAGCCGTCCTGCACCGGGGAGACAAACGTACACACGGGTCACACCGCAGCCGTCCTGCACCGGGGAGACAAACGTACACACGGGTCACACCGCAGCCGTCCAGCACCGGGGAGACAAATGTACACACGGGTCACACCGCAGCCGTCCAGCACCGGGGAGACAAACGCAAACACGGGTCACACCGCAGCCGTCCAGCACCGGGGAGACAAACGCAAACACGGGTAACACCGCAGCCGTCCTGCACCGGGGGGAGAAACGTACACACAGGTCACACCGCAGCCGTCCTGCACCGGGGGGACAAACGTACACACGGGTCACACCGCAGCCGTCCTGCACCGGGGAGACAAACGTACACACGGGTCACACCGCAGCCGTCCAGCACCGGGGAGACAAACGCAAACACGGGTCACACCGCAGCCGTCCAGCACCGGGGAGACAAACGCAAACACGAGTAACACCGCAGCCGTCCTGCACCGGGGGGAGAAACGTACACACGGGTCACACCGCAGCCGTCCTGCACCGGGGGGGACAAACGCACACACGGGTCACACCGCAGCCGTCCTGCACCGGGGGAGAAACGTACACACTGGTCACACCGCAGCCGTCCTGCACCGGGGGGACAAACGTACACACTGGTCACACCGCAGCCGTCCTGCACCGGGGGGACAAACGTACACACTGGTCACACCGCAGCCGTCCTGCACCGGGGGGACAAACGTACACACGGGTCACACCGCAGCCGTCCTGCACCGGGGGGACAAACGTACACACGGGTCACACCGCAGCCGTCCTGCACCGGGGGGACAAACGCACACACGGGTCACACCGCAGCCGTCCAGCACCGGGGGGACAAACGTACACACGGGTCACACCGCAGCCGTCCAGCACCGGGGAGACAAACGCAAACACGGTTAACACCGCAGCCGTCCTGCACCGGGGGGAGAAACGTACACACGGGTCACACCGCAGCCGTCCTGCACCGGGGGAGAAACGTACACACTGGTCACACCGCAGCCGTCCTGCACCGGGGGGACAAACGTACACACTGGTCACACCGCAGCCGTCCTGCACCGGGGGGACAAACGTACACACTGGTCACACCGCAGCCGTCCTGCACCGGGGGGACAAACGTACACACTGGTCACACCGCAGCCGTCCTGCACCGGGGGGACAAACGTACACACTGGTCACACCGCAGCCGTCCTGCACCGGGGGGACAAACGTACACACTGGTCACACCGCAGCCGTCCTGCACCGGGGGGGAGAAACCGTACACACGGGTCACACCGCAGCCGTCCTGCACCGGGGGGACAAACGTACACACGGGTCACACCGCAGCCGTCCTGAACCGGGGAGACAAACGTACACACGGGTCACACCGCAGCCGTCCTGCACCGGGGGGGACAAACGTACACACGGGTCACACCGCAGCCGTCTTGCACCGGGGGGACAAACGTACACACGGGTCACACCGCAGCCGTCCTGCACCGGGGAGACAAACGTACACACGGGTCACACCGCAGCCGTCCTGCACCGGGGAGACAAACGTACACACGGGTCACACCGCAGCCGTCCAGCACCGGGGAGACAAACGTACACACGGGTCACACCGCAGCCGTCCAGCACCGGGGAGACAAACGCAAACACGGGTCACACCGCAGCCGTCCAGCACCGGGGAGACAAACGCAAACACGGGTAACACCGCAGCCGTCCTGCACCGGGGGGAGAAACGTACACACAGGTCACACCGCAGCCGTCCTGCACCGGGGGGACAAACGTACACACGGGTCACACCGCAGCCGTCCTGCACCGGGGAGACAAACGTACACACGGGTCACACCGCAGCCGTCCAGCACCGGGGAGACAAACGCAAACACGGGTCACACCGCAGCCGTCCAGCACCGGGGAGACAAACGCAAACACGAGTAACACCGCAGCCGTCCTGCACCGGGGGGAGAAACGTACACACGGGTCACACCGCAGCCGTCCTGCACCGGGGGGGACAAACGCACACACGGGTCACACCGCAGCCGTCCTGCACCGGGGGAGAAACGTACACACTGGTCACACCGCAGCCGTCCTGCACCGGGGGGACAAACGTACACACTGGTCACACCGCAGCCGTCCTGCACCGGGGGGACAAACGTACACACGGGTCACACCGCAGCCGTCCTGCACCGGGGGGACAAACGTACACACGGGTCACACCGCAGCCGTCCTGCACCGGGGGGACAAACGCACACACGGGTCACACCGCAGCCGTCCAGCACCGGGGGGACAAACGTACACACGGGTCACACCGCAGCCGTCCAGCACCGGGGAGACAAACGCAAACACGGTTAACACCGCAGCCGTCCTGCACCGGGGGGAGAAACGTACACACGGGTCACACCGCAGCCGTCCTGCACCGGGGGAGAAACGTACACACTGGTCACACCGCAGCCGTCCTGCACCGGGGGGACAAACGTACACACTGGTCACACCGCAGCCGTCCTGCACCGGGGGGACAAACGTACACACTGGTCACACCGCAGCCGTCCTGCACCGGGGGAGAAACGTACACACTGGTCACACCGCAGCCGTCCTGAACCGGGGGGACAAACGTACACACTGGTCACACCGCAGCCGTCCTGCACCGGGGGGACAAACGTACACACTGGTCACACCGCAGCCGTCCTGCACCGGGGGGGAGAAACCGTACACACGGGTCACACCGCAGCCGTCCTGCACCGGGGGGAGAAACCGTACACACGGGTCACACCGCAGCCGTCCTGCACCGGGGGGAGAAACCGTACACACAGGTCACACCGCAGCCGTCCTGCACCGGGGGGACATACGTACACACGGGCCACAGTGCAGTCACATACAGGATTTCCTTGTTCATCCTGACTGAACTGGAAAATCCCCCCCGGCCACATTGGGCATATTCCAGGGTCACACAGCAGCGGAGGGATGACCAGAGGGCAGGGAGGGGAGTCACCACATTGTATGCAGGATAGACAGGGTCCCCACATACTCGGAGGGTCTCATCTTTAGGGGGCTGCTTGTGTAACTCGGCACACGAGACCACTCTGGATTTATATCAGGGGATGTGCATTATTTTACCCCACATAAACCAGGTCAGGGGTCTCTGGAGGGTTGTGGCCTCCTAGTATACAGTGGGGACTTATGGAGTATATAGCGGGGCGTCTCTATACATGGCAGGGTCTCACATGTATAGTGGGGTCTCTATACACCAGGTCGGGAGGTCTCGCTCTATATATAACGATGTCTCCCTGTGTACAGGATATAGTGGGGTCTCCCTGTGTACAGTAAGGTCTGTGCAGAATATAGTGGGGTCTCTATACACCAGGTTCGGGGTCTCCACAGTGTGCAGTGGGCTTCCTGTACACCAGGTCGGGGGTCTCCACAGTGTGTAGTGGGCTTCCTGTACACCAGGGTGGGGGTCTCCACAGTATGCAGTGGGCTTCCTGTACACCAGGGTGGGGGTACACCTCTCTATAAAGGTCCCTCTCTATAAACCAGGTCAGGGGTCTCTGAAGAGATGTGGTCTCCTTGTATACAGTGGGGTCCTATGGAGTATATAGCGGGGCGTCTCTATACATGGCAGGGTCTCACATGTATAGTGGGGTCTCTAAACACCAGGTTGGGGGTCTCCACAGTGTGTAGTGGGCTTCCTGTACACCAGGGTGGGGGTCTCCCTCTCTATAAACCAGGTCGGGGGTCTCTGAAGAGATGTGGTCTCCTTGTATACAGTGGGGTCTTATGGAGTATATAGCGGGGCGTCTCTATACATGGCAGGGTCTCACATGTATAGTGGGGTCTCTATACACCAGGTTGGGGGTCTCCACAGTGTATAGTGGGGTCTCTATACACCAGGGTGGGGGTCTCCACAGTGTGTAGTGGGCTTCCTGTACACCAGGGTGGGGGTCTCCCTCTCTATAAACCAGGTCGGGGGTCTCTGAAGAGATGTGGTCTCCTTGTATACAGTGGGGTCTTATGGAGTATATAGCGGGGCGTCTCTATACATGGCAGGGTCTCACATGTATAGTGGGGTATCTATACACCAGGTTGGGGGTCTCCACAGTGTATAGTGGGGTCTCTATACACCAGGGTGGGGGTCTCCACAGTGTGTAGTGGGCTTCCTGTACACCAGGGTGGGGGTCTCCCTCTCTATAAACCAGGTCAGGGGTCTCTGAAGAGATGTGGTCTCCGTGTATACAGTGGGGTCCTATGGAGTATATAGCGGGGCGTCTCTATACATGGCAGGGTCTCACATGAATAGTGGGGTCTCTATACACCAGGTCGGGAGGTCTCGCTCTATATATAACGATGTCTCCCTGTGTACAGGATATAGTGGGGTCTCTCTCAATACATCAGGTTGGGGGTCTCCAGTGTAGTGGGCTTCCTGTACACCAGGGTGGGGGTCTCCCTCTCTATAAACCAGGTCGGGGGTCTCTGAATGGTTGTGGCCTCCTTGTATACAGTGGGGTCCTATGGAGTATATAGCGGGGCGTCTCTATACATGGCAGGGTCTCCCATGTATAGTGGGGTCTCTATACACCAGGTCGGGAGGTCTCGCTCTATATAACGATGTCTCCCTGTGTACAGGATATAGTGGGGTCTCTATACACCAGGGTGGGGGTCTCCACAGTGTGTAGTGGGCTTCCTGTACACCAGGGTGGGGGTCTCCACAGTATGCAGTGGGCTTCCTGTACACCAGGGTGGGGGTCTCCCTCTCTATAAACCAGGTCGGGGGTCTCTGATGAGATGTGGTCTCCTTGTATACAGTGGGGTCCAATGGAGTATATAGCGGGGCGTCTCTATACATGGCAGGGTCTCACATGTATAGTGGGGTGTCTATACACCAGGTCGGGAGGTCTCGCTCTATATAACGATGTCTCCCTGTGTACAGGATATAGTGGGGTCTCTATACACCAGGGTGGGGGTCTCCACAGTGTGTAGTGGGCTTCCTGTACACCAGGGTGGGGGTCTCCCTCTCTATAAACCAGGTCGGGGGTCTCTGATGAGATGTGGTCTCGTTGTATACAGTGGGGTCCAATGGAGTATATAGCGGGGCGTCTCTATACATGGCAGGGTCTCACATGTATAGTGGGGTCTCTATACACCAGGTCGGGAGGTCTCGCTCTATATAACGATGTCTCCCTGTGTACAGGATATAGTGGGGTCTCTATACACCAGGGTGGGGGTCTCCACAGTGTGTAGTGGGCTTCCTGTACACCAGGGTGGGGGTCTCCCTCTCTATAAACCAGGTCGGGGGTCTCTGATGAGATGTGGTCTCGTTGTATACAGTGGGGTCCAATGGAGTATATAGCGGGGCGTCTCTATACATGGCAGGGTCTTATATATAGTGGGGTCTCTATACACCAGTCTGGGGGTCGCTCAGGAGTTGGGGTCACTCTGTATAGGAGGAAATCCCTGTGCACAAGTTTCGGGTCTTTCCCCTCAGTCCCGCATTTTCCCACTAGGCCCCCGAGCCATGTGTGGCCCCCGGGACACCTAGTTACTCACCAGGACGTGCAGCAGCCTCATCCTCCTCGTCCCCCCGCAGAGCCCGGCTGAAGCCATCATGTGACTGCCACGTCTGTCCGCGCAGGCGCACTCAGCGGCCGCGGGGGATGCCGGGACGTGTAGTTTTTCCTGCAGTGGGACAGGTGATGATGAGCAACCTGTGTGTGCGGGACTACAACTCCCAGCGTGCTCTTGTGTCTTATGCTGACGGTCTGGTTCTTGGGCATTCTGGGACTTCTAGTTCTACCACAGCCCAATGACCAGACACCCTGGAAGTTTTACCTCATTTTGTAACAGAAAGTCCTCCTATGTTCCCGGAATTATGCAGTTAGTACGTTTTTACCGCTTGTGCGGTTTCTGTGCGTCTGCAGAGCAATGTGAGCAGTGACTCGCTGGCGGAGGTGCGGTTCTGTCACGTTTTTCCGCCTCTTGTGGCGGCGTATTAGGCTGTGTGCACACGGTGCGGATTTGTTGCGCTTCCGCAGCATTTTTTTCTGTGTGGAAATGCACAAAAACCACAGAGGAATACTAAGGCAAGCTCAATGAGGATCCAGAGCTGCCGTGCACACGATGCGGAAGATTCCGGCCTTATTTGCAGCGCTTTATTTTCCGCAGCGTGACAATTCTTTTTGCGGATCTGCAGCGTTTTTCACCCATTGACTTCCATTGATTCCGTCAAATCTGCAGCAAAACTGCAAATGTAACAAGATTTTCGGATTTGGTGCCAAAAACGCAGCAGATTTGTTTAAAGGAAATGGTGTCAGAAGGCGGAGGAGTCTGTGGCCGGAGAATAGAGCTGATCTTGGATGAAGCACATCAACAATGGAGGTTGGACTTGAAAATGACGTGATTTTCTTTATTTTTTTACATAATATTTCTTTATTTGACTATCAAATCTACAAACAATTCTACATACAAATCCGCATCAAAAACTTGCAGAAATTCCACTGTGTTTGCTGCCAAGAGATGCAGAAACCGCGCAGAAATTTCCACAAGAAAATCCGCAACGTGTGCACATAGCCTAAAGGGCACAGAATTTCAGGAAAATAACATCTCGCCAACCGTTAAGCATGGTGGTGGATCAATCACGCTTTGGGGTTGTGTTGCCGCCAATGGCACGGGGAACATTTCACAGGTAGAGGAAAGAATGGATTAATTGAAATTTCCACAAATTCTTAATGCAAACATAACACCATGTGTAAAAAAGCTAAAGGTGAGAAGAGGATGAGGAAGAGGATGAGGAAGAGGATGGCCACTACAAATGGATAATGATCCTAAACACACGTCACAATCCACAATAGACGCCCTCAAAAGGTGCAAGATGAAGGTTTTACAATGGCCCTCACAGTCCCCTGATCTGAACATCATTGATAATCTGTGGGGAGACCTCAAAATAGCAGAGGAAGCGAAACCACCCAGGAATCTCACAGAACGGGAGGAATTATCCAAGGAAGAATCGAGGAAAATCCAGAGAGAAGGATTGAAAGACTCGTCTGGCTACAAAAAGTGTTTACAAGCCGAGATACTTGTAAAAGTACTAATCATGCAGGGTGCACAAACTTTTGCATCGGCCAATTTTCCTATTTGTAATTTTTAAAATGTAAAAAGGTGAAGAAATTTTTTTTGCGTAAAATACAAAGGAAATATGTAATCTGTAACTTCAGGCCTTTTAGATCATTTCATCTTCAACTTGATTAACCCCTTACCTACAATGGACGTAATATTCTGTCCATGTGACCCTGGACCTAATTCCCATGGACGGAATATTACGTCATAGCGATCAGCGGCGCCCACATGGTAAGCCCCGCTGATCGCGGCCGGGTGTCAGCTGATTATCACAGCTGACACCCGGCACTATGTGTCAGGGGTGGTCACGGACCGTCCCCGACACGTTAACCCCTTGCACACCGCGATCAAACACAATCGCGGTGTACCGGGGGTTAAAGGGAAGCATCGGCAGGGAGGGGGCTCCCTCCGTGCTTCCCTGAGCCCCCCACGGCAGCGCAATGAGCAGCGCTGCTGCGGGGGGCTCTTTCCCTACAGGCCCCCGGATCCAAGATGGCGACGCAAAGCGCAGGCACGAGGAAGCCTTGATCGCTGATCTGTCACAGTGATCTGTGATGTGACAGATCAGCGATCTGTCACAGGACAGTGATGTCCCCCCCTGGGACAATGTAATAAAGTTAAAAAAAAAAAAAAAAAAAGTTAAAATAATTTTAAAAAAATCGCTAAATAAATTAAAAAAAAAAAAAAAATATTCCCTAATAAATCCATTTTTTGGAAATAAAAAAAAAACAATAAAAGTACACATATTTGGTATCGCCATGTCCGTAACGACCAGCCCTATAAAACTGTCCCATTAGTTAACCCCTTTAGCGAACCCCTTAAAAAATAAAAAACAAAGGAAAAAATAATGATTTATTATCATACCGCATACTCAGGACAAATTGGACAACAACTTTTTGGGTCCAATTTCTCCTGTTACCCTTAGGAAAATAAAAAATTGGGGCCAAAAATATCATTTTTGTGGAAAAAAATGATTTTTTTATTTTCACGCCCGGGCGTTATAAACTCCTGTGAAGCACTTGGGGATTCGAAGTGCTCACCACACATCTAGATAAGTTCCGTGGGGGGTCTAGTTTCCAAAATGGGGTCACTTGTTGGAGTTTCAACAGTTTAGGTACATCAGGGGCTCTCCAAACGCACATGACACCCGCAGACCATTCCATCAAAGTCTGCATTCCAAAACGTCACTACATCCCTTCCAAGCTCTGCCATGCACCCAAACAGTAGTTTTCTCCCACATATAGGGTATCAGCGTACTCAAGACAAATTGGACAACAACTTTTGGGGTCCAATTTCTCCTGTTACCCTTGGGAAAATAAAAAAATTGCTGACTAAAAGATCATGTTTGTGGAAAAAATACGATTTTTTTATTTTCACACCCAGTCGTTATAAACTTCTGTGAAGCATTGGGGGGGTTCAAAGTGCTCACCACACATCTAGATAAGTTTCTTAGGGGGTCTAGTTTCCAAAATGGGGTCATTTGTGGGGGATTTCCACTGTTTAGGTACATTAGGGGCTCTCCAAAGGCAACGTGACACCCGCAGAGCATTCCATAAAAGTCTGCATTCCAAATCGTCACTACTTCCCTTCCGAGCCCTGACGTGTGCCCATACAGTAGTTTTCTCCCACATATGGGGTGTCAGCGTACTCAGGACAAACTGTACAACAACTTTTGGGGTCCAATTTCTCCTGTTACCCTTGGGAAAATAAAAAAAATGGTGACTAAAAGATCATGTTTGTGGAAAAAATACGATTTTTTTATTTTCATGCCTGGGCGTTATAAACTTCTGTGAAGCCCTTGGGGGTTCAAAGTGCTCACCACACATCTAGATAAGTTCCTCAGGGGGTCTAGTTTCCAAAATGGGGTCATTTGTCAGGGGTTTCCACTGTTTAGGTACATTAGGGGCTCTCCAAAGGCAACATGACACCCGCAGACCATTCCATCAAAGTCTGCATTCCAAAACGTCACTACTTCCCTTCCGAGCCCCGACGTGTGCCCATATAGTAGTTTTCTCCCACATATGGGGTATCAGCGTACTCAGGACAAATTGGACAACAACTTTTGGGGTCCAATTTCTCCTGCTACCCTTGGGAAAATAAAAAAAATGGTGACTAAAATATCATGTTTGTTGAAAAAATACGATTTTTTAAATTTCACACCCAGTTGTTATAAACTTCTGTGAAGCATTGGGGGGGGTTCAAAGTGCTCACCACACATCTAGATAAGTTCCTTGGGGGGTCTAGTTTCCAAAATGGGGTCATTTGTGAGGGGTTTTCACTGTTTTGGTACATCAGGGGTTTTCCAATCGCGACATGGTGTCCGATCTCAATTCCAGCCAAAAACGTCAAATGGCGCTGCTTCCCTTCCGAGCTCTGCTATGCGCCCAAATAGTCGTTTACACCCACATATGGGGTATCGGCGTACTCAGGACAAATTGCACAATAACTTCTAGGGCCCTGTTACCCTTGGGAAAATAAAAATTGAGGGTGAAAAGATCATTTTTGTGGAAAAAATATGATTATATGATTTTTTAATTGTACGGCTGTACGTTATAAACTTCTGTGAAGCCCTTGTGGGTTCAAAGTTCTCACCACAAAATCTAGATAAGTTCCTTGGGGGGTCTAGTTTCCAAAATGGGGTCACTTGTGGGGGGTTTCCACTGTTTAGGTACATCAGGGGCTCTCCAAACGTGACATGGCGTCCGATCTGAATTCCAGTCAATTTTGCATTGAAAAAGTCAAACGGCGCTCCTTCCATTCTGAGCTCTGCCATGCGCTGAAACAGTCGTTCCCCCCCACATATCAGGTATCAGCGTACTCAGGACAAATTGCACAATAACTTTTCCAGTCCAATTTCTCCTATTACCCTTGGTAAGAAAAAAAAAAATTGAACCTGGAGTACTTTTTTTGTGAAAAAAGTTAAATGTTCATTTTTTTTTTAAATATTCAAAAAATTCCTGTGACGCAACTAAAAGGTTAATAAACTTCTTGAATGTGGTTTTGAGCACCTTATGGGGTGCAGTTTTTAGAATGGGGTCACTTTTGGGTATTTTCTATCATATAGACCCCTCAAAGTGACCTCAAATGTGATGTGGTCCTAAAAATAAAATGGTGTTGCAAAAATGAGAAATCGCTGGTCAACTTTTAACCCTTATAACTTCCTAACAAAAAAAAATTTTGGTTCCAAAATTGTGCTGATGTAAAGTAAACATGTGGGAAATGTTATTTATTAAGTTTTTTGTGTGCCATATCTCTGTGATTTAAGGGCATAAAAATTCAGAGTTGGAAAATTGCAAAATTTTAAAAATTTTCGCCAAATTTCCATTTTTTCACAAATAAACGCAAGTTATTTGAATTAAATTTTACCAGTAACATGAAGTACAATATGTCACGAGAAAACAGTGTCAGAATCACCGGGATCCATGGAAGCGTTCCAGAGTTATTACCTCATAAAGGGACAGTGGTCAGAATTGTAAAAATTGGCCCAGGAGTTAACGTGCAAACCACCCTTGGTAGTGAAGGGGTTAAAGGGAACCTGTCACCCCCCCCCAGGCGGTTTTAAGTAAAAGAGCCACCTTGACAGAATGCAGCATTAGTGGTGCACAAGGTGGCTCTTTTACTTAAAAACGCCTGGGGGGGGGGGGTGACAGGTTCCCTTTAACTGTTCACATTAGCAGTAATTTTGACCAGGGGTGCACAAACTTTTACATGCCTCTGTATTTTGTGTTTTTTTCAGGTGACTTTGGAGCAGAATCCTCCTGAGAAAACGATGTGTGCACAAACCTTTATAGGGCACTACTGCAATATTCAAAATTGAGGTAAAAAAGTGTAAAAACTTCTACAGATGGCGGCTTGTGTGGTATCAGGAATTTAGAGACATTCAGCTGCAACGAACCGGCGGCCGCCGCAGAGCGAGCGGCACTGAGAGGTAATAAGGGATGTCAGAGCCAACAATCAACACCGTGTTATTACGCTGTCCCGTGTCTGCTGAGTTCTCCCATGCGGATCTGTTCCGTGTCTGCGGTGTCCTCCCGTGCAGATCTGTTCCGTGTCTGCGGTGTCCTCCCGTGCGGATCTGTTCCGTGTCTGTGGTGTCCTCCTGTGCGGATCTGTTCCTTGTCTGCGGAGTTCTCCCTTGCGGATCTATTCCGTGCCTGCGGAGTTCTCCCGTGCGGATCTATTCCGTGCCTGCGGAGTTCTCCCATGCGGATCTGCTCCTTGTCTGTGGCGTTCTCCCTTGTGGATCTATTCCGTGCCTGTGGATTTCTCCCATGCGGATCTGCTCCTTGTCTGTGGCGTTCTCCCTTGTGGATCTATTCCGTGCCTGCGGAGTTCTCCCGTGCGGATCTATTCCGTGCCTGCGGAGTTCTCCCGTGCGGATCTATTCCGTGCCTGCAGAGTTCTCCCGTGCGAATCTGTTCCGTGCCTGCGGAGTTCTCCCGTGCGGATCTGTTCCTTGTCTGCGGAGTTCTCCCGTGCGAATCTGTTCCTTGTCTGTGGATTTCTCCCATGCGCATCTGATCCTTGTCTGTGGCGTTCTCCCTTGCGGATCTATTCCGTGCCTGCGGAGTTCTCCCGTGCGGATCTGTCCCTTGTCTGCGGAGTTCTCCCGTGCAGATCTGCTCCTTGTCTGTGGCGTTCTCCCTTGCGGATCTGTTCCGTGCCTGCGGAGTTCTCCCGTGCGGATCTGTTCCTTGTCTGCGGAGTTCTCCCATGCGGATCTGTTCCTTGTCTGTGGCATTCTCCCTTGCGGGGATTAACCCCTTCACCCCCTAGGGTGGTTTGCACGTTCATGACCGGGCCAATTTTTACAATTCTGACCACTGTACCTTTATGAGGTCATAACTCTGGAACGCTTCCATGGATCCCGGTGATTCTGACATTGTTTTCTCGTGACATATTGTACTTCATGTTAGTGGTAAAATTTCATTCAAATAACTTGCGTTTATTTGTGAAAAAAACGGAAATTTGGCAAAAATTTTGAAAATTTTGCAATTTTCCAACTTTGAATTTTTATGCCCTTAAATCACAGAGATACGGCACACAAAAAACTTGATAACTAACATTTCCCACATGTTTACTTTACATCAGCACAATTTTGGAACCAAAATTTTTTTTTGTTAGGAAGTTATAAGGGTTAAAAGTTGACCAGCGATTTCTCATTTTTACAACACCATTTTATTTTTAGGACCACATCACATTTGAAGCCACTTTGAGGGGTCTATATGATAGAAAATACCCAAAAGTGACACCATTCTAAAAACTGCACCCCTTAAGGTGCTCAAAACCACATTCAAGACGTTTATTAACCCTTTAGGTGCGTCACAGGAATTTTTTTGAATATTTAAAAAAAAATGAACATCTAACTTTTTTTCACAAAAAAAATATTTCAGGTTCAATTTTTTTTATTTTACCAAGGGTAACAGGAGAAATTGGACTGGAAAAGTTATTGTGCAATTTGTCCTGAGTACGCTGATACCTGATTTGTGGGGGGGATCGACTGTTTCGGCGCATGGCAGAGCTCAGAATGGAAGGAGCGCCGTTTGACTTTTTCAATGCAAAATTGGCAGGAATTCAGATCGGACGCCATGTCACGTTTGGAGAGTCCCTGATGTACATAAACAGTGGAAACCCCCTACAAGTGACCCCATTTTGGAAACTAGACCCCCCAAGGAACTTATCTAGATATGTGGTGAGAACTTTGAACCCACAAGGGCTTTACAGAAGTTTATAACGTACAGCAATACAATTAAAAAATCATATTTTTTCCACAAAAATGATCTTCTCACCCCAATTTTTATTTTCCCAAGGATAACAGGACCCTAAAAGTTATTGTGCAATTTGTCCTGAGTATGCTGATACCCCACATGTGGGGGTAAACCACTATTTGGGCGCATGGCAGAGCTCGGAAGGGAAGCAGTGCCATTTGACGTTATTGGCTGGAATTGAGATCGGACATCATGTCGCGATTGGAAAACCCCTGATGTACCAAAACAGTGGAAACCCCCCACAAATGACACCATTTTTCAAACTAGACCCCCAAGGAACTTATCTAGATGTGTGGTGAGAACTTTGAACCCCCAACGGCTTCACAGAAGTTTATAACATAAAGCCGTACAATTAAAAAATCATATTTTTTCCACAAAAATGATCTTTTCACCCTCAATTCTTATTTTTCCAAGGGTAACAGCACCCTAAAAGTTATTGTGCAATTTGTCCTGAGTACGCTGATACCCTACATGTGGGGGTAAACCACTATTTGGGCGCATGGCAGAGCTCGGAAGGGAAGCAGCGCAATTTGACGTTTTTGGCTGGAATTGAGATCGGACACCATGTCGCGATTGGAAAACCCCTGATGTACCTAAACAGTGGAAACCCCCCACAAATGACACCATTTTGGAAACTAGACCCCCTAAGGAACTTATCTAGATGTGTGGTGAGAACTTTGAACCCCCCAGTGCTTCACAGAAGTTTATAACGCCCGGACGTGAAAATAAAAAATTCGTATTTTTTTCACAAACATGATCTTTTAGTCACCATTTTTTTTATTTTCCCAAGGGTAACAGGAGAAATTGAACCCCAAAAGTTGTTGTCCAATTTGTCCTGAGTACGCTGACACCCCATATGTGGGAGAAAACTACTGTATGGACACACGTCGGGGCTCGGAAGGGAAGTAGTGACGTTTTGGAATGCAGACTTTGATGGAATGGTCTGCGGGAGTCATGTTGCCTTTGGAGAGCCCCTAATGTACCTAAACAGTGGAAACACCCACAAATGACCCCATTTTGGAAACGAGAACCCCCTAAGGAACTTATCTAGATGTGTGGTGAGCACTTTGAACCCCCAAGGGCTTCACAGAAGTTTATAATGCTCGGGCATGAAAATAAAAAAATCGTATTTTTTCCACAAACATGATCAATTAGTCCCCAATTTTTTCATTTTCCCAAGGGTAACAGGAGAAATTGGACTGCAAAAGTTGTTGTCCAATTTGTCATGAGTACGCTGACACCCCATATGTGGGAGAAAACTACTGTATGGACACACGTCAGGGCTCGGAAGGGAAGCAGTGCCATTTTGGAATGCAGACTTTGATGGAATGGTCTGCGGGTGTCATGTGCGTTTGGAGAGCCCCTGATGTACCTAAACTATTGAAACTCCCCACAAGTGACCCCATTTTGGACACTAGACCCCCCACGGAACTTATCTAGATGTGTGGTGAGCACTTTGAACCCCCAAGTGCTTCACAGAAGTTTATAACGCTCGGACGTGAAAATAAAAAAATCATTTTTTTCCACAAAAATGATATTTTTGCCCCCAATTTTTTATTTTCCTAAGGGTAACAGGAGAAATTGGACCCCAAAAATTGTTTTGCAATTTGTCCTGAGTAGGCTGATACCCTACATGTGGGGGTAAAATACTGTTTGGGCGCATGGCAGAGCTTGGAAGGGAAGGAGCATCATATGACTTTTTCAACTCAGAATTGGCTGGAATTGAGATCAGACGCAATGTTGCATTTGGAGAGCCCCTGATGTGCCCAAACAGTGGAAACCCCCAATTCTAACTCCAACCCGAACCCCAACACACCCCTAACCCTAATCTCAGCCCTAACCCTAGCCCTAACCCTAACTGTTGTGAGTTCATTTTCCCCTTCGTCACTGGGGTCTGGTGAACTCCCTATTCTGGTGAAGGAAGGTAATGAGCCTGATTATCAGGCACCTGAGTCTAATGAGGATGACTGGCTGAGTGGAGTCACAGACTGGATATAAGGCTGCCGACGCCCTTCTGCCCTGCGGGTGATTTCTCTGTGGACTCCTAGGACACCAGTCTGATTCCTGCTCCTAAAGCTAAGTTTTCTGTTTTGCCTGTTAGCCTTTTTGTTTTGTTTTTTGTTTTCCTTGCTTTTCAGTATTCTGCCATTCCCTGCTGGGGTGAGCTGAATCTCCTTTTGCCTGTAGCTCTGTCTTCAGTATATTCCTTAGTGCTGACATAGCTTTTTGAAGCCTAGCGTCTTCAGGGCCTTTTTCACTGTCAGTTTGTTGGCTCTTATTTTCATAGGGTTTTTCACGGATTGCAGACAGCAGCCTTCCTGTCCTTTCCTATGTAGTTAGCTTGGGCCCCGTCTTTGCTCAGTCTATCTTTCTGTCTGTGTTAGTATTTTCATCTTGCTTCACCGTCATTATATGTTGGGGGCTGCCTATTGCTTTGGGGTCTGCTCTGGGGCAGTTTAGATTTCCCCTTTCTTTCTTTAGGCCTATTTAATTCTCCGGCTGTGATCGAGGGGTCTAGGGCATCGTAGGAACCCCCCACGGCTACTGCTAGTTGTGTTGATAGGTTCAGGGGTCTGCAATCCGATAGCTGCCAACTTCTATGGTTTTCTGGACTTAGCTAGCATTTCTGTTTTTGCCTCCTACGGTGACTCAATCATAACACCTAACCCTAGCCCTAACCCTAGCCCTAACCCTAATGGAAAAATGGAAATAAATACATTTTTTTAATTTTATTATTTTTCCCTAACTAAGGGGGTGATAACGGGGGGTTTGATTTACTATTTATGGCGGTTTTTATGTTTGGTGGCTGTCACACGCTAAAAGACACTTTTTATTGTAAAAATAGTTTTTGCATCACCACATATTGAGAGCTATAATTTTTCCGTATTTTGACCCACCGAGTCATGTGAGGTCTTATTTTTTGCGGGACGAGTTGACGTTTTTATTGGTATAATTTTCGGGCACGTGACATTTTTTGATTGCTTTTTATTCTGATTTTTGGGACGCAGAATGAACAAAAACCAGCGTTTCATGAATTTCTTTTGGGGGAGTGCGTTTACACCGTTCCGCGTGCGGTAAAATTGATAAAGCGGTTTTATTCTTCGGGTCAGTGCGGTTACAGCGATACCTCATTTAGGTCGTTTTTTTATGTTTTGTCGGTTTTATGCAATGAAAACTATTTTATATAAAAAATAATTATTTTTGCATCGCTTTATTCTGCGAGCTATAACTTTTTTATTTTTTCGCTGATGATGCTGTGTGGCGGTTTGTTTTTTGCGGGACAAGATGACGTTTTCAGCGGTACCATGGATATTTATATGCGTCTTTTTGATCGCGCGTTATTACACTTTTTGTTTGGCGGTATGATAATCATTATTTTTTGCTTCGTTTTCTATTTTTATTTTTTAAGGGGTTCCCTAAAGGGGTTAACTAATGGGACAGTTTTATAGGGCGGGTCGTTACGGACGCAGCGATACCTAATATGTGTACTTTTATTGTTTTGGTTTTTTTTTATTTTCAAAAAATGAATTTATTGGGGAATATTTTTTTTTTTTTACTAATTTATTTGGTGATTTTTTTTAAATTATTTTTACACTTTTTTTTTATTTTTTTTTTACTTTATGACATAGTCCCAGGTGGGACATCACTGTCCTGTGATAGATCGCTGATGTGTCACATCACAGATCACTGTGACAGATCAGCGATCTGTCACAGGCACTGCAAAAGGCTTCCTCATGCCTGCGCTTTGCAGGCACTGAGGAAGCCAGCTTCCTCCAGGCCCCCGTCGCCATCTTGGATTCGGGGGCCTGGAGGAAAGGAGCCCCCCGCAGCAGCGCTGCACATTGCGCTGCCGTGGGGGGCTCAGGGAAGCACGGAGGGAGCCCCCTCCCTGCCGATGCTTCCCTTTTACTCCCGGTACACCGCGATCATGTTTGATCGCGGTGTGCAAGGGGTTAACGTGTCGGGGGCGGTCCGTGACCGCCCCTGACACATTGTGCCGGGTGTCAGCCGTGATAATCAGCTGACACCCGGCCGCGATCAGCGGCGCTCACCACGTGGGAGCCGCTGATCGCGGTAGACGTACTATCCCGTCCATGGGCATAGGGGCCCGGGTCCCATGGACGGGATAGTACGTCTGATGTCAGGAAGGGGTTAAGAACAAGAGAGATACACCCATCGCCCGACACATGAATGAGGTTCATGGTGGATCTCTTAGGGAGATCACATTTTGCATGATAGAGCTAGTTAGTCCAAAACCCCGAGGGGGGGATTTGGACAAAATTATACAGAGAAGAGAAGTTGAGTGGATATATGGGCTCCAATCCCTCTCTCCAAAAGGCCTTAATGAATGTCTATCCTATACTTGCTTTTTATGATTATTTATTTTGATTTATTTGGCTTTCCTTTTGCTTTTTCAATGGTTTGGGTAGTTTTGAAAAGACTTAGCTAGTCTATTCTAAGTAGTGTGTTACTATTGGCACACTAGCTCAATTATGAGGAGTATTATTATTATGTATTTAATTTTGGTATTTATATCTTTCATTCTGATTTAAGCTTACTTCTACCTCTTTGTTGTTTGTTACATCAATTTTTGAGGCTTAGCATATTTAAACAGATTCTCTGAAAAAGAAAAAGAAAAAAGCACTGGCTCAAAAATAGATTCTTTCTATATTTTTTTCTATATAAACGCTTTGGGTATAATGATATATCTTCAATGGGTTCTGCCCTAGCACGGTTTGAAACTCCTTTTTCTTTAATTATGTAATATATTATTTCTGGTTATGCATGGTGGGCCTCATTTTTATGAGTAATATCACTGGCATTCATTTTGGACATGCGCTGTTGTTCTGATGAATCTCTGACCTTGCGGCCCCTGCGCTTGCGCAGTTTGGAGCTGGCGCTTTGTTTAGGAGGAATACGACGTTTCCACACATGCGCAGTTGGGCCTACATGCACGCTGACTATGGATCTATGCGGCCCCAGCGTTTGCGCAGTTTGGAGCTGGCGCTTTGTTTAGGAGGAATGTGACATCTCCACACATGCGCAGTTGGGCTGACACGCACGCTATGGATGGAACGCAGAGGGATCGTCTTTACCTCTTAAGCGATGTCTGATTGGTGAGGCAAGTGAGCGGTTTTACTTCCTGTGACTGCTTAGTGTGAGACATGCTGATTGGGCGTGCTGATAGATTGTTTACTATGAGGGCTATATAACCCCCTTCTTCTGAGACCGCCCCTATGCCTTTTTCATCATGGTATCTGGGGCATCATAAAACATATCCAGCATCGATGGTACTAAAGTTATAGGCCTCCTGAGGAACCGCAACAACGGGGAAACGCGTCGAGGCGATTTTCTACTCTCTCTGATAAGTAACTGCATGGCCATGCATGCTTTTTTCTTTTTTGGGATAAATTATATCTAGATGTTATCTCATATGAGCATTATATGTGGGCCATGTTTTGACTTTTTCTATTGTCTAGGAACCGCATTGTGATCTATCTTTGGATTTTATATCCATATTTTGCTTTGTTAGCACCTGTGTCTAGGGTGCAATGGCATTGCTGTATGTGGTTTATTGTTGGTCTCTTATTGAGATTAGTACCTTTTTAGGGTCACTCCTAATATGATATAATATGTTTCTTGCCCATCAATATTCATTCTACATATTACCTTTTTTTCCCTTCCTTCATCTCATTCCTTTCATTGATTGTTTTCTCACCTTTGTATCCAGGGTGAGTTAGGGGAGATAGGGACAGACGACGTCCGAATGGGGGCGCCAAACAATCGATTTCTTCTAGGGTGCCAACCTCCACGGCTAGGAAGGTGTCCAGATAGGTTATTGTAGTCCTTGATTAGGGCTTTTTGTCTTTGTGGATTACACAGGAATTGGTGTTTTTTATTCAAACTATCAATAAAAGTTTTTAAGGGAATATATGTACACAAACGGATCTGTTCCGTGCCTGCGGAGTCCTCCCGCGCGGATCTGTTCCGTGTCTGCTGAGTTCTCCCGTGCGGATCTGTTCCTTGTCTGCGGCGTTCTCCCGTGCGGATCTGTTCCGTGTCCGCTGAGTTCTCCCGTGCGGATCTGTTCCGTGTCTGTGAGGTTCTCCCGTGCGGATCTGTTCCGTGTCTGCGGAGTTCTCCCGTGCGGATCTGTTCCTTGTCCGCTGAGTTCTCCCGTGCGGATCTGTTCCGTGTCCGCTGAGTTCTCCCGTGCGGATCTGTTCCGTGTCCGCTGAGTTCTCCCGTGCGGATCTGTTCCGTGTGCGTTGAGTTCTCCCGTGCGGATCTGTTCCGTGTCCATTGAGTTCTCCCGTGCGGATCTGTTCCGTGTCCGTTGAGTTCTCCCGTGCGGATCTGTTCCGTGTCCGCTGAGTTCTCCCGTGCGGATCTGTTCCGTGTCCGCTGAGTTCTCCCGTGCGGATCTGTTCCGTGTGCGTTGAGTTCTCCCGTGCGGATCTGTTCCGTGTCCATTGAGTTCTCCCGTGCGGATCTGTTCCGTGTCCGCTGAGTTCTCCCGTGCGGATCTGTTCCGTGTCCGCTGAGTTCTCCCGTGCGGATCTGTTCCGTGTCCGCGGAGTTCTCCCATGCGGATCTGTTCCGTGCCTGCGGAGTCCTCCCGTGCGGATCTGTTCCGTGCCTGCGGAGTCCTCCCGTGCGGATCTGTTCCGTGCCTGTGGAGTTCTCCCGTGCGGATCTGTTCCGTGCCTGCGGAGTCCTCCCATGCGGATCTGTTCCTTGTCTGCGGAGTTCTCCCGTGCAGATGTGTTGCGTGTCTGCGGAGTTCTCCCGTGCAGATGTGTTGCGTGTCTGCGGAGTTCTCCCGTGCAGATGTGTTGCGTGTCTGCGGAGTTCTCCCCTGCGGATCTGTTCCTTGTCTGCAGAGTTCTCGTTTGACCTCCCGACCTGGCAAGATTAAATAATTAACCCGATCATGACTGGACCCATCTCTTCTCCATCTAACAAATCACAACATCCCTGTCATAGGCGTAATTGTAAAATCTGTAAAGTCTTCTGTTAGTTCTCATAGTGAACATTGAAGCAAGGCTAGCACTCTAAGGCTGGGTCCACATTGCATTAGGGGGGTGCGTTTAACTCATCTGTTACATAGCGGCATTAGCGCTATGTAACGGATGCGTTAACCAACCATAGACGGCCATAAGGTAGCGCATCGCTAACGCATGTCATAATCGGCATACGTTAGCGATGTGCCGTCATTCTGTGACGGACCCTCGGACGCGGTCTGCAGCGTTCGAGGGTCCGTCACTGGTAGCGCCGATGGAGCATCTGCGCTAGAGCGATCGCATAACGCGATCACGTTAGGGAGTAGCGTTAACGCTATGTGTTGAGGGAACTGCATTAACGCTATGTGAACCTGGCCTAAGTCACTCTACATGACCCAGTGGCAGATGGGACCCCCTGCTGTGAACATGTGATTAAAGCAGGTTATCTGATGGATAGCAGACATGAAGTCCAAACACAGTTTGCAGAAGAATTTTGGAGATGACAGATTTATGGCATGTGGAGATGCCCTGTGGCCTTTTCCTTCCTATGTCAGAGAACTGCAAACAGACTGTTGTGAGCCCATATCCCAGTTATTAATATTGTTTTTTTGTGAATATCAAGGGTCCTACAGTTACGGCAAACATATTTTTGGCAATGTGGCGTACTTAAAATCTGATGGATGACAAAATATATGGAAGGGTTCCTATCTATGGAATGTTAAAATCATAATGAGAAATATGGCATTAATATCTCCTGTCAGGGACCTCCAGGTGAGAAGATATCCGGAAAGTTGGAGAGCTCTTAATTTTTGGGACCCTTGCCGCATCCTATGACCCAAATGAGCTCACCGAGGAGAGGTACGGTATGTGTTTGTGGTTTTTCTCCAATAAAAGCAGATTTTGAGATTTTTTCAGTGTCAGTCCTGGAAGTCACAGTGTGCTGCGGTTCTGTCCTTTTTTCCTAAAGGGAGAGCTCGCTCCACTATAATCCATGCTATTTCCATGACACAGGTCTAGTACTTTTCTTTTGTTTATCCTTTTTATTTTATGTAATTGTATATCTTGTATTGTTTAGTTTCATTTTGTAACATCTTTGTATATATTTTAGAAACATTGCCTGCCTTTCTGGATTATATATAACATTTATTAGCTCTGTTCCTCTTGCTCTGTAAACCGCACCCTGACACCATACGTTACTGGTAATGGGCGTCCGCTCAGTGGTGGCAGCTGGTGGTTCCTTTTGTTATTGTGGAGTTCGCAGTAACCATAGCACCGTATATATATATATATATATATATATATATAATGTCACGCGTGTATCACGCCTACCTGAGAGATCTGGGGGTAGAAGATCACTGTGTATGGTGAACCTTAGATCTCCCATTGAGCCTGTGTGTTTGAATCCCATATTAACCCCTTAATGACCTAGCCAAATTTTACATTTCTGACCAGTGTCACTTTATGTGGTAATAACTCTGGAATGCTTCAACAGATCCCATCTATTCTGAGATTATTTTTATCGTCACATATTGTACTTCATATCCAGCCCTGATCATGTTCTCCTGGGTCAAGACCTTGGAGATTTTTCGACTCTGGGGGTCGCCCTTGGTGGCCACCATTTTAATACGTATCAGCTGTCACTAAGGGCTTAAATACATTTGGTTTCCTTTGATGCTGAAGAGGTTAGCGACCCTTTCTATGCTGGTTAGAAAACTGCAGCTCCATTTCATCTGCTGCTGATCTGATTGTTAACAGAGGAGGCTGGCTGGTCTTTGTCTACTCATGGGCTATGAGACAGAGGGGGCTGGCAGGTATGTGTCTCCTCATGGGCTGAGAGACCGAGGGGGCTGGCTGGTCTATGTCTACTCATGGGCTGTGAGACCGAGGGAGCTGGCAGGTATGTGTCTCCTCATGGGCTGTGAGACAGAGGGGGCTAGCAGGTATGTGTCTCCTCATGGGCTGTGATACTGAGGGGGCTGGCTGGTCTATGTCTACTCATGGGCTATAAGACAGAGGGGGCTGGCAGGTATGTGTCTACTCATGGGCTGTGAGACCGAGGGGGCTGGCTGGTCTATGTCTACTCATGGGCTGTGAGGCCGAGGGGGCTGGCAGGTATGTGTCTACTCATGGGCTGTGAGACCGAAGGGGCTGGCTGATCTGTGTCTACTCATGGGCTGTGAGACAGAGGTGACTGGCTGGTATGTGTCTCCTCATGGGCTGTGAGACAGAGTGGGCTGGCTGGTATATATCTACTCATGGGCTGTGAGACAGAGGGGACTGGCTGGTATGTGTCTCCTCATGGGCTGTGAGACAGAGTGGGCTGGCTGGTATATATCTACTCGTGGGCTGTGAGACCGAGGGGGCTGGCTGGTCTATGTCTACTCATGGTCTGTGAGGCAGAGGGGGCTGTCTGGTCTATGTCTACTCATGGGCTGTGAGACAGAGGGGGCTGGCTGGTCTATGTCTACTCATGGGCTGTGAGACAGAGGGGGCTGGCTGGTCTATGTCTGCTCATGGGCTGTGAGACAGAGGGGGCTGGCTGGTCTATGTCTACTCATGGGCTGTGAGACAGAAGGGGCTGGCTGGTCTATGTCTACTCATGGGCTGTGAGACAGAGGGGGCTGGCTGGTCTATGTCTACTCATGGACTGTGAGACAGAGGGGGCTGGTTGGTCTATGTCTACTCATGGGCTGTGAGACAGAGGGGACTGGCTGGTCTATGTCTACTCATGGGCTGTGAGACAGAAGGGGCTGGCTGGTCTATGTCTACTCATGGACTGTGAGACAGAGGGGGCTGGCTGGTCTATGTCTATTCATGGGCTGTGAGACCGAGGGGGCTGGCTGGTCTATGTCTACTCATGGGCTGTGAGACAGAGGGGGCTGGCTGGTCTATGTCTACTCATGGACTGTGAGACAGAGGGGGCTGGCTGGTCTATGTCTACTCATGCGCTGTGAGACCGGGGGGGCTGGCTGGTCTATGTCTACTCATGGGCTGTGAGATCGGGGGGGCTGGCTGGTCTATGTCTACTCAATGACTGTGAAACAGAGGGGGCTGGCTGGCCTATGTCTACCCATGGGCTGTGAGACAGAGGGGACTGGCTAGTCTTTGCCAGCCCTCTCTTTTCCTGATAGCAGAATGACACAGAACATACTCTCCTGTGTCACTCACACATTGGAAATAAACCCTCAGGGATCCCGATGATCGTTACACTTTACACTTTAAAGGGGTTTGTCCACTATAAAAAAATAAAGGGAACCTGACAGCAGATACATGATTCATAAAACCCTCAGGTACCAGGCCGGCCCCCCAGAGTGACAGATCTCTCCCTGTGCGTGTATAGTGCAGGCATTGATTCTAGAGCCAGTGCCCTCCTCGAGTGGCCGGTGTTGGGTCTGTGGTGTTGTCGGTAAGCGCATCTACACCTTAAAGGAGATGTCCAGTAGCATCCTAGCATACCACCCTAAATCTGTCAGCTCCTTAACGCCCCCTGGTGGTATCTGCGAGTAGGAAGAAGTTTATTCCATGTGAAGCCACATCGGTGCCGTATCCAGAGAGTCCCATGACATGGAAAGGCAGCCGTGTATCTGATCCTTTCCTGTGTCATACTGTCTGCTGAGCTGTGTATCTAATCCTATCCTGTGTGATACTGTCTGCTGAGCTGTGTATCTAATCCTATCCTGTGTGATACTGTCTGCTGAGCTGTGTATCTAATCCCCTTCTGTGTGATACTGTCTGTTGAACCGTGTATCTAATCCCAACTTGTGTGATACTGACTGCTGAGCCGTGTATCTAATCCTTTCCTGTGAGATACTGACTGCTGAGCCGTGTATCTAATCTGCAAGCTTCTATATGGTATATAGTTTTTTTTCAACTTACTCTGCTTGTCCCCTTATGTTGTGAGGTCAAGAAACTTTTCAAAGTGCTTTATGATCCATGTAGTGCTGGACATGTGTTTATTTGACCACAACATTTTATTGGGTCCTGGTGTCTCAATTTAGTGTGATTGATTAACGAGAAGAGAGAGAGCCCAAAAAAAAAAAAAAAAAGTTCTAAGTCTTATCCTCCTATATATTCAGACATAGCTTGGGGATAGCATTTATGCAGGGGGCATTTATGCACACTTTATCCAAGTACAATTTATCAAAGTACTGGCAGTTATAACATGGCAGGGAGACAGGGCTGGAGACAGGTAGGACATTTATATACATCTACTCCCTGTACATTTGGAGGACAACAAATATATACCATATGCATTTGTGTAATTTTAATCCTGGCCGCTGCATTCACACACATCCACCGCCCTGGCATTAACTCTCTACACTCCATCCACATTGGCCCCTCGCTTCTTTCCTCTCCTATGTATAGCACTCACGCTCTTTTCACGTTGTTAAACTGCACAGATCCAGTCAGTCCCACCATTCAACATCAGAGACGCTCTCACAAATCACTTAACCATCTGCTCACTCTTTCTATCCTCCTTCTCCTAGTCGCAGGAGACATTGCTCCCAACCCTGGTCCCCCATGTTATAGAAAGTCAAACCTCCCGACTGCTACACTCAGAAACCCCTCTAATCTTATTAATATTCCCTGCATGCCATCTGTCTCTCTTAATTGTGCACTTTGGAATTCTCGCTCAGTGTGTAACAAACTCTCCTTCATTCATGACTTTTTCCTTTCTAATTCTCTTAACCTCCTGGCTCTTACTGAAACCTGGATCCAGCAGTCAGACACTACCGCTGCTGCTGCTCTTTCATACGGGGGGCTTCACTTCTCTCATACCCCAAGATCAGACAATAGAGCAGGTGGAGGCGTTGGTCTGCTCCTATCACCAAAATGTACCTTTCAGGTTATCCCTCAAGTACCCTCACTTGTCTTCCCTTCTTTTGAGGTCCATGCCGTCAGACTCTACACCCCCTTCTCCATGCAAGTGGCGGTGGTGTATCGTCCTCCCGGCCCCTCCCATCAGTTCCTGGATCATTTTGCCACTTGGCTTCCACATTTTCTCTCCTGTGACATCCCTACCCTCATCATGGGTGATTTCAACATCCCCATTGCTCTTCCCCTCTCCCCATCTGCTACTCACCTTTTATCTCTAACCTCCTCATTTGGCCTTTCGCAGCTTACTAATTCTCCAACGCATGAAGACGGAAACTCCCTCGACTTGGTCTTCTCTCGGCTTTGTGCAGTGGATGATTTCACAAACTCCCCTCTCCCGCTCTCTGACCACAATCTTCTTTCATTCTCTATCAAGAACTGCCAGGCTGCTCAGGTCACCCCCACTGTCCAGACTTATAGAAACATACAGGCCATTAACACCCAGAAACTTATGAAGAACTTGCAGTCTTCATTGGCCCCTATCTCCTCCCTCTCATGACCTGATTCTGCATTGAAGCATTACAATGAAACACTTCAAAGTGCCCTGGATGAATTTGCACCCCCTATAAATAGAACACCACAACGCAGACGGCGACAACCCTGGCACACGGTGCAAACACGTTTCCTGCAGCGGTGCTCCAGGTGCGCCGAACGTCTGTGGAGAAAATCCAATCTACCCGAAGATTTCATCCATTTTAAGTTTATGCTTAGAACATACAACACTGCCCTTCACCTCTCCAAACAAACCTATTTCAACACCCTCATCACCTCACTGTCCAATAACCCGAAACGTCTCTTTGACACTTTTCATTCTCTACTCAATCCAAGAGTGCAGGCCCCAACCACGGAGCTCCGAGCTGACGATCTGGCCAATAACTTCAAAGAAAAAATTGACCAGATCCGACAGGAAATTATCTCCCAATCCCCTCATACCATGCACTGTCCTCCCTCCCCCACTGCATCTAACTCACTCTCTGATTTTGAACCAGTCACAGAAGAAGAAGTAAGCAGGCTCCTTGCATCTTCTCGCCCAACTACTTGCACCAGTGACCCATTTCCGTCACATCTCCTCCAGTCCCTTTCCCCTGCTGTCACCCCTCACCTAACTAAAATATTTAACCTCTCTCTCTCTTCTGGTATTTTTCCCTTCTCATTTAAGCATGCCATCATACATCCACTACTTAAAAAACCATCCCTCGGCCAAAACTGTGCCGCTAACTATAGACCTGTCTCTAATCTTCCCTTCATCTCTAAACTCCTGGAACGCCTGGTCCACTCCCGTCTT
The DNA here is from genome assembly GCF_039654945.1 of Dendrobates tinctorius. Taxonomy (NCBI): domain Eukaryota; kingdom Metazoa; phylum Chordata; class Amphibia; order Anura; family Dendrobatidae; genus Dendrobates; species Dendrobates tinctorius. Next base: position 920,104 of record NW_027361810.1, read on the forward strand.
ATCCGCTATCTCTCAGAAAACTCTCTTCTCGACCCTCTCCAATCCGGTTTCCGCTCTTTACACTCCACTGAAACTGCCCTCACTAAAGTCTCTAATGATCTGCTAACAGCTAAATCAAATGGTCATTACTCCATGCTAATTCTCTTGGATCTCTCTGCAGCATTCAACACTGTGGATCATCAGATCCTCCTCACTATGCTCCGTTCCATTGGCCTCAAGGACACCGTTCTCTCCTGGTTCTCCTCCTATCTCTCCGACCGCTCCTTTACTGTATCTTTTGCTGGTTCCTCCTCCTCTCACCTTCCCCTTACTGTTGGGGTTCCTCAAGGATCGGTTCTAGGCCCCCTCCTCTTCTCCTTGTACACTGCCCCTATTGGTCAAACAATCAGTAGATTTGGTTTCCAGTACCATCTCTATGCTGATGACACCCAATTATACACTTCTTCTCCTGACATCACGCCAGCCTTTCTAGAAAACACCGGCGATTGTCTAAACGCTGTGTCTAACATCATGTCCTCACTATATCTGAAACTGAACCTGTCAAAGACTGAACTCCTTGTGTTTCCTCCCTCTATTAATGTACCTATACCCGACATTGCCATTTCTGTGTGTGGTTCCACTATTACTCCCCAGCAACATGCCCGCTGTCTTGGGGTCATACTTGATTCCGAGCTTTCCTTTGCCCCCCACATTCGATCACTGGCTCGCTCTTGTCATCTGCACCTCAAAAACATTTCTAGAATTCGACCTTTTCTTACCTTTGACTCTGCAAAAACTCTTACTGTTTCTCTTATTCATTCTCGTCTCGACTATTGTAACTCTCTTCTAATCGGTCTCCCTCTTACCAAACTCTCCCCCCTCCAATCTGTCTTGAATGCTGCAGCCAGGATCATATTCCTCACCAATCGTTACACTGATGCCTCTACCTTGTGCCAGTCATTACACTGGCTACCCATCCACTCCAGAATTCAGTATAAACTTATTACCCTCACTCACAAAGCCCTCCATGGCTCAGCACCACCCTACATCTCCTCCCTTGTTTCAGTATACCATCCTACCCGCGCCCTCCGTTCTGCTGATGACCTGAGGTTAGCATCCTCAATAGTCAGAACCTCCCACTCCCGCCTCCAAGACTTTACACGTGCCGCACCAATTCTTTGGAATGCACTTCCCAGGTCAATACGATTAGTCCCCAATCCCCACAATTTTAAGCGTGTCCTGAAAACGCATTTATTCAGACTGGCCTACCACCCCAACACATTAACCTAATCTATCCCTATGTGGCACAGCCAAAAGTTTTACCATAACCAGGTTCCCCGCATCATGTTCCCACATGCTTTATGCCTCCATTAGCCCTCTGTGTCTGTACTGCTACACACTTAACATTATGACTGGTCCATACAATTCAGGGTAACTGTTACCACCCACCTTTCGTGTCTCCCTCTTTCCTCATAGACTGTAAGCTTGCGAGCAGGGCCCTCACTCCTCTTGGTATTTGTTATAATCTACTGTATGTGATTATTGTTATGCTGTAATGTCTATTGTCTGTACAAATCCCCTCTGAAATGTAAAGTGCTGCGGAATATGTCAGCGCTATAGAAATAAAATGTATTATTATTATTATTATCTAATCCTCTCCTGTGAGATACTGACTGCTGAGCTGTGTATCTAATCCTCTCCTTTGTGATACCTCCTCATGGGGGCAGTGTCACAGCTTTTGGCTCTGATGTCCGGTTTCGGGATGTGAGTGGTTAATGGGCGGTGGCTGAATGGTGATGGTGGTTATGATGGTTATCATGATGGTGGAGGTGATGATGGTGGTGATGATGATGATGGTGGAGGTGATGGTGGTTGTGGTGATGATGGTGGTGGTGGTTATGATGGTGGAGGTGATGGTGGGGGTTATGATGATGGTGGAGCTGATGGTGGTTATGATGATGATGGTGGTTATGGTGATGGTGGTGGTGGTGGTGATGATGATGGTGGAGGTGATGTGGTGGTGGTTATGATGATGATGGAGGTGATGGTGGAGGTGGTGGAGGTTATGATGGTGGTGGTGGTGGTGATGATTATGATGGTGGAGGTGATGGTGGTGGTGGTGATGATGGTGGTGGTTATGATGACGGTGGAGGTGATGGTGGTTATGATGATGGTGGTGGTTATGATGGTGGTGGAGGTGGTGGTGGTGGTTATGATGATGATGGAGGTGATGGTGGCTATGATGATGGTGGAGGTGATGGTTATGATGATGATGGAGATGATGGTGGTTATGATGATAATGGAGAGGGTGGTGGTGGTTATGATGATGGTGGAGGTAATGGTGGAGGTGGTTATGATGGTGGAGGTGATGGTGGTTATGATGATGGTGGTGGTGATGTGGTGGTTATGATGATGGTGGAGGTGATGGTGGTTATGATCATAGTGGAGGTGATGGTGGTGGTGGTTATGATGATGGTGGTGGTGGTTATGATGATGATGGAGGTGATGGTGGTGGTGGAGGTGATGATGGTGGTTATGATGATAGTGGAGGTTATGATGATGGTGGAGGTGGTGGTTATGATGATGATGATGGAGGTGATGATGGTTATGATGATGGTGGAGGTGATGGTTATGATGATGATGGAGGTGATGTTGGTGATGATGGTGGTGGTTATGATGATAGTGGAGGTGATGATGGTGGAGGTTATGATGGTGATGGTGGTTATGATGGTGATGGTGGTTATGATGGTGATGGTGGTTATGATGATGGTGGTGGTTATGATGATGGTGGTGGTTATGATGATAGTGGAGGTGATGATGATGGTGGTGGTTATGATGATGGTGGAGGTGATAGTTATGATGGTGGTGGTTATGATGGTGGTGGTGGTGATGATGATGATGGTGGTTATGATGATGGTGGAGGTGATGTTGGTGGTAGTTATGATGATGGTGGAGGTGATGATGATGGTGGTGGTTTATGATGATGGAGGTGATGGTGGTTATGATGGTGGAGGTGATGGTGATGGTGGTGGTTATGATGATGGTGGAGGTGATGATGGTGGTGGTTATGATGGTGGAGGTGATGGTTATGATGGTGGAGGTGATGTTGGTGGTGGTTATGATAATGGTGGAGGTGATGGTGGTGGTGGTTATGATGATGATGATGGAGGTGATGGTTATGATGGTGGAGGTGATGTGGTGGTTATGATGATGGTGGAGGTGATGTGGTGGTGATGGTGGTGGTGGTGGTTATGATGATGGTGGAGGTGATGATGATGGTGGAGGTGATGGTAGTTATAATGATGATGATGGAGTTGGTGGTGGTTATGATGATGGTGGAGGTGATGTGGTGGTGGTTATGATGATGGTGGAGGTGATAGTGGTGGTTATGATGATGGTGGTGGTTATGATGATGATGATGGAGGTGATGGTGGTTATGATGATGGTGGAGGTGATGTGGTGGTAGTTATGATGGTGGTGGTTATGATGATGGTGGAGGTGATGGTAGTTATGATGATGATGATGGAGGTGGTGGTGGTTATGATGATGGTGGAGGTGATGTGGTGGTGGTTATGATGGTGGTGGTTATGATGATGGTGGAGGTGATAGTGGTGGTGGTTATGATGATGGTGGTGGTTATGATGATGGTGGAGGTTATGATGATGGTGGTGATGATGGTGGAGGTGATGTGATGGTGGTTATGATGATGGTGGAGGTGATGTGGTGGTGGTTATGATGATGGTGGAGGTGATGTGGTGGTGGTTATGATGATGGTGGAGGTGATGTGGTGGTGGTTATGATGATGGTGGAGGTGATGTGGTGGTGGTTATGATGATGGTGGAGGTGATGTGGTGGTGGTTATGATGATGGTGGAGGTGATGTGGTGGTGGTTATGATGATGGTGGAGGTGATGTGGTGGTGGTTATGATGATGGTGGAGGTGATGTGGTGGTGGTTATGATGATGGTGGAGGTGATGTGGTGGTGGTTATGATGATGGTGGAGGTGATGTGGTGGTTATGATGATGGTGGAGGTGGCGACTCTGCAGGGTAAGTGAGCGCTGAATCTGCCGCTATCAATTATTCATCTCACTTTCCTCCTCTCTCATCCAGATAAAACCCGGCGGAGGATAGCAGATTCCTCTCACACCTCTGACCCCCGATTGCTCCGTGTGGATTATACCTTTAGTTTTCATGAAATCTTATTTTGTCCAAATCAGCAAAGTGAGGAAATGAAAGACGCAGCGACGTGTTTGTGAAATTCTCCTTGGACTCAGATTCAAGGTTAAGTAGTAAACGGTAATGAAGCCAAAGCTCTTGTATGACCCCCTCCCCTCATACGTCCCCCCCCCCGCACAGTAAGCGGCATTACCGGGAGTCCTCAGTGCAAGTGAAATGTATGACCCGCCCCCCCCGTCATATCACCGGGGGTCCTCAGTGAAAGTGAAATGTATGACCCGCCCCCCCGTCATATCATCGGGGGTCCTAAGTGAAAGTGAAATGTATGCCCCCCTCCGTCATATCACTGGGGGTCCTCAGTACAAATTAAATGTATGCCCCCCCTCCGACATATCACCGGGGGTCCTCAGTACAAATTAAATGTATGCCCCCCCTCCGTCATATCACCGGGGGTCCTCAGTGCAAGTGAAATGTATGCCCCCCACATCAGTCATATCACTGGGGGTCCTCAGTGCAAGTGAAATGTATGCCCCCCCTCCGTCATATCACTGGGGGTCCTCAGTACAAATGAAATGTATGCCCCCCCTCCGTCATATCACCGGGGGTCCTCAGTGCAAGTGAAATGTATGCCCCCCACATCAGTCATATCACTGGGGGTCCTCAGTGCAAGTGAAATGTATGCCCCCCCTCCGTCATATCACTGGGGGTCCTCAGTACAAATTAAATGTATGCCCCCCCCTCCGTCATATCACCAGGGGTCCTCAGTGCAAGTGAAATGTATGCCCCCCACATCAGTCATATCACTGGGGGTCCTCAGTGCAAGTGAAATGTATGCCCCCCCTCCGTCATATCACTGGGGGTCCTCAGTGCAAGTGAAATGTATGCCCCCCACATCAGTCATATCACTGGGGGTCCTCAGTGCAAGTGAAATGTATGCCCCCCCTCCGTCATATCACTGGGGGTCCTCAGTGCAAGTGAAATGTATGCCCCCCCTCCGTCATATCACTGGGGGTCCTCAGTGCAAGTGAAATGTATGCCCCCCACATCAGTCATATCACTGGGGGTCCTCAGTGAAATGTATGCCCCCCCTCCGTCATATCACTGGGGGTCCTCAGTACAAATTAAATGTATTCCCCCCCTCCGTCATATCACTGGGGGTCCTCAGTACAAATTAAATGTATGCCCCCCCTCCGACATATCACCGGGGGTCCTCAGTGCAAGTGAAATGTATGCCCCCCACATCAGTCATATCACTGGGGGTCCTCAGTGCAAGTGAAATGTATGCCCCCCCTCCGTCATATCACTGGGGGTCCTCAGTACAAATGAAATGTATGCCCCCCCTCCGTCATATCACCGGGGGTCCTCAGTGCAAGTGAAATGTATGCCCCCCACATCAGTCATATCACTGGGGGTCCTCAGTGCAAGTGAAATGTATGCCCCCCCTCCGTCATATCACTGGGGGTCCTCAGTACAAATGAAATGTATGCCCCCCCTCCGTCATATCACCGGGGGTCCTCAGTGCAAGTGAAATGTATGCCCCCCACATCAGTCATATCACTGGGGGTCCTCAGTGCAAGTGAAATGTATTCCCCCCCTCCGTCATATCACTGGGGGTCCTCAGTACAAATTAAATGTATGCCCCCCCCTCCGTCATATCACCGGGGGTCCTCAGTGCAAGTGAAATGTATGACCCGCTCCCCCTATCAGTCATATCACTGGGGGTCCTCAGTGCAAGTGAAATGTATGCCCCCCACATCAGTCATATCACTGGGGGTCCTCAGTGCAAGTGAAATGTATTCCCCCCCTCCGTCATATCACTGGGGGTCCTCAGTACAAATTAAATGTATGCCCCCCCCTCCGTCATATCACTGGGGGTCCTCAGTGCAAGTGAAATGTATGACCCGCTCCCCCTATCAGTCATATCACTGGGGGTCCTCAGTGCAAGTGAAATGTATGCCCCCCACATCAGTCATATCACTGGGGGTCCTCAGTGCAAGTGAAATGTATGCCCCCCCTCCGTCATATCACTGGGGGTCCTCAGTGCAAGTGAAATGTATGCCCCCCACATCAGTCATATCACTGGGGGTCCTCAGTGCAAGTGAAATGTATGCCCCCCCTCCGTCATATCACTGGGGGTCCTCAGTGCAAGTGAAATGTATGCCCCCCCTCCGTCATATCACTGGGGGTCCTCAGTGCAAGTGAAATGTATGCCCCCCACATCAGTCATATCACTGGGGGTCCTCAGTGAAATGTATGCCCCCCCTCCGTCATATCACTGGGGGTCCTCAGTACAAATTAAATGTATTCCCCCCCTCCGTCATATCACTGGGGGTCCTCAGTACAAATTAAATGTATGCCCCCCCTCCGACATATCACCGGGGGTCCTCAGTGCAAGTGAAATGTATGCCCCCCACATCAGTCATATCACTGGGGGTCCTCAGTGCAAGTGAAATGTATGCCCCCCCTCCGTCATATCACTGGGGGTCCTCAGTACAAATGAAATGTATGCCCCCCCTCCGTCATATCACCGGGGGTCCTCAGTGCAAGTGAAATGTATGCCCCCCACATCAGTCATATCACTGGGGGTCCTCAGTGCAAGTGAAATGTATGCCCCCCCCTCCGTCATATCACCAGGGGTCCTCAGTGCAAGTGAAATGTATTCCCCCCCTCCGTCATATCACTGGGGGTCCTCAGTACAAATTAAATGTATGCCCCCCCCTCCGTCATATCACCAGGGGTCCTCAGTGCAAGTGAAATGTATGACCCGCTCCCCCTATCAGTCATATCACTGGGGGTCCTCAGTGCAAGTGAAATGTATGCCCCCCACATCAGTCATATCACTGGGGGTCCTCAGTGCAAGTGAAATGTATGCCCCCCCTCCGTCATATCACTGGGGGTCCTCAGTGCAAGTGAAATGTATGCCCCCCACATCAGTCATATCACTGGGGGTCCTCAGTGCAAGTGAAATGTATGCCCCCCCTCCGTCATATCACTGGGGGTCCTCAGTGCAAGTGAAATGTATGCCCCCCCTCCGTCATATCACTGGGGGTCCTCAGTGCAAGTGAAATGTATGCCCCCCACATCAGTCATATCACTGGGGGTCCTCAGTGAAATGTATGCCCCCCATCAGTCATATCACCGGGAGTCCTCAGTGCAAGCGAAATGTATGCCCCCCCTCCGTCATATCACTGGGGGTCCTCAGTACAAATTAAATGTATGCCCCCCCTCCGTCATATCACCGGGGGTCCTCAGTGCAAGCGAAATGTATGCCCCCCCTCCGTCATATCACTGGGGGTCCTCAGTACAAATTAAATGTATGCCCCCCCATCAGTCATATCACCGGGAGTCCTCAGTGCAAGCGAAATGTATGCCCCCCCTCCGTCATATCACCGGGGGTCCTCAGTGCAAGCGAAATGTATGCCCCCCCTCCGTCATATCACTGGGGCTCCTCAGTACAAATTAAATGTATGCCCCCCCTCCGTCATATCACCAGGGGTCCTCAGTGCAAGTGAAATGTATGCCCCCCACATCAGTCATATCACTGGGGGTCCTCAGTACAAATTAAATGTATGCCCCCCCTCCGTCATATCACCGGGGGTCCTCAGTGTAAGCGAAATGTATGACCCGCTCCCCCTATCAGTCATATCACTGGAAGGTAAAAAGTAAGATTTGCTCAATATCTCACTGGACACCGGAGCAGTTTCCACTTTCTGACAATTCTCAGTTTCATAGAATATTTTCCCCCATAACAGGACAGGGAGGCTATGATATAACTCATCACTGAAGCGTCAGTTCTACTCCAATCAGTTGATGTAATAATGAGTACACCCCCATCAATAGCGCCTCCATCTAGTGTGTGACCGCTATGATGATGTCTAAGGACGGCACTGAGTCTTGTAGACCTGGAAGGAACATGGTGGCGACATATTACAGCATCCATCTCTCCATCTTCAGAACGAGCCTTGAGCCTGGATGCTGGATGGAGAATGGTGACAACTTGTCTCCTGAGGTCTCCATAGGTGCCCCCCCCCCGACACCGGCAGCTCATGTGCCCCCCCCCCCAACGCTAGCAGCCTATGAGCACCCCAACACCAGCAGGTCATGTGCCTCCCCCCAACACTGGCATCTCATGTGCCCCCTGACACCGGCAGCTCAGGTGCCCCCCAACACCAGCAGCTCATGTGCCTTCCCCCCAACGACACCGGCAGCTCATGTCTCCCCCCAACACCGGCAGCTCATGTGCCCCCTGACACCGGCAGCTCAGGTGCCCCCCAACACCAGCAGCTCATGTGCCTTCCCCCCAACGACACCGGCAGCTCATGTCTCCCCCCAACACCGGCAGCTCATGTGCCCCCTGACACCGGCAGCTCATGTGCCTCCCCGACATGTGGGCAGCTTTTTTGTGCCAGTGCTTTGGGAACGGCTTCCTCCGTGGACGCTCCCCATGCTGCCGTTTCTCTGCATTGTGCTTTGGATTGTGTCCCCCGGTTCGGCTTTCTCTTACATGTGGATTTTCTTCCCTCTTCACCAGAAGATGCTCCCGTTCAGGTGGTGACTTCTGTGGTCCCTGGACGTCTCTGTGAGATGCTGCAGCTCCATCTTTTTTACTTTTTTTTGCCTTTTGCTCCAGTATCTTACTGATCAGTAAAGCTTTGCTGTTCTTGTAGCCATCACCTTTCTTTGTCTCATGACATTTCTCTTCCATGTGGTGCCATTGCTGACAGCATGAAATGGGCTGGGGTTTTCTGTAATGAAGGATCATACTGACCGGGGGGTTCTTGTTAGAATGTTGTATTCTCATATTTTTTGCTTGGGTTGTACTCATGGTCTTGAATGAATTTGTTAGGAAAATTACTTTTTGAGTGCAAAATAACAAATCTTGTTTGTAATCAATGGCTGACATTTGTGGAGTGTTCTGTAGGGCTGTGTCCCATAGTAAATGTTCAGTCTGAAGGAAATGAAAAGTTTTGCGACCAATCTTTTGGGGTGTACTCATTTATGCTGAGCACTTGCTTTCTCTCTATCACTACTCCCATCATCCCTGACCCCAGAGCTCACAATCTAATCTCCTATTACACAATGTATCACTACTCCCATCATCCCTGACCCCAGAGCTCACAATCTAATCTCCTATTACACAATGTATCACTACTCCCATCATCCCTGACCCCAGAGCTCACAATCTAATCTCCTATCACACAGTGTATCACTACTCCCATCATCCCTGACCCCGGAGCTCACAATCTAATCTCCTATCACACAGTGTATCACTACTCCCATCATCCCTGACCCCGGAGCTCACAATCTAATCTCCTATCACACAATGTATCACTACTCTCATCATCCCTGACCCCGGAGCTCACAATCTAATCTCCTATCACACAGTGTATCACTACTCCCATCATCCCTGACCCCAGAGCTCACAATCTAATCTCCTATCACACAGTGTATCACTACTCCCATCATCCCTGACCCCAGAGCTCACAATCTAATCTCCTATCACACAGTGTATCACTACTCCCATCATCCCTGACCCCGGAGCTCACAATCTAATCTCCTATCACACAGTGTATCACTACTCCCATCATCCCTGACCCCAGAGCTCACAATCTAATCTCCTATCACACAGTGTATCACTACTCCCATCATCCCTGACCCCAAAGCTCACAATCTAATCTCCTATCACACAATGTATCACTACTCCCATCATCCCTGACCCCAGAGCTCACAATCTAATCTCCTATCACACAATGTATCACTACTCCCATCATCCCTGACCCCGGAGCTCACAATCTAATCTCCTATCACACAGTGTATCACTACTCCCATCATCCCTGACCCCGGAGCTCACAATCTAATCTCCTATCACACAGTGTATCACTACTCCCATCATCCCTGACCCCAGAGCTCACAATCTAATCTCCTATCACACAGTGTATCACTACTCCCATCATCCCTGACCCCGGAGCTCACAATCTAATCTCCTATCACACAGTGTATCACTACTCCCATCATCCCTGACCCCGGAGCTCACAATCTAATCTCCTATCACACAGTGTATCACTACTCCCATCATCCCTGACCCCGGAGCTCACAATCTAATCTATCACACAGTGTATCACTACTCCCATCATCCCTGACCCCAGAGCTCACAATCTAATCTCCTATCACACAGTGTATCACTACTCCCATCATCCCTGACCCCAGAGCTCACAATCTAATCTCCTATCACACAGTGTATCACTACTCCCATCATCCCTGACCCCAGAGCTCACAATCTAATCTCCTATCACACAGTGTATCACTACTCCCATCATCCCTGACCCCGGAGCTCACAATCTAATCTCCCATCACACAGTGTATCACTACTCCCATCATCCCTGACCCCAGAGCTCACAATCTAATCTCCCATCACACAGTGTATCACTACTCCCATCATCCCTGACCCCAGAGCTCACAATCTAATCTCCTATCACACAGTGTATCACTACTCCCATCATCCCTGACCCCACAGCTCACAATCTAATCTCCCATCACACAGTGTATCACTACTCCCATCATCCCCGACCCCAGAGCTCACAATCTAATCTCCTATCACACAGTGTATCACTACTCCCATCATCCCTGACCCCAGAGCTCACAATCTAATCTCCTGTCACACAGTGTATCACTACTCCCATCATCCCTGACCCCGGAGCTCACAATCTAATCTCCCATCACACAGTGTATCACTACTCCCATCATCCCCGACCCCAGAGCTCACAATCTAATCTCCTATCACACAGTGTATCACTACTCCCATCATCCCTGACCCCGGAGCTCACAATCTAATCTCCTATCACACTGTGCATCACTACTCCCATCATCCCTGACCCCGGAGCTCACAGTTCGGTCAGCTCCTGGGATGGGTTTGGCACTTCTCTCTTTGTACAGCATTGCAGAATATGTCGGCGCCATCTCAGGGACGGGCACAGTACGGGGGGCTCCGGGCTCAGTACTTGCTGGCGGTTTACATTAGGGGGGACGCTCTGTATCGCATGTAACACTTATTAAAGGGGAAGTGTCAACCAAATCATCTCCAGACATGTCTCCGTGAAATCACCAGAGCAGAAGAGTGAGAAATGTGACTAGACTGTGTGGCTGTGCCGGAGGGGGTCAGTGCGCTCCGCGGGACGCCTTCATTGCGGGGGTCCGAGCTCGTGGACCCTACAGATAACGGTTTCTGACAGGAGATTTTTATGTGGATTCCGCTTTAAATAACAACTTTCCTCCATATAAATGTGTTATGCCAAAGAAAGATGGCGGCCGGGTCGTCGTCACAAGGCGCTGTCAGTGTTTCGCCGCTGGCTTCTCTGGAGGTTTCCCGTCTCACGCTGAGGAGTTTACAAATCTCCATAAGATGAATAGAAAATCACAGTGAAAACCACTGAGCCCCGATTCTTCCTGCAGAACTATCATTGTGCGCCTTCAGAGCGGCTCTCCACCTTGTATCCATTTTACCATTGATCTTCATTACTTTTTTGTACATTTTTTGCCATTGGAAACAGTCAGCAAGCTGCCTTTACCAGATCATCCCGTGTACTCTGTAGTCGCACGCTGATGTTAATGAGCGGAGTTACCTAGACTTCTTCCTCCACATTCGAGTTGTTTAATCCCTGCTCCCGGGTCACTTTTGGGAGCGGGTTCACTAAGTCTGGCCCCTTTTATCACCTGGTTTGCTCCATATTCACCTAGATACCAGCACAGGATAAACCAAAAGACACGGGCTCGGGGGGGCGCCTCATACAAGACCAATGCAGTGTGAAAAGCTGTGATAGTTGGGGGTCCTGTTGGAGATTTTGCATTCAGACTCCCTGACATGTTACACCGCTGCACATAAAGACTGAAGAAGAGGTCGGGGGCTGTGGGTGCAGGAAGGTGCCCTCTGCATGGGTGTAACACAGGGGTATGTGGCCCCTCGGCCTCTGAACTGTCCATTATAGACATAGGCGGCTCCTCCTGATAGTTCTACGTCCCTGCAGAGTTATCATAGTCCCACTTGTAATGATGACATTATATTGGATTCTCTCCTTACAGTAGTGAGAGCAGCCTCCCTATAACGCTGCGCCATCTACTGAGTGGCCACTAGGTGTCGATGCTGCGTCACCAGACAAGGACATCTGGGCAGAAGCTGCTGGGGCTCAGCTAATGGGCTACATACAGACTGCTCCTGCATGAGGGCACAGCAATAAGGAATAAAATAGTGAGTGCAGCTCTGGAGTATAATACAGGGTGTAACTCCGGATCAGTAATGTATGTACACAGTGACTGCACCAGCAGAATAGTGAGCGCAGCTCTGGGGTATAATACAGGATGTAGCTCAGGATCAGTAATGTATGTACACAGTGACTGCACCAGCAGAATAGAGAGTGCAGCTCTGGAGTATAATACAGGATGTAACTCAGGATCAGTAATGTATGTACACAGTGACTGCACCAGCAGAATAGTGAGTGCAGCTCTGGAGTATAATACAGGATGTAACTCAGGATCAGTAATGTAATGTATGTACACAGTGACTGCACCAGCAGAATAGTGAGTGCAGCTCTGGAGTATAATACAGGAGGTAACTCAGGATCAGTAATGTCTGTACACAGTGACTGCACCAGCAGAATAGAGAGTGCAGCTCTGGGGTATAATACAGGATGTAACTCAGGATCAGTAATGTAATGTATGTACACAGTGACTGCACCAGCACAATAGTGAGTGCAGCTCTGGAGTATAATACAGGATGTAACTCAGGATCAGTAATGTAATGTATGTACACAGTGACTGCACCAGCAGAATAGTGAGTGCAGCTCTGGAGTATAATACAGGAGGTAACTCAGGATCAGTAATGTAATGTATGTACACAGTGACTGCACCAGCAGAATAGTGAGTGCAGCTCTGGAGTATAATACAGCATGTAACTCAGGATCAGTAATGTAATGTATGTACACAGTGACTGCACCAGCAGAATAGTGAGTGCAGCTCTGGGGTATAATACAGGATGTAACTCAGGATCAATAATGTATGTACACAGTGACTGCACCAGCAGAATAGTGAGTACAGCTCTGGAGTATAATACAGGATGTAACTCAGGATCAGTAATGTATGTACACAGTGGCTGCACCAGCAGAATAGTGAGTGCAGCTCTGGAGTATAATACAGGATGTAACTGAGGATCAGTAATGTACGTACACAGTGGCTGCACCAGCAGAATAGTGAGTGCAGCTCTGGAGTATAATACAGGATGTCACTCAGGATCAGTAATGTAATGTATGTACACAGTGACTGCACCAGCAAAATAGTGAGTGCAGCTCTGGAGTATAATACAGGATATAACTCAGGATCAGTAATGTAATGTATGTACATAGTGACTGCACCAGCAGCTTAATACTAGAGAAGAGAGAGGATTTAAATAAACTGGAGCAGTGGGCAGGAACTAACAGAATGTTTTTTAACAGGAAAAATACAAAGTACTACATCTGGGCAATAAAAATGAAAAAAGCATATACAGTCATGGCCAAAAGTATTGACACCCCTGCAATTCTGTCAGATAATACTCAGTTTCTTCCTGAAAATGATTGCAAACACAAATTCTTTGGTATTATTATCTTCATTTAATTTGTCTTAAATGAAAAAACACAAAAGAGAATGAAGCAAAAAGCAAAACATTGATCATTTCACACAAAACTCCAAAAATGGGCCGGATAAAAGTATTGGCACCCTCAGCCTAATACTTGGTTGCACAACCTTTAGCCAAAATAACTGCGACCAACCGCTTCCAGTAACCATCAATGAGTTTCTTACAATGCTCTGCTGGAATTTTAGACCATTCTTCTTTGGCAAACTGCTCCAGGTCCCTGATATTTGAAGGGTGCCTTCTCCAAACTGCCATTTTTAGATCTCTCCACAGGTGTTCTATGGGATTCAGGTCTGGACTCATTGCTGGCCACCTTAGAAGTCTCCAGTGCTTTCTCTCAAACCATTTTCTAGTGCTTTTTGAAGTGTGTTTTGGGTCATTGTCCTGCTGGAAGACCCATGACCTCTGAGGGAGACCCAGCTTTCTCACACTGGGCCCTACATTATGCTGCAACATTTGTTGGTAGTCTTCTGACTTCATAATGCCATGCACACGGTCTAGCAGTCTAGTGCCAGAGGCAGCAAAGCAACCCCAAAACATCAGGGAACCTCCGCCATGTTTGACTGTAGGGACCGTGTTCTTTTCTTTGAACTCCTCTTTTTCTCTCCTGTAAACTCTATGTTGATGCCTTTGCCCAAAAAGCTCTACTTTTGTCTCATCTGACCAGAGAACATTCTTCCAAAACGTTTTAGGCTTTTTCAGGTAAGTTTTGGCAAACTCCAGCCTGGCTTTTTTATGTCTCGGGGTAAGAAGTGGAGTCTTCCTGGGTCTCCTACCATACAGTCCCTTTTCATTCAGTTGCCGACGGATAGTACGGGTTGACACTGTTGTACCCTCGGACTGCAGGGCAGCTTGAACTTGTTTGGATGTTAGTCGAGGTTCTTTATCCAACATCCGCACAATCTTGCGTTGAAATCTCTTGTCAATTTTTCTTTTCCGTCCACATCTAGGGAGGTTAGCCACAGTGCCATGGGCTTTACACTTCTTGATGACACTGCGCACGGTAGACACAGGAACATTCAGGTCTTTGGAGATGGACTTGTAGCCTTGAGATTGCTCATGCTTCCTCACAATTTGGTTTCTCAAGTCCTCAGACAGTTCTTTGGTCTTCTTTCTTTTCTCCATGCTCAATGTGGTACACACAAGGACACAGGACAGAGGTTGAGTCAACTTTAATCCATGTCACCTGGCTGCAAGTGTGATTTAGTTATTGCCAACACCTGTTAGGTGCCACAGGTAAGTTACAGGTGCTGTTAATTACACAAATTAGAGAAGCATCACATGATTTTTTGCACAGTGCCAATACTTTTGTCCACCCTCTTTTTTATGTTTGGTGTGGAATTATATCCAATTTGGCTTTAGGACAATTCTTTTTGTGTTTTTTCATTTAAGACAAATTAAATGAAGATAATACCAAAGAATTTGTGTTTGCAATCATTTTCAGGAAGAAACTGAGTATTATCTGACTGAATTGCTGGGGTGTCAATACTTTTGGCCATGACTTTACAGAATGGGAGGAATAGGGCTAAGCAACAGCACATGTGAAAAAGACTTGGGTATACTAATAGATCACAGACTGCACATGAGTCAACAGTGTGATGCAGCAGCATTAAAGGCAAATGCAATTCTAGGATGTATTAACAGAAGCATACAGTCTAGATCACGTGAAGTCATTATTTCCCTCTACTCCTCTTTGGTCAGACCTCATCTGGAATATTGTGTCCAGTTTTGGGCACCACATTTTAAAAAAGACATCAACAAACTGGAGCAAGTTCAGAAAAGAGCAACCAGAATGGTTACCGGCTGCAAACCCTGTCTTAGGAGGAAAGGTTGCAGGATTTGGGAATGTTTAGCTTGCAGAAGAGAAGACTGAGAGGAGACTTAATAGCTGTTTACAAATATCTAAAGGGCTGTCACATTGTAGAAGGATCATCTTTATTCTCATTTGCACAAGGAAAGACTAGAAGCAATGGGATGAAACTGAATGGGAGGAGACACAGATTAGATATTAGAAAAAACTTTTTGTCAGTTAGAGTGATCAATGAGTGGAACAGGCTGCCACGAGAAGTGGTGAGTTCTACATCAATGGAAGTCTTCAAATAGAGGCTGGACAGACATCTGACTGGGATGATTTAGCGAACCCTGTTTGAGCAGGGGGTTGGACCAGATGGCCCAGGAGGTCCCTTCCAACTCTACCATTCTATGATTCTACGTTGTGCACATGGCGACCTGCCCTGGAGAATCAGAAGATCCTGTCTGTGACTATTTTGTTTCTTTCTACATTAAGGAATGTGCACTGCAGATCTTGTGGGGGCATCAGGACCATGGACCAGACCCCAATCACAGGACAACAAATCTTTCACACTCCTCATCTATGAACTGTTCCAATATTTATGGCCACAACTGTTTCTCCCTCTCCCGTAATGACAGTTCTGCTTCACGTCACTTGTCTTATCCATTGCATTATTCCTGTGTCCTGCTCTGTGTAATATGTGACTCTTCAGAGTTTGTGTAATTCTCTCCTGATGACGAGACCGGAGGAGTCTCCGGAGCTGCGGTTTGTCACCATCTTTTCAGTTCCCCATTAGAATGTATCAGTCACTGAGGACTCTCAAATCTAAATATGTTTTTATTTTGTTTCCGTTCCTCACAGTTTTCCAGGTGTCTTCTTACTTTCCAGGAATATTTGCAATCTGTACAGCTGATTTTTCGTTACAATTGCATTCTGCATATCTTGATGGTTTTGTCGTTTCCTTTTCATCTGCTGCTTGCAGGGAGGACGTGAGCGACAAGAACAATAACCTGAGAAACTTGTGCAAAAGCTGCGTAACCGTAAGGCAGCACAATGCAACGAAAAGTCCCCTCTGTGGTCCTGCAGGGTATCCTGCATCCCCCCCATGTGCGCCGAGCGTGGAGGTGAGTGGATAATCCACGTTCAGGGCTTGTGATGTTACCGTCCTGTGTTCCTGCAGCCACACGAGCCCTGGGTGGATGTCGCCGCTCCCGTGCTCGTCCTCATGGCGTCCGGAGTTGCCGTTGTTGTCCTGCTGTAGGCTGCGCTGTAAATCCGTCCTGATTAGTTTGTGCTGCTGTATTCACATGGGACATCATTGGTTTGTGTGAAGAGTTGTGGTCGTGGCCGTTGGTTGTTACCGGAGCCGGTGCAGTGTCTGCGACACGCGGACAGGACACTGAGCGACAATATGGCTGTGTGAAAGAGTCCATGGAAAA
This sequence comes from Dendrobates tinctorius, assembly GCF_039654945.1. Taxonomy (NCBI): domain Eukaryota; kingdom Metazoa; phylum Chordata; class Amphibia; order Anura; family Dendrobatidae; genus Dendrobates; species Dendrobates tinctorius. Next base: position 937,152 of record NW_027361810.1, read on the forward strand.
CCCCGGAGAGCAGAGAAATGGCGTCTGTTCTTCAAGGACCGATGATTAAAATCACTTGGGAAACCTCGGCTCCATTTACTTTACACCCATGAGAACTGAAAGAGCGAGACAAACACAAATCCAGATACCAACGGACGATGACCCGGAGGAGGAGGAGATCCGCCAGTGAGGGGCGCTGCAGCATTTTATGGGGAGTCAGTCGCTCTTTCTCCTTTGTTGCCTCCTGATGTTGCAGTGAAGCCGCAGGGGATGTGACGCGCTCCGCAGGGGCCGCGTCGTCTTTTTTGTCCTTGGAGTCGCTCTTATTTGATTCAGGTGTTTTATGAAATTTGCACAAAATCCAAAATGCTCTTTGTTTTTGGTTTTATCTTCTTTTTCAACATTTTCAGCACAAAAAAGAAATTGCACGTTCCACTAAAATGTCACAAAAATTGAGCAAAAAATTCAGACATAAAACTCCAGAGGACTGGAGGACGCGGGCATAAAAGCTCTGAACAAATGCAATTGATGGATCTGATAACACCTGGAAACGGTAAACCGCAAGGTGGCTCAGTGGTCAGCACTGTATATAGGGTAGCACGGCGGCTCAGTGATTAGTACTATATAGGGCAGCATGGCGGCTCATTGGTCAGCATTGTACTATGTATAGGGTAGAATGGTGGCTCAGTGATTAGTACTATATATAGGGCAGCACGGCGGCTCAGTGATAAGTACTATATAGGGCAGCATGGCGGCTCATTGGTCAGCATTGTACTATGTATAGGGCAGAATGGTGGCTCAGTGATTAGTACTATATATAGGGCAGCACGGCGGCTCAGTGATTAGTACTATATAGGGCAGCATGGCGGCTCAGTGGTCAGCATTGTACTATGTATAGGGCAGTACAGTGACTCAGTGATTAGTACTATACTGTATATAGGGCAGCACGATGACTCAGTGGTCAGCACTGTACTATATATAGGGCAGCACGGCGGCTCAGTGGTCAGCACTGTACTATATATAGGGCAGCACGGCGGCTCAGTGATTAGTACTATATATATAGGGCAGTACGGCGGCTCAGTGATTAGCACTATATATAGGGCAGCACGGTGGCTCAGTGATTAGTACTATATATAGGGCAGCACGGTGGCTCAGTGGTCAGCACTATATATAGGGCAGCACGGTGGCTCAGTGGTCAGCACTGTACTATATATAGGGCAGCACGGCGGCTCAGTGATTAGTACTATATATCGGGCAGCACGGCGGCTCAGTGATTAGTACTATATATAGGTCAGCACGGCGGCTCAGTGATTAGTACTATATATAGGGCAGCATGGCGGCTCAGTGATTAGTACTATATAGGGCAGTACAGTGGCTCAGTGATTAGTACTATATAGGGCAGTACAGTGGCTCAGTGATTAGTACTATATAGGGCAGTACAGTGGCTCAGTGATTAGTACTATATATAGGGCAGCATGGCGGCTCAGTGGTCAGCACTGTACTATATATAGGGCAGCACGGCGGCTCAGTGATTAGTACTATATATAGGGCAGCACGGCGGCTCAGTGATTAGTACTATATAGGGCAGCACAGCGGCTCAGTGATTAGTACTATATATAGGGCAGCACGGTGGCTCAGTGATTAGTACTATATATAGGGCAGCATGGTGGCTCAGTGGTCAGCATTGTACTATGTATAGGGCAGCACGGTGGCTCAGTGATTAGTACTATATATAGGGCAGCACGGTGGCTCAGTGATTAGTACTATATATAGGGCAGCACGGCGGCTCAGTGGTCAGCATTGTACTATGTATAGGGCAGCACGGCGGCTCAGTGATTAGTACTATATATAGGGCAGCACGGCGGCTCAGTGATTAGTACTATATATAGGGCAGCACAGCGGCTCAGTGATTAGTACTATATATAGGGCAGCACGGTGGCTCAGTGATTAGTACTATATATAGGGCAGCACGGCGGCTCAGTGATTAGTACTATATATAGGGCAGCACAGTGGCTCAGTGATTAGTACTATATATAGGGCAGCATGGCGGCTCAGTGGTCAGCACTGTACTATATATAGGGCAGCACGGTGGCTGTGATTAGTACTATATATAGGGCAGCATGGCGGCTCAGTGGTTAGCATTGTACTATGTATAGGGCAGAACGGTGGCTCAGTGAATATTACTGTATATAGGGCAGTACGGTGGCTCAGTGGTTAGTGCTGTATATAAGGCAGCACTGTACTGTATATAGGGTAGCGCAGTGGCTCAGTGGTTAGCACTGTATATAGGGCAGCACGGCGGCTCAGTGATTAGTACTATATATAGGGCAGCACAGCGGCTCAGTGATTAGTACTATATATAGGGCAGCACGGTGGCTCAGTGATTAGTACTATATATAGGGCAGCACGGCGGCTCAGTGATTAGTACTATATATAGGGCAGCACAGTGGCTCAGTGATTAGTACTATATATAGGGCAGCATGGCGGCTCAGTGGTCAGCACTGTACTATATATAGGGCAGCACGGTGGCTCAGTGATTAGTACTATATATAGGGCAGCATGGCGGCTCAGTGGTTAGCATTGTACTATGTATAGGGCAGAACGGTGGCTCAGTGAATATTACTGTATATAGGGCAGTACGGTGGCTCAGTGGTTAGTGCTGTATATAAGGCAGCACTGTACTGTATATAGGGTAGCGCAGTGGCTCAGTGGTTAGCACTGTATATAGGGTAGCAAGGTGGCTCAGTGGTTAGCCTGTATTGTATATTGGGCAGCACGGTGACTCAGTGGTTAGCACTGCACTGTATATAGGATAGCATAGTGGATAGCACTGTATATAGGGCAGCGCAGTGGCTCAGTGGCTCAGTGGTTAGCACAGTTTCACAGCTCTGGGGTACTAGGTTAATATCACACCATGATAACATCTGCACGGAGGTTGCATGTTCTCCTCATCCTGATAGGGAGTTTAGGTTGTGAGCCCCTGTAGGGACAGAGAGGACAATGTCTGTACAGCGCTGTGGTATATGATGGCGGGATGTAATACAGCATAATAGACCCTCACAGTGATGAGCATCACAACAGGTGAACACATAAAATAGAGTTTATAAAAGATGCAAATTAGAAGAAGAATAAGGTGCAGATAATGAGCTGGGCCCTTTGTATTTCAGGGAGTTTTAAAAATGTAAAAATATCATAGGGGCAGCACGGTGGCTCAGTGGTTAGCGCTGCAGCCTTGCAGCGCTGGGGTCCTGGGTTCGAATCCGACAACATCTGCAAGGAGTTTGTATGTTCTCCCCGTGTTTGCGTGGGTTTCCTCCGGGTTCTCCGGTTTCCTCCCACACTCCAAAGACATACTGATAGGGAATTTAGATTGTGAGCCCCATTGGGGACAGCGATGAAAATGTGTGTAAAGCGCTGCGGAATATGTTAGCGCTATATAAAAATAAAGATTATTATTATTATGTGAGTGCGACCCATGTGCAGACCGATCCCCTGGGGTCACCCGATGCGTGGAGCGATGGCCACTATAAGGCCTCATACTCACTGGCGATAAAATCGGACGATTGCACTCTGACCCATGTTAGTGAATGGGTGACATCTCACTTGCGATTTTTTTCTCAGCCAAAATTGGTCTGAGAAAAAAATAGCAGCATGCTACGATTTGCAGCGATTTTCGCCAATAGAAGTCAATGGGTGCGATTAAAAAAACGGACCAAAAACGGCTACATCACCATTCTGTGGTATAGAACACTGTAAATGGTCCGGTAAATGACTGTAGAAAAAGAGTGGCTGGGAAAAAAAACGGATGGAAAAATAAAAACTCGCCTAGAAATCGCATGACACTGGCATAACACTCCACCCTTTTTTCCAGTCCAGAAATCGGACCGTTTTTTTAATCGCCAATGGGTATGAGGCCTAACATGATCTGCAGCAGCGGTCATCCCACAGGTGATGGAGGTCGTTTTCCTGGGATCTACGTCAGAAGCCTCCACTGAGCACTGATTGTGACAGTAATGACAAGTGGCCGCTCAGAGAACGCTGCGAAACGCGTCCATAACACTCCCGACTTCCAACCATGTTTGTTTTGTCACTGATTACGGGGCGTACTCTCTGTGCGTCAGGACTCCTGCCATTAAGAGGTTAACAGAGACCCTGTTATTGCGGATAAACACGGTGTTTTCAGGTCAGCACACGTTTTGCTCCTGACATTAATATACAGGTGGTCCGGGACGCCGCGGAGGGAGGGGGCGCGCTGACCACTTTTCTCCTGGGGCCTCTTAAAGCCTAAAAGCGTCTGTGATTGATCCTGGGAGATGATGTAAAGAACCCGCGAGTTCACGCTAATTAACATAACGGCTAATTGTGCTCAGAAATTAACATCTCTCCGGTCAGCGCTGCGCCGGCGAAAATCCACAATCATCACATTAAAGTCTGCGACTAAAGGAAAAGCAGAAGAAAAAGGGAAGCTGCAGGCAGGAAGGCGACTGAGCGGGCTTGTGTCTAGTCTTTCTTTGTCCACTTAATGTACAAGGGCCAACATAAACACTCCTTGCAATCTTTGTGAGGCCCTAAACCTTGGCCCCATGGACTATAGGGCCCCTGAAAACTTTGCTTCCTGCAGTACTGAAGACCCTTGAAAATCTGTGAATAGTCAGCACCAAAACCGACATCAAAGGTTGGGGATTTGTTGTCTAATTTAGGATTAGTTTCCGTTTGTCCGTTGCAATAGGTAAAATTTGCATTTTCTGGATTCCGTCAATTTCTTACCCAGCGCAAGAGTGAAAAATGCGTTTTTGGATTATTCTCAAAATTCATGTTGAATTGTCACACGGCAGCGACGACACCAAAGGCCTGAGAGGAGCAGAGGCCGCCAGCTTCACGCATAAGGACAGAATGATCCGTGCTCGGCTCGCTCCCTCTGAGGCTACAGTCACACTTTTTTAATGCTATGCAATTCTATGAGATTTCAGAAATCTCCCGCACACAATCTCTTTTTTTTCCTGACTTAATTGGAAAACTGCTGCATCATGGCAATTCTTTCAGTGTATTTTCAGCCATTTTCACCATAGAAATCAATGAGAAAGTGCAAGAAATGTGGAGAAAACTATCACTGCGTTTGTTACATTTTTTGGTGAATAAAACTAACTTGTACTGTAGACAAATGACGCCTGGAATCTGCACCAAAATTGCAATAAAAAAGTCAGCAAAGCCTGGTCTTTCTAAGTAGCATCTTGATTGCCAAGAGAGTATGTTTTGCCTGCAGAAAAAAAGGCAGCAAATACTCAGAGTGTGAACATAGCCTGATGATTGCATCATTGGTGGTAGTTTATCTTTGGGCCTGTTACCCCCAGACATGATGGAGCCTTTTCCTCTGGAGATGCCTGTCTCCCAGACATGGAGCCCTTTCCGCTGGAGATGCCTGTCCCCCAGACATGATGGAGCCTTTTCCTCTAGAGTTGCCTGTCCCCCAGACATGATGGAGCCTTTTCCTCTGGAGATGTCTGTCCCCCAGACATGATGGAGCCTTTTCCTCTGGAGATGTCTGTCCCCCAGACATGATGGAGCCTTTTCCTCTGGAGATGTCTGTCCCCCAGACATGATGGAGCCTTTTCCTCTAGAGTTGCCTGTCCCCCAGACATGATGGAGCCTTTTCCTCTAGAGTTGCCTGTCCCCCAGACATGATGGAGCCTTTTCTCTGGAGATGTCTGTCTCCCAGACATGATGGAGCCTTTTCCTCTGTAGTTGCCTGTCCCCCAGACATAATGGAGCCTTTTCCTCTAGAGATGCCTGTCCCCCAGCCATGATGGAGCCTTTCCTCTGGAGATGTCTGTCCCCCAGACATAATGGAGCCTTTTCCTCTAGAGATGCCTGTCCCACAACCATGATGAAGCCTTTCCTCTGGAGATGTCTGTCCTCCAGACATGATGGAGCCTTTTCCTCTGGAGATGTCTGTCCCCCAGACATGATGGAGCTTTTTCCTCTGGAGATGCCTGTCTCCCAGACATGATGGAGCCTTTTCCTCTAGAGTTGCCTGTCCCCCAACCATGATGGAGCCTTTTCCTCTGGAGATGCCTGTCTCCCAGACATGATGGAGCCTTTTCCTCTGGAGATGTCTGTCCCCAGACATGATGGAGCCTTTTCCTCTAGAGTTGCCTGTCCCCCAGCCATGATGGAGCCTTTCCTCTGGAGATGTCTGTCCCCCAGACATGATGGAGCCTTTTCCTCTAGAGTTGCCTGTCCCCCAGACATGATGGAGCCTTTTCCTCTGGAGATGTCTGTCCCCCAGACATGATGGAGCCTTTTCCTCTGTAGTTGCCTGTCCCCCAGACATGATGGAGCCTTTTCCTATGGAGATGTCTGTCCCCCAGACATGATGGAGCCTTTTCCTCTAGAGTTGCCTGTCCCCCAGACATGATGGAGCCTTTTACTCTGGAGATGCCTGTCTCCCAGACATGATGGAGCCTTTTCCTCTAGAGTTGCCTGTCCCCCAGACATGATGGAGCCTTTCCTCTGGAGATATCTGTCCCCCAGACATGATGGAGCCTTTCCTCTGGAGATGCCTGTCCCCCAGACATGATGGAGCCTTTCCTCTGGAGATGCCTGTCTCCCAGACATGATGGAGCCTTTTCCTCTAGAGTTGCCTGTCCCCCAGACATGATGGAGCCTTTCCTCTGGAGATATCTGTCCCCCAGACATGATGGAGCCTTTCCTCTGGAGATGCCTGTCTCCCAGACATGATGGAGCCTTTTCCTCTGGAGTGGCCTGTTACCCCCAGACATGATGGAGCTTTTTCCTCTGGAGTTGTCTGTCCCTTCTGCCGCAGGTCATGGCCACCTGTACATCTGCAGATATTTCTTGTGTCGTCTCCCGCCGGCCGAAGGTGATCCAGAGATAAGCAGAACGCACAGAACGTGTCGCTGCGGTCGCGGCCCTCCTTGCTCGCCGCTGATAACCTTCATCTGATATCTCTTATCACGTTGTTCTCTTTCTGGAAGAACCAGGAATACAACGTTTTCTACAGAAGAAGCGACAAGTTATCATGTAGAGAGGAGACTCTACTGTCTGCTGTATACAGCTCCTCACCCGTCTGCTGTATGCAGCTCCTCACCCGTCTGCTGCATGCAGCTCCTCACCCGTCTGCTGCATGCAGCTCCTCACCCGTCTGCTGCATGCAGCTCCTCACCCGTCTGCTGCATGCAGCTCCTCACCCGTCTGCTGCATGCAGCTCCTCACCCGTCTGCTGCATGCAGCTCCTCACCCGTCTGCTGCATGCAGCTCCTCACCCGTCTGCTGCATGCAGCTCCTCACCCGTCTGCTGCATGCAGCTCCTCACCCGTCTGCTGCATACAGCTCCTCACCCGTCTGCTGCATACAGCTCCTCACCCGTCTGCTGCATACAGCTCCTCACCCGTCTGCTGCATACAGCTCCTCACCCGTCTGCTGCATACAGCTCCTCACCCGTCTGCTGCATACAGCTCCTCACCCGTCTGCTGCATACAGCTCCTCACCCGTCTGCTGCATACAGCTCCTCACCCGTCTGTTGTATACAGCTCCTCACCCGTCTGTTGTATACAGCTCCTCACCCGTCTGCTGCATACAGCTCCTCACCCGTCTTCTGTATACAGCTCCTCACCCGTCTTCTGTATACAGCTAATCACCCGTCTGCTGCATACAGCTCCTCACCTGTCTGCTGCATACAGCTCCTCACCTGTCTTCTGTATACAGCTCCTCACCCGTCTGCTGCATACAGCTCCTCACCCGTCTGTTGTATACAGCTCCTCTCCCGTCTTCTGTATACAGCTCCTCAACCGTCTTCTGTATACAGCTCCTCACCCGTCTTCTGTATACAGCTCCTCACCCGTCTGTTGTATACAGCTCCTCACCCGTCTTCTGTATACAGCTCCTCACCCGTCTGTTGTATACAGCTCCTCACCCGTCTTCTGTATACAGCTCCTCACCCGTCTGTTGTATACAGCTCCTCACCCGTCTGTTGTATACAGCTCCTCACCCGTCTGCTGTATACAGCTCCTCACCCGTCTTCTGTATACAGCTCCTCACCCGTCTTCTGTATACAGCTCCTCACCCGTCTTCTGTATACAGCTCCTCACCCGTCTGTTGTATACAGCTCCTCACCTGTCTTCTGTATACAGCTCCTCACCCGTCTGTTGTATACAGCTCCTCACCCGTCTGCTGTATACAGCTCCTCACCCGTCTGCTGTATACAGCTCCTCACCCGTCTGTTGTATACAGCTCCTCACCCGTCTTCTGTATACAGCTCCTCACCCGTCTTCTGTATACAGCTCCTCACCCGTCTGTTGTATACAGCTCCTCACCCGTCTTCTGTATACAGCTCCTCACCCGTCTTCTGTATACAGCTCCTCACCCGTCTTCTGTATACAGCTCCTCACCCGTCTGTTGTATACAGCTCCTCACCCGTCTGTTGTATACAGCTCCTCACCCGTCTTCTGTATACAGCTCCTCACCCGTCTTCTGTATACAGCTCCTCACCCGTCTGCTGCATACAGCTCCTCACCCGTCTGCTGCATACAGCTCCTCACCCGTCTGCTGCATACAGCTCCTCACCCGTCTTCTGTATACAGCTCCTCACCCGTCTTCTGTATACAGCTCCTCACCCGTCTGTTGTATACAGCTCCTCACCCGTCTTCTGTATACAGCTCCTCACCCGTCTTCTGTATACAGCTCCTCACCCGTCTGTTGTATACAGCTCCTCACCCGTCTGTTGTATACAGCTCCTCACCCGTCTTCTGTATACAGCTCCTCACCCGTCTTCTGTATACAGCTCCTCACCCGTCTGTTGTATACAGCTCCTCACCCGTCTGCTGCATACAGCTCCTCACCTGTTTATTCTCTTGCAGATTGTGATCGCTCAGGTCCTCTCCTCTCGTGCTGCTCATCCCCTTCCCACCCCGGACCCTCATCTTCTCATTGCAGCTCCGGCAGCAGACGGATCCGTCCTTTTCCATCTTATTAATGACTCCTCACATTTTACTCAGATCTGATCATGAATATGGAAAACACTTAAATTCTGCCATTTAGAAGGATGTTGGTTGCGGTGATGAGTCGCTGGCAGGTTTAATTATTCTGCGAAGGAAGAGAAGACGATTTACAATCCGACGGTATTTACATATTCAGACTTTACTCCATAAAAGCTGCATTTTGTTGCTGCGCCGGCGGCTTCTCCTCGCAGAATTAACCCTTTCCCAGGACATTTGTCAATGACACTGCTGGACTCTACTATACTGCCACACTGAATGCAATATCCAAATAATATTAATATATAGAGTCGATATAATACTGCCACACATGCTAAATATTCATCTAATACAGTGTCCTCAGTGAACAGCATATAGACCTGATATACCGCTATACAGCGTCCTCATACTACAGTATATTCACCTCATATACCGCTATACAGTGTCCTCATACTACAGTATATACACCTTATACACCGCTATACAGCGTCCTCATACTACAGTATATTCACCTCATATACCGCTATACAGTGTCCTCATACTACAGTATATTCACCTCATATACCGCTATACAGCGTCCTCATACTACAGTATATACACCTCATACACCGCTATACAGTGTCCTCATACTACAGTATATACACCTCATATACCGCTATACAGTGTCCTCATACTACATTATATACACCTCATATACCGCTATACAGTGTCCTCATACTACAGTATATACACCTCATATACCGCTATACAGTGTCCTCATACTACGTTATATACACCTCACCTACCGCTATACAGTGTCCTCATACTACAGTATATACACCTCATACACCGCTATACAGCGTCCTCATACTACAGTATATACACCTCATACACCGCTATACAGTGTCCTCATACTACAGTATATACACCTCATATACCGCTATACAGTGTCCTCATACTACATTATATACACCTCATATACCGCTATACAGTGTCCTCATACTACAGTATATACACCTCATATACCGCTATACAGTGTCCTCATACTACAGTATATACACCTCATACACCGCTATACAGTGTCCTCATACTACAGTATATACACCTCATATACCGCTATACAGTGTCCTCATACTACAGTGTATACACCTCATATACCACTATACAGTGTCCTCATACTACAGTATATATACACCTCATACACCGCTATACAGTGTCCTCATACTACATTATATTCACCTCATACGCCGCTACGCAGTGTCCTCGTACTACATTATATACACCTCACCTACCGCTATACAGTGTCTTCATACTACAGTATATACACCTCATACACCGCTATACAGTGTCCTCATACTACATTATATACACCTCATATACCGCTATACAGTGTACTCATACTACAGTATATACACCTCATATACCGCTATACAGTGTCTTCATACTACAGTATATACACCTCATATACCGCTATACAGTGTCCTCATACTACAGTGTATACACCTCATATACCGCTATACAGTGTCCTCATACTACACTGTATACACCTCATATACCGCTATACAGTGTCCTCATACTACAGTATATATACACCTCATACACCGCTACGCAGTGTCCTCGTACTACATTAAATACACCTCATACACTGCTATACAGTGTCCTCATACTGCATTATATACACCTCATATACCGCTATACAGTGTCCTCATACTACAGTATATACACCTCATATACCGCTATACAGTGTCCTCATACTACAGTATATACACCTCATACACCGCTATACAGTGTCCTCATACTACAGTATATATACACCTCATACACCGCTATACAGTGTCCTCATACTACAGTATATATACACCTCATACACCACTATACAGTGTCCTCATACTACAGTATATATACACCTCATACACCGCTATACAGTGTCCTCATACTACAGTATATATACACCTCATACACCGCTATACAGTGTCCTCATACTACAGTATATTCACCTCATATACCGCTATACAGTGTCCTCATACTACAGTGTATACACCTCATACACCGCTATACAGTGTCCTCATACTACAGTATATATACACCTCATATACCGCTATACAGTGTCCTCATACTACAGTATATATACACCTCATACACCGCTATACAGTGTCCTCATACTACAGTATATTCACCTCATATACCGCTATACAGTGTCCTCATACTACAGTGTATACACCTCATATACCGCTATACAGTGTCCTCATACTACAGTATATTCACCTCATATACCGCTATACAGTGTCCTCATACTACAGTGTATACACCTCATATACCGCTATACAGTGTCCTCATACTACAGTATATATACACCTCATATACCGCTATACAGTGTCCTCATACTACATTATATTCACCTCATATACCGCTATACAGTGTCCTCATACTACAAAAACATCACTGCTCTAGAGGAGATCTGCATGGAGGAATGGGCCAACATACCAACAACAGTGTGTGGCAACCTTGTGAAGACTTACAGAAAACGTTTGACCTCTGTCATTGCCAACAAAGGATATATCACAAAGTATTGAGATGAAATTTTGTTTCTGACCAAATACTTATTTTCCACCATAATATGCAAATAAAATGAAAAAAAAACAGACAATGTGATTTTCTGGATTTTTTTTTCTCAGTTTGTCTCCCATAGTTGAGGTCTACCTATGATGTAAATTACAGACGCCTCTCATCTTTTTAAGTGGTGGAACTTGCACTATTGCTGACTGACTAAATACTTTTTTTCTCCACTGTACACCTCATATACCGCCATACAGTGTCCTCATACTACAGTATATACACCTCATATACCGCTATAGTGTCCTCATAATACAGTATATACACCTCATATACCGCCATACAGTGTCCTCATACTACAAAAACATCACTGCTCTAGAGGAGATCTGCATGGAGGAATGGGCCAACATACCAACAACAGTGTGTGGCAACCTTGTGAAGACTTACAGAAAACGTTTGACCTCTGTCATTGCCAACAAAGGATATATCACAAAGTATTGAGATGAAATTTTGTTTCTGACCAAATACTTATTTTCCACCATAATATGCAAATAAAATGAAAAAAAAAAAGACAATGTGATTTTCTGGATTTTTGTTTCTCAGTTTGTCTCCCATAGTTGAGGTCTACCTATGATGTAAATTACAGACGCCTCTCATCTTTTTAAGTGGTGGAACTTGCACTATTGCTGACTGACTAAATACTTTTTTTCTCCACTGTACACCTCATATACCGCCATACAGTGTCCTCATACTACAGTATATACACCTCATACACCGCTATAGTGTCCTCATAATACAGTATATACACCTCATATACCGCTATAGTGTCCTCATAATACAGTATATACACCTCATATACCGCCATACAGTGTCCTCATACTACAGTATATACACCTCATATACCGCTATACAGTGTCCTTATTCAAAAGTCTATTCACCTCATACACCGCTATACAGTGTCCTCATACCACAGTATATACACGTCATATACCGCTATACAGTGTCCTCATACCACAGTATATACACCTCATATACCGCTATACAGTGTCCTCATACTACAGTATATACACCTCATATACCGCTATACAGTGTCCTCATACCACAGTATATACACCTCATATACCGCTATACAGTGTCCTCATACCACAGTATATACACCTCATATACCGCTATACAGTGTCTTCATGCTACATTATATACACCTCATACACCGCTATACAGTGTCCTCATACTGCAGTATATACACCTCATATACCGCTATACAGTGTCCTCATACTACAGTATATACACCTCATATACCGCTATACAGTGTCTTCATACCACAGTATATACACCTCATACACCGCTATACAGTGTCCTCATACTACAGTATATACACCTTATACACCGCTTTACAGTGTCCTCATACTACAGTATATACACCTCATATACCGCTATACAGTGTCCTCATACTACAGTATATACACCTCATATACCGCTATACAGTGTCCTCATACTACAGTATATACACCTCATATACCGCTATACAGTGTCCTCATACCACAGTATATACACCTCCTATACCGCTATACAGTGTCCTCATACTACAGTATATACACCTCATATACCGCTATACAGTGTCCTCATACCACAGTATATACACCTCCTATACCGCTATACAGTGTCCTCATACTACAGTGTATACACCTCATATACCGCTATACAGTGTCCTCATACTACAGTATATACACCTCATATACCGCTATACAGTGTCCTCATACCACAGTATATACACCTCCTATACCGCTATACAGTGTCCTCATACTACAGTGTATACACCTCATACACCGCTAAACAGTGTCCTCATACTACAGTATATACACCTCATATACCGCTATACAGTGTCCTCATACCACAGTGTATACACCTCATACACCGCTATAGAGTGTCCTCATTCTTCAGTATATACACCTCCTATACCGCTATACAGTGTCCTCATACTACAGTATATACACCTCATATACCGCTATACAGTGTCCTCATACTACAGTATATACACCTCATATACCGCTATACAGTGTCCTCATACCACAGTATATACACCTCCTATACCGCTATACAGTGTCCTCATACTACAGTGTATACACCTCATACACCGCTAAACAGTGTCCTCATACTACAGTATATACACCTCATATACCGCTATACAGTGTCCTCATACCACAGTGTATACACCTCATACACCGCTATAGAGTGTCCTCATTCTTCAGTATATACACCTCATATACCGCTATACAGTGTCCTCATACCACAGTATATACACCTCATACACCGCTATACAGTGTCCTCATACTACAGTATATACACCTCATATACCGCTATACAGTGTCCTCATACCACAGTGTATACACCTCATACACCGCTATAGAGTGTCCTCATTCTTCAGTATATACACCTCATATACCGCTATACAGTGTCCTCATACTACAGTATATACACCTCATATACCGCTATACAGTGTCCTCATACCACAGTATATACACCTCATATACCGCTATACAGTGTCCTCATACTACAGTATATACACGCTATACAGTGTCCTCATACCACAGTGTATACACCTCATACACCGCTATAGAGTGTCCTCATTCTTCAGTATATACACCTCATACACCGCTATAGTGTCCTCATACTACAGTATATACACCTCATATACCGCTATACAGTGTCCTCATACCACAGTATATACACCTCATATACCGCTATACAGTGTCTTCATACTATAGTATATACACCTCATACACCGCTATACAGTGTACTCATACCACAGTGTATACACCTCATACACCGCTATAGAGTGTCCTCATTCTTCAGTATATACACCTCATATACCGCTATACAGTGTCCTCATACTACAGTATATACACCTCATATACCGCTATACAGTGTCCTCATACTACAGTATATACACCTCATATACCGCTATACAGTGTCCTCATACCACAGTATATACACCTCATATACCGCTATACAGTGTCTTCATACTATAGTATATACACCTCATACACCGCTATACAGTGTACTCATACTACAGTATATACACTTCATATACCGCTATACAGTGTCCTCATACTACAGTATATACACCTCATACACCGCTATAGAGTGTCCTCATTCTTCAGTATATACACCTCATATACCGCTATAGTGTCCTCATACTACAGTATATACACCTCATATACCGCTATACAGTGACCTCATACTACAGTATATACACCTCATATACCGCTATACAGTGTCCTCATACTACAGTGTATACACCTCATACACCGCTATACAGTGTCCTCATACTACAGTATATACACTTCATATACCTGATATCAGCCACATATCGTGTAATGTCTGAGGTTATATCAGCCCCTCTTATAACGCTCCAGTACTGATATAACCCCCAGACATTACACCATATGTGACTGATATCTGCCCCTCTTATAATGCTCCAGTACTGATATAACCCCCAGACATTACACCATATGTGACTGATATCTGCCCCTCTTATAACTCTCCAGTACTGATATAACCCCCAGACATTACACCATATGTGACTGATATCAGCCCCTCTTATAACGCTCCAGTCCTGATATAACCTCCAGACATTACACCATATGTGACTGATATCAGCCCCTCTTATAACGCTCCAGTACTGATATAACCTCCAGACATTACACCATATGTGACTGATATCAGCCTCTCTTATAATGCTCCAGTACTGATATAACCCCCAGACATTACACCATATGTGACTGATATCAGCCCCTCTTATAACGCTCCAGTCCTGATATAACCTCCAGACATTACACCATATGTGACTGATATCAGCCCCTCTTATAACGCTCCAGTACTGATATAACCTCCAGACATTACACCATATGTGACTGATATCAGCCTCTCTTATAATGCTCCAGTACTGATATAACCTCCAGACATTACACCATATGTGACTGATATCAGCCCCTCTTATAACGCTCCAGTGCTGATATAACCTCCAGACATTACACCATATGTGACTGATATCAGCCCCTCTTATAACGCTCCAGTACTGATATAACCTCCAGACATTACACCATATGTGACTGATATCAGCCTCTCTTATAATGCTCCAGTACTGATATAACCTCCAGACATTACACCATATGTGACTGATATCAGCCCCTCTTATAACGCTCCAGTGCTGATATAACCCCCAGACATTACACCATATGTGACTGATATCAGCCCCTCTTATAACGCTCCAGTACTGATATAACCTCCAGACATTACACCATATGTGACTGATATCAGCCCCTCTTATAACGCTCCAGTACTGATATAACCCCCAGACATTACACCATACGTGACTAATATCTGCCCCTCTTATAACGCTCCAGTACTGATATAACCCCCAGACATTACACCATATGTGACTGATATCAGCCCCTCTTATAATTCTCCAGTACTGATATAACCGCCAGACATTACACCCAGGGGTGGATTAAGGGTAGCCAGGGCCCGGGGCAGTTCAGACTCTGTGGGCCCCCCTCGTCACGTGACGGGGTCACGAATCGTAGAGCCACACTCTACATAGAGAATAATGGGGCCTCCAGCACCGACCTCCACCCGCAGAGCCGCACTCCACATAGAGAATAATGGGGCCTCCAGCACCGACCTCCACCCGCAGAGCCACACTCCACATAGAGAATAATGGAGCCTCCAGCACCGACCTCCACCCGCAGAGCCGCACTCCACATAGAGAATAATGGAGCCTCCAGCACCGACCTCCACCCGCAGAGCCACACTCCACATAGAGAATAATGGAGCCTCCAGCACCGACCTCCACCCGCAGAGCCCCACTCCACATAGAGAATAATGGAGCCTCCAGCACCGACCTCCACCCGCAGAGCCGCACTCCACATAGAGAATAATGGAGCCTCCAGCACCGACCTCCACCCGCAGAGCCTCACTCCACATAGAGAATAATGGAGCCTCCAGCACCGACCTCCACCCGCAGAGCCGCACTCCACATAGAGAATAATGGAGCCTCCAGCACCGACCTCCACCCGCAGAGCCGCACTCCACATAGAGAATAATGGGGCCTCCAGCACCGACCTCCACCCACAGAGCCACACTCCACATAGAGAATAATGGAGCCTCCAGCACCGACCTCCACCCGCAGAGCCGCACTCCACATAGAGAATAATGGAGCCTCCAGCACCGACCTCCACCCGCAGAGCCACACTCTACATAGAGAATAATGGAGCCTCCAGCACCGACCTCCACCCGCAGAGCCGCACTCCACATAGAGAATAATGGAGCCTCCAGCACCGACCTCCACCCGCACTCCACATAGAGAATAATGGGGCCTCCAGCACCGACCTCCACTCGCAGAGCCACACTCCACATAGAGAATAATGGGGCCTCCAGCACCGACCTCCACCCGCAGAGCCACACTCCACATAGAGAATAATGGAGCCTCCAGCACCGACCTCCACCCGCAGAGCCGCACTCCACATAGAGAATAATGGAGCCTCCAGCACCGGCCTCCACCCGCAGAGCCGCACTCCACATAGAGAATAATGGGGCCTCCAGCACCGACCTCCACCCGCAGAGCCGCACTCCACATAGAGAATAATGGAGCCTTCAGCACCGACCTCCACCCGCAGAGCCGCACTCCACATAGAGAATAATGGAGCCTCCAGCACCGACCTTTGCCCGCAGAGCCGCACTCCACATAGAGAATAATGGAGCCTCCAGCACCGACCTCCACCCGCAGAGCCGCACTCCACATAGAGAATAATGGAGCCTCCAGCACCGGCCTCCACCCGCAGAGCCGCACTCCACATAGAGAATAATGGGGCCTCCAGCACCAACCTCCACCCGCAGAGCCGCACTCCACATAGAGAATAATGGGGCCTCCAGCACCGACCTCCACCCGCAGAGCCACACTCCACATAGAGAATAATGGAGCCTCCAGCACCGACCTCCGCCCGCAGAGCCGCACTCCACATAGAGAATAATGGAGCCTCCAGCACTGACCTCCACCCGCAGAGCCGCACTCCACATAGAGAATAATGGAGCCTCCAGCACCGACCTCCACCCGCAGAGCCGCACTCCACATAGAGAATAATGGAGCCTCCAGCACCGACCTCCACCCGCAGAGCCGCACTCCACATAGAGAATAATGGAGCCTCCAGCACCGACCTCCACCCGCAGAGCCCCACTCCACATAGAGAATAATGGAGCCTCCAGCACCGACCTCCACCCGCAGAGCCGCACTCCACATAGAGAATAATGGAGCCTCCAGCACCGACCTCCACCCGCAGAGCCGCACTCCACATAGAGAATAATGGGGCCTCCAGCACCGACCTCCACCCGCAGAGCCGCACTCCACATAGAGAATAATGGGGCCTCCGGCACCGACCTCCACCCGCAGAGCCCCACTCTACATAGAGAATAATGGAGCCTCCAGCACCGACCTCCAGCCGCAGAGCCGCACTCCACATAGAGAATAATGGGGCCTCCGGCACCGACCTCCACCCGCAGAGCCGCACTCCACATAGAGAATAATGGAGCCTCCAGCACCGACCTCCACCCGCAGAGCCGCACTCCACATAGAGAATAATGGGGCCTCCAGCACTGACCTCCACCCGCAGAGCCGCACTCCACATAGAGAATAATGGAGCCTCCAGCACCGACCTCCACCCGCAGAGCCGCACTCCACATAGAGAATAATGGAGCCTCCAGCACCGACCTCCACCCGCAGAGCCGCACTCCACATAGAGAATAATGGAGCCTCCAGCACCGACCTCCACCCGCAGAGCCCCACTCCACATAGAGAATAATGGAGCCTCCAGCACCGACCTCCACCCGCAGAGCCGCACTCCACATAGAGAATAATGGAGCCTCCAGCACCGACCTCCACCCGCAGAGCCGCACTCCACATAGAGAATAATGGGGCCTCCAGCACCGACCTCCACCCGCAGAGCCGCACTCCACATAGAGAATAATGGGGCCTCCGGCACCGACCTCCACCCGCAGAGCCCCACTCTACATAGAGAATAATGGAGCCTCCAGCACCGACCTCCAGCCGCAGAGCCGCACTCCACATAGAGAATAATGGGGCCTCCGGCACCGACCTCCACCCGCAGAGCCGCACTCCACATAGAGAATAATGGAGCCTCCAGCACCGACCTCCACCCGCAGAGCCACACTCCACATAGAGAATAATGGAGCCTCCAGCACCGACCTCCACCCGCAGAGCCGCACTCCACATACATGGCTGCTCTCAGTGCTGTGCGCACAGGACCTGTGATGAGGTCACAGGAGGGGAGGAGACAGGGGTCACATGATCGGGGGTCCTGACACCTTCCCTCCTGTGATCTCATCACAAGCCTTTGCTCACTACCAGCAGTATCAGCGTTCACGCTACTTGTAGATGCTGCTGGTAGCAGAGCACATAATGCCGCCCCCACGGTCACTCACTTTTAGGTGGGGAGAAGATGGAGTGCCATTGCAGCAGCCAGCAGGAATGTGGTGGGGGCCCCGGGGCTGAAGCCCCTCCTGCCCTGCCTATAATCCGGCCCTGCGCGGTGGCGGATTATAATGGGGCAATTTACTGGCCTGGGCTGTGGGCCCCTTAACCCCACTGGGCCCGGGGCAACTGCCCAAGTTGACCTCATTATAATCCGCCACTGATTACACCATATGTGACTGATAGCCCCTCTTATAATGCTCCAGTACTGATATAACCTCCAGACATTACACCATATGTGACTGATAGCCCCTCTTATAACGCTCCAGTACTGATAAAACCTCCAGACATTACACCATATGTGACTGATATCAGCCCCTCTTATAACGCTCCAGTACTGATATAACCCCCAGACATTACACCCTATGTGACTGATATCAGCCCCTCTTATAACGCTCCAGTGCTGATATAACCCCCAGACATTACACCATATGTGACTGATATCAGCCCCTCTTATAATGCTCCAGTACTGATATAACCCCCAGACATTACACCATATGTAACTGATATCAGCCCCTCTTATAACGCTCCAGTACTGATATAACCCCCAGACATTACACCATATGTGACTGATATCAGCCCCTCTTATAATGCTCCAGTACTGATATAACCCCCAGACATTACACCATATGTGACTGGTATCAGCCCCTCTTATTACGCTCCAGTACTGATATAACCTCCAGACATTACACCATATGTGACTGATATCAGCCCCTCTTATAATGCTCCAGTACTGATATAACCCCCAGACATTACACCATATGTGACTGATATCAGCCCCTCTTATAACGCCCAGTACTGATATAACCCCCAGACATTACACCATATGTGACTGATATCAGCCCCTCTTATAATGCTCCAGTACTGATATAACCCCCAGACATTACACCATATGTAACTGATATCAGCCCCTCTTATAACGCTCCAGTACTGATATAACCCCCAGACATTACACCATATGTGACTGATATCAGCCCCTCTTATAATGCTCCAGTACTGATATAACCCCCAGACATTACACCATATGTGACTGGTATCAGCCCCTCTTATTACGCTCCAGTACTGATATAACCTCCAGACATTACACCATATGTGACTGATATCAGCCCCTCTTATAACGCTCCAGTACTGATATAACCCCCAGACATTACACCATATGTGACGGATATCAGCCCCTCTTATAATGCTCCAGTACTGATATAACCCCCAGACATTACACCATATGTGACTGATATCAGCCCCTCTTATTACGCTCCAGTACTGATATAACCCCCAGACATTACACCATATGTGACTGATATCAGCCCCTCTTATAACGCTCCAGTACTGATATAACCCCCAGACATTACACCATATGTGACTGATATCAGCCCCTCTTATAATGCTCCAGTACTGATATAACCCCCAGACATTACACCATATGTGACTGATATCAGCCCCTCTTATAACGCCCAGTACTGATATAACCCCCAGACATTACACCATATGTGACTGATATCAGCCTCTCTTATAACGCTCCAGTGCTGATATAACCCCCAGACATTACACCATATGTGACTGATATCAGCCCCTCTTATAACGCTCCAGTACTGATATAACCCCCAGACATTACACCATATGTGACTGATATCAGCCCCTCTTATAATGCTCCAGTACTGATATAACCCCCAGACATTACACCATATGTGACTGATATCAGCCCCTCTTATAACGCTCCAGTACTGATATAACCCCCAGACATTACACCATATGTGACTGATATCAGCCCCTCTTATAATGCTCCAGTACTGATATAACCCCCAGACATTACACCATATGTGACTGATATCAGCCCCTCTTATAACGCTCCAGTACTGATATAACCCCCAGACATTACACCATATGTGACTGATATCAGCCCCTCTTATAATGCTCCAGTACTGATATAACCTCCAGACATTACACCATATGTGACTGATATCAGCCCCTCTTATAACGCTCCAGTACTGATATAACCTCCAGACATTACATCATATGTGACTGATATCAGCCCCTCTTATAATGCTCCAGTACTGATATAACCCCCAGACATTACACCATATGTGACTGATATCAGCCCCTCTTATTACGCTCCAGTACTGATATAACCCCCAGACATTACACCATATGTGACTGATATCAGCCCCACTTATAACGCTCCAGTACTGATATAACCTCGGATATGATATAGAATAGATTCATAGATTCTCTACTGTTATGTCCACCAGGTGGCGCTCTGCACATTCATCTTGGTTACAGTGCAGGTCCATTCTTTGGGGGGATCGTGAGGCTCCATCTCTCATCTGATGGTTCTGGTGGTCTTGACTTCCGATCTGTGGGATGTCAGGACTATTATGGGATGTATCGTCCACTTTCCCTTTGATGAGAGGTGGAATATGGAGTTCTGCAGTTTGCAGTATTTCAGCTTTTACAACACTCACCCAGAAAATAAGATCCAGAAAATATAAATCCATGAGTGGCCCCCGGCTGTCAGGCTTCCCTGGGCAGGGACACCTTTAGGGACATGTGACACAGATGAGTCCTGAAAGTCTGACACCTGTATGTGGGGTGAAGCTGAGAGATGTGATGGGAGAACAGCAATGACGATGTAACAAACCCTCAGCTGTGTGAGAAATATGACTGTGAGGGTGGCCGTCCATCCTTGGGGTGTGAATAATTGTTTCCGCAGTGTTGTGCGCACACTGCCGCCTCACCTCTGACTGTTCTTGTTGTAAAAGTCAATCAGCCTCCCCGCGGAGCCCCCATCTCTTCCCACGAAGCTCCCAACCCCGCCCCTGCAGAGCCCCCAGCCCCGCGAAGACCCCAATCTCTCCCTGACAAGATCCCAATCCCACCTCCGCAGAGCCTCAATCCCGCCCTCCGATGTTGCCAACCTCTCCCCGCAAATCTCAAAACCCCCGCTGAGCCCCCAACCCTGCCATGCGAAGATCCCATCCCTGCCTCTGCAGAGCCCCAACTCTGCCACACGATGTTCCCAACCCCTCCCCACAAAGCTCACTACACCCGCCCTCGCAGAGCTACCAACCCCACCTCCGCGGACCCCCAACCCCACCATGCAAAGTTTCCAACCTCTCCCTGCAAAGCTCACAACCCCGCCCCTGCAGAGCCCCCAACCCTGCCATGCAAAGATCCCAACCCCCGCCCCTGCAGAGCCCCAACCCTGCCATGCAAAGATCCCAACCCCCGCCCCTGCAGAGCCCCAACCCTGCCATGCAAAGATCCCAACCCCGCCCCTGCAGAGCCCCAACCCTGCCATGCAAAGATCCCAACCCCCGCCCCTGCAGAGCCCCAACCCTGCCATGCAAAGATCCCAACCCCGTCCCTGCACAGACCCCAACCCTGCCATGCAAAGATCCCAACCCCGCCCCTGCAGAGCCCCAACCCTGCCATGCAAAGATCCCAACCCCGCCCCTGCAGAGCCCCAACCCTGCCATGCAAAGATCCCAACCCCTCCCCTGCAGAGCCCCCAACCCTGCCATGCAAAGGTCCCAACCCCTCCCCTGCAGAGCCACACACACTTGTAAATGATCTCCTAAGAAGCCTCCACATTTTGAGACTTTTTCCTGCCAGAAATCTGAATATTTATAAAAACAAGATTAAATGGAGTGTCGCCCAAACTGCCCATATTCTTATAGTGGGGGTCACCCCTGCAACAATCCCACCTTCAGTGCCTTAATCACTGTCTTCGCTTTACCGAAGCTGACATCAGATTTGCTAATTAGGGTGTTTGATGCATCCTAGACGTGCTGCTCCGCCCACTTGTGTTGCATACCCCACCTCCCTCACTGGTGATTGACAGCACTGGCTTGTTCTGCTCTCTTTGCAGTTATTGCTTTAAGTAATCCAGTGCTGTCAATCACCAGTGATGGAGGCGGGGCATATCAAACAAGCGGGCGGAGCAGTGCCCTGAGCCTTTTGGCCACGCCCAGGATGCACCGAGAACCCTAATTAGCATATCAGCAGGAAAAATCTGTGCCAGAAACCAAAGTGTGAACTTAGCCGAAAGCTAAAGAAGACGCGATGGGTGGTGGTGATGTCGGCACATATCTGCACTGTCAGATATTAGGTGCTGTTTGCAGGGTCCTGGGGGTGAGATATTAGGGGCTGTTTGCAGGGTCCTGGGCAGTGAGATATTAGGTGCTGTTTGCAGGCTCCTGGGGGTGAGATATTAGGTGCTGTTTGCAGGGTCCTGGGGGTGAGATATTAGGGGCTGTTTGCAGGGTCCTGGGCAGTGAGATATTAGGTGCTGTTTGCAGGCTCCTGGGGGTGAGATATTAGGTGCTGTTTCCAGGGTCCTGGGGGTGAGATATTAGGTGCTGTTTGCAGGGTCCTGGGGGTGAGATATTAGGTGCTGTTTGCAGGCTCATGGGGGTGAGATATTAGGTGCTGTTTGCAGGCTCCTGGGGTGAGATATTAGGTGCTGTTTGAGGGTCCTGAGTGGTGAGATATTAGGTGCTGTTTGCAGGGTCCTGGGGGTGAGATATTAGGTGCTGTTTGCAGGGTCCTGGGGGGTGAGATATTAGGTGCTGTTTGCAGGGTCTTGGGGGTGAGATAGTAGTTGCTGTTTGCAGGGTTCTGAGGGTGAGATATTAGGTGCTGCTTGCAGGGTCCTGGGGGTGAGATATTAGGTGCTGTTTGCAGGGTCCTGGGGGTGAGATATTAGGTGCTGTTTGCATGGTCCTGGGAGTTAGATATTAGGTGCTGTTTGCAGGGTCCTGGGGGTGAGATATTAGGTGCTGTTTGCACGGTCCTGGGGGTGAGATATTAGGTGCTGTTTGCAGGGTCCTGGGCGGTGAGATATTAGGTGCTGTTTGCAGGGTCCTGGGGGTGAGATATTAAGGGCTGTTTGCAGGGTCCTGGGCAATGAGATATTAGGTGCTGTTTGCAGGGTCCTGGGCGGTGAGATATTAGGTGCTGTTTGCAGGGTCCTGGGGGTGAGATATTAGGTGCTGTTTGCATGGTCCTGGGAGTTAGATATTAGGTGCTGTTTGCAGGGTCCTGGGGGTGAGATATTAGGTGCTGTTTGCACGGTCCTGGGGGTGAGATATTAAGGGCTGTTTGCAGGGTCCTGGGCAATGAGATATTAGGTGCTGTTTGCAGGGTCCTGGGCGGTGAGATATTAGGTGCTGTTTGCAGGGTCCTGGGGGTGAGATATTAGGTGCTGTTTGCAGGGTCCTGGGGGTGAGATATTAGGTGCTGTTTGCAGGGTCCTGGGGGTGAGATATTAGGTGCTGTTTGCAGGGTCCTGGGGGTGAGATATTAGGTGCTGTTTGCATGGTCCTGGGAGTTAGATATTAGGTGCTGTTTGCAGGGTCCTGGGGGTGAGATATTAGGTGCTGTTTGCACGGTCCTGGGGGTGAGATATTAAGGGCTGTTTGCAGGGTCCTGGGCAATGAGATATTAGGTGCTGTTTGCAGGGTCCTGGGCGGTGAGATATTAGGTGCTGTTTGCAGGGTCCTGGGGGTGAGATATTAGGTGCTGTTTGCAGGGTCCTGGGGGTGAGATATTAGGTGCTGTTTGCAGGGTCCTGGGCGGTGAGATATTAGGTGCTGTTTGCAGGGTCCTGGGGGTGAGATATTAGGTGCTGTTTGCAGGGTCCTGGGGGTGAGATATTAGGTGCTGTTTGCAGGGTCCTGGGGGTGAGATATTAGGTGCTGTTTGCAGGGTCCTGGGGGTGAGATATTAGGTGCTGTTTGCAGGGTCCTGGGCGGTGAGATATTAGGTGCTGTTTGCAGGGTCCTGGGGGTGAGATATTAGGTGCTGTTTCCAGGGTCCTGGGGGTGAGATATTAGGTGCTGTTTGCAGGGTCCTGGGCGGTGAGATATTAGGTGCTGTTTGCAGGGTCCTGGGCGGTGAGATATTAGGTGCTGTTTGCAGGGTCTTGGGGGTGAGATATTAGTTGCTGTTTGCAGGGTCCTGGGGGTGAGATATTAGGTGCTGTTTGCAGGGTCCTGGGGGTGAGATATTAGGTGCTGTTTGCAGGGTCCTGGGCGGTGAGATATTAGGTGCTGTTTGCAGGGTCCTGGGGGTGAGATATTAGGTGCTGTTTGCAGGGTCCTGGGCGGTGAGATATTAGGTGCTGTTTGCAGGGTCCTGGGGGTGAGATATTAGGTGCTGTTTGCAGGGTCCTGGGGGTGAGATATTAGGTGCTGTTTGCAGGGTCCTGGGAGTTAGATATTAGGTGCTGTTTGCAGGGTCCTGGGGGTGAGATATTAGTTGCTGTTTGCAGGGTCCTGGGGGTGAGATATTAGGTGCTGTTTGCAGGGTCCTGGGCGGTGAGATATTAGGTGCTGTTTGCAGGGTCCTGGGGGTGAGATATTAGTTGCTGTTTGCAGGGTCCTGGGGGTGAGATATTAGGTGCTGTTTGCAGGGTCCTGGGCGGTGAGATATTAGGTGCTGTTTGCAGGGTCCTGGGGGTGAGATATTAGGTGCTGTTTGCAGGGTCCTGGGGGTGAGATATTAGGTGCTGTTTGCAGGGTCCTGGGCGGTGAGATATTAGGTGCTGTTTGCAGGGTCCTGGCGGTGAGATATTAGGTGCTGTTTGCAGGGTCCTGGGGGTGAGACATTAGGCAGGGGGTCACTATATATTGGGCAGTGTCCTTGTTAGGGCCGGATTCTTGCATATGGAGCATGACAGGGAATATATGGGTGGTCTTCAAGGATACGGGTGATATCCCCCCAATGTTTATGACTTTGTCGCTGTGTTACATATTATACGTGTTCTGCCGGTGGTTGGGGTCTCGTGGACCCCGGTGTTGTGGGGCTTGTGGTACCTCGGCTGAGATGCAGCTGCGCTACGCTGTCATGTGTGCTGCAGCCCCAGATCGGTAAGGGGGTCTCTGCCCGTGAGGACGATGCCCGCTCTGGGCGAGGTCAGATACTCTCGTTTGCAGGATATTGGGGGATTATTTTCCTAGATCCTGCATCCTGTTGGACCCCAGGGTGGAAATCTTCTGCATGATCAGCATTGTTCTGGCGTCAGTACATCTCCCATCATCCTCAGGAGACTGGGAATCCGGGAATATGTAGGTGCCGTTATCTGGAATGAGAGGAATTCTGGTGGGAGACAATTGGCTCTTCAGCGCCCAGAATGCAGGCGCCCCCCAAACAGTAACTGGCAGTCAGGGACCGCCGGACCCTACATGGGCGTCAAAGGTCGAAAACTGACAGACCATACAAGCCGGCTGCGGTCAGGAAATGGTCTCCCCTGATCCTTTGTTACAATGTATCAGTGCAGCCAGGAGGGGCCCTGTACAAGACCAGTATATGGGCCCCCTGCGGTCTGATATCTCCTCATGGTGGAGCCAGGAGGGGACCGGTACAAGACCAGTATATGGGCCCCCTGCAGTCTGATATCTCCTCATGGTGGAGCCAGGAGGGGACCGGTACAAGACCAGTATATGGGCCCCCTGCGGTCTGATATCTCCTCATGGTGGAGCCAGGAGGGGACCGGTACAAGACCAGTATATGGGCCCCCTGCGGTCTGATATCTCCTCATGGTGGAGCCAGGAGGGGACCGGTACAAGACCAGTATATGGGCCCCCTGCAGTCTGATATCTCCTCATGGTGGAGCCAGGAGGGGACCGGTACAAGACCAGTATATGGGCCCCCTGCGGTCTGATATCTCCTCATGGTGGAGCCAGGAGGGGACCGGTACAAGACCAGTATATGGGCCCCCTGCAGTCTGATATCTCCTCATGGTGGAGCCAGGAGGGGACCGGTACAAGACCAGTATATGGGCCCCCTGCAGTCTGATATCTCCTCATGGTGGAGCCAGGAGGGGACCGGTACAAGACCAGTATATGGGCCCCCTGCGGTCTGATATCTCCTCATGGTGGAGCCAGGAGGGGACCAGTACAAGACCAGTATATGGGCCCCCTGCAGTCTATCTCCTCATGGTGGAGCCAGGAGAGGACCGGTACAAGACCAGTATATGGGCCCCCTGCAGTCTGATATCTCCTCATGGTGGAGCCAGGAGGGGACCGGTACAAGACCAGTATATGGGCCCCCTGCAGTCTGATATCTCCTCATGGTGGAGCCAGGAGGGGACCGGTACAAGACCAGCATATGGGCCCCCTGCAGTCTGATATCTCCACATGGTGGAGCCAGGAGGGGACCGGTACAAGACCAGTATATGGGCCCCTGCGGTCTGATATCTCCTCATGGTGCAGCCAGGAGGGGCCCGGTACAAGACCAGTATATGGGCCCCCTGCAGTCTGATATCTCCTCATGGTGGAGCCAGGAGGGGCCGGTACAAGACCAGTATATGGGCCCCCTGCGGTCTGATATCTCCTCATGGTGGAGCCAGGAGCGGCCCTGTACAAGACCAGTATATGGGCCCCCTGCGGTCTGATATCTCCTCCTGGGGCAGCCAGGAGGGGGCCGGTACAAGACCAGTATATGGGCCCCTGTGGTCTGATATCTCCTCATGGTGGAGCCAGGAGGGGCCCTGTACAAGACCAGTATATGGGCCCCCTGCGGTCTGATATCTCCTCCTGGTGCAGCCAGGAGGGGCCCGGTACAACACCAGTATATGGGCCCCTGCGGTCTGATATCTCCTCATGGTGGAGCCAGGAGGTGCCCGGTACAAGACCAGTATATGGGCCCCCTGCAGTCTGATATCTCCTTATGGTGGAGCCAGGAGGGGCCTGTTACAAGACCAGTATATGGACCCCCTGCAGTCTTATATCTCCTCATGGTGGAGCCAGGAGGTGCCCGGTACAAGACCAGTATATGGGCCCCCTGCAGTCTTATATCTCCTCATGGTGTAGCCAGGAGGGGACCGGTACAAGACATGTATATGGGCCTCCTGAAGTCTGATATCGCCTCATGGTGGAGCCAGGAGGGGCCCAGTACAAGACCAGTATATGGGCCCCCTGCAGTCTGATATCTCCTATTGGTGGAGCCAGGAGGGGACCGTTACAAGACCTGTATATGGGCCCCCTGCAGTCTTATATCTCCTCATGGTGTAGCCAGGAGGGGACCGGTACAAGACCAGTATATGGGCCCCCTGCGGTCTGATATCTCCTCATGGTGTAGCCAGGAGGTGCCCGGTACAAGACCAGTATATGGGCCCCCTGCAGTCTGATATCTCCTCATGGTGGAGCCAGGAGGTGCCCGGTACAAGACCAGTATATGGGCCCCCTGCAGTCTGATATCTCCTTATGGTGGAGCCAGGAGGGGCCTGTTACAAGACCAGTATATGGACCCCCTGCAGTCTTATATCTCCTCATGGTGGAGCCAGGAGGTGCCCGGTACAAGACCAGTATATGGGCCCCCTGCAGTCTTATATCTCCTCATGGTGTAGCCAGGAGGGGACCGGTACAAGACATGTATATGGGCCTCCTGAAGTCTGATATCGCCTCATGGTGGAGCCAGGAGGGGCCCAGTACAAGACCAGTATATGGGCCCCCTGCAGTCTGATATCTCCTATTGGTGGAGCCAGGAGGGGACCGTTACAAGACCTGTATATGGGCCCCCTGCAGTCTTATATCTCCTCATGGTGTAGCCAGGAGGGGACCGGTACAAGACCAGTATATGGGCCCCCTGCGGTCTGATATCTCCTCATGGTGTAGCCAGGAGGTGCCCGGTACAAGACCAGTATATGGGCCCCCTGCAGTCTGATATCTCCTCATGGTGGAGCCAGGAGGGGCCCGTTACAAGACCTGTATATGGGCCCCCTGCAGTCTTATATCTCCTCATGGTGCAGCCAGGAGGGGCCCGGTACAAGACCAGTATATGGGCCCCCTGCAGTCTGATATCTCCTCATGGTGGAGCCAGGAGGGGACCGGTACAAGACCAGTACATGCGCCCCCTGCGGTCTGATATCTCCTCATGGTGGAGCCAGGAGGGGACTGGTACAAGATCAGTATATGGACCCCCTGCAGTCTATCTCCTCATGGTGCAGCCAGGAGGGGCCCTGGTACAAGACCAGTACATGGGCCCCCTGCAGTCTATCTCCTCATGGTGGAGCCAGGAGGGGACCGGTACAAGACCAGTACATGCGCCCCCTGCGGTCTGATATCTCCTCATGGTGGAGCCAGGAGGGGACCGGTACAAGATCAGTATATGGACCCCCTGCAGTCTGATATCTCCTTATGGTGCAGCCAGGAGGGGACCGGTACAAGATCAGTATATGGACCCCCTGCAGTCTGATATCTCCTTATGGTGCAGCCAGGAGGGGCCCTGGTACAAGACCAGTATATGGGCCCCCTGCGGTCTGATATCTCCTCATGGTGGAGCCAGGAGGGGCCCGGTACAAGATCAGTATATGGACCCCCTGCAGTCTGATATCTCCTTATGGTGCAGCCAGGAGGGGCCCTGGTACAAGACCAGTATATGGGCCCCCTGCAGTCTGATATCTCGTCATGGTGGAGCCAGGAGGGGCCCCAGTACAAGACCAGTGTATGGGCCCCCTGCAGTCTATCTCCTCATGGTGCAGCCAGGAGGGGCCCCGGTACAAGACCAGTATATGGGCCCCCTGCGGTCTGATATCTCCTCATGGTGGAGCCAGGAGGGCCCCGGTCCAAGACCAGTATATGGGCCCCCTGCGGTCTGATATCTCCTCATGGTGGAGCCAGGAGGGCCCCGGTCCAAGACCAGTATATGGGCCCCCCTGCAGTCTGATATCTCCTCGTGGTGCAGCCAAGAGAGGACCGGTACAAGACCAGTATATGGGCCCCCTGCAGTATGATATCGCGTCCTAATGCAGCCAGGAGGGGTCCGGTACAAGACCAGTACATGCGCCCCCTGCAGTCTGATGTCTTGTTGCAGCCCATTCTGTGAGTGTCATGTCTGCCCCTGGGTGCAGCGCAGTACAGATTTGTGTCTCCACCTCATTGATTTCACTGAGACATTGTGAGGATGTAGTCCACAGCTGAGAGTCTGGTACAATGTATCAGCGGCTTGTCAGCAGCAGATGTCGAGGGCCAGTGTCATTTCTGGGGTGCAGCGGTGAGTGGGCACACGGAATGCCAAGGACGATGCAGGAATCCTAGACGCGTCCTACGGAGAATTCTTGGATGATGGTGGATGTCAGTGACAATGGGTGCATTGTGCGGTACTGATAATAGAGATGTGGACTCCAGAAACAACAAGAGGTCAGAGGTTACACACCGTGCACAGCCGCTCCGCAGTGCCGGTATCTCCGCTCCGCCAGGGAACGTCAGTGCTCCCAATGGGGAAGATCATTGGTGAAGGTCTTGAGGGCTCTGCAGGGAGGGGGGGACAGAAATGACCTGACAGTAAGAGCAGCCCCCAAAAACACTGCGGATCTGGTGCAGCATTCTCGAGTAATTTGTTTTCATTCATATGCAAATGAGGCGTAAAGTGCTCTATGCTTGACAGAGCACTTAAAAAGAATCTGTCAGTCTATTCATTCACAGCAGGCTGGACGATTGCACTCAGGTCTCTAGCTGGGAACTATGGGGAGAGAGGAGACGAGTCCGGCTCTGCCCCGGCTTCTCCCAGCCCTGCTCTAGTTGATTGACAGGTCTTTCCCACATGTGTACATAACCTGGTCAGGGGAGGGGCATCAGACCATTCACACATATGAATGAAAGCGTTAAGTCATGACTGCAACAACAGATCGAAGATACATAGGTGGAAGATACAAAGATGGAGGATACAAAGATGGAGGATACAAAGATGGAGGATGCAAAGGTGGAAGATGCAAAGGTGCAAGATGCAAAGGTGCAAGGTGCAAAGGTGCAAAGGTGCAAGGTGCAAAGGTGCAAGGTGCAAAGGTGGCTGTGATGTTCAGAGACCCGCGTGTCCATATATGCGAGGGGGGGGATACTGACCTTACTGACCGTTCCAAAACTGCCAAAAATACAGTCATGGCTCAGTGTCTTTTCTTTATCTATCTACGCTAGAAACCTGAGCACTTTATGAATAGAATGTCAGGTCTGCAGTGAGGACTGACAGCAATGCAGCAGGAATGTGACTGCAGGGTTTCCTGGATAGACTCACTGTATTCTGCCCTGTGCTGGAGAGCAGAGCACAGAGTGAGCGCCTTACGGTGTGGGCACACGCTGCGGATTCTGCTGCGGATTCGGTTTTGGTCCTGCAAGTACCATTAAAATCAATGAAAAATGATCGCAACATGTCAATTCTTTGTGCGGAATCCGCTGCGGTTTGGCACCTGCTCCA
Source organism: Dendrobates tinctorius (assembly GCF_039654945.1). Lineage (NCBI taxonomy): Eukaryota > Metazoa > Chordata > Amphibia > Anura > Dendrobatidae > Dendrobates > Dendrobates tinctorius. Next base: position 968,391 of record NW_027361810.1, read on the forward strand.
TGATCAGATGTCAAACCGCAGGGAAAACCGCAGAAAATCCGCAGACAAACCGCAGGTCTTTTGATCTTCGGATTTACCTGCGGTTTTTGACAAATCCGCGCGGAAAATTCCGGAGGACAATCCCCAGCGTGTGCACACAGCCTTATAAGCGGCAGAGCATTTACATTGGAGAACATTTTGCAACCAGTAGATCCCTGTAAACTCCACAGATCCCCGAAGCAGCAGATCATCCAGAGAGGAGATCATATAGTGTCCAGAGCATCCAACCTGATCCTGACAGAGCGTTATATCGTCACACGACAGAGCGTTATATCGTCACACGACAGAGCGTTATATCGTCACACGACGGAGCGTTATATCGTCACACGACGGAGCGTTACATCGTCACACGACGGAGCGTTACATCATCACACAACGGAGCGTTACATCGTCACACGACAGCGTTATATCGTCACACGACGGAGCGTTATATCATCACACGACGGAGCGTTACATTGTCACACGACAGCGTTATATCATCACACGACGGAGCGTTATATCGTCACACGACGGAGCGTTATATCGTCACACGACAGAGCGTTATATCGTCACACGACAGAGCGTTATATCGTCACACGACGGAGCGTTATATCGTCACACGACGGAGCGTTACATCGTCACACGACGGAGCGTTACATCGTCACACGACAGCGTTATATCGTCACACGACGGAGCATTATATCATCACACGACAGCGTTATATCATCACACGACGGAGCGTTACATCGTCACACGACAGCGTTATATCATCACACGACGGAGCGTTATATCGTCACACGACAGAGCGTTATATCGTCACACGACAGCGTTATATCGTCACACGACGGAGCGTTATATCGTCACACGACAGCGTTATATCGTCACAGGACAGAGCGTTATATCGTCACACGACGGAGCGTTATATCGTCACAAGACGGAGCGTTATATCGTCACACGACGGAGCGTTACATCGTCACACGACAGAGCGTTACATCGTCACAAGACGGAGCGTTATATCGTCACACGGCGGAGCGTTATATCGTCACACGACGGAGCGTTACATCGTCACAAGACGGAGCGTTACATCGTCACACGACGGAGCGTTACATCGTCACACGACGGAGCGTTACATCGTCACACGACGAAGCGTTACATCGTCACACGACGAAGCGTTACATCGTCACACGACGGAGCGTTACATCGTCACACGACGGAGCGTTACATCGTCACACGACAGCGTTATATCGTCACACGACGGAGCGTTACATCGTCACACGACGGAGCGTTACATCGTCACACGACGGAGCGTTATATCGTCACACGACAGCGTTACATCGTCACACGACGGAGCGTTATATCGTCACACGACGGAGCGTTATATCGTCACACGACAGCGTTACATCGTCACACGACGGAGCGTTATATCGTCACAGGACAGAGCGTTATATCGTCACACGGCGGAGCGTTATATCGGCACAAGACGGAGCGTTACATCGTCACACGACAGCGTTATATCGTCACACGACGGAGCGTTATATCATCACACGACGGAGCGTTACATTGTCACACGACAGCGTTATATCATCACACGACGGAGCGTTATATCGTCACACGACGGAGCGTTATATCGTCACACGACAGAGCGTTATATCGTCACACGACAGAGCGTTATATCGTCACACGACGGAGCGTTACATCGTCACACGACGGAGCGTTACATCGTCACACGACGGAGCGTTACATCGTCACACGACAGCGTTATATCGTCACACGACGGAGCATTATATCATCACACGACAGCGTTATATCATCACACGACGGAGCGTTACATCGTCACACGACAGCGTTATATCATCACACGACGGAGCGTTATATCGTCACACGACAGAGCGTTATATCGTCACACGACAGCGTTATATCGTCACACGACGGAGCGTTATATCGTCACACGACAGCGTTATATCGTCACAGGACAGAGCGTTATATCGTCACACGACGGAGCGTTATATCGTCACAAGACGGAGCGTTATATCGTCACACGACGGAGCGTTACATCGTCACACGACAGAGCGTTACATCGTCACAAGACGGAGCGTTATATCGTCACACGGCGGAGCGTTATATCGTCACACGACGGAGCGTTACATCGTCACAAGACGGAGCGTTACATCGTCACACGACGGAGCGTTACATCGTCACACGACGGAGCGTTATATCGTCACACGACAGCGTTATATCGTCACACGACAGCGTTATATCGTCACACGACGGAGCGTTATATCGTCACAGGACGGAGCGTTATATCGTCACAGGACGGAGCGTTATATCGTCACAAGACGGAGCGTTATATCGTCACAGGACGGAGCGTTATATCGTCACAAGACGGAGCGTTATATCGTCACACGACGGAGCGTTATATCGTCACACGACAGCGTTATATCGTCACACGACAGCGTTATATCGTCACACGACGGAGCGTTATATCGTCACAGGACGGAGCGTTATATCGTCACAGGACGGAGCGTTATATCGTCACAAGACGGAGCGTTATATCGTCACAGGACGGAGCGTTATATCGTCACAAGACGGAGCGTTATATCGTCACAAGACGGAGCGTTATATCGTCACAAGACAGCGTTATATCGTCACAGGACAGCGTTATATCGTCACAAGACGGAGCGTTATATCGTCACAGGACGGAGCGTTATATCGTCACACGACGGAGCGTTATATCGTCACAGGACGGAGCGTTATATCGTCACAGGACGGAGCGTTATATCGTCACAAGACGGAGCGTTATATCGTCACAAGACGGAGCGTTATATCGTCACAAGACAGCGTTATATCGTCACAGGACAGCGTTATATCGTCACAAGACGGAGCGTTATATCGTCACAGGACGGAGCGTTATATCGTCACACGACGGAGCGTTATATCGTCACAGGACGGAGCGTTATATCGTCACAGGACGGAGCGTTATATCGTCACAAGACGGAGCGTTATATTGTCACAAGACGGAGCGTTATATCGTCACACGACGGAGCGTTATATCGTCACAGGACGGAGCGTTATATCGTCACACGACAGCGTTATATCGTCACAGGACAGCGTTATATCGTCACAGGACAGAGCGTTATATCGTCACAGGACAGAGCGTTATATCGTCACAAGACGGAGCGTTATATCGTCACAAGACGGAGCGTTATATCGTCACACGACAGCGTTATATCGTCACACGATGGAGCGTTATATCGTCACACGATGGAGCGTTATATCGTCACACGACGGAGCGTTATATCGTCACACGACAGAGCGTTATATCGTCACACGACAGCGTTATATCGTCACACGACAGAGCGTTATATCGTCACACGACAGCGCGTTATATCGTCACACGACAGCGTTATATCGTCACACGACGGAGCGTTATATCGTCACAGGACGGAGCGTTATATCGTCACAGGACAGCGTTATATCGTCACACGACAGCGTTATATCGTCACACGACAGCGTTATATCGTCACACGACGGAGCGTTATATCGTCACAGGACGGAGCGTTATATCGTCACAGGACAGCGTTATATCGTCAGACGACAGCGTTATATCGTCACACGACGGAGCGTTATATCGTCACACGACGGAGCGTTATATCGTCACAGGACAGCGTTATATCGTCACACGACAGCGTTATATCGTCACACGACAGAGCGTTATATCGTCACACGACAGAGCGTTATATCGTCACACGACGGAGCGTTATATCGTCACACGACGGAGCGTTATATCGTCACACGACGGAGCGTTATATCGTCACAGGACAGCGTTATATCGTCACACGACGGAGCGTTATATCGTCACAGGACAGAGCGTTATATCGTCACACGACGGAGCGTTATATCGTCACACGACGGAGCGTTATATCGTCACACGACAGCGTTATATCGTCACAGGACAGCGTTATATCGTCACACGACAGAGCGTTATATCGTCACAGGACAGAGCGTTATATCGTCACACGACGGAGCGTTATATCGTCACACGACGGAGCGTTATATCGTCACACGACGGAGCGTTATATCGTCACACGACGGAGCGTTATATCGTCACAGGCAGTGGCGGATTATAATGAGGTCAATTTGGGCAGTTGCCCCGGGCCCAGTGGGGTTAAGGGGCCCACAGCCCAGGCCAGTAAATTGCCCCATTATAATCCGCCACCGCGCAGGGCCGGATTATAGGCAGGGCAGGCGGGGCTTCAGCCCCGGGGCCCCCACCACAAGAGCTTCTAAGGGGGCCCCCACCACATTCCTGCTGGCTGCTGCAATGGCACTCCATCTTCTCCCCACCTAAAAGTGAGTGACCGTGGGGGCGGCATTATGTGCTCTGCTACCAGCAGCATCTACAAGTAGCCTGAACGCTGATACTGCTGGTAGCGAGCAAAGGCTTGTGATGAGATCACAGGAGGGAAGGTGTCAGGACCCCCGATCATGTGACCCCTGTCTCCTCCCCTCCTGTGACCTCATCACAGGTCCTATGCGCACAGCACTGAGAGCAGCCATGTATGTGGAGTGCGGCTCTGTGGGTGGAGGTCAGTGCTGGAGGCCCCATTATTCACTATGTGGAGTGTGGCTCTGCGGGTGGAGGTCGGTGCTGGAGGCTCCATTATTCTCTATGTGGAGTGCGGCTCTGCGGGTGGAGGTCGGTGCTGGAGTCCCCATTATTCTCTATGTGGAGTGCGGCTCTGCGGGTGGAGGTCGGTGCTGGAGGCCCCATTATTCTCTATGTGGGGTGCGGCTCTGCGGGTGGAGGTCGGTGCTGGAGGCCCCATTATTCTCTATGTGGAGTGTGGCTCTGCGGGTGGAGGTCGGTGCTGGAGGCCCCATTATTCTCTATGTGGAGTGCGGCTCTGCGGGTGGAGGTCGGTGCTGGAGGCCCCATTATTCTCTATGTGGAGTGTGGCTCTGCGGGTGGAGGTCGGTGCTGGAGGCCCCATTATTCTCTATGTGGAGTGTGGCTCTGCGGGTGGAGGTCGGTGCTGGAGGCCCCATTATTCTCTATGTGGAGTGTGGCTCTGCGGGTGGAGGTCGGTGCTGGAGGCCCCATTATTCTCTATGTGGAGTGCGGCTCTGCGTGTGGAGGTCGGTGCTGGAGGCTCCATTATTCTCTATGTGGAGTGTGGCTCTGCGGGTGGAGGTCGGTGCTGGAGGCTCCATTATTCTCTATGTGGAGTGTGGCTCTGCGGGTGGAGGTCGGTGCTGGAGGCCCCATTATTCTCTATGTGGAGTGCGGCTCTGCGTGTGGAGGTCGGTGCTGGAGGCTCCATTATTCTCTATGTGGAGTGCGGCTCTGCGGGTGGAGGTCGGTGCTGGAGGCCCCATTATTCTCTATGTGGAGTGCGGCTCTGCGGGTGGAGGTCGGTGCTGGAGGCCCCATTATTCTCTATGTGGAGTGTGGCTCTGCGGGTGGAGGTCGGTGCTGGAGGCCCCATTATTCTCTATGTGGAGTGCGGCTCTGCGTGTGGAGGTCGGTGCTGGAGGCTCCATTATTCTCTATGTGGAGTGTGGCTCTGCGGGTGGAGGTCGGTGCTGGAGGCCCCATTATTCTCTATGTGGAGTGTGGCTCTGCGGGTGGAGGTCGGTGCTGGAGGCCCCATTATTCTCTATGTGGAGTGCGGCTCTGCGGGTGGAGGTCGGTGCTGGAGGCCCCATTATTCTCTATGTGGAGTGTGGCTCTGCGGGTGGAGGTCGGTGCTGGAGGCCCCATTATTCTCTATGTGGAGTGCGGCTCTGCGTGTGGAGGTCGGTGCTGGAGGCTCCATTATTCTCTATGTGGAGTGTGGCTCTGCGGGTGGAGGTCGGTGCTGGAGGCTCCATTATTCTCTATGTGGAGTGTGGCTCTGCGGGTGGAGGTCGGTGCTGGAGGCCCCATTATTCTCTATGTGGAGTGGGGCTCTGCGGGTGGAGGTCGGTGCTGGAGGCCCCATTATTCTCTATGTGGAGTGCGGCTCTGCGGGTGGAGGTCGGTGCTGGAGGCTCCATTATTCTCTATGTGGAGTGGGGCTCTGCGGGTGGAGGTCGGTGCTGGAGGCCCCATTATTCTCTATGTGGAGTGCGGCTCTGTGGGTGGAGGTCGGTGCTGGAGGCCCCATTATTCTCTATGTGGAGTGCGGCTCTGCGGGTGGAGGTCGGTGCTGGAGGCCCCATTATTCTCTATGTGGAGTGCGGCTCTGCGGGTGGAGGTCGGTGCTGGAGGCCCCATTATTCTCTATGTGGAGTGCGGCTCTGCGGGTGGAGGTCGGTGCTGGAGGCTCCATTATTCTCTATGTGGAGTGCGGCTCTGCGGGTGGAGGTCGGTGCTGGAGGCTCCATTATTCTCTATGTGGAGTGCGGCTCTGCGGGTGGAGGTCGGTGCTGGAGGCCCCATTATTCTCTATGTGGAGTGTGGCTCTGCGGGTGGAGGTCGGTGCTGGAGGCCCCATTATTCTCTATGTGGAGTGCGGCTCTGCGGGTGGAGGTCGGTGCTGGAGGCTCCATTATTCTTTATGTGGAGTGCGGCTCTGCGGGTGGAGGTCGGTGCTGGAGGCTCCATTATTCTCTATGTGGAGTGCGGCTCTGCGGGTGGAGGTCGGTGCTGGAGGCTCCATTATTCTCTATGTGGAGTGTGGCTCTGCGGGTGGAGGTAGGTGCTGGAGGCTCCATTATTCTCTATGTGGAGTGTGGCTCTGCGGGTGGAGGTCGGTGCTGGAGGCTCCATTATTCTCTATGTGGAGTGCGGCTCTGCGGGTGGAGGTCGGTGCTGGAGGCCCCATTATTCTCTATGTGGAGTGTGGCTCTGCGGGTGGAGGTAGGTGCTGGAGGCCCCATTATTCTCTATGTGGAGTGCAGCTCTGCGGGTGGAGGTCGGTGCTGGAGGCTCCATTATTCTCTATGTGGAGTGCGGCTCTGCGGGTGGAGGTCGGTGCTGGAGGCTTCATTATTCTCTATGTGGAGTGCGGCTCTGCGGGTGGAGGTCGGTGCTGGAGGCTCCATTATTCTCTATGTGGAGTGTGGCTCTGCGGGTGGAGGTAGGTGCTGGAGGCTCCATTATTCTCTATGTGGAGTGCGGGTGGAGGTCGGTGCTGGAGGCTCCATTATTCTCTATGTGGAGTGCGGCTCTGCGGGTGGAGGTCGGTGCTGGAGGCTCCATTATTCTCTATGTGGAGTGTGGCTCTGCGGGTGGAGGTCGGTGCTGGAGGCTTCATTATTCTCTATGTGGAGTGCGGCTCTGCGGGTGGAGGTCGGTGCTGGAGGCTCCATTATTCTCTATGTGGAGTGTGGCTCTGCGGGTGGAGGTCGGTGCTGGAGGCTCCATTATTCTCTATGTGGAGTGCGGGTGGAGGTCGGTGCTGGAGGCTCCATTATTCTCTATGTGGAGTGCGGCTCTGCGGGTGGAGGTCGGTGCTGGAGGCTCCATTATTCTCTATGTGGAGTGCGGGTGGAGGTCGGTGCTGGAGGCTCCATTATTCTCTATGTGGAGTGCGGGTGGAGGTCGGTGCTGGAGGCTCCATTATTCTCTATGTGGAGTGCGGGTGGAGGTCGGTGCTGGAGGCTCCATTATTCTCTATGTGGAGTGCGGGTGGAGGTCGGTGCTGGAGGCTCCATTATTCTCTATGTGGAGTGCGGCTCTGCGGGTGGAGGTCGGTGCTGGAGGCCCCATTATTCTCTATGTGGAGTGCGGGTGGAGGTCGGTGCTGGAGGCTCCATTATTCTCTATGTGGAGTGCGGCTCTGCGGGTGGAGGTCGGTGCTGGAGGCTCCATTATTCTCTATGTAGAGTGTGGCTCTGCGGGTGGAGGTCGGTGCTGGAGGCTCCATTATTCTCTATGTAGAGTGTGGCTCTGCGGGTGGAGGTCGGTGCTGGAGGCTCCATTATTCTCTATGTGGAGTGCGGCTCTGCGGGTGGAGGTCGGTGCTGGAGGCTCCATTATTCTCTATGTGGAGTGCAGCTCTGCGGGTGGAGGTCGGTGCTGGAGGCTCCATTATTCTCTATGTGGAGTGCGGCTCTGCGGGTGGAGGTCGGTGCTGGAGGCTCCATTATTCTCTATGTGGAGTGTGGCTCTGCGGGTGGAGGTAGGTGCTGGAGGCTCCATTATTCTCTATGTGGAGTGTGGCTCTGCGGGTGGAGGTAGGTGCTGGAGGCTCCATTATTCTCTATGTGGAGTGTGGCTCTGCGGGTGGAGGTCGGTGCTGGAGGCTCCATTATTCTCTATGTAGAGTGCGGCTCTGCGGGTGGAGGTCGGTGCTGGAGGCCCCATTATTCTCTATGTGGAGTGTGGCTCTGCGGGTGGAGGTCGGTGCTGGAGGCTCCATTATTCTCTATGTGGAGTGTGGCTCTGCGGGTGGAGGTCGGTGCTGGAGGCCCCATTATTCTCTATGTGGAGTGTGGCTCTGCGGGTGGAGGTCGGTGCTGGAGGCCCCATTATTCTCTATGTGGAGTGTGGCTCTGCGGGTGGAGGTCGGTGCTGGAGGCCCCATTATTCTCTATGTGGAGTGTGGCTCTGCGGGTGGAGGTCGGTGCTGGAGGCTCCATTATTCTCTATGTGGAGTGTGGCTCTGCGGGTGGAGGTCGGTGCTGGAGGCCCCATTATTCTCTATGTGGAGTGTGGCTCTGCGGGTGGAGGTCGGTGCTGGAGGCCCCATTATTCTCTATGTGGAGTGGGGCTCTGCGGGTGGAGGTCGGTGCTGGAGGCCCCATTATTCTCTATGTGGAGTGTGGCTCTGCGGGTGGAGGTCGGTGCTGGAGGCTCCATTATTCTCTATGTGGAGTGTGGCTCTGCGGGTGGAGGTCGGTGCTGGAGGCTCCATTATTCTCTATGTGGAGTGTGGCTCTGCGGGTGGAGGTCGGTGCTGGAGGCCCCATTATTCTCTATGTGGAGTGGGGCTCTGCGGGTGGAGGTCGGTGCTGGAGGCCCCATTATTCTCTATGTGGAGTGTGGCTCTGCGGGTGGAGGTCGGTGCTGGAGGCTCCATTATTCTCTATGTGGAGTGTGGCTCTGCGGGTGGAGGTCGGTGCTGGAGGCTCCATTATTCTCTATGTGGAGTGTGGCTCTGCGGGTGGAGGTCGGTGCTGGAGGCTCCATTATTCTCTATGTGGAGTGTGGCTCTGCGGGTGGAGGTCGGTGCTGGAGGCTCCATTATTCTCTATGTGGAGTGTGGCTCTGCGGGTGGAGGTCGGTGCTGGAGGCCCCATTATTCTCTATGTGGAGTGGGGCTCTGCGGGTGGAGGTCGGTGCTGGAGGCCCCATTATTCTCTATGTGGAGTGTGGCTCTGCGGGTGGAGGTCGGTGCTGGAGGCTCCATTATTCTCTATGTGGAGTGTGGCTCTGCGGGTGGAGGTCGGTGCTGGAGGCCCCATTATTCTCTATGTGGAGTGGGGCTCTGCAGGTGGAGGTCGGTGCTGGAGGCCCCATTATTCTCTATGTGGAGTGTGGCTCTGCGGGTGGAGGTCGGTGCTGGAGGCCCCATTATTCTCTATGTGGAGTGTGGCTCTGCGGGTGGAGGTAGGTGCTGGAGGCCCCATTATTCTCTATGTGGAGTGCAGCTCTGCGGGTGGAGGTCGGTGCTGGAGGCTCCATTATTCTCTATGTGGAGTGCGGCTCTGCGGGTGGAGGTCGGTGCTGGAGGCTTCATTATTCTCTATGTGGAGTGCGGCTCTGCGGGTGGAGGTCGGTGCTGGAGGCTCCATTATTCTCTATGTGGAGTGTGGCTCTGCGGGTGGAGGTAGGTGCTGGAGGCTCCATTATTCTCTATGTGGAGTGCGGGTGGAGGTCGGTGCTGGAGGCTCCATTATTCTCTATGTGGAGTGCGGCTCTGCGGGTGGAGGTCGGTGCTGGAGGCTCCATTATTCTCTATGTGGAGTGTGGCTCTGCGGGTGGAGGTCGGTGCTGGAGGCTTCATTATTCTCTATGTGGAGTGCGGCTCTGCGGGTGGAGGTCGGTGCTGGAGGCTCCATTATTCTCTATGTGGAGTGTGGCTCTGCGGGTGGAGGTCGGTGCTGGAGGCTCCATTATTCTCTATGTGGAGTGCGGGTGGAGGTCGGTGCTGGAGGCTCCATTATTCTCTATGTGGAGTGCGGCTCTGCGGGTGGAGGTCGGTGCTGGAGGCTCCATTATTCTCTATGTGGAGTGCGGGTGGAGGTCGGTGCTGGAGGCTCCATTATTCTCTATGTGGAGTGCGGGTGGAGGTCGGTGCTGGAGGCTCCATTATTCTCTATGTGGAGTGCGGGTGGAGGTCGGTGCTGGAGGCTCCATTATTCTCTATGTGGAGTGCGGGTGGAGGTCGGTGCTGGAGGCTCCATTATTCTCTATGTGGAGTGCGGGTGGAGGTCGGTGCTGGAGGCTCCATTATTCTCTATGTGGAGTGCGGCTCTGCGGGTGGAGGTCGGTGCTGGAGGCTCCATTATTCTCTATGTGGAGTGCGGGTGGAGGTCGGTGCTGGAGGCTCCATTATTCTCTATGTGGAGTGCGGCTCTGCGGGTGGAGGTCGGTGCTGGAGGCTCCATTATTCTCTATGTAGAGTGTGGCTCTGCGGGTGGAGGTCGGTGCTGGAGGCTCCATTATTCTCTATGTAGAGTGTGGCTCTGCGGGTGGAGGTCGGTGCTGGAGGCTCCATTATTCTCTATGTGGAGTGCGGCTCTGCGGGTGGAGGTCGGTGCTGGAGGCTCCATTATTCTCTATGTGGAGTGCAGCTCTGCGGGTGGAGGTCGGTGCTGGAGGCTCCATTATTCTCTATGTGGAGTGCGGCTCTGCGGGTGGAGGTCGGTGCTGGAGGCTCCATTATTCTCTATGTGGAGTGTGGCTCTGCGGGTGGAGGTAGGTGCTGGAGGCTCCATTATTCTCTATGTGGAGTGTGGCTCTGCGGGTGGAGGTAGGTGCTGGAGGCTCCATTATTCTCTATGTGGAGTGTGGCTCTGCGGGTGGAGGTCGGTGCTGGAGGCTCCATTATTCTCTATGTAGAGTGCGGCTCTGCGGGTGGAGGTCGGTGCTGGAGGCCCCATTATTCTCTATGTGGAGTGTGGCTCTGCGGGTGGAGGTCGGTGCTGGAGGCTCCATTATTCTCTATGTAGAGTGCGGCTCTGCGGGTGGAGGTCGGTGCTGGAGGCTCCATTATTCTCTATGTGGAGTGTGGCTCTGCGGGTGGAGGTCGGTGCTGGAGGCCCCATTATTCTCTATGTGGAGTGCGGCTCTGCGGGTGGAGGTCGGTGCTGGAGGCCCCATTATTCTCTATGTAGAGTGTGGCTCTGCGGGTGGAGGTCGGTGCTGGAGGCTCCATTATTCTCTATGTAGAGTGTGGCTCTGCGGGTGGAGGTCGGTGCTGGAGGCCCCATTATTCTCTATGTAGAGTGAGGCTCTACGGGTGGAGGTCGGTGCTGGAGGCTCCATTATTCTCTATGTAGAGTGTGGCTCTGCGGGTGGAGGTCGGTGCTGGAGGCCCCATTATTCTCTATGTGGAGTGTGGCTCTGCGGGTGGAGGTCGGTGCTGGAGGCCCCATTATTCTCTATGTAGAGTGAGGCTCTACGGGTGGAGGTCGGTGCTGGAGGCTCCATTATTCTCTATGTAGAGTGCGGCTCTGCGGGTGGAGGTCGGTGCTGGAGGCCCCATTATTCTCTATGTAGAGTGAGGCTCTACGGGTGGAGGTCGGTGCTGGAGGCTCCATTATTCTCTATGTAGAGTGTGGCTCTGCGGGTGGAGGTCGGTGCTGGAGGCCCCATTATTCTCTATGTGGAGTGTGGCTCTGCGGGTGGAGGTCGGTGCTGGAGGCCCCATTATTCTCTATGTGGAGTGTGGCTCTGCGGGTGGAGGTCGGTGCTGGAGGCCCCATTATTCTCTATGTGGAGTGTGGCTCTGCGGGTGGAGGTCGGTGCTGGAGGCTCCATTATTCTCTATGTAGAGTGCGGCTCTGCGGGTGGAGGTCGGTGCTGGAGGCCCCATTATTCTCTATGTGGAGTGTGGCTCTGCGGGTGGAGGTCGGTGCTGGAGGCTCCATTATTCTCTATGTGGAGTGCGGCTCTGCGGGTGGAGGTCGGTGCTGGAGGCTCCATTATTCTCTATGTGGAGTGCGGCTCTGCGGGTGGAGGTCGGTGCTGGAGGCCCCATTATTCTCTATGTGGAGTGTGGCTCTGCGGGTGGAGGTCGGTGCTGGAGGCCCCATTATTCTCTATGTGGAGTGTGGCTCTGCGGGTGGAGGTCGGTGCTGGAGGCCCCATTATTCTCTATGTGGAGTGTGGCTCTGCGGGTGGAGGTCGGTGCTGGAGGCTCCATTATTCTCTATGTGGAGTGCGGCTCTGCGGGTGGAGGTCGGTGCTGGAGGCCCCATTATTCTCTATGTGGAGTGTGGCTCTGCGGGTGGAGGTCGGTGCCGGAGGCTCCATTATTCTCTATGTGGAGTGCTGCTCTGCGGGTGGAGGTCGGTGCTGGAGGCTCCATTATTCTCTATGTGGAGTGCGGCTCTGCGGGTGGAGGTCGGTGCTGGAGGCTCCATTATTCTCTATGTGGAGTGCGGCTCTGCGGGTGGAGGTCGGTGCTGGAGGCCCCATTATTCTCTATGTGGAGTGTGGCTCTGCGGGTGGAGGTCGGTGCCGGAGGCTCCATTATTCTCTATGTGGAGTGCGGCTCTGCGGGTGGAGGTCGGTGCTGGAGGCTCCATTATTCTCTATGTGGAGTGTGGCTCTGCGGGTGGAGGTCGGTGCTGGAGGCTCCATTATTCTCTATGTGGAGTGTGGCTCTGCGGGTGGAGGTCGGTGCTGGAGGCCCCATTATTCTCTATGTGGAGTGCGGCTCTGTGGGTGGAGGTTGGTGCTGGAGGCCCCATTATTCTCTATGTGGAGTGTGGCTCTGCGGGTGGAGGTCAGTGTTGGAGGCGCCATTATTCTCTGTGGAGTGCGGCTCTGCGGGTGGAGGTCGGTGCTGGAGGCCCCATTATTCTCTATGTGGAGTGTGGCTCTGCGGGTGGAGGTCGGTGCTGGAGACTTCATTATTCTCTATGTGGAGTGTGGCTCTGCGGGTGGAGGTCGGTGCTGGAGACTTCATTATTCTCTATGTAGAGTGCGGCTCTGCGGGTGGAGGTCGGTGCTGGAGGCCCCATTATTCTCTATGTGGAGTGTGGCTCTGCGGGTGGAGGTCGGTGCTGGAGGCTCCATTATTCTCTATGTGGAGTGCGGCTCTGCGGGTGGAGGTCGGTGCTGGAGGCCCCATTATTCTCTATGTGGAGTGCGGCTCTGCGGGTGGAGGTCGGTGCTGGAGGCTCCATTATTCTCTATGTGGAGTGCGGCTCTGCGGGTGGAGGTCGGTGCTGGAGGCCCCATTATTCTCTATGTGGAGTGCGGCTCTGCGGGTGGAGGTCGGTGCTGGAGGCTCCATTATTCTCTATGTGGAGTGCGGCTCTGCGGGTGGAGGTCGGTGCTGGAGGCCCCATTCTCTATGTGGAGTGTGGCTCTGCGGGTGGAGGTAGGTGCTGGAGGCTCCATTATTCTCTATGTGGAGTGCGGCTCTGCGGGTGGAGGTCGGTGCTGGAGGCTCCATTATTCTCTATGTGGAGTGTGGCTCTGCGGGTGGAGGTCGGTGCTGGAGGCCCCATTATTCTCTATGTGGAGTGCGGCTCTGCGGGTGGAGGTCGGTGCTGGAGGCTCCATTATTCTCTATGTGGAGTGCGGCTCTGCGGGTGGAGGTCGGTGCTGGAGGCCCCATTATTCTCTATGTGGAGTGTGGCTCTGCGGGTGGAGGTAGGTGCTGGAGGCTCCATTATTCTCTATGTGGAGTGCGGCTCTGCGGGTGGAGGTCGGTGCTGGAGGCTCCATTATTCTCTATGTGGAGTGCGGCTCTGCGGGTGGAGGTCGGTGCTGGAGGCCCCATTATTCTCTATGTGGAGTGTGGCTCTGCGGGTGGAGGTCGGTGCTGGAGGCGCCATTATTCTCTATGTGGAGTGTGGCTCTGCGGGTGGAGGTAGGTGCTGGAGGCTCCATTATTCTCTATGTGGAGTGCGGCTCTGCGGGTGGAGGTCGGTGCTGGAGGCCCCATTATTCTCTATGTGGAGTGTGGCTCTGCGGGTGGAGGTCGGTGCTGGAGGCCCCATTATTCTCTATGTGGAGTGCGGCTCTGCGGGTGGAGGTCGGTGCTGGAGGCTCCATTATTCTCTATGTGGAGTGCGGCTCTGCGGGTGGAGGTAGGTGCTGGAGGCTCCATTATTCTCTATGTGGAGTGTGGCTCTGCGGGTGGAGGTCGGTGCTGGAGGCCCCATTATTCTCTATGTGGAGTGCGGCTCTGCGGGTGGAGGTCGGTGCTGGAGGCTCCATTATTCTCTATGTGGAGTGCGGCTCTGCGGGTGGAGGTCTGTGCTGGAGGCCCCATTATTCTCTATGTGGAGTGTGGCTCTGCGGGTGGAGGTAGGTGCTGGAGGCTCCATTATTCTCTATGTGGAGTGCGGCTCTGCGGGTGGAGGTCGGTGCTGGAGGCTCCATTATTCTCTATGTGGAGTGCGGCTCTGCGGGTGGAGGTCGGTGCTGGAGGCCCCATTATTCTCTATGTGGAGTGTGGCTCTGCGGGTGGAGGTCGGTGCTGGAGGCGCCATTATTCTCTATGTGGAGTGTGGCTCTGCGGGTGGAGGTAGGTGCTGGAGGCTCCATTATTCTCTATGTGGAGTGCGGCTCTGCGGGTGGAGGTCGGTGCTGGAGGCGCCATTATTCTCTATGTGGAGTGTGGCTCTGCGGGTGGAGGTAGGTGCTGGAGGCTCCATTATTCTCTATGTGGAGTGCGGCTCTGCGGGTGGAGGTCGGTGCTGGAGGCCCCATTATTCTCTATGTAGAGTGCGGCTCTGCGGGTGGAGGTCGGTGCTGGAGGCCCCATTATTCTCTATGTGGAGTGCGGCTCTGCGGGTGGAGGTCGGTGCTGGAGGCTCCATTATTCTCTATGTAGAGTGTGGCTCTGCGGGTGGAGGTAGGTGCTGGAGGCTCCATTATTCTCTATGTGGAGTGCGGCTCTGCGGGTGGAGGTCGGTGCTGGAGGCCCCATTATTCTCTATGTGGAGTGCGGCTCTGCGGGTGGAGGTCGGTGCTGGAGGCCCCATTATTCTCTATGTGGAGTGCGGCTCTGCGGGTGGAGGTCGGTGCTGGAGGCTCCATTATTCTCTATGTGGAGTGCGGCTCTGCGGGTGGAGGTAGGTGCTGGAGGCTCCATTATTCTCTATGTGGAGTGTGGCTCTGCGGGTGGAGGTCGGTGCTGGAGGCCCCATTATTCTCTATGTGGAGTGTGGCTCTGCGGGTGGAGGTCGGTGCTGGAGGCTCCATTATTCTCTATGTGGAGTGCGGCTCTGCGGGTGGAGGTAGGTGCTGGAGGCTCCATTATTCTCTATGTGGAGTGTGGCTCTGCGGGTGGAGGTCGGTGCTGGAGGCCCCATTATTCTCTATGTGGAGTGTGGCTCTGCGGGTGGAGGTAGGTGCTGGAGGCTCCATTATTCTCTATGTGGAGTGTGGCTCTGCGGGTGGAGGTCGGTGCTGGAGGCTCCATTATTCTCTATGTGGAGTGTGGCTCTGCGGGTGGAGGTCGGTGCTGGAGGCTCCATTATTCTCTATGTGGAGTGCGGCTCTGCGGGTGGAGGTCGGTGCTGGAGGCCCCATTATTCTCTATGTGGAGTGCGGCTCTGCGGGTGGAGGTCGGTGCTGGAGGCTCCATTATTCTCTATGTGGAGTGCGGCTCTGCGGGTGGAGGTCGGTGCTGGAGGCCCCATTATTCTCTATGTGGAGTGTGGCTCTGCGGGTGGAGGTCGGTGCTGGAGGCTCCATTATTCTCTATGTGGAGTGTGGCTCTGCGGGTGGAGGTCGGTGCTGGAGGCTCCATTATTCTCTATGTGGAGTGTGGCTCTGCGGGTGGAGGTAGGTGCTGGAGGCTCCATTATTCTCTATGTGGAGTGTGGCTCTGCGGGTGGAGGTCGGTGCTGGAGGCTCCATTATTCTCTATGTGGAGTGTGGCTCTGCGGGTGGAGGTAGGTGCTGGAGGCTCCATTATTCTCTATGTGGAGTGTGGCTCTGCGGGTGGAGGTCGGTGCTGGAGGCTCCATTATTCTCTATGTGGAGTGCGGCTCTGCGGGTGGAGGTCGGTGCTGGAGGCCCCATTATTCTCTATGTAGAGTGCGGCTCTGCGGGTGGAGGTCGGTGCTGGAGGCCCCATTATTCTCTATGTGGAGTGTGGCTCTGCGGGTGGAGGTCGGTGCTGGAGGCCCCATTATTCTCTATGTGGAGTGCGGCTCTGCGGGTGGAGGTCGGTGCTGGAGGCTCCATTATTCTCTATGTGGAGTGTGGCTCTGCGGGTGGAGGTCGGTGCTGGAGGCTCCATTATTCTCTATGTGGAGTGTGGCTCTGCGGGTGGAGGTCGGTGCTGGAGGCTCCATTATTCTCTATGTGGAGTGCGGCTCTGCGGGTGGAGGTCGGTGCTGGAGGCTCCATTATTCTCTATGTGGAGTGCGGCTCTGCGGGTGGAGGTCGGTGCTGGAGGCCCCATTATTCTCTATGTAGAGTGCGGCTCTGCGGGTGGAGGTCGGTGCTGGAGGCCCCATTATTCTCTATGTGGAGTGTGGCTCTGCGGGTGGAGGTCGGTGCTGGAGGCTCCATTATTCTCTATGTGGAGTGTGGCTCTGCGGGTGGAGGTCGGTACTGGAGGCTCCATTATTCTCTATGTGGAGTGGGGCTCTGCGGGTGGAGGTCGGTGCTGGAGGCCCCATTATTATCTATGTGGAGTGCGGCTCTGCGGGTGGAGGTCAGTGCTGGAGGCTCCATTATTCTCTATGTGGAGTGCGGCTCTGCGGGTGGAGGTCGGTGCTGGAGGCTCCATTATTCTCTATGTGGAGTGCGGCTCTGCGGGTGGAGGTCGGTGCTGGAGGCTCCATTATTCTCTATGTGGAGTGCGGCTCTGCGGGTGGAGGTCGGTGCTGGAGGCTCCATTATTCTCTATGTGGAGTGGGGCTCTGCGGGTGGAGGTCAGTGCTGGAGGCCCCATTATTATCTATGTGGAGTGCGGCTCTGCGGGTGGAGGTCAGTGCTGGAGGCTCCATTATTCTCTATGTGGAGTGCGGCTCTGCGGGTGGAGGTCGGTGCTGGAGGCTCCATTATTCTCTATGTGGAGTGCGGCTCTGCGGGTGGAGGTCGGTGCTGGAGGCTCCATTATTCTCTATGTGGAGTGCGGCTCTGCGGGTGGAGGTCAGTGCTGGAGGCTCCATTATTCTCTATGTGGAGTGCGGCTCTGCGGGTGGAGGTCGGTGCTGGAGGCTCCATTATTCTCTATGTGGAGTGCGGCTCTGCGGGTGGAGGTCGGTGCTGGAGGCTCCATTATTCTCTATGTGGAGTGTGGCTCTGCGGGTGGAGGTCGGTGCTGGAGGCTCCATTATTCTCTATGTGGAGTGTGGCTCTGCGGGTGGAGGTCGGTGCTGGAGGCTCCATTATTCTCTATGTGGAGTGTGGCTCTGCGGGTGGAGGTCGGTGCTGGAGGCTCCATTATTCTCTATGTGGAGTGCGGCTCTGCGGGTGGAGGTCGGTGCTGGAGGCTCCATTATTCTCTATGTGGAGTGTGGCTCTGCGGGTGGAGGTCGGTGCTGGAGGCTCCATTATTCTCTATGTGGAGTGTGGCTCTGCGGGTGGAGGTCGGTGCTGGAGGCTTCATTATTCTCTATGTGGAGTGCGGCTCTGCGGGTGGAGGTCGGTGCTGGAGGCCCCATTATTCTCTATGTGGAGTGTGGCTCTGCGGGTGGAGGTCGGTGCTGGAGGCTCCATTATTCTCTATGTGGAGTGTGGCTCTGTGGGTGGAGGTCGGTGCTGGAGGCTTCATTATTCTCTATGTGGAGTGTGGCTCTGCGGGTGGAGGTCGGTGCTGGAGGCTCCATTATTCTCTATGTGGAGTGTGGCTCTGTGGGTGGAGGTCGGTGCTGGAGGCTCCATTATTCTCTATGTGGAGTGTGGCTCTGCGGGTGGAGGTCGGTGCTGGAGGCTTCATTATTCTCTATGTGGAGTGCGGCTCTGCGGGTGGAGGTCGGTGCTGGAGGCCCCATTATTCTCTATGTGGAGTGTGGCTCTGCGGGTGGAGGTCGGTGCTGGAGGCCCCATTATTCTCTATGTGGAGTGCGGCTCTGCGGGTGGAGGTCGGTGCTGGAGGCCCCATTATTCTCTATGTGGAGTGTGGCTCTGCGGGTGGAGGTCGGTGCTGGAGGCCCCATTATTCTCTATGTGGAGTGTGGCTCTGCGGGTGGAGGTCGGTGCTGGAGGCTCCATTATTCTCTATGTGGAGTGCGGCTCTGCGGGTGGAGGTCGGTGCTGGAGGCTCCATTATTCTCTATGTGGAGTGCGGCTCTGCGGGTGGAGGTCGGTGCTGGAGGCTCCATTATTCTCTATGTGGAGTGTGGCTCTACGATTCGTGACCCCGTCACGTGACGAGGGGGGCCCACAGAGTGTGAACTGCCCCGGGCCCTGGCTACCCTTAATCTACCCCTGGTCACAGGACGGAGCGTTATATCGTCACATTGCAGCTCGCTGTGTTGCCCTCTGGAGCATCTTGTAGAGAGGAGCTGCCGCCTCTGCCTGAGAAAAGTGCAGAGCATTAACCCTCCGCGCCCCGCCGCCCCCTGCAGAGCATTAACCCTCCGCGCTCAGCCTGCGCTGGCCCCGCCTCCTGCTGCATACATTAGGTGACGTCACGGCCGGCCCCGCCCCCGCCCGTGCTCAGTGCTCCCGGAGCTCCATGCTGCGCGGACCCTGCGCCCCCCGCTCCCGGCTGCGCCCCCCGCGGACTCCTCCGGACCCCCAGACCGATGCCCGGCGCAGCCCCCCGGCCTGTGAGCGCAGTGAGTACCCCGCTGTGGTTCCTGCACTCTTCGCCCGATGCAGCTCATCTCCTGCGGGAGAGAATTCAGCCCAAAGTCCGGGCTGCCCCGGCTGTGCCCCTCACCCCCGGGGTCTCTGCCCTGTGCCCCCCGGCACCACCAGCCCCGTCCTCCGCCCCGTCCTCCGCCGTCTCCTCGGGAAGTTCCACTCACATTTGGGGTCACAGAACAAAGCCCCGTGCGGGTGAGGGGTGAATGCCCAGCGCAGGGGGGGCGCTCCGGACACAGCGGGAGGATGGGGGGCTCCTCTCCGCAGGACACCGGACAGCCCCCGGCTCTTACCCCACGGCGCTGGGTCGGGGTCGCTGCCCGGGGTCCCGCGCTCTGGCGCTTTATTTCACATGGTAATTGGTGTCTTTGTGGCGGGGGGTTGTGTCATTAACCTGCACATCACGTCTCCCAGAACCTCAGAAGGGAGAACGGAGGAGACTGGACAAAAAGCCTGCACCCCCTGTGTGTCCCCCCCGTCCCCCTCTGTGAGCGAACCCACAGACCCGTCCCCGAGTGCCCCCGCTCCCTGCATGTACCCCATAGACCCCCTCCCCGAGTGCACCCGCTCCTTGTATATATCCCCTGACCTCCTCCTTGTCTGGACCCCGCAGACTCCGGACCCCACACACCCCCTCCCCTTGTGCACCCGCTCCCTGTGCACCCCCTGACCTCCTCCCCTTGTGTACCCGCTACTTGTATATATCCCCTGACCTCCTCCTTTTCCAGACCCCGCAGACCCGCTCCCTGTATGTACCCCCTTGCCCCCTCCTCTTGTGACCCGCTCCCTGTATGTACCCCCTTGCCCCCTCCCCTTGTGACCCGCTCCCTGTATGTACCCCCTTGCCCCCTCCCCTTGTGACCCGCTCCCTGTATGTACCCCCTTGCCCCCTCCCCTTGTGACCCGCTCCCTGTATGTACCCCCTTGCCCCCTCCCCTCTCCCCTTGTGCTCCTGCTCCCTGTATGTACCCCCTGGCCCCCTCCCCTTGTGCTCCTGCTCCCTGTGTACCCCTGGCCCCCTCCCCTTGTGCCCCTGCTCCCTGTGTGTACCCCTGGCCCCCTCCCCTTGCCCCCTCCCCTTGTGACCCGCTCCCTGTATGTACCCCCTTGCCCCCTCCCCTCTCCCCTTGTGCTCCTGCTCCCTGTATGTACCCCCTTGCCCCCTCCCCTTGTGCTCCTGCTCCCTGTGTACCCCTGGCCCCCTCCCCTTGTGCCCCTGCTCCCTGTGTGTACCCCTGCCCCCTCCCCTTGTGACCCGCTCCCTGTATGTACCCCCTTGCCCCCTCCCCTCTCCCCTTGTGCTCCTGCTCCCTGTATGTACCCCCTTGCCCCCTCCCCTTGTGCTCCTGCTCCCTGTGTACCCCTGGCCCCCTCCCCTTGTGCCCCTGCTCCCTGTGTGTACCCCTGGCCCCCTCCCCTTGTGACCCGCTCCCTGTATGTACCCCCTTGCCCCCTCCCCTTGTGCCCCCGCTCCCTGTGTGTACCCCTGGCCCCCTCCCCTTGTGCCCCCGCTCCCTGTGTGTACCCCTGGCCCCCTCCCCTTGTGCCCCCGCTCCCTGTATGTGCCCCCTCCCCTTGTGCCCCCGCTCCCTGTATGTACCCCTGGCCCCCTCCCCTTGTGCCCCTGCTCCCTGTGTGTACCCCCTTGCCCACTCACCTTGTGACCCGCTCCCTGTATGTACCCCCTTGCCCCCTCCCCTTGTGCCCCCGCTCCCTGTGTGTACCCCTGGCCCCCTCCCCTTGTGCACCCGCTCCCTGTGTGTACTCCTTGCCCCCTCACCTTGTGACCCGCTCCCTGTATGTACCCCCTTGCCCGCTCCCTGTGTGTACCCCTGGCCCCCTCCCCTTGTGCCCCCGCTCCCTGTGTGTACCCCTTGCACCCTCATCGTGTCTCCTCCAATCCTTCCACAAATCTCAGGACACGACTGAATCAGCTTTAACGGTAACAGAAAGTTTCTCGGTTTCCTCCGGAGTTTGTGACTTGACGCCTCGTCCTGGACTGAGGAGCTGACACTCTAATATTAGGGGAGGACGCTCTCGCCCCATCCTGGAATAGTTGCACATGACAATCTGCGGTTTGTTATTTGAGCGCTGAGAAGAATGGGTTAATTGGCTCCTGATGCCACAACAAAATTCACAACCCCTCACCCTTTTCGGCTGCTTCCATTCTTGGGGTTGCCCGGCCAGCACCCCGCACCTCAGGGAGCTGAGGTTAACCCCTGTGTGCCCGGACCAGGTGAAGGCTGATTGGCTTCAGGCTTGATGAGTGGCAGTGCTGCTGATGGGGGTCTTCTTGGGGCTTTGGGGGTCCAATCTTCTGCTTTGGGCATGTGTGTATCCTGTCTGTACACTGGATCGGCTCATGTTCTTCATTACACGGCGGCTGTCTGCGTTCTCTGCGCATTTCTATACGTTGTGTCTCGTCCAGCTGATGGTTTCTACACACAGAATTCTCCTCCAGCCTCGTCCACTGATGCCACAATGTCTGAAGGAGCTCCGGAATCTGCAGAGAGCAGCAGCAGCAGGCCCTGGATGAGCAGTCCGCCAGATGCTGCACTGGTCTGGGGGACGTGGGGTTCATGCTGGCGGGCTTCTCAGCACCTCTGATCAGCTTTCTGGTAGATGAGATCTGTGGCCGTTTACAGACCATGTAAAATTATGTAGGGCTGGAAAAAATTGGACCCAAATCTGCTGAATTGTCATTTTTAGATCCGGGGCTTCCTGTGTGAGGACCGGAATAAATACGGGGTGCAGGGATGTCGCCCCTTCTCTGTTCTGCAGATCGGCTTTATTAAGTGCTGATGATGAGATATTTAGATTCTCTCGTCCGGTGTTATACTTATGGTTGTATTGCCTGGTGTCACCTATCCCGACGTTGGGGACGGGTCGCGTACCTGCCGCCGTTGGGGACGGGTCGCGTACCTGCCGCCGTTGGGGACGGGTCGCGTACCTGCCGCCGTTGGGGACGTGCCAGGTACCTGTGATGCCAGTCTGCCCTGTACCAATGTGACGGTGGCGCCCTGTGCCCGGCGATGGCAGTTTGCGCTGTGCCTTGTATTGCCAGTCTCGGACTCTGCGTCCTGTTGGACCTGGGGATGGGGGTATTGACCGTTGCATTGTGCTGCTGCTTTTCTCATTGCTCTACGTTCTGTAATGGGCTTTGTGCTTGCCGGTGGCTGGTGTGGTTTTCATTGGGGGGCACTGATGTGTAAACATTGCTTGTGTGTGGCATTGGGCAGGGAGTGGAGGGCTGTGCACTGGGAGGAGGTGAGGGCAGACCCCTAACCCCAGGTGGGTGTCATTGCCTTTGTTCCTGGCAGTGCAGGAGAGAGGCTGGAGATTGACAGCAGTGGCCGGGCTGACCTCAGTCACACTATGGGGGCTGGGGGAAGCAGTGGTCTCCGTGTAGATCTGGCTGAACTCAGGTGGTCCCATCAATAGCTGTGCCCACCTGGGAGAGGGGTTTGTCATCCAGTGCAGCCTCTTGTATGCTGGAGCCGTCTGTCACCCGGCACAAGGCTGAGCCCCCAATACCGGGGATGTGGAGGGGGCTCTGCTGCCGATGGTTACACGGTGGGATCAGTCCACATTGTGTGAGCATTCAGCAGTGGATACTGTGACATCCTGTAGGACTTCATGTCACCAGCATATACCATAGCTCTTCCCCTTATCTATCCCAGGAGTGAAATTCTGCAAACTCCATTCCCCTGCAAAAATGTGATGTGACTGGGTTTAGATTGTCAGCTCGTCCGTCGTGTCGTTGTCTGCAGGTTATAATGCACATTGCTCCTCGTTGTACAGCGCTGCGGTATACGCCGGTGCTGTGAGGATGAGAGCTCTCCGCTGTAAAGAGGCTTTGTCTGAACAGTTGATTGTGAGCCTTGTGGTTCAGCTGGACACCAATAGGGGGCAGCACCAGTCAGTGCTGAGGAGAAGGTGGTGCTGACAGAGCGGCCTGACATGTGAGGGGATGATATAAGCTGCCAGAACCTGCTGGGACTTGAAGTTCCACTGACTGTTTCCACTGTTAGGATCATGAGATGTCGAGACCATAATGTACAGTAATGATCAGAGCGGATCCCGAAATCCACGATAACCAGAAACCGGAGAAATATCAGATAAGACGAGGATCTGATTGATGCCGCGTGGTTAATATTGTCTGCACTGGGTAGAAAGGCACAAACCCTCAGCTGTGACAAGTGCAACGTCATAACTGAGAGCAGCAGAAAGGTGAAAATTACAATGTACAGATACAAAACTTATGTCTGTGGACTCCAGCTACTGATGTACTGTGACTGCAGCTCTGGAGGTGACCGGAGGATAAGACACGATGTAACAGCAGAATAGTGACTGCAGCTCTGGAGGTCACTGGAGGATAAGGGTGTGTGCACACCAGGGCTGTGGAGTCTGAGTCTGTGCTCATTTTGGTGGAGTCGGTATAAAATGGACCGACTCCGACTCCTAAAATATATAATAAATTGGGTACAGTAGTTCAATGCAGAATGTGCTGAATATTTTTTTCATAGGAATTTGGGAAAGTTATGAAATGTCCTATAAATGACTGTTCTATTCCTGATCTAAGGCTACATTCACACACAGCGTTTTTCCTGCGTTTTTTGAGGATACGTTTTTCAGTTGCAAAAGCAGCAGATCAGCTTTTAAAAAAACCGCATCACCTGAAAGGTTTTTGAGCTCATAGATAATGTTTTCAATAGCAAAAGCAGATTAGAAATCTGCTCTATCTATATATCCATTTATCCATATCTGTCTATCCATATCATATCTGCACCAAAAAGAAGGAAAGCCGGATAGCACAGAGACTAACACTCCTATTATTTAGCACCAGTCAGGTACACCTCATAGCTGCCCAAAAGGACGCCCAGGACAGGCATTGCTCGTCTTCAGTAACATCAACATCAACTGATAGTTGGAATAAATAGACTGCATTCATCACCACATCTTCTTAAGGTGCAGGCTTTATTTTCAAGTGTAGGGGTGTGCAGTATGAGGTTCTGCAGCAGCTGAGGTGTGCAGTATGAGGTTCTGCCCCCCCCCAGGTTTGATCCTGGCTACGCCCATAGTGTGAATGTAGCCTGAGGATCTAGGCTTTGTCTTAGCCGAGATAAGTCATAGTGTGTGTGTATATTTATTATCAAGAAAAAAGGGCAGCACTACCAAAATAATACAACAGGTGCAAAACCTATTCAGCAGTGTCCAAACAGCCAAAATGACAAAAGGAAAAAAAATAGGCAGCACTCAAATTAAATGTGAAAAAAGTGGATACTTTACTGATCCTCAGATGGCAACGTTTCAACGGTGACCCGTCTGTCAAGCCAAAGACGGGTCACCGTTGCAACGTTGCTATCAGAGTGTGTGTGTGTGTATATATATATATCACAGACCAAAAGTTTGGACACACCTTCTCAATCAAAGTGTTTTCTTTATTTTCATGACTATGAAAATTGTAGATTCACTCTGAAGGCATCAAAACTATGAATTACCACATGTGGAATTATATAATTAACAAAAGTGTGAAACAACTGAAAATACTGTATGTCTTATATTCTAGGTTCTTCAAAGTAGCCACATTTTGCTTTGATTTCTGCTCTGCGCACACTTGGCATTCTCTTGATGAGCTTCAAGAGGTAGTCACCGGAAATGGCTTTCACTTCACAGGTGTGCCCTGTCAGGTTTAATAAGTGGGATTTCTTGCCTTATAAATGGGGTTGGGACCACCAGTTGTGTTGTGCAGAAGTCTGGTGGATACACAGCTGATAGTCCTACTGAATAGACTGTTAGAATTTGTATTATGGCAAGAAAAAAGCAGCTAAGTAAAGAAAAACGAGTGGCCATCATTACTTTAAGAAATGAAGGTCAGTCAGTCCGAAAAATTGGGAAAACCTTGAAAGTGTCCCCAAGTGCAGTGGCAAAAACCATCAAGCGCTACAAAGAAACTGGCTCACATGAGACCGCCCCAGGAAAGGAAGACCAAGAGTCACCTCTGCTGCGGAGGATAAGTTCATCCGAGTCACCAGCCTCAGAAATCGCAGGTTAACAGCAGCTTAGATTAGAGACCAGGTCAATGCCACACAGAGTTCTAGCAGCAGACACATCTCTACAACAACTGTGAAGAGGAGACTGTGCAGCAGGCCTTCATGGTAAAATAGCTGCTAGGAAACCACTGCTAAGGACAGGCAACAAGCAGAAGAGACTTGTTTGGGCTAATGAAGACAAGGAATGGACTTTAGACCAGTGGAAATCTGTGCTTTGGTCTGATGAGTCCAAATTTGAGATCTTTGGTTCCAACCACCGTGTCTTTGTGCGACGCAGAAAAGGTGAACGGATGGACTCTACATGCCTGGTTCCCACCGTGAAGCATGGAGGAGGAGGTGTGATGGTGGGGGGGGGCTTTGCTGGTGACACTGTTGGGGATTTATTCAAAATTGAAGGCATACTGAACCAGCATGGCTACCACAGCGTCTTGCAGCGGCATGCTATTCCATCCGGTTTGTGTTTAGTTGGACCATCATTTATTTTTCAACAGGACAATGACCCCAAACACCTCCAGGCTGTGTAAGGGCTATGTGACCAAGAAGGAGAGTGATGGGGTGCTACGCCAGATGACCTGGCCTCCACAGTCACCAGACCTGAACCCAATCGAGATGGTTTGGGATGAGCTGGACCGCAGAGTGAAGGCAAAAGGGCCAACAAGTGCTAAGCATCTCTGGGAACTCCTTCAAGACTGTTGGAAGACCATTTCTGGTGACTACCTCTTGAAGCTCATCAAGAGAATTACAAGAGTGTGCAAAGCAGTAATCAAAGCAAAAGGTGGCTACTTTGAAGAACCTAGAATATAAGACATATTTTCAGTTGTTTCACACTTTAATTATATAATTCCACATGTGATAATTCATAGTTTTGATGCCTTTAGAATGAATCTACAATTTTCATAGTCATGAAAATAAAGAAATCTCTTTGAATGAGAAGGTGTGTCCAAACTTTGGTCTGTACCGTATACATGTATACAGTGTATTACATATTTACAATTTATTACAGTTTTTTGTGGTCTAAAGTTGTATTCCAATAAATAGATATTATGTTCTATCTAAATATCTTGATTATTGGATCATAGAAATGATTAAATGTCTGATGTTCACATTGTACTACAATAAATGTTTCACTTAAATATAAGCAATATATGTGGGAGTCGGAGTCGTGGAGTCGGTGTAAGGGAAATTGAGGAGTCGGAGTCGCAGGTTTGGCTTACCGACTCCACAGCCCTGGTGCACACGCTGCGGATCTGCAGCACTTCCTGCTGTGTTGTACAGCACCATAATATCCTATGGGAAATGGAGACCGCTGTGCAGACGGTGCGGATTTTTCTGCTTGGATTTGCTGCGATTTCTAATCCGCAGAAAGAATTGACATGTCAATTCTGTCTGCGGATTCCGCTGCGGTTTACCATCTCCTCCATTGTAGAGGTGATAAACCGCAGGGCAAAACCGCAGCCTAATCCGCAGATAAACCGCAGATCTTTTGACCTGCAGATTTTGCAAAATCCGCGCGGATGAATCCGCAGTGTGTGCACACACCCTAAGACACGATGTAACAGCAGAATATTGACTGCAGCTCTGGAGGTGACTGGAGTATAGAGTATATGATGGCAGTTCGGGTACGTTATGGATCTTTGTGCAGGGGGTGTTCTGTGAGTGGAGCGGAGGTCGCTGTGTAGATCTGGCTGCACTCAGGTCGTCCCATCAATAGCTGTGCCCACCTGGGAGAGGGATTTGTCATCCTTTATACTGGAGCCGTCTCTCACCCGGGAAAAGGCTGAGCCCCCAATACTGAGGATGTGGAGGGGGCTCTGCTGCCGATGGTTACACTGTGTGGGATCCACATTATGTGAACATACAGCAGTGGATACTGTGAAAATCTTGTAGGACTTCATGTCGCCAGCATATACCATAGCTCTTCCTCTTATCTATCCCAGGAGTGAAATTCTACAAACTCCATTCCCCTGCAAAGATGTGATGTGACTGGGGTTTAGATTGTATTTATAATGCATATTTCACCGGCATATTCCACTGTGCTGTACAATGAGGAGATATGTGCCTCCTCAGTCCTCGCGGTCCCCCTGGTTTCGGCCCCCTCAGTCCTCCTCGCGGTCCCCCTGGTTTCGGCCCCCTCAGTCCTCCTCGCGGTCCCCCTGGTTTCGGCCCCCTCAGTCCTCCTCGCGGTCCCCCTGGTTTCGGCCCCCTCAGTCCTCCTCGCGGTCCCCCTGGTTTCGGCCCCCTCAGTCCTCCTCGCGGTCCCCCTGGTTTCGGCCCCCTCAGTCCTCCTCGCGGTCCCCCTGGTTTCGGCCCCCTCAGTCCTCCTCGCGGTCCCCCTGGTTTCGGCCCCCTCAGTCCTCCTCGCGGTCCCCCTGGTTTCGGCCCCCTCAGCCCTCCTCGCGGTCCCCCTGGTTTCGGCCCCCTCAGCCCTCCTCGCGGTCCCCCTGGTTTCGGCCCCCTCAGCCCTCCTCGCGGTCCCCCTGGTTTCGGCCCCCTCAGTCCTCCTCGCGGTCCCCCTGGTTTCGGCCCCCTCAGTCCTCCTCGCGGTCCCCCTGGTTTCGGCCCCCTCAGTCCTCCTCGCGGTCCCCCTGGTTTCGGCCCCCTCAGCCCTCCTCGCGGTCCCCCTGGTTTCGGCCCCCTCAGCCCTCCTCGCGGTCCCCCTGGTTTCGGCCCCCTCAGCCCTCCTCGCGGTCCCCCTGGTTTCGGCCCCCTCAGCCCTCCTCGCGGTCCCTGACGTTTCTCCTCGCATTGTTCTTGCGGTCGCGGCCTCTTGTGTTGCTGTGATTTATGATAATGGACGGAAAGCAGAACATGGAGATTTCACAGGGAATTGAGCGACCAGCCGCCGGCGTGAGCGGCTCATTCAGATGCGCTGAGGATCCGCCGCTCCCGGTAATTGCCGCCTTCTCTCCAGGTGGATAATTAAAACTCTCAAGTCTGTTTTGTTCTTAGAGATGAGAAATCGCAGCAAAAAGAGGCTCAAATATAACTTGTAGGAATCACGGCGGCACCGCGGAGGCCGTGCATATCCCGTCTGCGGGGCGCGGAGGCCGTGCATATCCCGTCTGCGGGGCGCGGGGGCCGTGCATATCCCGTCTGCGGGGCGCGGGGGCCGTGCATATCCCGTCTGCGGGGCGCGGGGGCCGTGCATATCCCGTCTGCGGGGCGCGGAGGCCGTGCATATCCCGTCTGCGGGGCGCGGAGGCCGTGCATATCCCGTCTGCGGGGCGCGGAGGCCGTGCATATCCCGTCTGCGGGGCGCGGAGGCCGTGCATATCCCGTCTGCGGGGCGCGGAGGCCGTGCATATCCCGTCTGCGGGGCGCGGAGGCCGTGCATATCCCGTCTGCGGGGCGCGGAGGCCGTGCATATCCCGTCTGCGGGGCGCGGGGGCCGTGCATATCCCGTCTGCGGGGCGCGGGGGCCGTGCATATCCCGTCTGCGGGGCGCGGGGGCCGTGCATATCCCGTCTGCGGGGCGCGGGGGCCGTGCATATCCCGTCTGCGGGGCGCGGGGGCCGTGCATATCCCGTCTGCGGGGCGCGGGGGCCGTGCATATCCCGTCTGCGGGGCGCGGAGGCCGTGCATATCCCGTCTGCGGGGCGCGGAGGCCGTGCATATCCCGTCTGCGGGGCGCGGAGGCCGTGCATATCCCGTCTGCGGGGCGCGGAGGCCGTGCATATCCCGTCTGCGGGGCGCGGAGGCCGTGCATATCCCGTCTGCGGCGAGCGGAGGTCGTGCATATCCCGTCTGCGGCGAGCGGACGCCGTGTCACTGTATACGGAAAGTATTCACACCCCTTTACATTTTTCACTGTTTCATTGCAGCCATTTGGTAAATTCAGAAAAGTTCATTTTCCTCATTACTGTCCACTCTGCACCCCATCTTCACTGGAAAAAACAGAAATGTAGAAATTCTTGCCAGTTTGTTAAAAAAAGAAAAACTGAAATCTCACATGGTCATAAGTATTCAGACCCTTCGTTCATTATTGAGTAGACGCACCTTTTGAGCTAGTACAGCCATGAGTCTTCTTGGGAATGAGGCCACAAGGTTTTCACCCCTGGATTTGGGGATCCTCGGCCATTCTTCCTTGCAGATCCTCTCCAGTTCCGTCAGGTTGGATGGTGAGTGTTGGTGGACAGCCATCTTCAGGTCTCTCCAGAGATGCTCTGTTGGGTTTAGGTCAGGGCTCTGGCTGGGCCAATCAAGAATGGTCACAGAGTTGTTCTGAAGCCACTCCTTTGTTATTTTAGCTGTGTGCTTAGGGTCACTGTCTTGTTGGAAGGTGAACCTTCAGCCAAGTCTGAGGTCCAGAGCACTGTGGAAGAGGTTTTCATCCAGGATATCTCTGTACTTGGCCACATTCATGTTTCCTTCAATGGCAACCAGTCGTCCTGTCCCTGCAGCCGAAAAACACCCCCATAGCATGATGCTGCCACCACCATGTTTCACTGTTGGGATTGTATTGGGCAGGTAATGAGCAGTGCCTGGTATTCTCCACACATACCGCTTAGAATTTTCACTAAAAAGTTCTATCGTCGTCTCATCAGACCAGAGAATCTTATCTCTCATAGTCTGGGAGCCCTTCATATGTTTTTTTTTTGCAAACTCTATGCAGGCTTTCATATGTCTGGCACTGAGGAGAGGCTTTCCCCGGGCCACTCTGCCATCAAGGCCCAACTGGTGGAGGGCTGCAGTGATAGTTGACTTTGTGGAACTTTCTCCTATCTCCATACTGCATCTGTGGAACTCAGTCACAGGGATCTTGGGGTTCTTCTTTACGTCTCTCACCAAGGCTCTTCTCCCACGATTGCTCAGTTTGGATGGACGGCCAGGTCTAGGAAGACTTCTGGTGGTCCCAAACTTATTCCATTTAAGGATTATGGAGGCCACTGTGCTCTTAGGAACCTTGAGTACTGCAGAAATTCTTTTGTAACCTTGGCCAGATCTGTGCCTTGCCACAATTCTGTCTCTGAGCTCCTTGGCCGGTTCCTTTGGCCTCATGATTTTCATTTGGTCTGACATGCACTGTGAGCTGTGAGGTCTTATATAGACAGGTGTGCGCCTTTACAAATCAAGTCCTATCAGTGTAATTACACACAGCTGGGCTCCAATGAAGGAGTAGAACCATCTCAAAGAAGATCACAAGGAAATGGACAGCATGTGACTTGCATATGAGTGTCTGAGCAAAAGGGGCTGAATACTTATGACCATGGGAGATTTCAGTTTTTTCTTTAATAAATTTGTAAAAATTTCTACATTTGTTTTTTTTTTTTTTTTTTTCAATCAAGATGGGGTGCAGAGTGCACATTAATGAGAAAAAAAAGCAAGTTTTCTGAATTTACCAAATGGCTCCAATGAAACAGAGTGAAAAATTTACAGGGGTCTGAATACTTTCCGTACCCAATGTATATCTCGTCTACAGAGTCAACACCGTATATATCTTGTATACCAGGGGTAATGAACCTTTTTTTTGCCAGGGATCATTGGATATTTCTTCATCCTTCGGGAGCCGTACAAAATTATCAACTTGACAATGATCCCGCAATATGTGGTGAAACAATGAATTTCCTCCCCTCAATGTGACGATGGAGCGGCTTGATTGGTGCCGTGTGATGATAGGCAGAATTGATGATGCTGCTTTTCCAGACTTACGTCGGTCTGGAGCACAGGCAACGTTTTGTGTTGACTTTTTAAAGAACTCGCAGCAGTAAGTCGTACTGATGACTGATGTATATTACGCTGCACATGTCCTCAGAGGGATACATCATCACTGTGCACTTATCAAGCAGTAGGACGTCTGCTGTGTACACATCACTTAAGTGACATGGTGACCACCGTATATATCTCGCATAGGATACATGAGACTGCTGTATATACATCACATAGGAGACAGGCTGCTGTATATACATCACATAGGAGACCGCCGTATATATCTCGCATAGGATACATGAGACTGCTTTATATACATAACAGAGGAGACACTGAGACTGCTGTCTATATGTCACATAGGGGACACAGACTGCTGTATATTCATCACATAGGATCCATTATTTATTCTAGCACCATTTATTCCATGGCGCTTTACACGTGAAAAGGGTATACATTATAGAAACTAAGGAGAATCATTTTAAACAATACAAGTCACGACTAGTCCAGGAGGAGAGAGGACCCTGCCCGCGAAGGCTCACAATCTACAAGGGATGGGAGAGGATACAGTAAGCGAGGGTAGAGCTGGTCGTGCAGCGGTTTGGTGGATCGGTAGTTACTGCAGGATGTTGTCTTGTCAGAAGAGGTCAGTCTTCAGGTTCTTTTTGAAGGTTTCCATGGTAGGCAAGAGTCTCATGTGTTGGGGTAGAGAGTTCCAGAGTAGGGGTGATGCGCGGGAGAAGTCTTGTATGAGATTGTGGGAAGAGGAGATAAGAGGGGAGTAGAGAAGGAGATCTTGTGAGGATCGGAGGTTTCGTGCAGGTAAGTACCAGGAGACGAGGTCACAGATGTATGGAGGACACAGGTTGTGGATGGCTTTGTATGCCATGGTTAGGGTTTTCAACTGGAGTCTTTGGGTAATGGGGAGCCAGTGCAGGGATTGACAGAGGGGAGAGGCCAGGGAATAGCGGGGGAACAGGTGTATTAGTCGTGTAGCAGAGTTTAGGATAGATTGGAGGGGCGAGAGTGTTAGAGGAGAGGCCTCAGAGCAGGAGGTTGCAGTAGTCAATGTGGGAGATGATGAGGGCATGGACTAGGGTTTTTGCAGATTCTTGGATGAGGAATGTACGGATCTGGGAAATGTTTTTGTGTCAAAGTCTGCAGAAAGTGGAAAGGGCTCGGATATGAGGTTTGTATGCGAGATCAGAGTCCAGGATAACCCTTAGGCAGCGAGCTTGTAGGACTGGAGAGAGCGGGCAGCCATTTACTTTAATGGATAGGTCCGTTGGGGGGGTCACGTGAGATGGGGAAAGATGATGAATTCTGTTTTGTCCATATTAAGTTTTAGAAATCTAGCGGAGAAGGATGAAATAGCGGACAGATATTGTGGGATTCTGGTTAGTAGGGAGGTGATATCTGGTCCAAAGGTGTATATCTGTGTCATCAGCATAGAGATGATACTGAAAGCCGGGAGATTCTATGAGCTGTCCGAGGCCGAAGGTGTAAGTGGAGAAGAGCAGGGGCCCTAGGACTGAACCTTGGGGGACACAGACAGGGGGCGTGGTGAGGAGGTGGTGTGACACTGTTGAATATACATCACATAGGATACATGAGATTCCTATATGTACATCACATAGGAGACATCAAGACTGCTGTACGTACATCACATAGGATACATGAGACTATATGCATCACAAAAGATGAGACTGCTGTATATACATCACATAGGATACATGATTCTGTTGTATGTACATCACATAGGAGACATGATTCTGCTGTATGTACATCACGTAGGAGACATGATTTTGCTGTATGTACATCACGTAGGAGACATGATTCTGCTGTATGTACATGACGTAGGAGACATGATTCTGCTGTATATACATCACATAGGATGCATGATTCTGCTGTATGTACATCACATAGGAGACATGATTCTGCTGTATGTACATCACATAGGAGACATGATTCTGCTGTATGTACATCACATAGGAGACATGATTCTGCTGTATGTACATCACATAGGAGACATGATTCTGCTGTATGTACATCACGTAGGAGACATGATTCTGTTGTATGTACATCACGTAGGAGACATGATTCTGCTGTATGTACATCACGTAGGAGACATGATTCTGCTGTATGTACATCACGTAGGAGACATGATTCTGCTGTATGTACATCACGTAGGAGACATGATTCTGCTGTATGTACATCACGTAGGAGACATTCTGCTCTATGTACATCACGTAGGAGACATGATTCTGCTCTATGTACATCACGTAGGAGACATGATTCTGCTCTATGTACATCACGTAGGAGACATGATTCTGCTCTATGTACATCACGTAGGAGACATGATTCTGCTGTATGTACATCACATAGGATGCATGATTCTGCTGTATGTACATCACATAGGAGGCATGATTCTGCTGTATGTACATCACATAGGAGGCATGATTCTGCTGTATGTACATCATAGGATGCATGATTCTGCTGTATGTACATCACATAGGAGACATTATTCTGCTGTATGTACATCACATAGGAGACATCAGGACTGTTGGATTCATCGTCAGAGGATCGGGAGTGCAGCGTGCATTAACTCTATCAACAAAGAACCTGGCGAGCGTCAGGACATCATCCTTCATTGCATGCGCCACAGCGTTGAGTAGTAAATCCTGTGTGCAGTTGCTCCTGCAGTATATGGACTGGTGGCTGAAGAACTCTGGTTCCTGGGAATCTGCTCGGGAGCCTTAGAATATGACATCGTGAGTCAGAGGTTCCCCACCCCTTGCATTATACAAAGAGGGGAAACTCTATAGATCTGTTTGTAAATAGCAGGGATCCGATTGGTTCTATATTCTGTGTTTCCCTGATACATTGCTCCAGATCCTCTGCTTTCTATAGTTCCTGAGATATCCTGTCCATTGCTCGGTGCTTTTTAGTTTTTCTGCACCTTCGTTGATGGTGACTCAGCTGAGGCGACATTAATGGAGGTGACCAGAGGGTTTAATCATCACCTGCGTGGCAGAAATCTGCATGACGACCCCGCGGCCGGCGCCGGTGTCACTCGACTTTTGTAAATTGGAATTTTCTTTCGCTGTCGTCTAAATTTATTAATGTGCGATGCTCGGAGCCTGTGGGGAGCGCGGCGCATCGTACGGCCGAGAAGTGGCTGTCCGGGGGCCGGTGACTGTACTCATCTTGGTTCATGAACCAGGAGGCACAGGATGAGCAGTTCTGTGGCTGCTGATAGCTGTTGGTAGAAGGATGGTGATCACCGCTAATCCGGGGGTCCTGGGGGAGCCTCAGTGCTGGATTATTCCTGGGGCTGCTGGATTATCAGATTACGGGTTTTTCACTCTATTTCCGGATTTGGGCGGATTTTTGTCTTTCAGCCCGGTCCTGCCCGGAGGCTGCAGATTCTGGCAGCACGTGGTGCGATGTGTTCAGTAGGGAATAGACGAAGATGGGCTCGGAATGAGCGGACTTCTGAATGTCTTGGTCGGATAGTGTCGTTTTGCAGCTGCCGGAACGAGCGCTGCCAGAATCACTGAGCTCCGCAGCCGTTCCAGAAGCGCTCAGCTGGGACTCGCCGGCGGATCAGCGCTCGCTCACATCGACTTGTGGTTGTAACCTGCGCCAAAACTCACAGGCGCAAAACCTCTAATAACTGGCAGCCACATCCACTAACCTCAGTGCCACGCTCCAACCTGGCGCTGAGAGGGTTAATGGGAGATTCCCACAGCTTCTGTATGGAAGACTC
The DNA here is from genome assembly GCF_039654945.1 of Dendrobates tinctorius. Taxonomy (NCBI): domain Eukaryota; kingdom Metazoa; phylum Chordata; class Amphibia; order Anura; family Dendrobatidae; genus Dendrobates; species Dendrobates tinctorius. Next base: position 1,002,757 of record NW_027361810.1, read on the forward strand.
CACACGTCTCCAGTCCTGCTACACTCCACTCACATCCAGAGCAGCAGCGGCCTCCCTTACTTTTCTGAGGCCAGCTGCCACATTGCTGCTTGTGAACCCGTGGGGGTATTGTTCTCTGTGCTATGTCCAAGTGGCAGCCAGTGGTCAGCACTGCATATAGGGCTCAGCCCCAGCAGGTTCAGGGTTAATAAGGCCTGTGGTCAGTACTGCATATAGGGCTCGGTTACAGCAGGTTCAGGGTTAATAAGGACAGGGGTCAATACTGCATACAGGGCTCGGTCCCATCAGTTTTGGGGTTAATAAGGCCAGTGATCAGTACGGCATACAGGGCTCGGCCCCAGCAGGATCAGGGTTAACAAGGCCAGTGATCAGTACTTCATATAGGGCTTCATATAGGGCTTGGCCCCAGCAGGTTTGGGGTTAAGACCAGTGGTCAGTACTGCATATAGGGCTTGGCTCCAGCAGGTTTAGGGTTAATATGGCCAGGGCTAGGGATCGGCTCCAGCAGGTTTGGGGTTAATATGGCCAAGGCTCAGTACTGCATATAGTGCTCAGCCCCAGCAGGTTTGGGGTTAATAAGTCCCAAACTGCATACAGGGCTCGACCCCAGTAGGTTTGGGGTTAACATGGCCAGGGCTCAGTACTGCATATAGGGCTCGACCCCAGCAGGTTTGGGGTTAATATGGCCAGTGCTCAGTACTGCATACCGGGCTTGACCCCAGTAGGTTTTGGGTTAATATGGCCAGGGCTCAGTACTGCATACAGGGCTCGACCCCAGTAGGTTTGGGGTTAATATGGCCAGGGCTCAGTACTGCATATAGGGCTCGGTTACAGCAGGTTCAGGGTTAATATGGCCAGTGATCAGTACTGCATATATGGCTCGGTTACAGCAGGTTCAGGGTTAATATGGCCAGTGCTGCATATAGGGCTCAGCCCCAGCAGGTTTGGGGTTAATATGGCCAGTGGTCAGTGCTGCATATAGGGCTCGGCCCCAGCAGGTTTGGGGTTAATAAGGCCAGTGGTCAGTGCTGCATATAGGGCTCGGCCCCAGCAGGTTCAGGGTTGGTTTCCAGGTGTCGTCCTGCCTTTCCTCTGCTTCCGGTACTGTTCCCGGTGCCGTTTGCCGTGTGACCCGCAGATTATGGCGCTGGTGCTCTGCCCGCTCATCTGCTCGCTGCCTGAGCCCAGAATCTCAAGGTCATTTCCTTTTCCTGCTCCTCTGTCTCATCTCAGGTGTTGACGAGCTGGAAACAGTCAGTAAGACCGGCTGTGCCCACGCCCCGGACACCCGGCCTGGTGCTTCTCCACCCTTGGTGCTGTCCAGGTGACATCCTGAGGATTCTGGTCCCCCGGGACCACCAGGGTGGCTTCCTCTCCTGCACACGGACCTTGGGCTTGTTTTTCTTTGTGGACAATGGATGGTTACCGGTCTCCGTCCTGTACGGGATGAGAGAAGGGCCGAGGGGTCGTCACCTCCCGAAATGAAAAACAAGATGATTCGGGGATTGCTCCGATCTGGGACTTGCCCTTTCATTTTGTGGAGTGGTTACTTTTCACGGCGCCGTGTATTAATCAGTTCCGTGCCGCCGGGCACAGATGGCGCTGACAATCTTGAGTAAACGGCGGCTGTCTGAGCTGGCAGCACCGCCGCACATGAGGCATGGCGGTCATGTAGTAATGGAGGTGCGCCCGGCTGTGTACACGGCAGTCCAGCGTTTATTCCGCATCCGCGGTCATTTTCTGCCGCTGCCGTTGGACGCCTCCATGATTTCTACGATTGACGAGACTTTAATACTGGAGCATAAAACCTTGTATGAGATTCTCCAGCAGCGGTCCCCAACCTCTCTGACCTTGAGAGCCACATCCGGCTCTGAGAGAGGGGCGCGAGCCACATCCGGCTCTGAGAGAGGGGCGCGAGCCACATCCGGCTCTGAGAGAGGGGCGCGAGCCACATCCGGCTCTGAGAGAGGGGCGCGAGCCACATCCGGCTCTGAGAGAGGGGCGTGAGCCACATCCGGCTCTGAGAGAGGGGCGCGAGCCACATCCGGCTCTGAGAGAGGGGCGCGAGCCACATCCGGCTCTGAGAGAGGGGCGCGAGCCACATCCGGCTCTGAGAGAGGGGCGCGAGCCACATCCGGCTCCCACCCCCCTCAAAGCAGTGTCAACCAAAGCCCCCATTACAGGTATAGTGACAACCAAAGCTTTTCCACAGAAATCACTCCAAAGCAGTACACTGAGATCCAGGGGTTCCCATAATCCCCCATTCAGTATCCTCCCATCAAGGACTCCCAGCACACTGTCACCTCCAGCTTCAGGCACCTCCTCCAACAGGTAGCACCATCCTCCAGGGTACCAGACCTAAAACCTCTCTAAACCCCAAGACAGTATACAGCTCTGGCAAAAATGAAGAGACCACCACATCCAATCCCTGTCATGGCCGCCCAATCTCCAGACCTGAACCCCACTGAAAACCTCTGGAATATAATCAGGAGGAAGATGGAGAGTCACAAGCCATCACACAAAGAAGAACCGCTGACATGTGTGTACCAGGAGCGGCATAAGGTCACCCAGAAGCCGTGTGAGAGACTGGAGGAAAGCAGGCAAGATGCAGGAAAGCTGGGGTTAACAATCATGGGGATCCCACAGAATATTGATTTCTGAACTCTTCCTGAGGTAAAGCATTAGTATTGTTGTTTCTACATGATTATGAACTTGTTTTCTTTGCATTATTTGAGGTCTGCATTTTTTGTTATTTTGACCATTTCTCATTTTCTGATAATAAATACAAAATTTAGTGCTTGGAAATTCAGAGACGACATGTCAGAAGTTTATAGAATAAAAGAGCAATTTACATTTTACTCAGAAATATAAAGAGAAAAATCCGACAAGCTGAACATTGTGCAGCGGTCTCTTCCTTTTTGCCAGCATTATATGTGCACTCAGATCTGCTCTTCTGTGCAGGGATACTCACACAAGTCACCTGTTTGCTAGACCTGGCGCTGACGCCCCAAGCGGGCAGACGGTCGCGAGCCACAACTCATAGGACCGCGAGCCACGTGTGGCTCCAGAGCTACAGGTTGGGGGTCAGTGTTCAAGATCGTCCGGTGGCTGCAGAGCGCGGTCCAAGCTGCCAACAATGTTTTCAGTCATGGGTTTGTATTTGTCACATGTTGCCAGTGCCAGCCTGGATGCCCTCATTGTCAGCCCTACTGCTTATTATAGGATGCGGGGCCAGCCGGAGGACCCCATTGTCAACCATGTCACTGCTATGCTTCCCAGTGCACCCTGTGGTGGGCTACAGTGCCAGCCTTGGCGCCTCGTGGTCAGCTACAGTGCCAGCCTTGGCGCCTCGTGGTCAGCTACAGTGCCAGCCTTGGCGCCTCGTGGTCAGCTACAGTGCCAGCCTTGGCGCCTCGTGGTCAGCTACAGTGCCAGCCTTGGCGCCTCGTGGTCAGCTACAGTGCCAGCCTTGGCGCCTCGTGGTCAGCTACAGTGCCAGCCTTGGCGCCTCGTGGTCAGCTACAGTGCCAGCCTTGGCGCCTCGTGGTCAGCTACAGTGCCAGCCGTGGCGCCTCGTGGTCAGCTACAGTGCCAGCCGTGGCGCCTCGTGGTCAGCTACAGTGCCAGCCGTGGCGCCTCGTGGTCAGCTACAGTGCCAGCCGTGGCGCCTCGTGGTCAGCTACAGTGCCTAGCCGTGGCGCCTCGTGGTCAGCTACAGTGCCTGCCCGTGGCGCCTCGTGGTCCGCTACAGTGCCTGCCCGTGGCGCCTCGTGGTCCGCTACAGTGCCTGCCCGTGGCGCCTCGTGGTCAGCTACAGTGCCAGCCGTGGCGCCTCGTGGTCAGCTACAGTGCCAGCCGTGGCGCCTCGTGGTCAGCTACAGTGCCAGCCGTGGCGCCTCGTGGTCAGCTACAGTGCCAGCCGTGGCGCCTCGTGGTCAGCTACAGTGCCAGCCGTGGCGCCCTTGGTTGTTGACCACTGTACGGTGCCCCCCGTGCTTCCATGCCGGTGCCAGCTTGTGCCGGATGTGAGATCTTTGAGCATCCTTGATAATTTGGGGGAGCGCCTTAATTTGATGCCCATTTTGCATCGTATTGGCCCCGTCTGGGCCCATCTCGGGGGCCCCTGTAAGATCCCACCTATTGTATTACATGCCGGGTGTTTGAGGACCCTTTCTCCCATGGCATGTAAGTTGGGGCTCACTTATGTACAATCACATCGTTAGGGCGAGGTGTCCCCCTGACGTTATCGTTCGGGGGTCTCGAGTCTTCGCCATCAGTCTCTGGACTTTATTTGATTCTCTTTTCCAGTTTCCGGATTATTGAGGCGTCACGGCAGTCGGCCGCTCCACACTCAGGGCGATGAGTAATAACCGCGCAGGTTGCCGGAGTTAGTAATTTGCCGGCTTCATCTGTCATCTCTGGGATTGTGCGCTGCGCCGGGCGGATTGTGCCAGGCAAGCTGCTGCTCTCAGGGGCGACGCTGCCAGCGAAATCACTTCTGGTGGGTCCCCGCGGCAGAAGCCCATTAAGCAGTGGGCAGAGCGAGCTCCTCCATCAGCGCCGCGTGCCACCCGGCTCCGCTACAATCAGACATGACTGGCACAGAGGCCGAGTGACAACCAGGAGCCCCATCATCCACCTGCAGGTCTGTATGGACCCCCAGCTGTACATTATAAGCTTATTACAGGCCAGTGTCCAGTGAATAAAACTTAGATTGGAAACTTTCCCGAAAATGTTTCATCCCCTACTTCAGTGTTAGTAGCGGCATTGTCCCAGATGTGAGAGAGGACGGACGCGGCTCCCCTCATTCTCCGCACCGCCCCAGAACATCTGTGTAACATTAACTTGAGATATAACCACGCAGTTACCAATTCTGTGGAGGGCGACGCGGACATCCAGAGCAAGTCCAAGTCTATCTTCATAGCAGACTTATCTCTTCTGCTGATAGAGGACCTTATCATGTATCTCAGTATACAGGGAGCTCCCCCTAGTGGTGGCTGCAGACAGGATCTTATCATGTATCTCTGTATACAGGGAGCTCCCCCTAGTGGTCGCTGCAGACAGGATCTTATCATGTATCTCTGTATACAGAGAGATCCCCCTAGTGGTGACTGCAGACAGGATCTTATCATGTATCTCTGTATACATGGAGCTCCCCCTAGTGGTGGCTGCAGACAGGATCTTATCATGTATCTCTGTATACAGGGAGCTCCCCCTAGTGGTGGCTGCAGACAGGATCTTATCATGTATCTCTGTACAGGGAGCTTCCCCTAGTGGTAACTGTAGACAGAATCTTATCATGTATCTCTGTATACATGGAGCTCCCCCTAGTGGTGACTGCGGACAGAATCTTATCATGTATCTCTGTATACAGGGAACTCCCCCTAGTGGTGACTGCGGACAGGATCTTATCATGTATCTCTGTATACAGGGAGCTCCCCCTAGTGGTGGCTGCAGACAGGATCTTATCATGTATCTCTGTATACAGGGAGCTCCCCCTAGTGGTGGCTGCAGACAGGATCTTATCATGTATCTCTCTATACAGGGAGCTCCCTCTAGTGGTAACTGCAGACAGGATCTTTTCTTATTTGTTATGAACAAGATTTAAAATGACCTTGTGCTAGGTGAAGGGCTGACCTTCTCTGGGAAAGATCCCTGACCTGTCACCTTTGTGAGGTTTTCTCATTCTTTTTGCTGAAGAAATAAATAGAATGGCATCATGTTTTGGACATTTTAGTTCAGATGTTTATTGGGCCCCGGTGCTCGGCCTCTGTTCCTCCTTGAGTTCTCGTTCACCTCCTCACAGTGTAGAGCGAATGACGCTTTATTTTTCTGGATTTATCAAATAATTAAAAATGGAAACTTAAAATAAACAGGAGTAAGCATGGTGTCCCCTCCCGCCGTCAGCGTGCTCCGCGGCCTATGACTTGTCGCCTTCTCCCTCCCTCGGCCCCTTGTTGCCATTTCCCAGCCTGTTTTAAATTGCATTTAATCTGGAGCTGTAATGAAGCATCGGGCGGCGCGGGCATCCATCTCCCTGTCTCGTGTTTGTTTTTTTTTTCCAACTGGTAAAGCAATTTAAAAATTAAATGTAAGATGCATGAACATTAAGCGTCGCGCGTTCGCCGCTGCTCCCATTTAGCTCATGCTGAATATATTATATTTACTGTTGCTGCAGATTTTCCGTAATGAATAAACCTCGTGATAGTTTTTCCTTAATGGTTTAATTAGCGGCGGTCGGCGTGCGCGGATCGTACCCAGCGATCAGGGCGGGGATGGGGTCCGCGGATTGAGATCGTCGGGGATCGCGCTGCAGGTGGCGACCTCTGACCTTTGACTTCTTTATTTGCGCTGTAAATCTCGTCTCCGTTCTGCCGTTTTCATCTTCTGCCATGTATCCGATTCCGCTGTGATTCATCCCCTGCACCTGCGTATTTCCTGACAACCCTGTGTCAGCTGGAATGGAGGCTCCGTTAGTTGTCGTCCAGCGTTTCCATAAATGTAATGAAACTACGAGGCGACGGCGCTTGGAATTTACTGGGATGGAAATGGCAGAATGTCAGCACTGGATCCCATGGAGCGGAACCTGTCCGGTCCTGACTGCGGCGCCGCCCTGCGCAGGTGACGCGACTTTTGTCATCGCGGCTGAGTCATTTTTTGGGATACAAACAGCAAAATTTTAAGTCGAGGAGGTAAAGGAGAGGAGATGCTTATTCACAGACGTCCATCAGATGCCTCACACGGTGGATTCTCTACTGTAAGAGCGCTTGCACGGTGGATTCTCTACTGTAAGAGCACTCGCACGGTGGATTCTCAATTGTAAGAGCGCTTGCACGGTGGATTCTCAATTGTAAGAGCGCTTGCACGGTGGATTCTCAATTGTAAGAGCGCTTGCACGGTGGATTCTCAATTGTAAGAGCGCTTGCACGGTGGATTCTCAATTGTAAGAGCGCTTGCACGGTGGATTCTCAATTGTAAGAGCGCTTGCACGGTGGATTCTCAATTGTAAGAGCGCTCGCACGGTGGATTCTCCACTGTAAGAGCGCTCGCACGGTGGTTTCTCCACTGTAAGAGCGCTCGCACGGTGGTTTCTCCACTGTAAGAGCGCTCGCACGGTGGTTTCTCAATTGAAAGAGCGCTCGCACGGTGGATTCTCAATTGAAAGAGCGCTCGCACGGTGGATTCTCAATTGAAAGAGCGCTCGCACGGTGGATTCTCAATTGTGAGAGCGCTCGCACGGTGGATTCTCAATTGTGAGAGCGCTCGCACGTTGGATTCTCTACTGTAAGAGCGCTCGCACGGATTCTCTACTGTGAGTGGTCACATGGTGGATTCTCTACTGTAAGAGCGGTCGCATGGTGGATTCCCTACTGTAAGAGCGCTCACTCGCACGGTGGATTCTCAATTGTAAGCGCGCTCACTCGCACCGTGGATTCTCAATTGTAAGAGCGCTCGCACGGTGGATTCTTTACTGTAAGAGCGGTCACATTGTAGATTCTCTACTGTAAGAGCGCTCGCACGGTGGATTCTCTACTGTGAGTGGTCACATGGTGGATTTTCTACTGTAAGAGCGGTCGCACGGTGGATTCCCTACTGTAAGAGTGCTCACTCGCACGGTGGATTCTCAATTGTAAGAGCACTCACTCGCACGGTGGATTCTGAATTGTAAGAGAGCACACTCGCACAGTGGATTCTCAATTGTAAGAGCGCTCGCACGGTGGATTCTTTACTGTAAGAGCGGTCACATTGTGGATTCTCTACTGTAAGAGCGCTCGCACGGTGGATTCTCTACTGTAAGAGCGCTCGCACGGTGGATTCTCTACTGTAAGAGCGCTCGCACGGTGGATTCTCTACTGTAAGAGCGCTCGCACGGTGGATTCTCTACTGTAAGAGCGCTCGCACGGTGGATTCTCTACTGTAAGAGCGCTCGCACGGTGGATTCTCTACTGTAAGAGCGCTCGCACGGTGGATTCTCCATTGTGAGCGCTCGCACGGTGGATTCTCCATTGTGAGCGCTCGCACGGTGGATTCTCAATTATGAGAGCGCTCGCACGGTGGATTCTCAATTATGAGAGCGCTCGCACGGTGGATTCTCAATTGTGAGAGCGCTCGCACGGTGGATTCTCTACTGTAAGAGTGCTCGCACGGATTCTCTACTGTGAGTGGTCACATGGTGGATTCTCTACTGTAAGAGCGGTCGCATGGTGGATTCCCTACTGTAAGAGCGCTCACTCGCACGGTGGATTCTCAATTGTAAGCGCGCTCACTCGCACGGTGGATTCTCAATTGTAAGAGCGCTCGCACGGTGGATTCTTTACTGTAAGAGCGGTCACATTGTGGATTCTCTACTGTAAGAGCGCTCGCACGGTGGATTCTCTACTGTGAGTGGTCACATGGTGGATTTTCTACTGTAAGAGCGGTCGCACGGTGGATTCCCTACTGTAAGAGCGCTCACTCGGACGGTGGATTGTCAATTGTAAGAGCGCTCACTCGCACGGTGGATTCTCAATTGTAAGAGAGCACACTCGCACAGTGGATTCTCAATTGTAAGAGCGCTCGCACGGTGGATTCTTTACTGTAAGAGCGGTCACATTGTGGACTTTCTACTGTAAGAGCGCTCGCACGGTGGATTCTCTACTGTAAGAGCGCTCGCACGGTGGTTTCTCTACTGTAAGAGCGCTCGCACGGTGGATTCTCTACTGTAAGAGCGCTCGCACGGTGGATTCTCTACTGTAAGAGCGCTCGCACGGTGGATTCTCTACTGTAAGAGCGCTCGCACGGTGGATTCTCAATTATAAGAGCGGTGACACTGTGGTGCGCTGTACTGTAGAAGTTTTGGACTGCTTTCTGTCGTTCCCCCTCCTCCTCTCCAGTTTGAGGTCACGTCAGGTTCATTGTGATAAGTAAGCGTGATCTTTGATCCTTGAGATCGATCAGGATCTGTGGATTCTCTTCTCCCCGTCACCCGGCTTCAGAGAGTCAATGACGCTGCTGAATAAAGCCGCGGGCGGGCGCCAGAGTGACATTGGCTCTTGGAGATTGTGTCGTCAGTCCCAGAGGGGCCCCATCGACTAGTCAGAGGCCTAATTAGCGCAGGAAGGGGGGAGTGAATAGTTCTGCTCATGGGATGTAACTGAGGAGCAGTATGCGGGGCAGGTGAGCAGGGAATGGAGTGATGCAGGTGTGGCTGCTGCTGGCTTGGAGGGAATGGAGGACACGACAGGTTCCCTTTTAACTTTTGTCTTTCGTTTTTGTGAAATGCGGCTCGATGGTCTGAGATCTGGTCAGGGCTCGGCCATTGCAGAATATTTGCTTTCGCAGGATGTTTTGAGTCGTTGTCCGTCTGTCCTGTTAAGTGTCATCCATTTGGGTGAATCTGTGCAGAAAGTTTCGCCCTGGACACACAGGATTCAGTGACATCGTCAATAACCATCAGTGGCTCTGCCTCCGCCATGGGTTACACAGGATGTGCTGAGGATCAGGAGCTGCTCCAAGTCTTCTCCAGACTTTCTTGTTCCTATGATTCTGGTACAGGTTGATCTTAGTTTGTTTTTTCCAGAACTAGCGGCTTCTTTAGATGTTTTTTGGTAAATTCTAATCCGGTCTTTCTATTTCCGGCTGATTAATGGTTTGCACCTTGTGGTGACCCCTCGGTGTTTGCTTCTCGTTGTGGTGGACTTGATACTGAGACACCGACGTCCTAGAGTGTGCTCTTCACTTGGGTGGATGTTGTGAAATAGTTTTTCTTCAGCATGGGAAGGATTCTACGATTCTCCACCACTGTTACCTTCTGGGGACGTCCAGACCTTTTCAGTTCCCAACTCACCAGTTCGCTCTGTTTTGCAGAATGTACCAAACTGTTTGGCCGCTCCTAACGTTTCTACGCTGTCCAAGGAATTTCTTCTTTTTTTCAGCCTAATGATAGTCTGTTTCTATTTCTTGGACTGCATGTTGTGGGTTCACAGCAACAGCTTCCAAATGCAAATGCCGCACCTGGAATTGTCTCCAGGCCTTTTACCTGCTTAATTGATCATGGGTTAACAAGGGAAAACCCATGAAGCCCATTAAAGAGCTTCTGAGATGATTGTTCAATTACTTTCCGTCTCTTTAATAAGAGTCTGCTCCATAGTAAAGATCTGTAATTCCCAAACCCTTCCCCCAATCAGGATGTGAATCCCCTCAGATTTAACCTGCAAGTCGGCACTTTCTGCCCTGATAGTTTATAGGACTGGATCTGGAATATGTTTTGGTGAACAGATAAAATGTCAAATCTTGTGTCACCGTCCATATATTTGTGGACCTCACTGTATCTGCCGCTCATCGTGCGTCTCGTTCTCTAGATTGTGTGCCCAGCGCTCCTTTTCTCCCTCTCTCCCTCCCTCTTCTCCTTTGTAGGTCTCCGTCCATTCAGCGCCGCAGCCCCCCGTGGTCTCGGGTACATGGAGTCAGTGGGGGAGCCCAATCACCTGCGTTTTGAGGCCTTTTCAGGACAAAGTCCAGTGAGTTTTGCTGTTTCTCATGCACAAAGGCCTGAGCTGCATGGGAGCGAGCGCTGTATTCTTGGCAGAGCGCAGGAATGTGGCGAGCGCTCAGCAGAGACCTCAGTGCTGACGGGGAGAGAGGATTTATTTATTTAGCTCTGAATCAGCTCTTCTCCGTTCCAGGAGCGCTGTCAGAACACATTACACTGGACGGCCATTCAGGGCGAGGACAACTCCCAACATCTCCAGTGCTGGATCCCAGACTGGAGCGGGTGACACCCGGGGAGCGCGGCAACGGGGGCAAGCCGAGAACATTCCCACCCGAAATCCCCGGAAATCGACTTCCTCTTCTCTCTGGTTCAGTGACGACATTTCTAGGTTGCATCACTTTCTCTGACAACCAGTATGGTACCTGACAACCAGCATAGCCACAACTGCTACAGTCCCCAACAACCAGTAAGGTACCTGACAACCAGCATAGCCACAACTGCTACAGTCAACAACAACCAGTATGGTCCCTGACAACATAACCACAACTGCTACAGTCCCGACAACCAGTATGGTACCTGACAACCAGCATAGCCACAACTGCTACAGTCCCCAACAACCAGTATGGTACCTGACAACCAGCATAGCCACAACTGCTACAGTCCCTGACAACCAGTATGGTACCTGACAACATAACCACAACTGCTACAGTCCCGACAACCAGTATGGTACCTGACAACCAGCATAGCCACAACTACTACAGTCCCCAACAACCAGTATGGTCCCTGACAACATAACCACAACTGCTACAGTCCCGACAACCAGTATGGTACCTGACAACCAGCATAGCCATAACCGCTACAGTTCCCGACAACCAGTATGGTACCTGACAACCAGCATAGCCACAACTGCTACAGTCCCCAACAACCAGTATGGTCCCTGACAACATAACCACAACTGCTACAGTTTCCAACAACCAGTATGGTACCTGACAACCAGCATAGCCACAACTGCTACAGTCCCTGACAACCAGTATGGTACCTGACAACCAGCATAGCCACAACTGCTACAGTCCCTGACAACCAGTATGGTACCTGACAACCAGCATAGCCACAACTGCTACAGTTCCCGACAACCAGTATGGTACCTGACAACCAGCATAGCCACAACTGCTACAGTCCCCAACAACCAGTATGGTCCCTGACAACATAACCACAACTGCTACAGTTTCCGACAACCAGTATGGTACCTGACAACCAGCATAGCCACAACTGCTACAGTCCCTGACAACCAGTATGGTACCTGACAACCAGCATAGTCACAACTGCTACAGTCCCTGACAACCAGTATGGTACCTGACAACCAGCATAGCCACAACTGCTACAGTCCCTGACAACCAGTATGGTACCTGACAACCAGCATAGCCACAACTGCTACAGTCCCTGACAACCAGTATGGTACCTGACAACCAGCATAGCCACAACTGCTACAGTCCCTGACAACTAGTATGGTACCTGACAACCAGCATAGCCACAACTGCTACAGTCCCTGACAACTAGTATGGTACCTGACAACCAGCATAGCCACAACTGCTACAGTTCCCGACAACCAGTATGGTACCTGACAACCAGCATAGCCACAACTACTACAGTCCCCAACAACCAGTATGGTCCCTGACAACCACAACTGCTACAGTTTCCGACAACCAGTATGGTACCTGACAACCAGCATAGCCACAACTGCTACAGTCCCTGACAACCAGTATGGTACCTGACAACCAGCATAGTCACAACTGCTACAGTCCCTGACAACCAGTATGGTACCTGACAACCAGCATAGCCACAACTGCTACAGTCCCTGACAACCAGTATGGTACCTGACAACCAGCATAGCCACAACTGCTACAGTCCCTGACAACCAGTATGGTACCTGACAACCAGCATAGCCACAACTGCTACAGTCCCTGACAACCAGTATGGTACCTGACAACCAGCATAGCCACAACTGCTACAGTCCCTGACAACCAGTATGGTACCTGACAACCAGCATAGCCACAACTGCTACAGTCCCTGACAACCAGTATGGTACCTGACAACCAGCATAGCCACAACTGCTACAGTCCCTGACAACCAGTATGGTACCTGACAACCAGCATAGCCACAACTGCTACAGTCCCTGACAACCAGTATGGTACCTGACAACCAGCATAGCCACAACTGCTACAGTCCCTGACAACCAGTATGGTACCTGACAACCAGCATAGCCACAACTGCTACAGTCCCTGACAACCAGTATGGTACCTGACAACCAACCACTGACCCCTAAGAATCATTATAACTACTGACATCTTATATGATCTCCAGTGACCAGTATGGCCACTGACTACCAATTTGGCCACCATGAGACCACGTACAGTGGTCCGCTCCAGATTCTGGGGGCTGCGATGCAGAATTAATTGGTTGTCATTTGTCGCTCCACTTTTTCCAGAAACAAATGATAAATACTTTTTTCTGTTATTTGTTGTGATTGTGGGAGAAGTTTTGCACTCTGATTAGGACCCAGGTAACCCGGGGAGTGTACAGACCCCCATGAGATGGGCCCCGGGGAGTGTACAGACCCCCATGAGATGGGCCCCGGGGAGCGTACAGACCCCCATGAGATGGGCCCCGGGGAGTGTACAGACCCCCATGAGATGGGCCCCGGGGAGCGTACAGACCCCCATGAGATGGGCCCCGGGGAGCGTACAGACCCCCATGAGATGGGCCCCGGGGAGCGTACAGACCCCCATGAGATGGGCCCCGGGGAGCGTACAGACCCCCATGAGATGGGCCCCGGGGAGCGTACAGACCCCCATGAGATGGGCCCCGGGGAGCGTACAGACCCCCATGAGATGGGCCCCGGGGAGTGTACAGACCCCCATGAGATGGGCCCCGGGGAGCGTACAGACCCCCATGAGATGGGCCCCGGGGAGCGTACAGACCCCCATGAGATGGGCCCCGGGGAGCGTACAGACCCCCATGAGATGGGCCCCGGGGAGCGTACAGACCCCCATGAGATGGGCCCCGGGGAGCGTACAGACCCCCATGAGATGGGCCCCGGGGAGCGTACAGACCCCCATGAGATGGGCCCCGGGGAGCGTACAGACCCCCATGAGATGGGCCCTGGGGAGCGTACAGACCCCCATGAGATGGGCCCCGGGGAGCGTACAGACCCCCATGAGATGGGCCCCGGGGAGCGTACAGACCCCCATGAGATGGGCCTCGGGGAGCGTACAGACCCCCATGAGATGGGCCCCGGGGAGCGTACAGACCCCCATGAGATGGGCCCCGGGGAGTGTACAGACCCCCATGAGATGGGGAGCGTACAGACCCCCATGAGATGGGCCCCGGGGAGCGTACAGACCCCCATGAGATGGGCCCCGGGGAGCGTACAGACCCCCATGAGATGGGCCCCGGGGAGTCTGTGACATTCTCCTGCACATCTGGATCGGGTCGCCGTATAATCCGAGGCGATCGCTCAGGTCAGCGCTGTTCTCAGGCGATGATGACACGCGTGTATATATAAGTAGAGCGGATCTGATGACGGCCATTGCCCGGAATGTCCCCGATTATTGGGGAATGAGTGTGACGGACGGCGCTGCGGGATCGTGGTGCGGAGCGGCCGAGCTCTCTCCCCCCTCATTGCTGTATTCTTTGCTTATTCCTCTGTGCTGCTGAATCGCGGCTTCCAGTATCAGTCCCTGATTCTTCAGTTTAGAAAGGTGGAATAATAAAGTATTGGACACGGGGGAGATGATGGACAGGACTATAGGGGGGTGTCCATTAAGTTGGGGACATTGGGTATCTGAGCCCATGGTAGCTCTGGACACAAGCACTGGGACCTGTGGGGCCATTACTCCTGGGGAGTACCTTGTCTGAGGGGGGTGGAATGGCACCATGTGGTCTGTTCCCTGGTGGGGTGAGGGGGAGGCACTTTCAGTCTATGCCTTGTGGTCTGTTGTTCCCCAGGAAGGGGGGTGGGTGGCACCTTGTGACCTGTGCCCCATTGGGAGGATAAAAAAGGGGGAGACAGAAGCGCACAATAGGGTCTTATCCAGTGATATAAACGTTTCACAGATATGGATCCACTCACCTGGTTCAGTTGTGTGAAACACAACAACCATAAGCACAAATGGGTAGGATCCGATGAACTGCAGCAATCAGCCGGTCACTAGAATTGCATATATAAGAAGGAAAGAAATCCGGCTTTCAGGATTGCGCTGTTCCAATCCAAAGTTCACAAAGAGTTAATCCAAGGACCAAGCAGTGATTATAACTTCCTTTTAATTCCATAAACTCTACGCGTTTCGTGTACACACTGTACACTTCCTCAGGAGCAAAAGTGCTCCTGAGGAAGTGTACAGTATGTACACGAAACGCGTAGAGTTTATGGAATTAAAAGGAAGTTATAATCACTGCTTGGTCCTTGGATTAACTCTTTGTGAACTTTGGATTGGAACAGCGCGATCCTGAAAGCCGGATTTCTTTCCTTCTTATATATGCCATTGGGAGGATGACACCTTGTGTTCTGGTGGAGGTGACACCTTGTGGCCTTTGCACCGGGGGGGAGGCACTTTCAGTCAGTGACACCTTGCGGTCTGTGCCCCCGGGGGGTGGGAGGCACCTTGCGGTCTGTGCCCCCAGGGGGGGGGGGGCACTTTCGGTCTGTGCCCCCATTGCCCCCTTGCTCGACCTGTGGGTTCACAGTCCCTTATTTCCTTTGTTCTGTCTCTTGTAACTTGCTGACGACCCCGCCGCGGCCCGGTGATGGCGGTCACCTCTTGCTGATTGAGGTTACCTGTTCGCGCCACTTCTCGCCCTAGATGAGGAGCTAATGATCCTTTATGGGTATTTGGCCTCCACTCTGCACCCGCCAGCGACATCAGATTAATGAGTCAATCCACGCCACGAGCTGCAGAATCTCAACATTCGGGCACAAGCTCAAGTCATGGGCAAGAATCCGTCCATATGTCCGCCCGACCTCACGGGGTCCATTCATCTGCTCTGCTGGCCCCGTGCTCCGCTCACTTCATGGCGGATTGTAAAGGAGGCCTCCACCTCCCAAAGACTGGAATCAGCCGGGACCTGATCTGCCTGCTCAATGTCAGGAGGCTGTGGGGAAAGCCTGAGCGATACAGTGCTGGGATCTACTGTGAGCTTGGGAGCACTGCACCTAGGATCTCACTGATTGAGCACCCTTGCCGGCTGCCGCAGTGTTTTCTTTGACTGGTCTCCCTGAGATCAGTGATTGTTTCGTGATGTTGGTCTACTAGGCATTGCTCCCACCTAGCCAGAATCCTACTCCACACTGATGAGGGGCAACACCCCGAAACAGCTGTCTGTGGATGGATACCTGGCCTTGGCATTTCCCTTGTCATATCTGTAAACTCGTAAAGAGCTGGATATTGACTTAAAGGGCCACTTAATATGGTGGTAATGGTGGTTTCCGGAAGGAGCCGCTCCTTGGCTGGGTCCTTCTCTGGAGGAAGATCTGGCTAGTCCCGTGTTTGAGACTCTTAAATGAGGCTCCACGGACTTTATTTGCATATTGGGATCTACTGTGATGGCAGATCCAGGTATAGCATGGAGCAGGGGCTAGAATTTGGATCTTATGCTCCTGTCACATGTAGTGCTGGTTTCCCGGTGTGAGAGCAGTGCATTGTGTCTGGGAGCAGCTAGCAGAATTGAGAATGCAGCTCTGGAGGAAAAACAAATCATGTCTCCAGATTGAAATATGGCAGCGAGCAAATATATGGGAGGAGCAGCAAGGTACTAATAAAAAGTAACAGAATGACCCTGAAGACTCTGAGGAGAAGCCTGGGGAGGAGGGAGCTGAAGCTGCAGTCTCCACACCTCAGCCCTGCAGGGAGACAGGAGGAGCGGAGGGCAGCACTGCAGCCCGGGACCCCCACAGTGTTAGCACCTCCTGTGCTGTTTGCTACAATGTATCAGCCTGGAGACAGGCCTGTTTACATCACAGCATTGTCCTGACTGGATACAATTGTAGCAGACCCTCAGCTGTGAGACGTTCGCTCTGCACAAGTTTTCAGCATCCCTGTGTTGCTTTATGGCGGTGACCACAAGTGACCGGCGGAGTCTGTGGTCGGTTACAGCGGATTCTGACGGCTTCTTGCGGAGTTCTGGGCCATTAACCCCTTACGGCCTGTCTGCTGTTCTCCTCTTCATAACTTGTCCCCGAGCGGAATCCTCCCGAGTCGTCACATTGTGACACGTCTGTTCCTTAACTGTCACCAACATACTTCATGGCGCTGTACAAAGATTGCACAAAACGTATCAAGAATGATGGGTTATTAGAATCGCACATTAGATACACGGCTCAGCAGTCAGTATCACACATGATGGGATTAGATACACGGCTCAGCAGTCAGTATCACACATGATGGGATTAGATACACTGCTCAGCAGTCAGTATCACACGATGGGATTAGATACACGGCTCAGCAGTCAGTATCACACAGGAGAGGATTAGATACGCGGCTCAGCAGTCAGTATCACACAGGAGAGGATTAGATACACGGCTCAGCAGTCAGTATCACACAGGATAGGATTTGATACACGGCTCAGCAGTCAGTATCACACAGGATAGGATTAGATACACGGCTCAGCAGTCAGTATCACACAGGATAGGATTAGATACACGGCTCAGTAGTCAGTATCACACATGATGGGATTAGATACACTGCTCAGCAGTCAGTATCACACGATGGGATTAGATACACGGCTCAGCAGTCAGTATCACACAGGAGAGGATTAGATACACGGCTCAGCAGTCAGTATCACACAGGAGAGGATTAGATACACGGCTCAGCAGTCAGTATCACACAGGATAGGATTTGATACACGGCTCAGCAGTCAGTATCACACAGGATAGGATTAGATACACGGCTCAGCAGTCAGTATCACACAGGATAGGATTAGATACACGGCTCAGCAGTCAGTATCACACAGGAGAGGATTAGATACACAGCTCAGCAGTCAGTATCACACAGGATATGATTAGATACACAGCTCAGCAGACAGTATCACACAGGATAGGATTAGATACACAGCTCAGCAGTCAGTATCACACAGGATAGGATTAGATACACGGCTCAGCAGTCAGCATCACACAGAATAGGATTAGATACACGGCTCAGCAGAGTATTACACATGATGGGATTAGATACACAGCTCAGCAGTCAGTATCACACAGGAGAGGATTAGATACACGGCTCAGCAGTCAGTATCACACAGGAGAGGATTGGATACACAGCTCAGCAGTCAGTATCACAGGAGAGGATTGGATACACAGCTCAGCAGTCAGTATCACACATGATGATGGGATTAGATACACAGCTCAGCAGTCAGTATCACACATGATGGGATTAGATACAGGCTCGGCAGTCAGTATCGCACAGGAGAGGATTAGATACACGGCTCAGCAGTCAGTATCACACAGGAGAGGATTAGATACACAGCTCAGCAGTCAGTATCACACAGGATAGGATTAGATACACAGCTCAGCAGTCAGTATCACACAGGATAGGATTAGATACACAGCTCAGCAGTCAGCATCACACAGGATAGGATTAGATACACGGCTCAGCAGTCAGCATCACACAGGATAGGATTAGATAGACGGCTCAGCAGAGTATTACACATGATGGGATTAGATACACAGCTCAGCAGTCAGTATCACACAGGAGAGGATTAGATACACGGCTCAGCAGTCAGTATCACACAGGATAGGATTAGATACACAGCTCAGCAGTCAGTATCACACATGATGATGGGATTAGATACAGGCTCGGCAGGTGCCTTTCCTGCGCTAATCCGGTTACAGATCACCGATATTATGGGTCGTCCCCGGTGTTGCGGACCGGACCCGGGCGAGTTACAGAACCTTCCTCCTCTGCCGCCTCTTCTGTTAACCCCTCGCTGCCTGCCCGCTGATGGATAATGGCTCATTAGCCGATCCCGTCTCATTCGCAGCACATAACGGTTAATCGCGGCGAGAGAAATTCAGGAACGTGTAAAAGTAGAATATACGGCGGAGCTTGCAAGCTTGCATATTTCTCTCCTCGCCGCTACAGAGAGGCATTTTTATGTGCATGTTTTGGCCCCCGGGACTTGTGAAAAAGTTTGGATTGTGAAGTTCTGGCATCAGATTGCTGCGAGCTCGCCAGGAGCCATTAATCAGCCGGCAGAGGTTACGTGAAGGGTGCGTTCTGTGTACAGATGTGGTTATAGGACGGAGCGGTGTACAATTTATGGAAAAGACACTTAATTTCCAGCGCGGTGAGCGATGCCGGAGCTCGGAAAACACATTCGCCGTTTATCTGCCGCCATCTTATTTATCACCGATTACCGCAGTCGCTCAAAAATATACGTTTCAGCGAGACGCGAAGGATCGAGCGGAAATCTACGACGCGTTGTGTGTTTATTTACTGGCTCTGTGGATTCTTGGGAGAATCATAAAACAAAGATTTATACGTCACCGGCGATACAGGAACGATGACCGAAAATTGGGATTGTCCAAACTGTCATTAAAGCTGTGGAAGGCCGGAGAGATGAGGAGAGCGCTGTGAACGGGGCGAGAAACGGGCGTCACATGGACACATCCAGCTTCTGTCATTACACCTCCAGAGCTGCACTCACTATTCTGCTGTTACATTGTGTCTTATCCTCCAGTCACCTCCAGAGCTGCACTCACTATTCTGCTGTTACATTGTGTCTTATCCTCCAGTCACCTCCAGAGCTGCACTCACTATTCTGCTGTTACATCGTGTCTTATCCTCCAGTCACCTCCAGAGCTGCAGTCACTATTCTGCTGTTACATTGTGTCTTATCCTCCAACTCTTTTATTTTACAAAATTATCAAAATTACACTCAGAAACAAACCACAATACATAAACTAAAGAAAACCAACATAGACAGACATAAAATGTGCAAAACATGCGCAAACAACTGAAAGTCCAAATCCTTTCCTTGTCCCCCACTGAGCTCGGCAGCTTAGGGTCCCCCAGCAGGAATCCACTGAAAAGAGAATACAAAGAAACATAAACCCCACTCCCCACTCTCACTCCATTCACCCCCATTCACACCTCACCGATTTTACTAGTTTACTATTTACAATTTTACTATTTACAAAAACCAAACGAAAATAACCCTTTCCTGGCCCTCCGCCTTGAAAAAAAACAAGAACTCTGCCACTTTGGCCGACAAACCTTACCTCCTATTACACAGCAAAGATTTTTTTTTTTTTTTTTTTTTTTTTTTTTTCCTCTCCCACACATGGCAACAAGTTCGCAGCCTTTTTTTTCCCACCACCTTGCACCGCAGGTCCTACAAGTTTGTAGCCTTGTCACTGCAAAATCTGGTCCACGAAAGTTTATGGCCTTTTGATTCCACACGAAAACTATTTCCAGGGTCCGCAGAGTCTACTTCTCCTGCCCTGCTCCTCTGCTCCTTCATGTTGCTCTTGGCATCCGGTCATCCATCCACCACCCCCCATGCACCCCCCTCCCAACCTGACTACATCCCATCCACACATTCTAACTAAAAAAAACAAAAAAAACGTGTGTTATATGTTTTTCCTTTTACCAAAGCACAACCAAAAGACATTTTCCAAAACTCTCAATACCATCCCATCTACTTACGCATTAATATACAAACTAAACACAGCATTTACATACCCAAGGCCCAAGTTTGGCACCTGTAAGCCCAATATCCATTATATGTCCTGTTTTTAAAACAAAAAGCTAAGGTGGCATGCACCAGCCCACCACCAGGAAAACGGGGTTCTAGAGGCTCCATCCCTCACTAACACATTCATCCTATCCCTCAAGAACTAAGACTGTCCCTACTTCTGTCCCTAAAAAAAGAAACCTGTCCCTATCTGTCCCTACCTGCCCCTACTCTACCTAACTTATCATAACTAACTCTCTATCTGTCCCTCAGTGCCTGTCCCTCCCTGTCCCTATCTGCCCCTACTTCTGTCCCTAACACACCCAGTGAAACTTATGCTATCCCTACCCTCATTCACACGGAGCTAGCTCTCCCTTGAGTGCGTTTTTAAAAGGAGAGGCCTCTCCAAAGCCAAGAGGCCTTCCTCACACCCAACCTTTCGAACTCCAAAGAACGGACCTTCACCAGGTCACCCAAGATGTTTCCTACCACCTCATCCCTTGGGAGGGTTTTTTTCCGCGTCGTAACTAGGCACCGTGCATTCCAAGTGTGGAACCTAACCGCTGCACTGACTAGGAATAAAGTGCACGGGTCCCGGCCACCCAGGGATCTGAACGCTCCATAGGCCCATTCAGTGTAGGAGAGGGACGCCAGCCGCGGCCAACGTATGGAGGCACCCACCCTGTTGTAAACCTCTGCATTAAAGGGACAATGAAGCAGGAAGTGCTCCATGCTTTCCAGCACGTCGCCACACTCCTCACGAGGGCAACCCCGGTCATCGGAGTTCCTGCACTTCAAGTTGTCCCTTACATACAGCCTCCCGTGGAAGCAACGCCAGGTCAAGTCCCAAAACTTCATGGGGATCCGCTTAGAATTTAAAAGCCCCAGCCCGACCTCCAGATCCCGGCCTGGGCAATCCTTAAGGGCCAGGGGCTTCTGGAAATGGGTCAACAGGACCCTCCTGTCAAGGCACTGCCTCGACATGGTCCTGATTTCCCACATTCCCAGACCCCACCGGCGGATCACCTTCAGAACCGGGGTAGCGTAAGCCGGAAGATGCCCATGAGGTGTGCGTAGGTCCTTCACCCGCCCTCCTGTCTCCCATTCCTGGAAGAAAGGCCAAAGCCAACCCTTGCAGGAGACTACCCACGGAGGAGCCCTCTCTAGCCAGAGGTTGGAGATGTTAGTCTTAAGAAAGGTGTTTACTAGAAACACCACCGGGTTTACCATACCCAACCCGCCTAGTCTCCTCGTACGGTATGTAACCTCCCTCTTGATTAGGTTAAGCCTATTCCCCCATAACAATTGGAAGAACAGGCTATAGACCCGCGTCCAGAGAGGTTCCGGCAAGATGCACACACTGCCCAGGTATATCAATAAAGGTAGCAGATAGCCTTTAGCCAGGGCAACCCTTTCCCTCAGGGTTAAAGACCAACCCTTCCATTGGTCCACC
Organism: Dendrobates tinctorius; assembly: GCF_039654945.1. Classification (NCBI taxonomy): domain Eukaryota; kingdom Metazoa; phylum Chordata; class Amphibia; order Anura; family Dendrobatidae; genus Dendrobates; species Dendrobates tinctorius. The sequence goes on from NW_027361810.1 coordinate 1,024,404, forward strand.
TTTTGGGCGGCGATCTTAAGTCTGCCCTCCCAATTTTGCTGGGGGTAGTCCCCGGGGCCAAATTCGATGCCTAGAATTTTGGCGGTGGCCTGGGGCCCTGGAAGGGTGTCCGGGAGATCAAAACTAGGATCTCCCCCTCCCAGCCAGAGACTTTCACACTTATCCCGGTTGATCATGGACCCGGATGCCTCCGAGTAGCGCAATACCTCCGACATGACCCAGTCCGCCTCCCCTCTCGAGGATACGAACAGGGAAACATCATCGGCATACGCCACCACCCTCAGAGAGGAGCCAGAGCCCGCCCGGTCCATCCCGACTCCCGCCAACGGTCCACGATCTACCCTCCTTAAGAAGGGATCGATCGCGAACACGTATAAAAGCGGGCTCAGCGGACAGCCCTGACGGACCCCAGAACCCACCTCAAAAGGACGACCTGACCAACCATTCACCAGCGGAAAAGTCTCAGCCCCTTGGTACAAGATCTCTAACCATTTTACAAACCTCCCAGGCAGACCATACCTCAAAAGGACGGACCAGAGGTACTCGTGGTTGACCCGGTCAAAGGCTTTCGCTTGATCTAATGACAGCAAGTACCCCTTCCAGTGACCTGCCCTACCCTGCTCCACTGCCTCTCGGACACCGAGCACAGCACTAAAAGTACTGCGGCCTGGAACAGAGCAATGCTGGGCCCCTGAAAGGAGCCGGGGTGCAAACTTCACCAGCCGATTAAACAGCACCTTGGCCAGAACCTTCCGGTCCGTATCGAGAAGCGCTATGGGACGCCAGTTCTCGATTCGGGACGGATCCTTACCCTTTGACAGAATAATGAGGGCTGACTTCCTCATTGAGCCGGGAAGAGTGCCCGAGGAGAGACACTCATTAAAGACCCCTGTCAAGAGGGGGACCAAGGAGTCCCTAAAAGTCTTATAGAACTCAGATGTTAAGCCATCCGGACCTGGCGATTTCTTGAGCCGAAGCCCATCAATGGCCAGTCTCACTTCCTCTTCCCTGATTTCTTCTGCCAAAACACCAAGAGAGGGGTCACCCCCTGGCTCAGGGATGGCTTCAGCCAGGAAAGCCGACATCCTGTCCCGATCCAGATCCTTCTTTTCCAAGAGGTGTGAGTAGAAGGATCTGACCACCTCCAGGATCCCTGATTTGGATCTGTTCAGGGACCCCGTACTGTCGATCAGTCCTGTCACCATCTTACAATTCACTGACATCTTACAGTTTCTGTAAGGGTCGGGCGAGCGGTACTTCCCGAAGTCCCTCTCAAAAACCAAAGATGTGTGCCTATCATACTGACACCTCTTGAGCAAAGATTTCACTCTGGAGATTTCCTCTCGGTCACCTCCAGTCGAGACAAGCTGCTCGAGTTTCCTCCCCAGAGCCTGGTACAAGCGGTGCCTGTTCAGACTCCTGAGGCTCGAGAGCTGACGGAAGAACCCCGCCACCCGCTTTTTGAAGATCTCCCACCACTCTGACTTACTACTACAGAGATCCAACAGCGGTACCTGGCTCTGAAGAAAATCCTCGAAGGATTGTCTCACCTCCGCTTCTTCCAGCAGGGACGAATTGAGCTTCCACAGCCCTCTTCCCATCCGAGGAGTCTCTGCAACATTCAGAGAAAAGAAAATTAAACAGTGATCGGAGAACTCCACCTCAACGGCGGACACAGCAGAAAAGATGGCGTCCTCCTTCAAAAAAAACCTGTCTATTCTAGACCTACAGCTACCCCTATGGTAGGTGAAACCTCCGTGACCTGGGGTGTGCCGGATGTGGGCATCCACCAGGCGAGCTTCACTGGCTATGCTATTCAACGCGACGCTATCATAAGCCAGGCGATCTCCGGGACCCCCCCGGTCACGGGACCTCGTAATGGTGTTGAAGTCCCCACCGAAGACCACCTGTCGGCTCGTAAAAAGAAAGGGCTTGATCCTCAGGAAGAGACATTTGCGGTCCCACTTGGACTGCGGGCCGTAGATGTTGATGAGCCGGAGCTCTTGTCCCCTCATGAAGACATCTAGGATCAGGCACCTCCCCATTTCCAACTCAGTAACCCGTCGGCATTCAACTGCTGCAGTCTTAAAAAGGACTGCCACCCCGCTATACGGCTCGGCCGCAAGAGACCAGTATGAGGGCCCGCACCTCCACTCCCTCCGTGATTTATAGATGGCCCCCATGTCTGTTAGTCTGGTCTCTTGCAAGAATAAAATTTCTGCCTCAATCCGGGAGAAAAAATCAAAGGCCGTGAAGCGAGCCGCATCTGACTTAATGCTGGCGACATTAATAGACGCCAGCGTCAACGGGGCGAGTTCAGCCATCATGGGTGATCGAGTTGGATGGCCAATTTCTTCCCTACCCCGCTATTACCTCCTCCTGGGGAGGGGTCAGACACCTTCCTTTTCAGGGAAGCTCCCGACGTGTCCATCCCACCCCCCCCGGTGTCCTCGCCCCCGGGTTCCAGGTCTGTCCCCCCCTCAGGAGGAGCAATGCCCCCTGAGGAACGGACTCCGCCATCCCCCGAAGGACCCTCCGGTGTTACCCCCGGCCCAGTACCCTCGTCTTGCGGTTCATCATCTGAACCCCCGAGGGCGCTGAACCGGTTGGAGAGTCTGATCAGAGGGGGGTCAGCGGGCCCTTCCGTATGCACCCTTGTGGTCGGGGGCGGGGGGGACTTTGAAGGCTTGTCAGCCTTCCTCCCCACCGCTTTGCGCTTGGCACGCCTGGTTTTGCCACCTGGTGCTGTAGGCTGCTCTTGGACATCCTCATCAACACTTTCATACTGAGAGGAATTGTCCGAGTCAGCCGCTTTCTCCTCTCTCTCCATCCTCCTGATCTCCTCACTCACCGCACTCTCCCCCAGGGCCTCAGAGGCTTTGGCCACGGGCCTGGAGGGAGGAGCAGGCATCACCCCGGTTGCCCGAGGCTCCACCTGTCCCTTACCTCCCTGGCGTTTTTCCTGCCTCCGCTGGTACGCGGGGCCCCTTGCAGCATTGCCCTTCCTCACTGGCCCCTCAGCCCTTCCCCCTTCGCCACCACCTGCCACAGCAGAAGCAGCGCCACCGGGGGTTGCCCCCCCGCGGTCTCCCCCCACCGGGCCTGTGGCGGCATTAGAGAAAGAGCGAGGGCAGCGGCTGAGAGGGTGACCCAGGTCACCACACAGGTGGCACCGAATGTCTTTGCACAAGGCAGCCAGGTGACCTACCCCACCACACAACGCGCACTTCTGCACCTTGCAGTTGGCGCTGAAGTGAGTGGGGTCGCCGCACTTGTGGCAGACCTTCGGTTGCCCCTGGTAGAAGACCAGGATCCTGTCCCTTCCCAGGAACGCCGAGGAAGGGATGTGGGTGACCGTGCCGCCGGAAACCTTCAATTTGACCATGAAGGTCCAGCCCCCCGACCAGATGCCAAACTCGTCCCTGTTCTTTTTTGGGACCTCGGTGACCTCCCCGTAACGGGAAAGCCACGTCATGATGTCCACGCCTGCGAGTGACTCGTTACATGTAACCACGGTCACTCGCTTGACGGAATTTTGTCGAGACACCGCTTGAGCCACGAAGTCTCGCCATCCGGGCTCTTCTCGCACCAGCTCGTAGTTTGACCAGAAGAGCTCAAGCCCCTCTGGCCGCACGAAGCTGACGTCGAAGAAGCGGGACGCCGAAGGGTGTATCAGGGCAAAGATGTCATTCGCCCCGAAGCCCATCTTAAGGAGGAGCTCCACCACCTTGCTCCTAGGTGGACAAGCTTCACTGCCCCCCCACCTAAGACGGACCACATTCCTTCTTGGCGGCCCCTGCCCGGCTGTGGGGAGAGACCAAACAGTCCCTCCCTCCCTTTGATTTTGGAAGGCTGCTAGGCCATGTCTCTCTATCCAGAAAGACAGGTCCACTGTCCTCCCCTCTACCATGATCGATCTTTCTCCCCTTTGGAGGGCCTCCAGGAAACGGCGGTGCAAACCGCCGTCCCCGGAGCCCGGAGGCGAGGAGACCCCCCCGGAACCACCCCGACCCCCAGCCGCGACCCCCGCATAATTACGTTGGGGCCTCGCGGATGGGGGGGCAGACGGGCCAGCCCTCCCACCACTACCACCACTTGTGCCAGCACCCTCATTCATTCTCCCGTTCACTCTTTTATTATTTCCACTCGCTCCGGCACTCACTCCAGCATTTACTGCCACATTCACACTCGCACTCACTCCCTCATCCATATCGCTCACATCACCATTTATGTCCTCAAACAGCTCTTCAAAAATATCTCCTATCTCACTCCCACTCTCACTTCCAGATAGACCACTATTTACATTAGCAGACTTGGTGTTGCAGTACCCCTGCCTGCCTGCTGGGGGCCCTGACTGGCCAGTGCTCTGCTCCTTGGAGCTGCTGGCACTGCTCCAACTCTTGTCCAAGAGTGCCGCTGCCCCTTTAAATACCTCCGAGCAGAGCGCACTCAGTACGCCCTGCCCGAGCCTGGGAGCAGCAGCAGCTCCTGGGTTCTCTGGCTCCACATTTTTTTCTTTTTGCGGTATCTTTGCACTGAGGGCAGGGACGGCCACTGCCACCGCACCCTGCCCTCTGCTGTTCGCCCCTGCCGGCTTCCCAAGGAGCGCCAGAGCCCCCGCACCACCAGATGGAGGTAAGCGGGCTGGGGACCCCGACAACTCCCTACCGACTTTTGGGGGCACTATGCTGCTTGAGGGGGTAGGCGGGACAGGAGGCAGTGGGCCCGCCAAGGCCACGCCCCCCCCGCCGGCCGCAGCCACCCCGGGCAGAGCAGTGACCCCTTGCGAGGCCACGCCCTCCCCAGGTGACGCGGGCACAGCGGGCGGGACAGCGGCCGAGGAGGACACGCCCCCCCCGCATGCCGCAGCCTTTGCAGGCTGGGCAACACTCGGGGAGGCCACACCCCCCTCACGGACTGTCACTGCGCCCCTGAACCCACCACTTGATGTTGGCAGGGCTGGCCACTCCCCCTCGTCGCCCAGCGGCGGCGGTGCCCCCAGCACGGACCCCTTTTTGGGTCTACGCGCCGGGGACCCCGCTCTTGCCACGGGCGCCGTCAGAGGAGCTACCAGCCCCTTGCATCTCTTTAGCTGCTGCTTCACAGCAGCCTCCACGCCCTTTCTAGGTCTCTGGACCCCCATAAGTGGACCAGACTTAACGGACCCGTGCGTGGGGGATCCAGAGACCCCAGCACTCACCGCCGGAGGTGCGGTCCTGGCTGTACCCGTGCTGAGCGCCAGGCCAGCCCCCCCTGCCACCGGGGACTGAGCCCGGACACCACTACTGCCAATACCGCCAGCGGCTGTTACACCACTGGCACCAGCACCGACCTCCATGTCGCTGCCTGAACCCTCACCGCCACCACCAGATGTGACGGTAAGGTCCAGGCACACATCACTCTCCCCGCGCCCCCGCTGCGGACCCACCACAGGGCCCGAGCCGGGGTGGGCAGCGGGTTCCATACAGCGGGACAGAGGGGCCCCGGAAAGAGGGACAAACATAAGTTTGTCAGCCACGGTGTTTTTTGGCTTGCGCTTGTTTTTTTTCTTTTTCCTCTTTCCGGTTGCCTCGTCCTCAGGGCAGACCTCATCCCCAAAGAGCAGTGTGCCAAACCGCTCTGGGGACTCGATCTGCCTCACCTGTTGTAGGACGAGGCAGCCCCCCTCACTACTACTGTCCCCACTCCCACCAGCCTCCCCCTCGCCCCCACTTTCCTCCGAGTAACTGGAGTCCGGTGGGAGAGCCACTTGCTCAGGGGCCACCCCGCTGCATGTTACCTGGGTGTTGTTGCTCACCAGGCCTTCAGGTGGGGCAGGCGTAGATGTTCCGCCATCCTCCTCTTCGTGCTCCACCTGGCAGGGGCCTCCCGACCCCCCAGGAGACCCTCCGGTCATGGCTCTAAACCGGTCATCGTTTTTCAGTTTCTCTGCCAAGGGGCCGCTCCCACTCAGGATAGCCGCCCGTATCTCCTCCAAGGCCCTGATAGCCCCCTTCAGCCTCTCCACCGTGGCGGAGACCTCAGCTCGTCTCGAGGCGGGGAGCCGGTTCTTAGCCACCGCTCGTGCTCCCCTTAACTCCTCCCGGAGTTTTCTCAGCTGTTTGGCGGCCTCCTCATATTCGCAGAGGTGCGCATGGATGCGGGAGGCGTAGATGGTGGATGGCTCTCCCTCAGCTCTGGAGCCCCAGATGTTGGGGGGCTCTGCCACTGCACCTCTGCTCTGGGCCGCCACTCCTCCGGGAGGAGGAGCCGCCACGGTACCAGCTTCGGGGGGCCCGGTGTCCCGGGGCTCCTGGGTCCTGCGACCCCCTCTCTCTTGGCTCCGTCTCTTCCCCATCTCCCTGGGACTGGCTGGCTGCACCCTGGCCTCTGGATGGTGCTGAGGCCCCCCACCCCCAGCTGGCTTGCCAGAGGGTGGGAGCCAGGGGCACAGCCCCGGCGCTCAGTCCCAGGGAAAGTCCTCTTTCCTGGGAAGGGGGCAGATGGAAAGTCCTTGCAGGAAAAAACCTCCCTTCCCAGGAGCTTAGCAAGGCCCTAGCCTGCAGATGCTCAGCACAGATGCTCCTCCTCTTCCTGGGCGTGCTCTATCCTCCAGTCACCTCCAGAGCTGCACTCACTATTCTGCTGTTACATTGTGTCTTATCCTCCAGTCACCTCCAGAGCTGCACTCACTATTCTGCTGTTACATTGTGTCTTATCCTCCAGTCACCTCCAGAGCTGTATTCACTATTCTGCTGTTACATCGTGTCTTATCCTCCAGTCACCTCTAGAGCTGCACTGACAGCTTGCAGATAATGTTCAGTGCTCTCATCCATGTTTCTCCTGTCTGTCACTTTTTTATCGGATTTTCTCCTTCCGCCAGTGATTGGTTCTCGGAATGATAACGGTCCGAGCGCTGCGGCCAGAACCCATGATTCCTGAGTGATTGTTTTATCGTGCTTGTGCCAGAAGAGGAAACGTTCTATGAAAAACCAATTAACCTCATTAATTACTATAAGATCTAACGAAGAGGAGATGGCGCAGCGTGAAGCCATGAAGATGTGATGCATCACCGCACCCATATTCTGCGATCACTGTGTATGACAACGTACGGAGAGCAGTGATGCGAGGAAAGTGCCCTGATGCCCCCAGGATAGAAGCCCCCCCAGGGTATAACCTCCGGTGTATAAACACAGGCCCCCCACCCCCCCAGGGTATAACCTCCGGTGTATAAACACAGGCCCCCCACCCCCCCAGGGTATAACCTCCGGTGTATAAACACAGGCCCCACACCCCCCCAGGGTATAACCTCCGGTGTATAAACACAGGCCCCACACCCCCCCAGGGTATAACCTCCGGTGTATAAACACAGGCCCCCCACCCCCCCAGGGTATAACCTCCAGTGTATAAACACAGGCCCCACACCCCCCCAGGGTATAACCTCCAGTGTATAAACACAGGCCCCACACCCCCCCAGGGTATAACCTCCGGTGTATAAACACAGGCCCCACACCCCCCCAGGGTATAACCTCCGGTGTATAAACACAGGCCCCCCACCCCCCCATGTCGCCATTACTACCATGTGACAGAGCGGCCGGCGGTGCAGAGCTCCTGATACCAGCGCGGTCCTGTAATAGGAGCCGCCGGGGTAACAAGTCCGTTCATGACATTTCTTCCTCCTGAATCTTCACCCATGACCTGTGAGTGATATTACTGAGAAGTGGAAGGAACCGCTGCAACTCAGCCACGAAGAGGAGATCCATTAACGTTACAGAGCAGGGGGGCCGAGTGCTGCAGATAAGTCACCATCGCTCTGCTGACCCCATAACTGTCGAGTCCAGACCTCCTCTGGTATCAGCACAAACACTGCGCCCCCACCAGGAGCTTCATGGCCGAGCAGCCACCTGCAGCCGTACATCACCAAGCACAATGCCGAGCGTCGGATGGAGTGGTGTAGTGCCGCCACCACTGGACTCTGGAGGAGACGTGTTCTGTGCAGTGACGGATCGCACTCCTATATAAACCTAGATTGTGCGCCCTACCCCCAACATCAGGGTCTGACCTCACTAATGTACTATAGAGGACAAGCAAAAGGAATCTAAAGAAATCCTTGAAATTGTACAAACACCGTAGTTTCAGAGCTGATGAATCTGCTCCATCCAGAGCCCCCCAAGGTGCAGAGGATATGAGCTCCGCCCTCCTGACCCTTCAGACAGGGCTGGATGTGTCCCCACTGGTGGCTCTTCTGTTACAATGTATCAGTCCACAGTCTGGGCAGTTTAGTGATGTGACTTTGTGTCCTATGACGCGTGCACACTCAGTCCTGCGCAGCTGTAGGGAGCGCTGCTCTTATGCATCGCCTTGTACGAGTGCGGCAGATGTGAAGCGTGAAGCGACAGCCGCGATATCAGACGGGAATCAGCGGGGAGTTTCTTTTGACAAAACGGAATCCTTTGTTTCTGCCTCTAATAAACTGTAGAGGAATGATCAGAGAATCTGTGCTCGATATCAGAGCCGCAATCCCAGGTCTGACCGGAGAATTCTAAACGTAGCAAAGCGCTGCCACATTGTGAATGCAGCTCCGGATGTGACTAGTTGAGACATGCCAGAAATCGGGATCTGTGCAGCCCCAGTGCGGGGGGAGACCTGCCTGTAGGGTGGTATATAGAGGACGGCAACCATGGATACAGAGGGATCAGTGGGGGCTATAGGAAAGTGGCAGAATGATGAGTGCAGCTCTGAAGGTGACTGCATAAGACGCAATGTTACTAAAGATGAATGCCACTCTGACATGTCCAGCCGGGGTCACAGGAGCGTATAAAATAATCCGTCCCGTTCTCATCCAGAAGAGTGGGACGATATTTTTTTCCGCTTGTCATCCATATGAAATTTTTTTTTTTTTTTTGTTTTTTGCTCTGCAGCTATTAACCCTTCAGTTTTCTTCTTACAGAATGTCAGTGCATCCGTAAAAATCTGCCGCCGCTCTGATGGTCCGTGTGACATCCGATTATTATTTTTTGCACTGTGCCGATTTCGGAGTGAAATCACAACATGCTGCAAACAGCAGAGAGAATCCGCAGATCTGCGCGGCCTCGTGGAGGAACATTGGTCCCAGCGCAATCACTTTTTTTTATCGCTTTATAGTCTAGTGTGAGTGAACCATCAGATCATCGAGCGCACAGAAGACTGACGACATTTTGAATGCAGCTTTGGATGTGACTAGAGGATTAGACTTGGTGTAAATCGAGGTCAGCACATCTTTGGTCCATCTCTATATCGAGGGGTTCGGAGCTGGAGGGCAGATTGGTCTGCGGATATCATCCCGTCCCCGGGTCGCTCTGCAGAGCCGCGGTGTCGCCGTCATCTCCATCCTGCTCTGTGTACACAGAAATGAAATTTTTATGATCTCCAGAGCCGGAGTCAGGAGTCAATTAAGTTGGACCTTGTGGAAGATTCTGTGCGTCAGTAAATGAGAGCAATCTCCTGGCGTCAGCAAGAAGGGACGAGTCTCGTAGAAAATGGAAAGTGTGCAAATCACTGGAGCCACTTCCGTCCCGTCACACATCCTGCGTTACTGAGCGCGGCTGAGAGATGGCGGACGTCCGTGACGAGAGCCATTACCGAGATTTACCGACCCACTAACAGCTGATGAAATGTGAGGGCTGTCGTGTGGACGCTAAGTAATAAGGAGGAAAACAACTCTGCTGAAGTTCATCTCGAGATTCTTAACCCTTTGCCGTGGTGCCAGTCAGCGCTGCCGGCGTTACTTCACAAGGAGTTAATAAAAGCAGAAGCCGCTGATTTATCAGCATTTGGCAGCGCCCTGATGTATTGGACGCCAACATGTCGCTGCCTGGATTCTGCAGCCCGTCTGAGCGGAGAGCGAACACGAACATGGCGCCTAACATGGGTGGACGGCTCATCGGTGACCCCAGGATTCCGGACCTTGGATGGATCAACAGTGACCCCAGGAGTCCGGACCTTGGTTGGGTCGTCCGTCGACGCCAGGAGTCCGGACCTTGGTTGGGTCGTCCTTCGACGCCAGGAGTCCGGACCTTGGTTGGGTCGTCCTTCGACGCCAGGAGTCCGGACCTTGGTTGGGTCGTCCGTCGACGCCAGGAGTCCGGACCTTGGTTGGGTCGTCCGTCGACGCCAGGAGTCCGGACCTTGGTTGGGTCGTCCGTCGACGCCAGGAGTCCGGACCTTGGTTGGGTCGTCCGTCGACGCCAGGAGTCCGGACCTTGGTTGGGTCGTCCGTCGACGCCAGGAGTCCGGACCTTGGTTGGGTCGTCCGTCGACGCCAGGAGTCCGGACCTTGGTTGGGTCGTCCGTCGACGCCAGGAGTCCGGACCTTGGTTGGGTCGTCCGTCGACGCCAGGAGTCCGGACCTTGCACCGATACACAACCTCCCTTATAAATGCTGCTATTGTGTCTCAGTGTATCGGCTAGCCATCAGTGAATTGAAGCAATATAAAGTCTGCCATCACCAAACAGTTGGGGGAATTATTCACACATTGAGGTTTTTGACTTTTTTTCTGAAATTATTGGAAAAAAAATCACCAAATTTATTGTGAAATTTTGGAAATTTGCAGCCGGAAACGTAGCATAACCTGAACATGGGAATAAACCGCTGATCCTCTGTGAGCTGAGCACAACTGCAGATCGCTCTGCTGTCGGTTCGAGCTTTCCTGCACTGACACATTGTAACAAATCCTGCTCTACATACAGCTAAGGAGCCAGACGCCGTCAGATAACGGGCCCGTTCATCATTTTCAGGGTTTTTTGAAGACCCTTTTTCTTTTTTTGTCTTGTGGTATGTGTTGACACTTTTTTTTGCACCTTTTTACAGCGAGAAGTTCATGTTCCACGAAAACATTTCAGACTGTACAACCCCAGGACGGGAGGATTCTGGCACAAAACCTTAGTGAGTTTCTGAAAAGTCACAATATATGAATCGTCCGAAAACATCTGGAAACCCAAATCCCCTGCACAATGGTAAAAATAAGAATAAACAGGCGAACACGTAAAATAGACTTTACAAAAGGCGCACATGAAAGGAAAATAATGGAAAACGGGTGAAAAGCACAAAGACTGCGGTCCATGGCAGTGACTGACGTGTCAGAAGTCGTGCCGTGTTTGCAGCGTGTTCGGTGACCCCATGTACCAGCACCTTCTCTGAGACGCATCTGCCCCCCATCCTTCAGGTCTTCCTCCCCTCCCCCAGCCGCAGAGCCTGCACAGACTTGTAGTATCCCTTCTGGCTGCAGTGAAGATCTGGCTGATAACTGCGAGCTGTAGTGTCACTTTCCTTTCCTGCAGTGGTTGCCCGTAGACATTCTTGAAGGCGACTACTGATCTCTATACTCTGTTGTACATGGAGGCAATGTGATCCGTGTGCTGTACGTCTGGCATGCTGGCCGTGAACCAGCAGGCTCAGGATGAGCTGATGAATTGGCCGCACCCGGTAATTTCTCCATGATCCGTGCGATTCTCTGATGCGGCCTCTGTGGTTTGCATTTTGCAGGTTGTACTTTGTGCCACTTCTGGATCGGTCTCCGGCTGCCAATCTCCCCCTGACACCAGCCTGCCGCTCCTGGCATTTGTCTTGTGTCACTTCCAGCAGATTAGATTTTCCCAGAAATGATGAGAACGAGCTGAAGAGATTTCACTTTATGACCTCGAACAATTCACAGGATCCCTGAGCGCGGATTATGTCCTGTCCCCGCTGATCACTGGGATCAACACCGATCCTTCAACTGCTGCAGCATCGGGGAACCCAGACAGCAACCAATCCGACTGATCAATCACCGATATTTCCTGCTGATCGCATTGATCCAGGAGCTCGTCTGTGAAGAATTATTATTGTCCTTCTTCCTCTTTTTTTCTCCTATTCTTCTTCCTCAGCTTCTATCTTCTTATTCCCCTTCCTCTTCCTCCTTCTTCCTTTGTCCTTTCTTGTTTTTCCGCCTTTTTCCCTTTTTCTCTTCTTCTGCTTTTCTCCCTTCCTTCTGCATTTCTCCCTTCCTTCCGCCTTTTTTCCCTTCCTTCCGCCTTTTTTCCCCTCCTTCCGCCTTTTTTCCCCTCCTTCCGCCTTTTTTCCCCTCCTTCCGCCTTTTTTCCCCCCTTCTGCTTTTTTCCCCTCCTTCCGCCTTTTTTCCCCTCCTTCCGCCTTTTTTCCCCTCCTTCCGCCTTTTTTCCCCCCCTTCCGCCTTTTTTCCCTTCCTTCCGCCTTTTTCCCTTTCTCTTCCGCCTTTTTCCCCTCCTTCCGCCTTTTTCCCCTTATGACTATAGAGGTTCCTAATCCTGTCCGCTCCCAGGAAAGTTGGATGACTACCCCCACTACGTTACCAAGTGTGGCGTTCTGTTCCCAGGGAGAACATGGGGGGCTGTTGTTGCCCCCAGCACACGGAGTCTTGCATTTGTTGCTCCGTCTTTGCCATTTTTCGTCATTCTTTAACCCTTTCTGTGCTGAGTTCTCATTATGCTCCTATCATGTAGTAGACGACGTTCTCCGGCGCAGAGAGGGTCAATGGTGGCCAATCAGGGGACCCTCTAATAATCGCTCTGACCAGAATGACTTGGATAATCCGTTTTATTGGGTCTCAGCGGGCGCGGTGGACGTTACGGCTAATTCTTCATTTGCTGCCTGGATTTTTTGTTTGCTTTTTGTCTGGTGCTGAGTTATTGTGCGGGATAACGACGGGTGCCGGGCGCTCATAAAAGAGACGAGGTCCTAATCCCCCTGTGCCCCCCAGCCCCTGCGCGCACACACCGCGCGGAGGTGAGGCGACGTCCCGCCACCGGCCGCAGAATGCAGCTTTGTTACTTTTCACTTACATGTTCTGACTTTGAATCACAAACACGGGAAATCAATGAGCCCCATGGAACCTGACCGTGTCCGGAGGACGAGTCGACCAGCAGAACCTGCAGCTGCCGATCAATCCGCTCATCAGTTTCTTTGCGTAAAAAATAAATAAATTAGCCCATGATGGAAGGATTTTAATTGATGGATCTTCTCAGGCGTGTGATGATTTTATAATGCTCCTGTGCTGTTTGAAGGTTACTGGCCCTTTAAGGGAGGTTTTTTTTTTCCCTCCTTTTATGAGAATAATCATAGGAGCAGAGACTTTCCTTCAAAACAAGTGCAGAGAATGGAGGACTGTGCCAGGAGGAGTACGGAGGAGTCGCAGTGTCCCACGGCCGCCCATCTGTTCCTGGAGCCGTGGATTCCATCCGGCTCTGTGCACAGGATGTTCTGCTACATTGTATCACAGCTTCCTCCATGATCGGGCCGCAGACCTGGATCCAGTGACTGCCGAGCACTGGCATAATGGATCTGGCAGGCCGGGTGCATGGTCTCGTAATCGAGCGACCACTAAACCAATAACTTGTCGGAAGAAGACTGGAAGATGCGTGAATCTGGCGATTGCTTCTAGGTGGACGTGTCTTTTCTTGCATTTTGTGCAGTTTGTGAAAGCTTATTAACCAGACCGGGCCCATCAGTCATGTCGGTCATCTGTGGCAGCTGGACGGCAGCCCTGAGACACCGCTCCTTACGTGAAGGCATTGTGCTGTGTGACGGACATGTAATGTCACTCCAGAAGAGCTGCTGATGCAGTCAGGTAGGAAATGGGTCTCACTGACATGGCTGATGGGCCCAGTCCTGTGTATAGATTAACACCAACTCTGATACTCAGATAATGCTACATTATAATGTTACCATACGGCGATGGCACGATGCTACCCAGCGGCGTCCCCATGATTCTACCCAGCGGCGTCCCCATGATTCTACCCAGCGGCGTCCCCATGATTCTACCCAGCGGCGTCCCCATGATTCTACCCAGCGGCGTCCCCATGATTCTACCCGGCGGATCTCTCGCCATTCTACGCAGCAGTGCCCCTACAATACTACCCAGTGGCGACCCCATAATACTACCCAGTGACGCTCGTACGATATGACCATATTAATGTTGCCACCCAGTGCTCATATTCAGTGTCTTCCAGTTCCACGTTTCTATCATGCCGCTGGTGAAAACCCCACATGGAAAGTAACGTAGGAAAACCTCTGACAGTTACTGGCTGGATCAGTAATGTATGTACACAGTGACTGCACCAGCAGAATAGTGAGTGCAGCTCTGGAGTATAATACAGGAGGTAACTCAGGATCAGTAATGTAATGTATGTACACAGTGACTGCACCAGCAGAATAGTGAGTGCAGCTCTGGAGTATAATACAGGATGTAACTCAGGATCAGTAATGTAATGTATGTACACAGTGACTGCACCAGCAGAATAGTGAGTGCAGCTCTGGAGTATAATACAGGATGTAACTCAGGATCAGTAATGTAATGAATGTACACAGTGACTGCACCAGCAGAATAGTGAGTGCAGCTCTGGAGTATAATACAGGATGTAACTCAGGATCAGTAATGTATGTACACAGTGACTGCACCAGCAGAATAGTGAGTGCAGCTCTGGAGTATAATACAGGATGTAACTCAGGATCATTAATGTAATGTGTGTACACAGTGACTGCACCAGCAGAATACCGAGTGCAGCTCTGGGGTATAATACAGGAGGTAACTCAGGATCAGTAATGTATGTACACAGTGACTGCACCAGCAGAATAGTGAGTGCAGCTCTGGAGTATAATACAGGATGTAACTCAGGATCAGTAATGTAATGTGTGTACACAGTGACTGCACCAGCAGAATAGTGAGTGCAGCTCTGGAGTATAATACAGGATGTAACTCAGGATCAGTAATGTAATGTATGTACACAGTGACTGCACCAGCAGAATAGTGAGTGCAGCTCTGGAGTATAATACAGGATGTAACTCAGGATCAGTAATGTAATGTGTGTACACAGTGACTGCACCAGCGGAATAGTGAGTGCAGCTCTGGAGTATAATACAGGATGTAACTCAGGATCAGTAATGTATGTACGCAGTGACTGAACCAGCAGAATAGTGAGTACAGCTCTGGATATAATGGCGGATATATTCTTGCATTAATATATATTTTTATTATGTGCTTTATTCAGCCACATCCAGAGTGAAATTCACAATTCTGCACTCTCTCATGTCTGTGGCTGGACATGCTGTGGCCTCTTGCGTCCTGCACTGAACCCCTGTGCGGTGCCGCATCCTGCAGACGCTTGCCCCTTGCGCTGCTGCAGTTTCTGTGTGTTCGGTGCCGTCTCTGCCTATCACATTGTGGTGCGGCCTCTTTCATCCTCCAGCAGTCGGAGCTGCCGGTGTTTGATCTTTACATAGATCATGGATGAAGAGCGTCCTGTGACGGACGGGGGTCGGATCACTCAGGTTCTTTCAGTCTTTACAGAATTAATCTGCTCCTCTGCTTCTCGTAATATTTTTAGAAAACAAAGCCGCGGTTCCCAATGCACGGAGGTAATTTCTCCTTTCAGTGGATTTTGTAATTTAGATCTGAACCTTCCTCTCCCGGGGATTCTCCTCACATGTTTAGTTACTGCTCCGTCTGTTGGACGTCAAAAGAGAAAACGGCGAGAATAAACCAGGTATGATCCTCAGAGGACGCGGAGCGGGGACGCGGAGCGAGTACACGGAGCTGGGACAGGGCACGGGGACGCGGAGCGAGGACAGGGCGCGGGGATGCGGAGCGGGGACGCGGAGCTCTCCATTGGTTTTTGGCCTCGTATAATTCGTAATCTGCGACTTTCATTTGCGACACTCGGCCTTCTTTCCCGGTGTCTTTTGTGGTTCGTTTTCTGATCTTTCAGTCTCTGCGTCTTTTCCAGATGTTTTAGACGGATTCATCGGATGCGACTTTTGCTGCGCTCCCCTCTCCCTGCTCTTGTGTACGCGGCCTCGGCTGCACCGGGTATGTGAGCACCTTGACATCTATTGATACTTTGTGAATCGTGACACTTTTTAGGCACAAAAGGCTAAACCACAAAAATGATAATAAAGATTTTTTTTTTTTTACCTTCTGGAACATTCCGGAATTGTGTACAATTTGAAGAATTTGGCGTAAAAAATAAACATCAGTAAATATAACAAGACGAAAATAATGAAAATGGTGAATCGGGGCCATAGTGCCCCCACAACGCTTCTGGAACCGTAGCCACAGAAATATCTGGGTGCAGTTGGCCGATCCTTAGAGATCAGGGGTTTGCCATAAGTGCCTGATAGGAGCTGCACCCCTAGAGTGGGGCAGGCCGGTGGTCTCGGTGCCCGTTTTGTAGGTTCCGAGCTGCCATATTTACTTCCTCTATTGATGTACAGAAAGAGCCCAGCCGGTGCCCCCTATACTGACCCCCAGGGGTAGGTGCGATCAAGTGCCATGCGTCGCCCCTGCAGCTCCCGACCGTGAGACCATCAGATATTGTGTCCCCCTCCCAGGCTGCAGTGTGGGGGGCTCGGATCTCCCCGTCGGGCTGCAGCTTTGTGGTGGGATTATCACTCCCTGTAGTTGGCGGCCATTAATAGGACGGATTTGGTTTGTAGCTGATTATACGTAAAACTCTTAGGAATTCGGCGAGTCCAAGTGTCCACCAGCCGCCCGTGGAGCGATGATCCCCGCGGTCCGAGGACTGGAACGTGCCCCCTGTAACCTGGAATAATGACTCCTGATGTGCCGTGTACAGATTATCACATCCCTGCATCCGGCTGCGGCTCCTCATCCCTTGCTGCGTGGGGGAACACAATCTATTGCTCTCTGTTATCAGCCATTCCTGCTGCCGCTGCTCTGCACTTATGGAAGCAGCTTTATTTTTGTCTTAATTTTGTGCCATTTTCATTATCTCTGCTTGTAGTGAGGAAATGGGAATATTCTCATTTACATCCAAACGCTGAAATCTTGCTCTGACCTAAACCTTTTTAGTGGGAATCTCACTAGATATTTTTTCTCCTCCATTTAAGAGCAGCAGAATGTAGGGGAAGAGACCCTGATTCCAGCTGTGTCACCTATTGGGCTTCTTACTGCAGTCCCTGTTTTCTCTGCTGCAGATTTAGCAGTTCCCTAAATGCGGAGCTGTGCCTAACCCCGCCCACACCACTGACTGACTGCTCTCTATACATTGTGCATAGGCAGAAAGCTGCCAATCAGTGCTGGGGCAGGGTTACACAGAGCTCATGAATATGGAGGAGACATGGCTGCAAATTTATAGATTGTCTAGTGATAATCTTTTGCTAATAAAGCTGATTTTATCAAAACTGCAGCAAGTAGCCCAGTAAGTGACACATTGCTGGAATCAGGGTCTCTGCCCCTACATTATACAGCCCTCTGCTTAGGTGACAAATTCTGCTGACTGATTCCCTTTTTAGATTTTACAATGTATCCAGTGTAGACCAAATGGCATCAGCAACTCTCCCTCCTGTCCTGACAACCTGTTAAAGTGCATCAGTCTGGAGTCTGGGAGGTTTATTTCCCCTGTTGTCCAACCCCTTAAAACTGTTTAGACTGAAAGCAATTGTAACAAACCCTCAGGTGTGAGAAGTTAGAGGTCAGGATGGGTCTTCAGCTTCTGCCGGTAACTGGAATGTTTTTTTTTAATTTTTTTATTAAATACTTCAACAATGGCGCAGACACGATGGATTTTGCAGAAAAGCAAGGATTTATTTATCCCGTATCCCTCTCTCACACAAATCTTAACATGTGCAAACATTTCTGCACGAGAGGGACAATCCGTGGGATGTGTGCGGGGCGAGACTGGAGTTTAGTTTTCTAAAATGTTGCGACTTTTCAAAATGGAATCGGCTGCAAACCTGGATAATAAAATCCGCTCTCACCGCGAAGAACAAAGAAACAGACGAACAAGTAGCAACTGGACTCCACAATAGGCGGCTTGGAAAGAAGATCTGCGGTGCGTGAAAGAGAGCGACACAAAACAGGAGAAAGCACAACAATGAATGAGGCCCACCAGAAACTCGCAGGACGCCCATGTAACCAGGGCTGAATGTTCTTACATAGGACTGCTGCGACCCCTTTGAACGTTACATAGGACTGCTGTGGCCCCTTGGAACGCTACATAGGACTGCTGCGGCCCCTTGGAACGTTACATAGGACTGCTGCGACCCTTTGGAACGTTACATAGGACTGCTGCGGCCCCTTGGAACGTTTGTCTCCTTTTCTTACATTGAGTATTTTTTGCAGAATTTAGTGCTCAAACCTCTTCCCGGTCGCTCGGGCTGAATGTTCTGCCGCACACGATGGGTTAACTCTCGCCGGCTGCCAAATCAATTGTCTCCGAGTATTGAGGAAAACAAACAGTTTGATTTTCTCGGTTAATTTTGTGCCTGAGGCTTCGTCAGATAAAATAAAAACCTTGTTAATCAGAAGTACTGCCTTATCTGGGATCGTTATTCCTCGCGGCATCGCCACGGCTCGCAGCAGATGTGCTGTCACCGCAGACGGCGAGCAATGTATCCCCATAAATAATGTGTCCGGACGACGTCCTATAAGTCGCACGCACGAAGGACCGCGGGACAGACTGCTGTAAATGGCGCTGTGCGAGCCGGGGCGCACCCTCAGACGCTGTAACACCGGACTCTCCTCCTCCTCGAGGGGCGAAGCCAGAACTTCTCTGTCCCTTCAATATTCTGACCATCTGATTTATTTCTTTTTTCCGCTGGTTTTGGCGTAACCTGGTGATGGCGGCTCCGTAGATCCGGGGTAATTGATGGGGATGATTTGTAGCCCTGGCGGCCTCCGTATTGCAGTACATTAATGGCTCGGAGATGGATGTCTCCAGCCTGAACCTACTGATCGCTCTGAGCGAAGTGGTTCCCGAGATGTCTGGCGGTCGCTGCTCGCCTCTGATGCTCGTCTGTCCTTGGCGGCGGCGCTGCGCAGAGGTTGTCGCGCTGTTGCACTTTGCTGTTCTGCTGTTCCAGTCATCTCTTTAGTTCTGGCAATCTGTTTATGAACCAGGAGGTACTGGATGAGCAGACTGATATGTCCTCCAGGGAACTATCTCTGTCCCTTCATCATTGGACTCTGGGGAACCACAGTCTGTGCCAAGTACTAAGCATTGTAGTACCACAAGTCCCATGTAGAATCTTGTCTTTCAGAATATTGGGTAAATGCGCTGAGCGCTTGGGGCGCTTGTCTGTTAGGTCATGTGGGGACGAAATAAGAATAATATCCTAGTGTAGTCAGAACCCCCGTCCTGCCTGCAGTGGCCCGGTCCTGGTCCTCTCCAGCTGGCTCCATTATTGTGGAACATACCACTGTTTATTGAGAATAGGGACTCTGACTACACAGGACGGCGGTGTAGTTAGATACCAGGAGATTAGATTTTTTTTTTTTTTTTTGCTTTCCTCCCAGTTATTGAGCGTCTTACAGCTTCAGGCTCCCTCGGTGTATCTAGAGGGACATTTTGGGGGAATCCCGATCCCAATCTATAACTCTCTCATTGCAAATCGCCATCCTGGCCAGATGGGCTCCGCAGCTCGCAGTACGGTTTGGGAACAGCCATCGTGAATCTTTGCCCCCACTACATTCAGCTTTCCTTTCCCCCGGCTGTCTCCCGCTCGTCACATCGTTATATCATTGGTTTTTTTTTTCCCTTTTTTTTTGCATTATGCCTGTTTTCCGGACTTGCATCTAACACGTATTTGAATGATAAAGGGCACGGGAAGGGGCCACTCTGCCAGGATGGGGCTGCTCCTGCAGGAGGGGGTTCCTTTTTTTTTTACATGTTAGACAGAATAACTCTTCCGACCGCCGCCTTCTCATCTGGCGCTCAGATAATGAAGCAGTAAGCTCAGGATGAGCAGGTACCAGTGCAGGTCACACTTGTTATTTGATATATTGTATATGGAGGTGATGATTTTGGACCCTGATGGATGCATCCAAGTCTCTCGTGTATCAGGACTGTTAACCCTTCTTCCACTCAGGCTGCGCTGTCCTTGTAAAGAGAGAATTTCCCATAGGGAATTGTCCAAAACGTGGAAACTTCCAAGAAAGTCTCAGTATGAGCCCAAAATAAACAGCCGGGGATCGTGGGAAGAATAAGAGGAAAATCATGGAATTTATACTGAGTGCTCATATGATGGAGGCGAGAGCTGATGCACAGCTATAGCTCACCTAATGTAGACCAGGCTGGTATAACCTGGGCATCTCCTGTATATAACTACATATGTACAGCCGGTATAACCTGGGCATCTCCTGTCTATAATTCTATATGTACAGCTGGTATAGCCTGGACATCTCCTGTATATAACTATATATGTACAGCTGGTATAACCTGGGCATCTCCTGTATATAACTATATATGTACAGCCGGCATAACCTGGCTATCTCCTGTATATAACTATATATGTACAGCTGGTATAACCTGGGCATCTCCTGTATATAATTATATATGTACAGCCGGTATAACCTGGCTATCTCCTGTATATAACTATATATGTACAGCTGGTATAACCTGGGCATCTCCTGTATATAACTATATATGTACAGCTGGTATAACCTGGGCATCTCCTGTATATAATTATATATGTACAGCCGGTATAACCTGGCTATCTCCTGTATATAACTATATATGTACAGCTGGTATAACCTGGGCATCTCCTGTATATAACTATATATGTACAGCCGGCATAACGTGGCTATCTCCTGTATATAACTATATATGTACAGCTGGTATAACCTGGGCATCTCCTGTATATAATTATATATGTACAGCCGGTATAACCTGGCTATCTCCTGTATATAACTATATATGTACAGCTGGTATAACCTGGGCATCTCCTGTATATAACTATATATGTACAGCTGATATAACCTGGCTATCTCCTGTATAAAACTATATATGTACAGCTGGTATAACCTGGGCATCTCCTGTATATAATTATATATGTACAGCCGGTATAACCTGGCTATCTCCTGTATATAACTATATATGTACAGCTGGTATAATCTGGGCATCTCCTGTATATAATTATATATGTACAGCTGATATAACCTGGCTATCTCCTGTATAAAACTATATATGTACAGCTGGTATAACCTGGGCATCTCCTGTATATAACTATATATGTACAGCCGGCATAACGTGGCTATCTCCTGTATATAACTATATATGTACAGCTGGTATAACCTGGGCATCTCCTGTATATAATTATATATGTACAGCCGGTATAACCTGGCTATCTCCTGTATATAACTATATATGTACAGCTGGTATAATCTGGGCATCTCCTGTGTATAATTATATATGTACAGCTGATATAACCTGGCTATCTCCTGTATAAAACTATATATGTACAGCTGGTATAACCTGGGCATCTCCTGTATATAACTATATATGTACAGCCGGTATAACCTGGCTATCTCCTGTATATAATTATATATGTACAGCTGGTATAACCTGGGCTTCTCCTGTATATAATTATATATGTACAGCTGGTATAACCTGGGTATCTCCTGTATATAACTATATATGTACAGCTGGTATAACCTGGGCATCTCCTGTATATAACTATGTATGTACAGCTGGAATAACCTGGGCATCTCCTGTATATAATTATATATGTACAGCTGGTATAACCCGGGCATCTCCTGTATATAATTATATATGTACAGCCGGTATAACCTGGGCATCTCCTGTATATAATTATATATGTACAGCTGGTATAACCTGGACATCTCCTGTATATAATTATATATGTACAGCCGGTATAACCTGAGCATCTCCTGTATATAACTATATATGTACAGCCGGTATAACCTGGGCATCTCCTGTATATAATTATATGTGTACAGCTGGTATAACCTGGGCATCTCCTGTATATAACTATATATGTACAGCTGGTATAACCTGGGCATCTCCTGTATATAATTATATATGTACAGCTGGTATAACCTGGGTATCTCCTGTATATAACTATATATGTACAGCTGGTATAACCTGGGCATCTCCTGTATATAATTATATATGTACAGCTGGTATAACCTGGACATCTCCTGTATATAACTATATATGTACTGCTGGTATAACCTGGGCTTCTCCTGTATATAATTATATATGTACAGCTGGTATAACCTGGGTATCTCCTGTATATAACTATATATGTACAGCTGGTATAACCTGGGCATCTCTTGTATATAACTATGTATGTACAGCTGGTATAACCTGGGTATCTCCTGTATATAATTATATATGTACAGCTGGTATAACCTGGGTATCTCCTGTATATAACTATATATGTACAGCTGGTATAACCTGGGCATCTCCTGTATATAACTATATATGTACAGCTGGTATAACCTGGGCATCTCCTGTATATAATTATATATGTACAGCTGGTATAACCTGGGTATCTCCTGTATATAACTATATATGTACAGCTGGTATAACCTGGGCATCTCCTGTATATAATTATATATGTACAGCTGGTATAACCTGGACATCTCCTGTATATAACTATATATGTACTGCTGGTATAACCTGGGCTTCTCCTGTATATAATTATATATGTACAGCTGGTATAACCTGGGTATCTCCTGTATATAACTATATATGTACAGCTGGTATAACCTGGGCATCTCCTGTATATAACTATGTATGTACAGCTGGTATAACCTGGGTATCTCCTGTATATAATTATATATGTACAGCTGGTATAACCTGGGTATCTCCTGTATATAACTATATATGTACAGCTGGTATAACCTGGGCATCTCCTGTATATAACTATGTATGTACAGCTGGAATAACCTGGGCATCTCCTGTATATAATTATATATGTACAGCTGGTATAACCCGGGCATGGAATATTGATAACAAGTCTGTATATGTGATAGACATTAATACTTCGCTTTCCTCTCTCCTCAGGTTGCTGTGGATCACCCCCGGTCCTGGCAGTGATGATGAGCGCCCCCCAGTGATGCTATGTTGGTAGGTGATGCTTTGTGCTTCCTTCGTTGCTGCTCATCCTCTTCCTCTGCAGTTATTGTTCCGCCTTGTGGCCGGTGATTGTCAGCTCTGTGCTCTCAGATGTTTGTTGCGCTTTTTCTCTATTTGATATTTACTTCTGTTTGTGTCATTGATGACTGGAGATAAAGGGATGTGAGCGGGGCGGTGTGAGAGGGTTATAAGCCCAGGGCTCCATCCACACGGGGCCGCGGCTTCATGAAGTGGGCAGAGGATGCGCGGCGTTATGGGCAGAGGATGCGCGGCGTTATGGGCAGAGGATGCGCGGCGTTATGGGCGGAGGATGCGCGGCGTTATGGGCGGAGGATGCGCGGCGTTATGGGCGGAGGATGCGCGGCGTTATGGGCGGAGGATGCGCGGCGTTATGGGCAGAGCATGGGAGCATTAGACACTTTTTGATTCTTTTTTTTCCTGTTTGTATCTTGTAGCGTTACATGCCGCTCACCCAGTGTCGGAGACTTTTATGTTTGTGTTTGGTCGTCTGACGTCTGCTGATCGGCGCAGTGGTCGTATCTCTGAGGTGTCGGTAGGAGAGCAGCGTCCTGCAGGTTGTTACACGCTCCGTCCTGGAGGCCACACAATGTCTCTGTGTTGTGACACGCGGTGAGATGTAACGGACGGAAATCGTTGTCTCTGGATTGTGGCAGATTGTTTCTGAAGTCGCCCAATTCTGTATATGAATCCTGGACACCCCAGTAACCGTCACTTCCCACAAGATGTCTGCGTCTGGCGCTGTCCTGGTCCGGCGCTCACTGCTGATGGGTTTGTTACTATGTATCAGGCAGGTGCTATCAGCCCGGAGTCCTGGAGGCTCACAGAGGATTGTCTGCAGCGGTCCATGGTGACAGCTGTTTGGGTGAGTAGGGACTGAGTGAGGACGGCTCTACAACCTCTGGAGGAAGTGTGACTGTCCTCATCCTCCGGTCCTAGAGTAAATTGGTGGTGATAGTCCGTCAGACAGCGGGGGCCACTTACAGGTTCTGCCGCGCTGCGTTCTGTCCGGGATTGACCCAGTCTAATGTTTACACACACTAGAGACGAGCTTGGCACAGGAGGAGTTAAAGGCGCGGCGCCCCCTCCCTGTGAATAATTAACAGGCACATTATGGAGTTTCTGTATGGGGCCTGCATGGCGCATTATGGACGCGGATCCTCTGCGACAACACGGCCCATTGTGCTGCAGATTGGGGCCTCATTGGCAATTCTTTGTCATGTCAAACACTGGCGGTGTTGAAGGACGGGGTGGGTCACCTATGCCCGCACTGCATCATGGGTAGGGGGTCCAGAACAGAGGTGCAGGATTGAGGGTCGGCCCTCGTTCGCAGGGTTTGGAAGCGCCGCGGATACAATGTATAGGGAGCGATGACGGAGGCGCGGAGATGGCGCAGGAATGATGAGGGTTGTAGTGCTGAGGTCGGGGCGGCCTTGTCCCACTCTGAATTTCTTCTCTTTTGCGCGGCGGCCTGACTGCGGCTCAGATTGGATTCCTGCACCTCGAAGACGCCGCGATTATCTCCTGTAATTCCGGAGGCTTTACTTAATGCCGCTATGTAAGTAGCAATCTGAAATAATAGCGGCTCCCACCACGTAATAAATAAAAGATCAATTACTATGGAAATGGCACCGGATTATCGCCAAATTGTGTTTCTGGGATTATCTCTGTAATTGAAGCCATAAATATAGCAAAGTGTATTATAAAAATTAACATTGCAGCAGGCGGTGCGCGGAGAGGGCAGGACGCAAAGCCTCCACTCGCTTCACCGCTCGCCATGTCCGCGAGAAGTGCAATCTCTGCAAATCATCTCTGCGCTTTATTACCGGTTATTACGGGTGAGAAGGAAAGCGGAGCGGCGTCCTGGAACAAACGGTCCTGCCGTCCCGGGACTGGATACATTGTATCCGAGGGGGAAAGGCCGGCACAGTCACTACATGACCACTGGTGGGCCCTCACCTTAACCGATGGACGGGTCATCACATGAACGACCTGTGTTAACTGTGGATCACTGGTAACGGAACCGCTGCGATCCCCACAATGAGGAGAGCAACGTCCATGTCTCCCCCGTGAGAATAAAGTGATAGTGCTCATGCGTGACATCAGCCCCATCGGCCCATGGAAGTGGATGGAGCGTGGGTCACCACTGGCTCTACTGTTCCTTCACAGAACCTGATTCACCTGATTAATGCCGTATTCACACATCCGTGTGTCACTGTCCACAGCTACATAGATCTACATAGGCTATAAGGCTGTCAAGTTCATGTGTGGTCGACATCCCAGTGGTCACACACAGCGATCGTTCTTATGATTGGCCAATATCCCAGTGGTCAGACCCAGCCTTGTGATTGACATCTCATTGGCAGGCCCAGAGATCATCCTTGTGTTTGGTTGACATCTCATTGGCAGTCCCAGCGGTTATCCTTGTGATTGGTCCACATCGCAGTGGTCAGACCTAGTGATTATCCTTGTGATTGGCTGACATTCCAGTGGTCGACCTCTGTGGTCAGACCCAGCATTGTGATGGTTTACATCCCAGTGGTCAGAATCGGCGATCAACCTTGTGATTGGTTCCACATTGCAGTGGTCAGACCCAGTGATCATCCTTGTGATTGGTTCCACATCGCAGTGGTCAGACCCAGCGATCATCCTTGTGATTGGTCCACATCCTAATGGTCAGACCCAGCGATCATCCTTGTGATTGATTGGTCCACATTGCAGTGGTCAGACCCAGCAAACATCCTTGTGATTGGTCTACATCGCAAGTGGTCAGACCCAGTGATCATCCTTGTGATTGGTCCACATCGCAGTGGTCAGACCCAGCGATCATCCTTGTGATTGGTCCACATCACAGTGGTCAGACCCAGCGATCATCCTTGTGATTGATTGGTCCACATCGCAGTGGTCAGACCCAGCGATCATCCTTGTGATTGGTCCACATCGCAGTGGTCAGACCCAGTGATTATCCTTGTGATTGGCTCACATTCCAGTGGTCGACCTCTGTGGTCAGACCCAGCATTGTGATGGTTTACATCCCAGTGGTCAGACCCAGCGATCATCCTTGTGATTGGTCCACATCACAATGGTCAGACCCAGCGATCATACTTGTGATTGATTGGTCCATATCGCAGTGGTCAGACCCAGCGATCATCCTTGTGATTGGTCCACATCGCAGTGGTCAGACCCAGTGATCATCCTTGTGATTGATTGGTCCACATCGCAGTGGTCAGACCCAGCGGTTATCCTTGTGTTTGGTCCACATCGCAGTGGTCGACCTCTGTGGTCAGACCCAGCATTGTGATGGTATACATCCCAGTGGTCAGACCCAGTGATCATCCTTGTAATTGGTTCCAAATCGCAGTGGTCAGACCCAGTGATCATCCTTGTGATTGGTCCACATCCTAATGTCAGACCCAGCGATCATCCTTGTGATTGGTCCACATCACAATGGTCAGACCCAGCGATCATACTTGTGATTGATTGGTCCACATCACAGTGGTCAGATCCAGCGATCATCCTTGTGATTGGTCCACATCGCAGTGGTCAGACCCAGTGATCATCCTTGTGATTGATTGGTCCACATCCTAATGTCAGACCCAGCGATCATCCTTGTGATTGGTCCACATCACAATGGTCAGACCCAGCGATCATACTTGTGATTGATTGGTCCACATCACAGTGGTCAGATCCAGCGATCATCCTTGTGATTGGTCCACATCGCAGTGGTCAGACCCAGTGATCATCCTTGTGATTGATTGGTCCACATCGCAGTGGTCAGACCCAGCGATCATCCTTGTGATTGGTCCACATCGCAGTGGTCAGACCCAGTGATTATCCTTGTGATTGGCTCACATTCCAGTGGTCGACCTCTGTGGTCAGACCCAGCATTGTGATGGTTTACATCCCAGTGGTCAGACCCAGCGATCATCCTTGTGATTGGTCCACATCACAATGGTCAGACCCAGCGATCATACTTGTGATTGATTGGTCCACATCGCAGTGGTCAGACCCAGCGATCATCCTTGTGATTGGTCCACATCGCAGTGGTCAGACCCAGTGATCATCCTTGTGATTGATTGGTCCACATCGCAGTGGTCAGACCCAGCGGTTATCCTTGTGTTTGGTCCACATCGCAGTGGTCGACCTCTGTGGTCAGACCCAGCATTGTGATGGTATACATCCCAGTGGTCAGACCCAGTGATCATCCTTGTAATTGGTTCCAAATCGCAGTGGTCAGACCCAGTGATCATCCTTGTGATTGGTCCACATCCTAATGTCAGACCCAGCGATCATCCTTGTGATTGGTCCACATCACAATGGTCAGACCCAGCGATCATACTTGTGATTGATTGGTCCACATCACAGTGGTCAGATCCAGCGATCATCCTTGTGATTGGTCCACATCGCAGTGGTCAGACCCAGTGATCATCCTTGTGATTGATTGGTCCACATCCTAATGTCAGACCCAGCGATCATCCTTGTGATTGGTCCACATCACAATGGTCAGACCCAGCGATCATACTTGTGATTGATTGGTCCACATCACAGTGGTCAGATCCAGCGATCATCCTTGTGATTGGTCCACATCGCAGTGGTCAGACCCAGTGATCATCCTTGTGATTGATTGGTCCACATCGCAGTGGTCAGACCCAGCGGCCATCCTTGTGATTGGTCCACATCGCAGTGGTCAGACCCAGTGATCATCCTTGTGATTGGTCCACATCCTAATGGTCAGACCCAGCGGCCATCCTTGTGATTGGTCCACATCGCAGTGGTCAGACCCAGCGGCCATCCTTGTGATTGGTCCACATCCTAATGGTCAGACCCAGCGGCCATCCTTGTGATTGGTCCACATCGCAGTGGTCAGACCCAGCGGCCATCCTTGTGATTGGTCCACATCCTAATGGTCAGACCCAGCGGCCATCCTTGTGATTGGTCCACATCGCAGTGGTCAGACCCAGCGGCCATCCTTGTGATTGGTCCACATCGCAGTGGTCAGACCCAGCGATCATCCTCTGTATAATAACGTGTAAGTCATGGGTCTCAAACTGCATTCCTCGAGGGCCGCAAACCATGCGTGTTCTTGAGATTTCCTTAGCATTGCACAAGGTGCTGGAATCATTATCTGTGCAGGTGATTAAATTATCACCTGTGAAATACAAGGAAATCCTGAAAACATGACCTGTTTGCGGCCCTTGAGGAAAGCAGTTTGAGACCTCCGGTGTAAGTTTTGCTTCGTTCTCGTTTCCCCAGAGCAGATTTTGCAGCAATTTTCTGTGTTTTTACCACCTCTTCCGCCTGTGGAATAATCCGGTTAGCCGGTCCGGAGACGCTTTCTTGTCTGTATCGGAGACGCTGGAGGTTTCGGATCCGGAGCTGCAGGAGCGGGGGAGGGGAGCGATTGCTCTACCAGCCGCATTACACTCGTTACGCGGCCTGGCAGGATTGTTTTGCCAATAGCTGGATGCTGTAATACGTTTTAATTTAGTTTTCTTCTCCTGGGCAGCACGTGGATAACACCCATAAAATATCATTTGCAACAAATTGACGTTATAAATTGAAGCCGATGCCTTTCAGAGTCTGTCTGCTGCGCGGGATTTATGGCGTCTTTCGGGAAAGCCTCTGTCCGGCGGCTGCAGACGATCTCACTGATGGAGACAAGAACGAGGATAAGTCGGGCGTGCAGCGGAAACCAGACTGGTGAATGCACGGAGCGGCCGCCATCCTCCGGGGAGATCCGCGCTCCGCACCATGCACGGGCGATTGTGTGCCGAAGACCGGCGAGATTCCTCCGTAACCCTGAACTTACTGATGTCGTCCCAGGTCCCCATCGCAGTAAATCCCAAATCTGTCACTTTAAATCTATGGAAATTTTACATTAAAAAAAACGACCCCAGACAAATGATCTGACGCGCCGTGCCCCGTCAGATGATGGATTCCTCTTTGTTTGCGGATGTGGGGGGGAGAGGGTGATATCCATGAGAACGCCGCACCCAGCTCAACCAATGAAATCCGTCCTTCACGAATGTGACCCCCTGAGATCGGTGTAGTCTCTCTGGGTCGTGTGGTCTCCGCTCTGTGACCTCCCAAACTCTTGGGAGAGTCGTGTTCCCATCATCCCGGGATCCGACAGTGAGGGGAAAGTTTCTTAAAGGGACAGTAGATAAATCAGTGCGGCCATGGGGTCTGCATGCGGCTGCGGCTTTTGTGTGACCCCCATTCTACATCCTGGCTCCAGGCCCATTTTACAGATTTCTAGGATTGTGACTGCGGCTTGCAAAGTCTGCGCCCGGGTCTTATGTGCAGCCCCCCGGATGTGACTGAGCCGCATTACTCTGCATCCGGATGTCACTGGGAGGCGCAGCTTTTTGGAAGGAGTCCTGCAAGTTGGGGAGGTCGCCCCTGTTTATTGGGTCAGGGCTCATTACGGTTTCCCATTAATGTAAGTTGGTAGCAAAGTTCAATAACTCTGCCGTTTGATATCCTGCTATTCCAGCACATGGCCAGAGGCTACTGGGTCGCATAGGGCTCTGTGTTGGGTTTCTGGCTCTGGTGGGTCTCTGTCTGGCGCAGGTGGGTCCTGTAGAACTGCACTCTACGTGAATGTTGTCACAGCCCGGCTGCTCCACAGGTTGCAGTCCATTTATCCCATCAGAGCGACTCCGGCTGCTCGCGACGACTCCTGGACACTTTCATATTTCTGAGGGTCTCTGGCTCTGGGGGGCTTCTGACTCTGGCGGGGCTGTGCCTGGCTCTGTTGGGTCTCTGGCGGGGCTGTGCCTGGCTCTGTTGGGTCTCTGGCGGGGCTGTGTCTGTCTCTGGTGGGCCTCTGTCTCTGACGGGGCTGTGGCTCTCTGGCTCTAGCGGGTCTCTGGCTTAAGTGGGACTCTGGCTGTCTCTGGCGGGTTTCTGGCTTTGGTGGGTCTCTGTCTGTCTCTGGCGGGCCTCTGCCTGGCTCTGTTGGGTCTCTGTCTCTGGCAGGTCTCTGTCTGGCCCAGGTGGGTCTCTGTCTGGCTCTGGCGGGTCTCTGTCTCTGGTGGGTCTCTGTCTGGCTCTGGCGGGTCTCTGTCTCTGGTGGGTCTCTGTCTGGCTCTGGCGGGTCTCTCTGTCTCTGGTGGGTCTCTGTCTGGCTCTGGCGGGTCTCTGTCTCTGGTGGGTCTCTGTCTGGCTCTGGCGGGTCTCTCTGTCTCTGGTGGGTCTCTGTCTGGCTCTGGCGGGTCTCTCTGTCTCTGGTGGGTCTCTGTCTGGCTCTGGCGGGTCTCTCTGTCTCTGGTGGGTCTCTGTCTGGCTCTGGCGGGTCTCTCTGTCTCTGGTGGGTCTCTGTCTGGCTCTGGCGGGTCTCTCTGTCTCTGGTGGGTCTCTGTCTGGCTCTGGCGGGTCTCTGTCTGTCTCTGGTGGGTCTCTGTCTGGCTCTGGCGGGTCTCTCTGGCTCTGGCGGGTCTCTGTCTCTGGCGGGTCTCTGTCTCTGGCGGGTCTCTGTCTCTGGCGGGTCTCTGTCTCTGGTGGGTCTCTGTCTCTGGTGGGTCTCTGTCTCTGGTGGGTCTCTGTCTCTGGTGGGTCTCTGTCTCTGGTGGGTCTCTGTCTCTGGCGGGTCTCTGTCTCTGGCAGGTCTCTGTCTGGCTCAGGTTGGTCTCTCTGTCTCTGGTGGGTCTCTCTGTCTCTGGTGGGTCTCTCTGTCTCTGGTGGGTCTCTCTGTCTCTGGTGGGTCTCTCTGTCTCTGGTGGGTCTCTCTGTCTCTGGTGGGTCTCTCTGTCTCTGGTGGGTCTCTCTGTCTCTGGTGGGTCTCTGTCTGGGTTAGGTGGGTCCTGTAGGACTAAACGCTATGTGAATGTGGCCACAGCCCGGCCGCTCCGCAGGTTGCAGCCCATTTATCCCATCAGAGTGACCCCGGCAGCTCACGACGACTCCCGGCCACTTTCATATATAAATAACTTTGCCTTCTGGAAATCATAAGGAAATTCTAATTTGCCCTGGATTTCAGCGACATATTGAAGAGCCTGACAACAGATGGGAGTGATGGCCGGAGACTGCGCTAAATTCCCCCTAGAACCAGTGCTGTGATCTCAGACCCACCCCGTAATACAGGTATAATGCACCGTACGAGGACGCGGCGTGTCTGCCGCTTTCATCTATAAGGGGTGGGGGCCGCATATGGTTTGTATATCCACGTCCTTTGTCTCCGCAGTGACGGGGTCTGGTCCCTTCTAAAGACTCCGGGAATAAAGGAAAAGATTATGGAGCGCACATAATAAAGCGCAGAGCCGAGGCGAGCCGTTCTAACCTCATAATCACTTCCATTCTTCTGCTTTTGTTCATTAATATGGCGGCCTGAGAAAGTGGGGCGGCGGTAAATACCGTGCCCCCCCCCGGCCTGTCGCACGCTCACAACTTGGTAAAGTTCCTTTTTGTTTTGCTCCCATTATTCCCGGGATTGTTGGACGCTCGACACGGGTTTTGTTCTCACAGGAATAGTTTGAAAAAAAAAAAAGAAAAGGAAATTCTGAAATTAAGCAGAAGATAAATGTTTGTGTGCAGAGCGGAGACGCGCGCAGAATGCACAAGGCCGGGTCTATTCGCCCTGTGATCCGCTCCTTTCAGAGGCGACCAGCTGCACGCAGATTCCTGCGAGGTGACATCACTCGGGGTGACGATGGGAATCGGGGCCGGGATTCTCCGTCCTCCGGAACATCGCGCAGCTTTCTGCGTTATGGGGACGACTCCGGCCTCGGGCTCCGGCAGTGATGGCGTTCTCGCTTATGTGGCCTTTATTATTACATTATTTTAGTTTGACTTTTAGATTTATAGATTTTCTTAATGATTTTTTTTTTCTAATCTCTAGTTCTTTCTGTAGTTCTTGATGTTGTTTTAAGTTTTGTTATCTTCAGATTATTTGACGTTTTATTTATTAGTTTTTATTTTATTTTGATGTTTAGTTTATTACATTTTTTTCAGTTTTGTATCATTTTCATTTATATTTTATAAATGACTTCTTTTTGATTCTCTAATAGTTTTCTTTCCTTTGTAACAGTTTCTGTTCTTTTGTGCCGTCACGTTGCCGCTTTCAGGACTTTTCATCGCTGAGGGACGATCCTGTGATGTTTCCATAAAGATTATATAGTGTCTAAATGAAACGTTTCCGATCACATAAAGGGAAATTAATTTCCAATCAATTTGTGGAAGTCGTGTTTGGCTGCGGTGATGCGGCCATTAGAATAAATGATTACGTTCATTACAAAATCTACGGCTTCCTGTGTCTTTTATAACGTCCGAGAATTCACCGCCGGCTTTCCATGTATAATCCAAGGTGATGATGCGAGACACCGACTCTGAATGTTCCGGAAACTTTGGGACTTCACGTGATGATTTCACAACGTGCCGGAACCTAGAACCGATCCGGACTGACAGCTGCTACTTTGTCCAAACCCTCTGCTTGCTCTCCATGAATGGAAACATTTATTGTCAACCACCCCAAGGCTGAAAACCTTTTCCCACCGATGCTCCTCACTGCTGAGGGTTTGTAACAGTGTGGGGAGTCTGGAGCAGCACAAACTTCTGTCTGGATAGTCTGTAACAATGTATCAGTGCTGATCCAGTTTGTGTAGACTGCATACAGCAGGTGTTTCTGTTCACTGACTGCAAGCAGAGAGCCTGAAAATGGTGAGAAATTGAGATGCAAAGCAAGTGATAAGGTCAATGATTTTTTAATGGTTGGCATTTGTGAGCAGAAGACGGATCCGGCCCTTTAATATTACTGACCATTAAAGGAAGGTATTATAGGGGAGGATTGAGGGGTAAAGGCAGCAGATCTGTCCTGTTCGATGATTTTGTATGTCTGTGTATATATACCGTTCCTGGGGTCACACCGACACCTGCAGCCAGAGAAGGGTTAATAGGGCTGATGCTGGGCTTGTTTGCAGCCTCTTGACTCGCTGCCGGGCAGGAGGGGCTGATGGACTGACACCGCTCAGGATTTTGGCTCAGATTGCTTTTCTAAAAATACTTGGCTCATTTGCTTCTGAAAGTCTCAGAAGGTAATGATTGGCCTGCGGGGGTGCAATGGTTAATGATACGGCGAGGCCACAGCAAGAGATACACGGCAAAGTCTCAGCAAGATTAGGAATTCTGGACTCTCCTGTGGGTAAGATGCCGAAACATCTGCAGGTGACGGTGCAGTAAATGCAGCCGTGTCCTCTGACTGAGCTGCCGCCGGACATTACTGTGGTGTATGGGGCCTCTGTTTCCATTATTAGCAGAAGCCGCAGATTTCCTGTTCTCTAAATTATTAGAAGAGGTCGACTTCCCGTTTCCTGTGTCGCTGCGATTATCCGACTTCCCGTGTCGCTGCGATTATCCGACTTCCTGTTTCCTGTGTCGCTGCGATTATCCGACTTCCCGTTTCCTGTATCGCTGCGATTATCCGACTTCCTGTTTCCTGTATTGCTGCGATTGTCCGGCTTCCTGTTTCCTGTGTCGCTGCGATTATCCGACTTCCTGTTTTGCTGCTATTGGCCGACTTCTCGTTTCCCGTGACCGGCCGACTGCTCGTTTCCCGTGACCGGCCGACTGCTCGTTTCCCGTGACCGGCCGACTGCTCGTTTCCCGTGACCGGCCGACTTCTCGTTTCCCGTGACCGGCCGACTTCTCGTTTCCCGTGACCGGCCGACTTCTCGTTTCCCGTGACCGGCCGACTTCTCGTTTCCCGTGACCGGCCGACTTCTCGTTTCCCGTGACCGGCCGACTTCTCGTTTCCCGTGACCGGCCGACTTCTCGTTTCCCGTGACCGGCCGACTTCTCGTTTCCCGTGACCGGCCGACTTCTCGTTTCCCGTGACCGGCCGACTTCTCGTTTCCCGTGACACTGCGATCTGACTTCCTGTTTCCCGTGACACTGCAATCTGACTTCCTGTTTCCCGTGACCAGCTGACTTAGTTTTCATCTGACGTCCCGTTTCCTATGTTGCTGCGATCTGCCGACTTCCCGTTTCCCGTGACCGGCCGACTTCCCGTTTCCTATATTGCTGCGATCTGCCGACTTCCCGTTTCCCGTGACCGGCCGACTTCCCGTTTCCTATGTTGCTGCAATCTGCCGACTTATTATTATTATTATTTATTGTTATAGCGCCATTTATTCCATGGCGCTTTACATGTAGGGAGGGGTATACATAAAAGCAAGTACAATAATGTTGAATACAAGTCATAACTGGTACAGGAGGAGAGAGGACCCTGCCCGCGAGGGCTCACAATCTACAAGGGATGGGTGAGGGTAGAGCTGGTCGTGCAGCGGTTTGGTCGATCGGTGGTTACTGCAGGTTGTAGGCTTGTCGGAAGAGGTGGGTCTTCAGGCTCTTTTTGAAGGTTTCGATGGTAGGTGAGAGTCTGATATGTTGTGGTAGAGAGTTCCAGAGTAGGGGTGATGCGCGAGAGAAATCTTGTATGCGATTGTGGGAAGAGGAGATAAGAGGGGAGTAGAGAAGGAGATCTTGTGAGGATCGGAGGTTGCGTGCAGGAAAGTACCGGGAGACAAGGTCACAGATGTATGGAGGAGACAGGTTGTGGATGGCTTTGTATGTCATGGTTAGGGTTTTGTACTGGAGTCTCTGGGCAATGGGGAGCCAGTGAAGGGATTGACAGGAGAGAAGCTGGGGAATAGCGGGGGGACAGGTGGATTAGTCGGGCAGCGGAGTTTAGAATAGATTGGAGGGGTGCGAGAGTGTTCGAGGGGAGGCCACAGAGCAGGAGGTTGCAGTAGTCAAGGCGGGAGATGATGAGGGCATGGACTAGGGTTTTTGCAGATTCTTGGTTGAGGAATGAACGGATTCGTGAAATATTTTTGAGTTGAAGTCGGCAGGAAGTGGAAAGGGCTTGGATATGTGGTTTGAAGGAGAGATCAGCATCAAGGATTACCCAGAGGCAGCGAGCTTGTGGGACTGGGGAGAGTGGGCAGCCATTTACTGTAATGGATAGGTTCGTTGGGGGGGTCACGTGAGATGGGGGAAAGATGATGAATTCTGTTTTGTCCATGTTAAGTGTGCTGACTTCTTGTTTTCCATGACCGGCTGACTTCCCATTTCCTGTGTGGCTGCGACCTGTCGACTTCCCGTTTCCCGTGATCATCTGACTTCCCGTTTCCTATGTTGCTGCGATCTGCTGACTTCCCGTTTCCATCTGACTTCCCGTTTCCTATGTTGCTGCGATCTGCTGACTTCCCGTTTCCATCTGACTTCCCGTTTCCTATGTTGCTGCGATCTGCTGACTTCCCGTTTCCATCCGGCTTCCCGTTTCCTATGTTGCTGCGATCTGCTGACTTCCCGTTTCCATCTGACTTCCCGTTTCCTATGTTGCAGCGATCTGCTGACTTCCTGTTTCCCATGACTGGCTGACTTTGTTTCCTGTGACCGGCCGACTTCCCATTTCCTGTGTTGCTGCAACCTGCGGACTTCCCATGACCAGTCGACTTCCCGTTTCCTGTGATCATCCGACTTCCTGTTTCCTATGTTGCTGCGATCTGCTGACTTCCCGTTTCCTATGTTGCTGCGATCTGCTGACTTCCCGTTTCCTATGTTGCTGCGATCTGACTTCCCGTTTCCCGTGATCATCCGGCTTCCCATTTCCTATGTTGCTGCGATCTGCTGACTTCCCGTTTCCATCTGACTTCCCGTTTCCTATGTTGCTGCGATCTGCTGACTTCCCGTTTCCATCTGACTTCCCGTTTCCTATGTTGCAGCGATCTGCTGACTTCCTGTTTCCCATGACTGGCTGACTTTGTTTCCTGTGACCGGCCGACTTCCCATTTCCTGTGTTGCTGCAACCTGCGGACTTCCCATGACCAGTCGACTTCCCGTTTCCTGTGATCATCCGACTTCCTGTTTCCTATGTTGCTGCGATCTGCTGACTTCCCGTTTCCTATGTTGCTGCGATCTGCTGACTTCCCGTTTCCTATGTTGCTGCGATCTGACTTCCCGTTTCCCGTGATCATCCGGCTTCCCATTTCCTATGTTGCTGCGATCTGCTGACTTCCCGTTTCCATCTGACTTCCCGTTTCCTATGTTGCTGCGATCTGCTGACTTCCCGTTTCCATCTGACTTCCCGTTTCCTATGTTGCTGCGATCTGCTGACTTCCCGTTTCCATCTGACTTCCCGTTTCCTATGTTGCTGCGATCTGCTGACTTCCCGTTTCCATCTGACTTCCCGTTTCCTATGTTGCTGCGATCTGCTGACTTCCCGTTTCCCGTGATTATCCGGCTTCCCGTTTCCTATGTTGCTGCGATCTGCTGACTTCCCGTTTCCATCAGACTTCCCGTTTCCTATGTTGCTGCCATCTGCTGACTTCCCGTTTCCATTTGACTTCCCGTTTCCTATGTTGCTGTGATCTGCTGACTTCCCGTTTCCATCTGACTTCCCGTTTCCTATGTTGCTGTGATCTGCTGACTTCCCGTTTCCAGCTGACTTCCCGTTTCCTATGTTGCTGCGATCTGCTGACTTCCCGTTTCCTGTGTTGCTGCGATCTGCTGACTTCCCGTTTCCTATGTTGCTGCGATCTGCTGACTTCCCGTTTCCATCTGACTTCCCGTTTCCTATGTTGCTGTGATCTGCTGACTTCCCGTTTCCATCTGACTTCCCGTTTCCTATGTTGCTGCGATCTGCTGACTTCCCGTTTCCATCTGACTTCCCGTTTCCTATGTTGCTGCGATCTGCTGACTTCCCGTGATCATCCGGCTTCCCGTTTCCTATGTTGCTGCGATCTGCTGACTTCCCGTTTCCATCTGACTTCCTGTTTCCTATGTTGCTGTGATCTGCTGACTTCCCGTTTCCAGCTGACTTCCCGTTTCCTATGTTGCTGCGATCTGCTGACTTCCCGTTTCCTGTGTTGCTGCGATCTGCTGACTTCCCGTTTCCTATGTTGCTGCGATCTGCTGACTTCCCGTTTCCAGCTGACTTCCCGTTTCCTATGTTGCTGTGATCTGCTGACTTCCCGTTTCCATCTGACTTCACGTTTCCTATGTTGCTGCGATCTGCTGACTTCCCGTTTCCAGCTGACTTCCCGTTTCCTATGTTGCTGCGATCTGCTGACTTCCCGTTTCCATCTGACTTCCCATTTCCTATGTTGCTGCGATCTGCTGACTTCACGTTTCCCGTGATCATCCGGCTTCCCATTTCCTATGTTGCTGCGATCTGCTGACTTCCCGTTTCCAGCTGACTTCCCGTTTCCTATGTTGCTGCGATCTGCTGACTTCCCGTTTCCATCTGACTTCCCGTTTCCTATGTTGCTGCGATCTGCTGACTTCCCGTTTCCCGTGATCATCCGGCTTCCCATTTCCTATGTTGCTGCGATCTGCTGACTTCCCGTTTCCAGCTGACTTCCCGTTTCCTATGTTGCTGCGATCTGCTGACTTCCCGTTTCCATCTGACTTCCCATTTCCTATGTTGCTGCGATCTGCTGACTTCACGTTTCCTATGTTGCTGCGATCTGCTGACTTCCCATTTCCATCTGACTTCCCGTTTCCATTTGACTTCCCGTTTCCTATGTTGCTGTGATCTGCTGACTTCCCGTCTCCATCTGACTTCCCGTTTCCTATGTTGCTGCGATCTGCTGACTTCCCGTTTCCAGCTGACTTCCCGTTTCCT
This sequence comes from Dendrobates tinctorius, assembly GCF_039654945.1. Lineage (NCBI taxonomy): Eukaryota > Metazoa > Chordata > Amphibia > Anura > Dendrobatidae > Dendrobates > Dendrobates tinctorius. The sequence continues at coordinate 1,061,917 of NW_027361810.1, forward strand.
ATGTTGCTGTGATCTGCTGACTTCCCGTTTCCATCTGGCTTCCCGTTTCCTATGTTGCTGCGATCTGCTGACTTCCCGTTTCCTGTGATCATCCGGCTTCCCATTTCCTATGTTGCTGCGATCTGCTGACTTCCCGTTTCCATCAGACTTCCCGTTTCCTATGTTGCTGCCATCTGCTGACTTCCCGTTTCCATTTGACTTCCCGTTTCCTATGTTGCTGTGATCTGCTGACTTCCCGTTTCCATCTGACTTCCCGTTTCCTATGTTGCTGCGATCTGCTTACTTCCCGTGATCATCCGGCTTCCCGTTTCCTATGTTGCTGTGATCTGCTGACTTCCCGTTTCCATCTGACTTCCTGTTTCCTATGTTGCTGTGATCTGCTGACTTCCCGTTTCCAGCTGACTTCCCGTTTCCTATGTTGCTGCGATCTGCTGACTTCCCGTTTCCTATGTTGCTGCGATCTGCTGACTTCCCGTTTCCAGCTGACTTCCCGTTTCCTATGTTGCTGTGATCTGCTGACTTCCCGTTTCCATCTGACTTCACGTTTCCTATGTTGCTGCGATCTGCTGACTTCCCGTTTCCAGCTGACTTCCCGTTTCCTATGTTGCTGCGATCTGCTGACTTCCCGTTTCCATCTGACTTCCCATTTCCTATGTTGCTGCGATCTGCTGACTTCACGTTTCCTATGTTGCTGCGATCTGCTGACTTCCCGTTTCCATCTGACTTCCCGTTTCCATTTGACTTCCCGTTTCCTATGTTGCTGCGATCTGCTGACTTCCCGTCTCCATCTGACTTCCCGTTTCCTATGTTGCTGCGATCTGCTGACTTCCCGTTTCCATCTGACTTCCCGTTTCCTATGTTGCTGCGATCTGCTGACTTCCCGTTTCCATCTGACTTCCCGTTTCCTATGTTGCTGCGATCTGCTGACTTCCCGTTTCCATCTGACTTCCCGTTTCCTATGTTGCTGCGATCTGCTGACTTCCCGTGATCATCCGGCTTCCCGTTTCCTATGTTGCTGCGATCTGCTGACTTCCCGTTTCCATCTGACTTCCCGTTTCCTATGTTGCTGCGATCTGCTGACTTCCTGAGACTGGCTGACTTTCTGTTTCCCGTGACCGGCCGACTTCTCGTTTCCCGTGACGCTATGATCTGACTTCATGTTTCCCGTGACCAGTCGACTTAGTTTCCATCCGACTTCCCGTTTCCCGTGACCGGCCGACTTCCTTGTATAACTCTGTGGGGTGTGTTTTGGCGCCTTCCTCTCCTGCTCCGTGGCTTTTGCCCGTTATCACTGTGGCTCTTGTGCTTTTCTTGTGTGGTGAAGGCGTCTCCTTCCAGAATGGCGCGGCGGAGGCTTTCACTCCTCGTTCTATATTTTCAGGTTAATGAGACAAATTGGTTCTGCAGAACTCCATAAAAGCCGAGCGGCTGCGTGTAAATATTAGCTGGCGCCGGCCCGGAGGATTGTGCCGCGCTCCCTTTTATTCCCGCTATAATTGGCTGCTCAGTAAGGCGTGCGCTCGTTAATCGAGGTTTATGCACATTGTATACGGCGGTTTCCCGCGCAATACACCATGGACAGTGCGGGGGGCCCTGCGCCCCCAGACAGGTGCCCCGACGGACGGACACTTGGTGGCGATTTCTTGTAAGCTAACGCTTGTGTCATGTAGTCCTGAGACCTTAATAAGTGGCGTTACCCCGCAGCTGTGACACCGCCGCGGCCCCCTCTTCACAGCTGCTGCGACTTTTCAGCGGCACAAGAACCGGTTCCCATTTAATTGTTTGCCGCTGTGACGGATGCTGATGCTTTCCGCTCTTCTGGTGTCCTGTGAACGGTAGTGGGGTGCGAGGTCTGGCAGATCTTCCCTTCCTCATTATGGTCTGTGGCTCCCGGCCGCCGTCCTCTGCACTGCTGCCCCCCGCTGTGCCCGCCGCCCCCCGCTGTGCCCGCCGCCCGCAAGTAATTGCTGTTTTAATGTAACGTTTAATGTGCAGAATATCCGAGGCGGAGGAGTCGTATTCGGAGATGGCGGGCCGTGCCGCTCTTATCTGGTGTCTCCAGTTCATCGGGAGGGTGGGCAGGAAGTTCGGGGTCCTCTCCAGGGGTCCGGGGTCACATTTTGGTGCTTCCCTTGTATGGTGTGTTTGTCGGTGACATGGTTGTGGATGACCAGAGCCGACTTGTGTTCCGCCTCGCAGAGATCAGCGGCAGCGCGTTCTATCCACACGTCGTCTATGGTGGGACTAACGCAACATTGAGACGTTTTGCAGGAGCGTCCTGATTTTGGGGTCGCCCGTCCTGACTTGGTCGCAGCCGGTAGATGGTGGTGAGGCTGGGGACGGCACGTTTCCCCTCTTGCGGAGAGGAGGCGGTGCTGGCGCGCGTCTTCTCATGCTTTCCTGCGAGCTGCAGAGTTGCACATCTAGAATACATTTTTCCTCATTAACAGCATCATTTTAAGATCTCTATAAAATGCCGGTGAAGCTTCGTGTGGGTTTTGATGAATGTGCAATTATCCTAAAAATAGCGGCTCTGTCACACAGCGTGATTTATCTCCAGTTTGGGGAAAAGGAAATCGGATGGAGCGGAGCAGGCGGGAGACAAATGACTGCACAAGAGGGTATGGCGTGGTCTAAACTGGGGAGCGGGGGTCTCCGGGGCAGGTAAGGGGCAATGTGGGGGTCAGGAGGAACAGCAGGATAACCTGGGTGTCAAAGGGGTGTGTGGTGGGGAGTGGGGGTACAGTAGAGTAACTGGGCAGTCAGTGGGGAATAGCGAGGCAACATGGGTCGTGGAGCTAAGTAACCCGGCCGTGGAGGTGTAAGGGAGGCACAGGGTAACCTCGGGGGTGGCGGTGTAAAGGGCAGGGTAACCCCGGGCGTGGCGGTTTAAGGGACACAGGGTAACCCCAGGCGTGGCGGTTTAAGGGGCACAGGGTAACCCTGGACGTGGAGGGTGGAAAGGGGCACAGGGTAACCCCGGGCGTGGAGGTGCAAGGGGCGCAGGTAACCCCGGGCGTGGAGGTGCAAGGGGGGGCACTGGGTAACCCCGGGCGTGGAGGTGCAAGGGGGGGCACTGGGTAACCCCGGGCGTGGAGGTGCAAGGGGGGCACTGGGTAACCCCAGGCGTGGAGGTGCAAGGGGCGCAGGTAACCCCGGGCGTGGAGCTGCAAGGGGCACTGGGTAACCCCGGGCGTGGAGGTGTAAGGGGCAGGGTAAACCCAGGCGTCTGAGCTGCAGAGCTTGCATCGCCTGCTTTTGTGCCCCTCAATGAGACGCTCCTGGCTCCACATTGTTGCGATGGAGCCCGACCTCTCATCCACAACGCCGCTCATCTTCCTGCAATCGTCTCCGCTGAAGCGGCGCTCATAGCGGCGGGGGGGGGGGGGACACAATGAGACCCTTTTGGCCCATGTGAGAAGACGATACAATTAAAGAGCCTTGGTAGTTGGGGCCTCTTGGCGATGGTCACAGCGAGGGTGTAGGCGCAGGACACGAGGTACTTCACCATCTGGGGGTCCTGGGGTGAACCCCACGACACCAGATTCTGGCCCAATCTGCTCTCTGCTTCGAGCAGGACGCACCGAGCCCCCGTCACCTGTCCACCATGCTGTTCACTCGCTGTAGTCTCCGACCTCATCCGTAATAGCGGTGTCTGTGTACCGGGCGGCGCCGGCGTTCTGCTTTGCCGCTGACTTCTTCCTAATTGTCAGTAGCAGATGCTGCATAAATCGCTTCTGATCACAAGCGGCGGCCGCTCTGCCTCGGGGATTAGTAACCATTCACCTGTCGGGGCGGAGGGTCCATACCCTGTGGATGAACCTGATCCTCGGGGGCTGTGATTGGAGGATCTCTCGCCCGCTGTTAGGACGCTGCGGCCTCCGTGCGGAGTAACGGCGCTCTCTCTAGCCACGGTGGCTTTAGGCTATGTGCACACAGTGCGGATCCTCCCGCGGATTTTACTAAATCCGCAGGTCAAATGACCTGCATTTTTCCTGCGGATTTCTTCCCTTTTTTTTGCGGTTTTACTGCGTTTTTTGTGCGGTTTTCCACCTGCGGATTTCTAGAATGGAGCAGGTGGAAAACTGCAGCAAAACCGCACAAAAGAAGTCACATGCTGCTTTTTTTTTCTGCACAAAAACTGTGCGGAAAAAACCGCAGCATATGTGCACAGCGGGTTTTTTTATTTTTTACATAGGCTATAATGGTACTGTACATCACCTGCATTTCTGCTGCAGATCCGCAGCGTGTGCACTTAGCCTTAAGGTTTCTATGACTTTTATAAAGGGGTGGGACCTGTTTGTCACATGACTGTATCAAGGGGGTGGGGCATATTTGTCACATGACTATCAAGGGGATGAGCCTAAAGCCTGGTTATTTGGAGACCTCATATAGAATCAGTGACCCCAGAGGGGCGCTGGTCGGGATATACCCATACTTGTGGGAAGTTTTAAGCCGCTCGTCCCCCTCCTCCCAGCAGCCCACAGACCGTCCCTGACCCCCAGTTTATACTTATGTTGGACTTTCTCATGTCTTTGCTGTCTGAGAAGAACAGATTTTTCTTACACAGCTACAAACGCATCTTGGCCTGATACTTCTCACAGCTGAGGGTCCGTTACTCTTTCATCCAGTCTCAGTCTCACACTTGTTACCTGATTCATTGCGGGAGATTTCTGCATTTTTTTTTTTTCTTCAAAAATCCACTTGGAAACTTTCCTGCATGTGATGGAGGTACAGAAATCCCAAAAGATTGTCGGAGAATCCAAAAGTCTTACTGTGTAACTGGTGAGAAAGTTGGTATAAAGGATTGTATAGACCTGTGACGACGGCGCTTCCCTGTGGTATGGGCCTCGCTCCGTGCTGTGCACAGTGTGTATGGGGCGCGCTCCGTGCTGTGCACCGTGTGTATGGGCCTCGCTCCGTGCTGTGCACCGTGTGTATGGGCCTCGCTCCGTGCTGTGCACAGTGTGTATGGGCCTCGCTCCGTGCTGTGCACAGTGTGTATGGGCCTCGCTCCGTGCTGTGCACAGTGTGTATGGGCCTCGCTCCGTGCTGTGCACAGTGTGTATGGGGAGCGCTCCGTGCTGTGCACAGTGTGTATGGGCCTCGCTCCGTGCTGTGCACAGTGTGTATGGGCCTCGCTCCGTGCTGTGCACAGTGTGTATGGGCCTCGCTCCGTGCTGTGCACAGTGTGTATGGGCCTCGCTCCGTGCTGTGCACAGTGTGTATGGGCCTCGCTCCGTGCTGTGCACAGTGTGTATGGGCCTCGCTCCGTGCTGTGCACCGTGTGTATGGGCCTCGCTCCGTGCTGTGCACAGTGTGTATGGGCCTCGCTCCGTGCTGTGCACAGTGTGTATGGGGCGCGCTCCGTGCTGTGCACAGTGTGTATGGGCCTCGCTCCGTGCTGTGCACAGTGTGTATGGGCCTCGCTCCGTGCTGTGCACAGTGTGTATGGGCCTCGCTCCGTGCTGTGCACCGTGTGTATGGGCCTCGCTCCGTGCTGTGCACAGTGTGTATGGGGCGCGCTCCGTGCTGTGCACAGTGTGTATGGGCCTCGCTCCGTGCTGTGCACAGTGTGTATGGGCCTCGCTCCGTGCTGTGCACAGTGTGTATGGGCCTCGCTCCGTGCTGTGCACAGTGTGTATGGGGAGCGCTCCGTGCTGTGCACAGTGTGTATGGGCCTCGCTCCGTGCTGTGCACAGTGTGTATGGGCCTCGCTCCGTGCTGTGCACAGTGTGTATGGGCCTCGCTCCGTGCTGTGCACAGTGTGTATGGGCCTCGCTCCGTGCTGTGCACCGTGTGTATGGGGCGCGCTCCGTGCTGTGCACCGTGTGTATGGGGCGCGCTCCGTGCTGTGCACAGTGTGTATGGGGCGCGCTCCGTGCTGTGCACAGTGTGTATGGGGAGCGCTCCGTGCTGTGCACAGTGTGTATGGGCCTCGCTCCGTGCTGTGCACAGTGTGTATGGGCCTCGCTCCGTGCTGTGCACAGTGTGTATGGGCCTCGCTCCGTGCTGTGCACAGTGTGTATGGGCCTCGCTCCGTGCTGTGCACAGTGTGTATGGGCCTCGCTCCGTGCTGTGCACAGTGTGTATGGGCCTCGCTCCGTGCTGTGCACAGTGTGTATGGGCCTCGCTCCGTGCTGTGCACAGTGTGTATGGGCCTCGCTCCGTGCTGTGCACAGTGTGTATGGGCCTCGCTCCGTGCTGTGCACCGTGTGTATGGGGCGCGCTCCGTGCTGTGCACCGTGTGTATGGGGCGCGCTCCGTGCTGTGCACAGTGTGTATGGGGCGCGCTCCGTGCTGTGCACAGTGTGTATGGGGAGCGCTCCGTGCTGTGCACAGTGTGTATGGGCCTCGCTCCGTGCTGTGCACAGTGTGTATGGGCCTCGCTCCGTGCTGTGCACAGTGTGTATGGGCCTCGCTCCGTGCTGTGCACAGTGTGTATGGGCCTCGCTCCGTGCTGTGCACAGTGTGTATGGGCCTCGCTCCGTGCTGTGCACAGTGTGTATGGGCCTCGCTCCGTGCTGTGCACCGTGTGTATGGGGAGCGCTCCGTGCTGTGCACAGTGTGTATGGGCCTCGCTCCGTGCTGTGCACAGTGTGTATGGGCCTCGCTCCGTGCTGTGCACAGTGTGTATGGGGAGCGCTCCGTGCTGTGCACCGTGTGTATGGGGAGCGCTCCGTGCTGTGCACAGTGTGTATGGGCCTCGCTCCGTGCTGTGCACAGTGTGTATGGGCCTCGCTCCGTGCTGTGCACAGTGTGTATGGGCCTCGCTCCGTGCTGTGCACAGTGTGTATGGGCCTCGCTCCGTGCTGTGCACAGTGTGTATGGGCCTCGCTCCGTGCTGTGCACAGTGTGTATGGGCCTCGCTCCGTGCTGTGCACAGTGTGTATGGGGCGCGCTCCGTGCTGTGCACAGTGTGTATGGGGCGCGCTCCGTGCTGTGCACAGTGTGTATGGGGCGCGCTCCGTGCTGTGCACAGTGTGTATGGGGCGCGCTCCGTGCTGTGCACAGTGTGTATGGGGCGCGCTCCGTGCTGTGCACAGTGTGTATGGGGCGCGCTCCGTGCTGTGCACAGTGTGTATGGGGCGCGCTCCGTGCTGTGCACAGTGTGTATGGGGCGCGCTCCGTGCTGTGCACAGTGTGTATGGGGCGCGCTCCGTGCTGTGCACAGTGTGTATGGGGCGCGCTCCGTGCTGTGCACCGTGTGTATGGGGCGCGCTCCGTGCTGTGCACCGTGTGTATGGGGCGCGCTCCGTGCTGTGCACCGTGTGTATGGGGCGCGCTCCGTGCTGTGCACCGTGTGTATGGGGCGCGCTCCGTGCTGTGCACCGTGTGTATGGGGCGCGCTCCGTGCTGTGCACCGTGTGTATGGGGCGCGCTCCGTGCTGTGCACCGTGTGTATGGGGCGCGCTCCGTGCTGTGCACCGTGTGTATGGGGCGCGCTCCGTGCTGTGCACCGTGTGTATGGGGCGCGCTCCGTGCTGTGCACCGTGTGTATGGGGCGCGCTCCGTGCTGTGCACCGTGTGTATGGGGCGCGCTCCGTGCTGTGCACCGTGTGTATGGGGCGCGCTCCGTGCTGTGCACCGTGTGTATGGGGCGCGCTCCGTGCTGTGCACCGTGTGTATGGGGCGCGCTCCGTGCTGTGCACCGTGTGTATGGGGCGCGCTCCGTGCTGTGCACCGTGTGTATGGGGCGCGCTCCGTGCTGTGCACCGTGTGTATGGGGCGCGCTCCGTGCTGTGCACCGTGTGTATGGGGCGCGCTCCGTGCTGTGCACCGTGTGTATGGGGCGCGCTCCGTGCTGTGCACCGTGTGTATGGGGCGCGCTCCGTGCTGTGCACCGTGTGTATGGGGCGCGCTCCGTGCTGTGCACCGTGTGTATGGGGCGCGCTCCGTGCTGTGCACCGTGTGTATGGGGCGCGCTCCGTGCTGTGCACCGTGTGTATGGGGCGCGCTCCGTGCTGTGCACCGTGTGTATGGGGCGCGCTCCGTGCTGTGCACCGTGTGTATGGGGCGCGCTCCGTGCTGTGCACCGTGTGTATGGGGCGCGCTCCGTGCTGTGCACCGTGTGTATGGGGCGCGCTCCGTGCTGTGCACCGTGTGTATGGGGCGCGCTCCGTGCTGTGCACCGTGTGTATGGGGCGCGCTCCGTGCTGTGCACCGTGTGTATGGGGCGCGCTCCGTGCTGTGCACCGTGTGTATGGGGCGCGCTCCGTGCTGTGCACCGTGTGTATGGGGCGCGCTCCGTGCTGTGCACCGTGTGTATGGGGCGCGCTCCGTGCTGTGCACCGTGTGTATGGGGCGCGCTCCGTGCTGTGCACCGTGTGTATGGGGCGCGCTCCGTGCTGTGCACCGTGTGTATGGGGCGCGCTCCGTGCTGTGCACCGTGTGTATGGGGCGCGCTCCGTGCTGTGCACCGTGTGTATGGGGCGCGCTCCGTGCTGTGCACAGTGTGTATGGGGCGCGCTCCGTGCTGTGCACAGTGTGTATGGGGCGCGCTCCGTGCTGTGCACAGTGTGTATGGGCCTCGCTCCGTGCTGTGCACAGTGTGTATGGGCCTCGCTCCGTGCTGTGCACAGTGTGTATGGGCCTCGCTCCGTGCTGTGCACAGTGTGTATGGGCCTCGCTCCGTGCTGTGCACCGTGTGTATGGGCCTCGCTCCGTGCTGTGCACCGTGTGTATGGGCCTCGCTCCGTGCTGTGCACCGTGTGTATGGGCCTCGCTCCACGCTCTGCTCGTTTGGAGGCCCTCCGCCCTGGAGGTCGGGGCTCATCTGCTTTCCATCTGTGTCGGCCCTTGTGGTTGCAGCCTCCCGGGTTCCTGCGTTCCGGCTTCGAGATGATAAATCCCTTCACTCCGGCGTTTCCTCTGACATTTGATTTCTTTAATTAGCAGATAGTAACGTCGGGGCCTGAAGTTTTAGGGGAGAAACTGCAACGTGCGGAATGATAACGATCGTATTACAGCTGCAATGCTGACAACAGAGCGAAAAGGAGCGAGCGGCAGATGGTAAATCTTACGGCCTTCACAGGACAAACACTGAGCGGATCATCACCGGGACCAAAGAAACGACGGCAAACAGACTGCAGTCTCTAACATCTGAAAAACTAACGAGCGTCGGGAGCATCACCGATACCCTGAGCTCGGAGCCGCCCGGAACAGTCTCATCCCCCACTAACCTGACGAGTGTCGGGAGCATCACCGAAACCCTGAACTCGGAGCCGCCCGGAGCAGTCTCATCCCCCACTAACCTGACGAGCGTCGGGAGCATCACCGAAACCCTGAGCTCGGAGCCGCCCGGAACAGTCTCATCCCCCACTAACCTGACGAGCGTCGGGAGCATCACCGAAACCCTGAGCTCGGAGCCGCCCGGAACAGTCTCATCCCCCACTAACCTGACGAGCGTCGGGAGCATCACCGAAACCCTGAGCTCGGAGCCGCCCGGAACAGTCTCATCCCCCCACTAACCTGACGAGTGTCGGGAGCATCACCGAAACCCTGAGCTCGGAGCCGCCCGGAACAGTCTCATCCCCCCACTAACCTGACGAGTGTCGGGAGCATCACCGAAACCCTGAGCTCGGAGCCGCCCGGAACAGTCTCATCCCTCCACTAACCTGACGAGTGTCGGGAGCATCACCGAAACCCTGAGCTCGGAGCCGCCCGGAACAGTCTCATCCCCCACTAACCTGACGAGCGGCGGAAGCATCACCGAAACCCTGAGCTCGGAGCCGCCCGGAAAAGTCTCATCCCCCACTAACCTGACGAGTGTCGGGAGCATCACCAAAACCCTGAGCTCGGAGCCGCCCGGAACAGTCTCATCCCCCACTAACCTGACGAGCGTCGGGAGCATCACCGAAACCCTGAGCTCGGAGCCGCCCGGAACAGTCACATCCCCCACTAACCTGACGAGTGTCGGGAGCATCACCGAAACCCTGAGCTCGGAGCCGCCCGGAACAGTCTCATCCCCCACTAACCTGACGAGTGTCGGGAGCATCACCGAAACCCTGAGCTCGGAGCCGCCCGGAACAGTCTCATCCCCCCACTAACCTGACGAGCGCCTGGAGCATCACCGAAACCCTGAGCTAAGAGCCGCCCGGAACAGTCACATCCCCCACTAACCTGACGAGTGTCGGGAGCATCACCGAAACCCTGAGCTCGGAGCCGCCCGGAACAGTCTCATCCCCCACTAACCTGACGAGTGTCGGGAGCATCACCGAAACCCTGAGCTCGGAGCCGCCCGGAACAGTCTCATCCCCCACTAACCTGACGAGTGTCGGGAGCATCACCGATACCCTGAGCTCGGAGCCGCCCGGAACAGTCTCATCCCCCACTAACCTGACGAGCGTTGGGAGCATCACCAAAACCCTGAGCTCGGAGCCGCCCGGAACAGTCACATCCCCCACTAACCTGACGAGCGCCTGGAGCATCACCGAAACCCTGAGCTAAGAGCCGCCCGGAACAGTCTCATCCCCCACTAACCTGACAAGCGTTGGGAGCATCACTGAAACCCTGAGCTCGGAGCCCCCCGAAACAGTCACATCCCCCAAAAAGACCCAGATCCATTACCCGGATAGAGACTCGGAGACCCACATCCTGAGGACTGGGCGACTCATCAGCAGAGATACTGATGCTAAAACCTTCCCACTACCTGGATGGAGTCCAGCAGCAGGACCCCCATAATCCATAGTGAGGAGTCCCCCCACAGCTGGGGGGTTGTGCCCTATCCTTCACTTTTTCCTATTCCTGTCTCCTTCCGGCGACCCCCTCATCTCCAGATCAGAAGGGTCTCAGTAACTGGATCGCCTCCATACTTCTCAGTATCTGTAAATCCGATATCGCTGGACGTGTTGTGGCTGACGGAGCGCCTGCCTGACATTGACCTTCCTCTGTGTCAGCTGCACAATCGCTGCCGCCCTCCGCAGTGTCAGTCCGGCCTCTCTGATCCACTGTTCGGTACCGCTGCTTGCTGTCAGTGATTGTTGCAGCTTATAACATGGAGGATGGCTGCGCGCTTTGTCCTGACGCGGTATTATCCGTGTACTGAGCTGGCTGAATGATGGCTCATTACTCCCGCGGTAATGGCCGCTTCTTGTCAGCGGACGGTGATGGCTGCCCTGACCTTCCTTTGGCCGTGAAGGATATAAAAGGCAATTCATTGGTTTTCGCAGGAAAAAAAACCTCTGGGCGTATTGTGCGGAGCGCTGGGCAGGGGCGCGGGTGACAGACGGGCGTCGTGTGGAAGAAGGATGCGTCTCCTGGGCGCGGAGCACAGACTCGTTGATCTTCTGGATGTCGCACATTAGAGGTTGGATGGAACCTCGGGGAGCGGACAATGGACACATCCGACATCAGGAGCGCGCCCCGGGCCGCACACCGCCATCGCTTCTCTGTAACCGCTGATCGTCAGCAGCCGGGGAGGCTTAAAAGGATCTCCAGGAGAAGGCGGACAAAGCCTCACAATAAAAAGGCTTCCATCCTTCCCTCTGCTTGCCATCAGTGAATTGGGACATGTATATTCTTACTAAATCTGTAACCCTGCCCCCTCCGGAGCTGCGCCTGCATTCAGAGTAGACCATGCTCTGTGAGCTGAACGTCAGCGCCAGTCTCTCACCGTACAGCTACAGTGGATCAGTCTGCAGTGCAGGCTCACAGAGCATTGTCTACACTGGACACAAACTGCCCGCTGCCATGTCTGAGGGTCCGGAACTGCTGCCGGCTGCCATGTCTGAGGGTCCGGAACTGCTGCCGGCTGCCATGTCTGAGGGTCCGGAACTGCTGCCGGCTGCCATGTCTGAGGGTCCGGAACTGCTGCCGGCTGCCATTGGTTCACAGCGACAGGCGACAATGAGGAATGATTCCATTCACTGACGTCTGGGGGATTGGGTGGATGGGGTAATGGGTGGATGGGGTAACGGGACGTCTGGGTTAACAAGGCATCTGGGGGATTGGGGTGTATGGGGTAACAAGGCGTCTGGGGGATTGGAGTGTATGGGGTAATGAGGCATTTGAGGGAGCGGGGGAGTCTGGGGGAACAGGGCATTTTGGTTGATCTCTTTGGCCTTTTCCTGATTACACCTCCTCGGCTTTTGGAGACGTCTTCAGACATTTTCTTTCTTTTCGCTTATGAAGATGTTTTTAAGGAAAAGCACGGAAACCTCAGAGAAGAGCTGTCAGGTGTGAAGAGCGCAGGATTCTGCTCGGATCACTTTGTATCTGTGAGAACCGACACGTTTGATGGGATCGGCGCCGCTTCCATCCTCGCGGTACGTGATCCTCATCCTGCGCAGGAGAATCACTCTCATCTGCTCCACTGCTGGAGGCCGGAGACGATGTCTACAGAAGACTTTATTACATTCTTCCTCCAGAGCAGAAATCTAAACATAAACCTCCTATTTACTGTTAGTGGGGGTAGCATGCATCTGCGTGTGGGGCCCCCACTATGGGGGAATTGCCCTTAGGGGTCCAGCGAAATAACCAGATTCTAGCTTCCTGCATTCCCCACTAGGGGGAGCACAGCCGCCTCCTACTGATGGAATTCTGCTTCATCGGCTCCCTCTAGTGGTGACAGCTGGAAGACAACATTGGGGTGTATCGATGACCGTGTGAAGAGAGCAGAGGGTTCGGAGCAATGCGTCAGGAATGACCATCTTCGGGGCGACCTCTTGCAGTTGTCAGTGAGAGGTAATCCAATTCCTCTTTACCAGGCTACAATCTCATGTTTATATTTAAAATCCACATAAAAGCCGATGTAAATGCACCATGGAGGGGTGTGAAGATATTTGGCGCGGTCGGATGCACCCGTGGTGATTGAGAAGGCGCTTACATATATAGCGCCACAGGTGAGAGGGGGTCCCGGGGCTGGAAAATTCCATATAGCCCCTCTGTCCCACAACCGGCCCCCCGAGGGTGTGCGGGGCTCCATCCGCTCATTACTGCTGTGATTTATATAGTGGGCATCAATCAGACCCTACAAATTACCCAGTCCCCCCGCCGGGCTCCACACAAAGCCTCGCCTGTGCCCCCCGCGTCCTCAGCTTGCAGCCCCTGCCATCATCCCCCCACCATCCGCTGCCGTTGTCCCAGGCTGCCGCGGTCCGGGCAGAGAATGGAATTATGCAGAGGGTGTTAATGAAGGCCGCCGGCCCCATTCTGCTGTGTGAACACGCTCCACACGACATTAATGGCTTGTGAGACGGGCGTTCTTAAACCCTTCATGATCACTCACCGGACGGCGAAACGCATCTCTGACCATGCCCTGCAGATCACGCCAGCATCCAGGGGGTTAAGTGATCGGCCTCAGTGGGAATTTGAATTCTCTTTGTCCTGATCCCGCAGATGATCTACAGCAGCTGCACCCGGCGCCACGAGGGATTCAGCCCCCGGGTCACGCAGCAGAACCGGGTGAGTAAGTTGTGAAATAAACACACAGCAAGAATAAAATCCTTAAAGTTAAATTAAACTCAGCACCCTGTTTTACTCATTTATTAAAAAATAAAATACAAATTTATACTCACCTTTACGCCTAAAATCCATTGAAGCCCTCATCCTCTGTAAAAGAAAAAAAAATAATTAACAACTCTATCCCTCACCTGTCTGATATGAAGATAATCTGTACTGTCCCACGCCGCAATCCACCTGTTACATCTGGTATTCACACTGGACGGCACCATGATGCGACCACTCTGGATGAAAACCAGGAGACACTGAGCTGCTGCGAGCGGTGACACCATAGAGGTGATGTCAGAGGTCACCGCCGGTAACTGAAGCTGCGTTCACATGCTCAGTTCACTGTCATGATGAACTGCGGTGACCTCACTGAGCCCTCTCCATTTTATTAAATTAATTCATTATTTTACACAGGATGTGCACATCGGGTGCTGAATACAACTCCCATGATTGACTCCTGGTAGCTCTGATGTCAGGGAGACCAGGCCGCAATGATGAGAGCTGCCGTCAGCAGCCGGCTCAAGGGATCAGTGCCAACTGTACGGCTGTTCTCCGGCGTCAGTATGTGTTACACGGAGACACGGATGTCACATACGTACATGTGGACGGGACATGGATGTCACATAAGGACAGCACATGGATCTCACGGCACCATTTTTTCCTGTACAGTAATCACTAGTGCGGAGCCGTAGCCGGTGACCCCGGCCGCTCGCCCCATTCTGCTGTTTCTCGTTTCTTCTACCAGATGGGTTTGGTGATATTTGCGGACTGGTTGCCATATGTGATTGGTAATCCTGGATTAGCCGCCCCTCCCCGCCACAGACGGATGTTTTCACATCTCCTTTATTTTCTGGCGTTTGTTTCTCTGTTGACTTTTAACCCCTCGCATCCCCTCTGTCCTGATCTCCGGATTCTGCGGTCGGGGAGGAGCCGCAGCGTCCTTTGCTTTGTTTGCAAAAAAATGGAAAATCAAATGTAATAAAAATTTACGGCCTCACAAAAGTGAGAATAAACCTGGCGGTAAAGATGTCGTATAAGTTACGATCACGGCTCCTAAGGCTATGTGCAGACGCTGCGGATTCTGCTGCGTTGTACAGTACCTTTATTTCCTATGGAGAAAAAAAACGCAGTGCACATGCTGCGGATTTTTCCGCGGGTTACAATCCGCAGCATGTCAATTCTTTGTGTGGTTTCTGCTGCGGTTTCACACCTTATCATTATGAAGTGTGAAACCGCAGCTAATCCGCAGATAAACTGCAGGACTTTTTTCCTGCGGATTTACCTGCAGATTTTCAAACAAAATCCGCACAACCTAAAATCTACGTGTGCACTTACCCTGAAGCCTCCGAAATCAGCCTGCGAATGACTGCTGGAAGGAGAGAAGTGCAGAAGCTGTGGTGTCACGTGACTGCGACAGGTCTGCAGAGGAGCCCAGATCTGCGCAACTCTGCGCTGCCAGCACTCCTCCTCCTCCACCATAGTATCTCAGCTCCCTCCCCCACCCAAGGGTGTGAGCGCCGCCCATGCGGCCGTGTGAGCTCCTCCCCCGTGCACGGCCGTGTGAGCTCCTCCCCCGGGCACGGCCGTGTGAGCTCCTCCCCCCACGCACGGCCGTGTGAGCTCCTCCCCCCCCACGCACGGCCGTGTGAGCTCCTCCCCCCCCACGCACGGCCGTGTGAGCTCCTCCCCCCACGCACGGCCGTGTGAGCTCCTCCCCCCCCCCCCACGCACGGCCGTGTGAGCTCCTCCCCCCCCACGCACGGCCGTGTGAGCTCCTCCCCCCCACGCACGGCCGTGTGAGCTCCTCCCTCCCCCCCACGCACGGCCGTGTGAGCTCCTCCCTCCCCCCCACGCACGGCCGTGTGAGCTCCTCCCCCCCACGCACGGCCGTGTGAGCTCCTCCCCCCCCACGCACGGCCGTGTGAGCTCCTCCCCCCCACGCACGGCCGTGTGAGCTCCTCCCTCCCCCCCACGCACGGCCGTGTGAGCTCCATCCCACGCACAGCCGTGTGAGCTCCATCCCCCGCACAGCCGTGTGAGCTCCTCCCCCCCACGCACGGCCGTGTGAGCTCCATCCCACGCACAGCCGTGTGAGCTCCATCCCCCGCACAGCCGTGTGAGCTCCTCCCCCCCCCACGCACGGCCGTGTGAGCTCCATCCCACGCACAGCCGTGTGAGCTCCATCCCCCGCACAGCCGTGTGAGCTCCTCCCCCACATAACTATGATTCCCCCGCACAATGATTTTCCTTTTCTAACTGTACCTAGCCCCTCCTCTGAATAGTGTGAACCCCTCCCTAAAAGAATGACCCCCCCTCCCTTTTACACTGACTTCCGCCCCTGCATAAGTGAGCTCCTCCTCTGAGCACTGACTCTTCTCCCCTCCCCCCCAATGTTTTGGTTCCTTTCTGACACCCATTTTTGCATTCCAGTAAATGGTCGTCAGTCTCCACCTCTTTGTATTATTTGCTGTCATGTGACATCTGGGCTCCGCCCTGAGTGGAGGAGGTTTAGAGGTCAGCGGTCAGAAATGATGCATCATGGGAAAATCGTTCATAGTTTTTCTACCGTTTTCAGGCGGGGGAAGGGGGGAGGTGTCATCTTAACCTGCGAGGCCTCTTTATAGGGATATTTCCACTTCATTTTATAATTGTAACTTCCTTTTGGGTTTTGTGGTTTTCAGGATCTCTTCTTGCTGCTGTGGAATAAAAACCTTAATTTCCGGTGATTTTCCTCCCAGAACTTTTATCAGTTTATTATGACCTCATCACTAAGCAACCGGGTGACCCCGGGTCTGCAGGGGTCAGTGGTCCCGTGTGGTCCCGTCTCGCGTCACACTGATGACTTGCTGCGGATGAATGAGATGACGGCGCGGCCGCCGGCATCCTCGTCTCGCCTGTAATGAGTAACGCCATTATCTTCCTTTTACCCTCGGGCTGTTTTTGGTGTTGATGTGCCGGTAACTTTATTGTATTGCCGATAAACAAATTACAAGGAATAAAATTAGCATATTATCAATTTACTGTCAATCAAGTATGTTAACTCCGCGATGCCTGCACTGCACATAGAGAATATCGCTCCGGACTGCTCTATATGTCCTGCGCCTTTAAATATCAGCTGGTGGCCCCGACCCCTCGCCTTGTCCTGATTTCTCGCCCCGTTACGCTCCATCCTGGGTGATGGTTTCGGAGACCTGCAGATGTGAATCATTTACTTCTGTGCAGCGGTCGTCCGCAGCGCCCCGTCACTCGCTGTATGTGTTCTGCGCCAAAGCGGATTGTTATGAATGATTTCTGCAGCGCCCCGCCACAGCGCTCCGATATCTGGCTGCATTTATTTACAGCGTGCTTTCCCAGCATCCTCCGTGATGAATTATTTAAGACGCGCTTGTTTCCTGGGTCACGGGGCGCCGAGCGAGAATATATCATAAATCTCAGCAAATGGGGCCAGCGGCTTAAAGGGCAAAACCCCGAACATCTGAACATCTCAGTCCTTTGCCATCCCCTGCGTTTTATATGTTCCTGGAAAACCTGAGTGACCACCATCATGGCCGCGCCGGGTCACACAAGCTGCAGCACGGTATATGTACAGGAAGGGTTGTCATAGGGACGCAGGCAGATCAGTGCAATCAATGCTGCTTTCTCATGTGTTACACGCGGCACCCACCTCCCTAAATTCTTCCTTTAATTATTCCATATCCGCTGGTTTGGCCCCGTGGCCGGGGTGGGGCGTGAATATTTCTGGAAAGCGTGAGTTTTTGTTTTTATTGCCGTCCTCTTCACTGTTTAATTTTTCAGTCTTGTCCCCACCAATCTACAGGGAAGACAGAGGGAGAGGGGCACAAACCTAATAATGTTATAGGGCGAGATCAGGACCACCGACACCGCGCCTGCAGTAGAGCATGATGGGAGCAAACTCACTGACACGTGTTCACCATATGTAGCCGCCGGTGCCCAAACGCGTCATCTGGAGGCAGCAGAGCTGGAAACGCTTCACTAGATCACGGCTGATGATACGCAGACGATCCCTGACATTGAAAGATCTGCATTTCCTTTTTACTTCTACCAGATAATGAGCTGGAATCCAGAGAAAGTCATAATGTTCCAGTTAAAGGGTATGTCCACAATCACACAGAACAGCCACCGCACATACAGCTCTGGCAAAAAGGAGACCGCTGCACAATGTTCAGTTTGTCTGATTTTCCTCTTTATATTTCTGACTAAAATGTAAATTGCTCTTTTATTCTATAAACTACTGACATGATGTCTCTGAATTTCCAAGCACTAAATTTTGTATTTATTTTCAGAAATGAGAAATGGTCAAAAGAACAAAAAAATGCAGACGTCCAATAATAATAATAATCTTTATTTTTATATAGCGCTAACATATTCCGCAGCGATTTACAGTTTATAATGCAAAGAATAATGCAAAGAAAACAAGTTCATAATCATGTAGAAAAAACAATACTAATGTTTTACCTCAGGAAGAGTTCAGAGATCAGTATTCTGTGGAATCCCCATGATTGTTAAGCCCAGCTTTCCTGCGTCTTGGCTGCTTTCCTCCAGTCTCTCACTCTGATTTTGGGTGACCTTATGCCACTACTGGTACACGTCAGCAGTTCTTCTTTGTCTGATGGCTTGTGACTCTCCATCTTCCTCCTGATTACATTCCAGAGGTTTTCAGTGGGGTTCAGGTCTGGAGATTGGGCGGCCATGACAGGGATTTAATGTGGTGGTCTTTTCATCCACACATCGATTGACCTAGCTGCAGTGGCGGATTATAATGAGGTCAATTTGGGCAGTTGCCCCGGGCCCAGTGGGGTTAAGGGGCCCACAGCCCAGGCCAGTAAATTGCCCCATTATAATCCGCCACCGCGCAGGGCCGGATTATAGGCAGGGCAGGAGGGGCTTCAGCCCCGGGGCCCCCACCACAAGAGCTTCTAAGGGGGCCCCAACCACATTCCTGCTGGCTGCTGCAATGGCACTCCATCTTCTCCCCACCTAAAAGTGAGTGACCGTGGGGGCGGCATTATGTGCTCTGCTACCAGCGGCATCTACAAGTAGCGTGAACGCTGATACTGCTGGTAGCGAGCAAAGGATTGTGATGAGATCACAGGAGGGAAGGTGTCAGGACCCCCGATCATGTGACCCCTGTCTCCTCCCCTCCTGTGACCTCATCACAGGTCCTGTGCGCACAGCACTGAGAGCAGCCATGTATGTGGAGTCGGCTCTGCGGGTGGAGGTCAGTGCTGGAGGCTCCATTATTCTCTATGTGGAGTGCGGCTCTGCGGGTGGAGGTCGGTGCTGGAGGCTCCATTATTCTCTATGTGGAGTGCGGCTCTGTGGGTGGAGGTCGGTGCTGGAGGCTCCATTATTCTCTATGTGGAGTGGGGCTCTGCAGGTGGAGGTCGGTGCTGGAGGCCCCATTATTCTCTATGTGGAGTGTGGCTCTGCGGGTGGAGGTCGGTGCTGGAGGCTCCATTATTCTCTATGTGGAGTGGGGCTCTGCAGGTGGAGGTCGGTGCTGGAGGCTCCATTATTCTCTATGTGGAGTGCGGCTCTGCAGGTGGAGGTCGGTGCTGGAGGCTCCATTATTCTCTATGTGGAGTGGGGCTCTGCAGGTGGAGGTCGGTGCTGGAGGCCCCATTATTCTCTATGTGGAGTGTGGCTCTGCGGGTGGAGGTCGGTGCTGGAGGCTCCATTATTCTCTATGTGGAGTGGGGCTCTGCGGGTGGAGGTCGGTGCTGGAGGCCCCATTATTCTCTATGTGGAGTGTGGCTCTGCGGGTGGAGGTCGGTGCTGGAGGCTCCATTATTCTCTATGTGGAGTGGGGCTCTGCAGGTGGAGGTCGGTGCTGGAGGCCCCATTATTCTCTATGTGGAGTGTGGCTCTGCGGGTGGAGGTCCGTGCTGGAGGCCCCATTATTCTCTATGTGGAGTGCGGCTCTGCGGGTGGAGGTCCGTGCTGGAGGCCCCATTATTCTCTATGTGTAGTGCGGCTCTGCGGGTGGAGGTCGGTGCTGGAGGCCCCATTATTCTCTATGTGGAGTGTGGCTCTGCGGGTGGAGGTCCGTGCTGGAGGCCCCATTATTCTCTATGTGGAGTGCGGCTCTGTGGGTGGAGGTCGGTGCTGGAGGCCCCATTATTCTCTATGTGGAGTGTGGCTCTGCGGGTGGAGGTCGGTGCTGGAGGCTCCATTATTCTCTATGTGGAGTGCGGCTCTGCGGGTGGAGGTCGGTGCTGGAGGCCCCATTATTCTCTATGTGGAGTGCGGCTCTGCGGGTGGAGGTCGGTGCTGGAGGCCCCATTATTCTCTATGTAGAGTGTGGCTCTACGATTCGTGACCCCCGTCACGTGACGAGGGGGGCCCACAGAGTCTGAACTGCCCCGGGCCCTGGCTACCCTTAATCCACCCCTGCCTAGCTGTGTGGCATGGCGCATTGTCCTCAGAGTTGGGAAACATTGCCTGAGCAGAAGGAATCAACTGTTTTTCCAGGATAACCTTGTCTGCGTCTTGATTCATATGTCCTTCGCAAAGATTAGCCTGCCCAATTCCAGCCTTGCTGAAGCCTCCCCAGATCATCACCGATCCTCCACCTAATTTCACACTGGGTGCAAGACACTGGGGCTTGTACGCCTCTCCAGGTCTCCATCTAACCATTAGACGCCCAGGTGTTGGGCAAAGCTGAAAATTAGACTCAGCAGAGAAGATTACCTTACTCCAGTCCTCTATGGTCCAATCCTTATGGTGTTTGGCAAACTTCAGTCTGTCTCTCCTTTGCTTCTCATTGATGAAAGGCTTTTTTCTAGCTTTACATGACATGAGCCCTGCCTCTAGGAGCCTGTTATGAACTGTTCTTGCCGTGCACTTCACCCCAGTTGCCATCCCTTTTTTAGGTCACTTGATGTCATCCTGCGGTTGCTGAGTGACATTCGAATAAGATGACGTCATCCCGGTCAGTGGAGTCGTTTTCGCTCTCTGCCACTCTGTAGGTTTGTTGTCCTCAATCTCTGCTGCTTGACCTTGTTGTAACAGACTGCCGTCTTAGAAATTTTAAGGATGGAGGCAACATGACGCTCACTGTATCCCGGGACCGCGAGAACGGACGTCATCGCGGTCGTTCTTGCAAAGGATTACTGGGACCGGGAGCGTGGTGAGAGGCGGGAAGGCTGCGTGGGACGCCGGAAGGTGAGAATAACAATATTTTTTATTTTAATTCTATTTTTTACAGGGATCTGGTGCCCGGAGGACAGTCTCCTCTCCTCCGGACCGTGGGTACCATCCGCAAATGTTCTGCTTACTTTTCGCATGGTGTGCACAGCCACATGCGGAAAGGAAGCAGAACAATGCATTCCTATCGGTGCGGGATCGCCGCGATTCCGCGAAATTAATGAGCATGCTGCGGTTTTTACCGCTAAGCGATTCCGCCGCGATAAAAACCGCAGCATTAGCACAGCATTGTGGAATCCCATAGGAATGCATGGGATGCTTATTTTTCACGTTTTTGCAGCAAAATCGTGCGTTTATAACCGCCGCGAAAAAACCGCGACGTGTGAACTCAGCCTAAAAGTTATTTTTTTCATTCCTATTACTTTTGGGATATTACTAGCACTTGTTTTGCCATCCAGCTTGTCCTATTGTAGGAGGATTATGAACACCACAGCAGGGTATTTTATACTTTCCTTTGTTAGGTAAAATTTGGTTCAGGTGATCACTTAATCAGAAACACATTAAGAAGAATGAGGTGGACTCTGGATGGAATTCAGCTGACACTGAAATGGAGGAATGGCTGTCAGACATGGAGAGAAGCGGATTTTTATACAACTGTGCAGTGGGCTCTTCATTTTTGCCAGAGCTGTATACATTACAATACTGATCCTGAGTTACATCCTGTATTATACTCCAGAGCTGCACTCACTATTCTGCTGGTGCAGTCACTGTGTACATACATTACATTACTGATCCTGAGTTACATCCTGTATTATACCCCAGAGCTGCACTCACTATTCTGCTGGTGCAGTCACTGTGTACATACATTACATTACTGATCCTGAGTTACATCCTGTATTATACTCCAGAGCTGCACTCACTATTCTGCTGGTGCAGTCACTGTGTAAATACATTACATTACTGATCCTGAGTTACATCCTGTATTATACTCCAGAGCTGCACTCACTATTCTGCTGGTGCAGTCACTGTGTACATACATTACCTTACTGATCCTGAGTTACATCCTGTATTATACCCCAGAGCTGCGCTCACTATTCTGCTGGTGCAGTCACTGTGTACATACATTATATTACTGATCCTGAGTTACATCCTGTATTATACTCCAGAGCTGCACTCACTATTCTGCTGGTGCAGTCACTGTGTACATACATTACATTACTGATCCTGAGTTACATCCTGTATTATACCCCAGAGCTGCACTCACTATTCTGCTGGTGCAGTCACTGTGTACATACATCACATTACTGATCCTGAGTTACCTCCTGTATTATACTAGAGAGCTGCACTCACTATTCTGCTGGTGCAGTCACTGTGTACATACATTACATTACTGATCCTGAGTTACATCCTGTATTATACCCCAGAGCTGCACTCACTATTCTGCTGGTGCAGTCACTGTGTACATACATTACTGATCCTGAGTTACATCCTGTATTATACTCCAGAGCTGCACTCACTATTCCCCCAGATGTTACGCACTGAGGAGCCTGTGGACGACTTCTGGATAAGCTGTAAGTTCTTATCCGCTGACAGAAGATGACTTCAGGCCGGAGGATGATGGGGATTCTAGTATTTCTGACATTCCCCCTCTGGCCCTGTGCACTCGCTGTTGCTCCTGCAGGTATTCGCAGAGATCGTCCTCTTCCTACCCTGAGCGCTCACTTCATAGAGCACTCTGCTCTTTGTTCTTAATGTGAGGACTGAGGAGACTAAAAACTGGGGAACGATGGGTTAACACGCACGGCGCAGTATCTGGAAGTATTGGAAAAACTGTTGACTTTTATAGGAACCGTCTGGATTACTGCACATAAAGTTGTAATGAATGGATAATGAAACAATTGCAAGGTCTTTGCTTGCAGTCAGTGAATGGGATCTTTCTACAGTGCCTTGCGAAAGTATTCGGCCCCCTGGAACTTTTCCCACATATCATGCTTCAAACATAAAGATACCAAATCTAAGTTTTTGGTGAAGAATCAACAACAAGTGGGACACAATTGTGAAGTTGAACGAAATGTATTGGTTATTTTATATTTTTTTTGAAATACCAAAACTGAAAAGTGGGGCGTGCAATATTATTCGTCCCCTTTGCTTTCAGTGCAGCAAACTCACTCCAGAAGTTCATTGTGGATCTCTGAATGATCCAATGTTGTCCTAAATGACTAATGATGATAAATATAATCCACCTGTGTGTAATCAAGTCTCCGTATAAATGCATCTGCTCTGTGATAGTCTCAGGGTTCTGTGTGAAGCACAGAGAGCATCACGAAGACCAAGGAACACAACAGGCGGGTCCGTGATACTGTTGCAGAGAAGTTTAAAGCCGGCTTTGGATACAAAATAATTTCCAAAACTTTAACCATCCCAAGAGCACTGTGCAAGCGATCATATTGAAATGGAAGGAGTATCATACCACTGCAAATCTACCAAGACCCGGCCGTCCCTCTAAACTTTCACCTCAAACAAGGAGAAGACTGATCAGAGATGCAGCCAAGAGGCCCATGATCACTCTGGATGAACTGCAGAGATCTACAGCTGAGGTGGGACAGTCTGTCCACAGGACAACAATCAGTTGTACACTGCACAAATCTGGCCTTTATGGAAGAGTGGCAAGAAGAAAGCCATTTCTCAAAGATATCCATAAAAAGTGTCATTTAAAGTTTGCAAGAAGCCACCTGGGAGACACTAAACATGTGGAAGAAGGTGCTTTGGTCAGATTAAACCAAAATCAAACTTTTTGGCAACAATGCCAAACGATATGTTTGGCGTAAAGGCAACACAGCTCATCACCCTGACCACACCATCCCCACTGTCAAACATGGTGGAGGCAGCATCATGGTTTGGGCCTGCTTTTCTTCAGCAGGGACAGGGAAGAGGGTTAAAATTGATGGGAAGATGGATGGAGCCAAATAAAGGACCATTCTAGAAGAAAACCTGTTGGAGTCTGCAAAAGACCTGAGACTGGGACGGAGATTTGTCTTCCAACAAGACAATGATCCCAAACATAAAGCAAAATCCACAATGGAATGGTTCACAAATAAACATCTCCAGGTGTTAGAATGGCCAAGTCACAGTCCAGAGCTGAATCCAATCGAGAATCTGTGGAAAGAGCTGAAAACTGCTGTTCACAAACGACCTCCATCCAACCTCACTGAGCTCGAGCTGTTTGCCAAGGAAGAATGGGCGAGAATTTCAGTCTCTCGATGTACAAAACTGATAGAGACAAACCCCAAGCGACTGCAGCTGTAATCACAGCAAAAGGTGGCGCAACAAAGTATTAAGTTACAGGGGCCGAATAATATTGCACGCCCCACTTTTCAGTTTTTGAATTTCCACAAAAATTTAAAATAACCAATAAATTTCGTTCAACTTCACAATTGTGTCCCACTTGTTGATTCTTCACCAAAAATTTACATTTGGTATCTTTATGTTTGAAGCATGATATGTGGGAAAAGGTTGAAAAGTTCCAGGGGGCTGAATACTTTCACAAGGCACTGTAGTTTACATTCTGACCATCTTTACAGGGCTCCCTCTTTTCACAGCTGAGGACTTGTTACAATTGTATCCAGTCCAGACAAGCCTCCAGGGATAAGTTCTCCAACAGCAGAACTCTTCTGTCCTGACACTTTGTAACATTGTTTCACAGTGGAGTCCTGGCCCTTTGGCTCACAGAGGATTAGATGCAATTGTAACAAACCATCAGATGTGAGATGTATCAGTTTTGTTGGGATTTTCAGCTGAGATCTTGGAAAGACGCAGAGTTTTTAGCAGAATGTTGTGGATGATTCCTCCACACAGGCGTCATGTGAGTTCCGTTACATTGTGTCGCTTTGTATATGAATTCGGCGATACGATCGCGGCTCCGCCGTTGTTCCGCTCCTGCCGCCATTGTTGTCTGGCCGCAGTTTTTCACTTTTATGTCCCAGTAACGCGCTGTCGATAAATGTCGATTTCTGCCTCTATGTCCGTCCGTCTCCATTAATCCATTCCTTCAATAAATCCGGAGATTAAAGAGACGGGAGAAGAAGTAAATGAACGGTTGTCGCGGTGTGAAGAGGCGCGGGATGATACGAGCCGTCAATATCTCTCACGTGGAGCGCTGCGCACTGTGCGGTCTCCATAGGATCTATACTGCAGATAATGACCCTGAGGGACGGCTCCAGCCCGAATAACTGAGACTGTCAGTCACCTGCGGCCGCGCAGCCTCCGCTCAGCTGCACACGTGCCCACCGCCAGCACCTGCACAGGCGGCCGCGCACGATCAGGCGTGTTTGCTTCGTTTGCACTGTCGGTCTTTAGCGTTTGCTTTCTGCAGGCGATCGCATTACATTAAGTGCGCCTGTCACCCGAGAAATGACGGCCAATCAATCCACAGGAGTGGACGAGACCATCGATCCAATGATTTGCCGGCCCATAAAATACGGGGGTTGAATCGATTCAACAATTATTTTCTTCAATTTGGCAAAAGCGACAAGTATCTCAGATTCATGAATCCAATGTGATCTACAGCCGGGGATTCGTGCCGATCGATGATTCGTGAATCGTCAATGCTGCGGAGTGCGATTCATTACCTGCTGTCAGCCGTTAGCAGCGCTCCAATCAGGAAATGGACAGAAAATCTCTGTCCGTTTAATGTATGCAGCTCATATGCAGAGCTATGTGTTTCCATGGATACAGGCAACAAACCAAAATAAATCCTGTGTATTCTGATCTCCAATTAGGATTTACACGTCCTAGTCCTCTAGGTATCGGACAGACCGAAAAACATGAGGCAGAAGGCTACAAGACCAGAATACAAAGGGTTATCTGTGGCCTGAAGGACCATGGAAACTTTCGCTCTGCATAGGAGCTGTACACACAAAGCAGACACCTGTTAAAATCAACACGGACTGTAGCTGCAAATGTGACAGAAGACAATCATGTAACTACACAGTGACTGCACCAGCAGAATAGTGAGTGCAGCTCTGGGGTATAATACAGAATGTAACTCAGGATCAGTAATGTAATGTATGTACACAGTGACTGCACCAGCAGAATAGTGAGTGCAGCTCTGGAGGATAATACAGGATGTAACTCAGGATCAGTAATGTAATGTATGTACACAGTGACTGCACCAGCAGAATAGTGAGTGCAGCTCTGGAGTATAATACAGGATGTAACTCATGATCAGTAATGTAATGTATGCACACAGTGACTGCACCTGCAGAATAGTGAGTGCAGCTCTGGGGTATAATACAGGATGTAACTCAGGATCAGTAATGTATGTACACAGTGACTGCACCAGCAGAATAGTGAGTGCAGCTCTGGGGTATAATACAGGAGGTAACTCATGATCAGTAATGTAATGTATGTACACAGTGACTGCATCAGCAGAATAGTGAGTACAGCTCTGGCGTATAATACAGGACGTAACTCAGGATCAGTAATGTATGTACACAGTGACTGCACCAGCAGAATCGTGAGTGCAGCTCTGGGGTATAATACAGGATGTAACTCAGGATCAGTAATGTATGTACACAGTGACTGCACCAGCAGAATAGTGAGTGCAGCTCTGGGGTATAATACAGGAGGTAACTCATGATCAGTAATGTAATGTATGTACACAGTGACTGCATCAGCAGAATAGTGAGTACAGCTCTGGCGTATAATACAGGACGTAACTCAGGATCAGTAATGTATGTACACAGTGACTCCACCAGCAGAATAGTGAGTGCAGCTCTGGGGTGTAATACAGGATGTAATTCAGGGTAAGTAATGTGATGTATGTACACAGTGACTCCACCAGCAGAATAGTGAGTGCAGCTCTGGGGTATAATACAGGATGTAACGCAGGATCAATAATGTGATGTATGTACACAGTGACTCCACCAGCAGAATAGTGAGTGCAGCTCTGGGGTATAATACAGGAGGTAACTAAGGATCAGTAATGTAATGTATGTACACAGTGACTGCACCAGCAGAATAGTGAGTGCAGCTCTGGGGTATAATACAGGATGTAACTCAGAATCAGTAATGTAATGTATGTACACAGTGACTCCACCAGCAGAATATTGAGTGCAGCTCTGGAGTATAATACAGGATGTAACTTAGGATCAGTAATGTAATGTATGTACACAGTGACTGCACCAGCAGAATAGTGAGTGCAGCTCTGGAGTATAATACAGGAGGTAACTCAGGATCAGTAATGTATGTACACAGTGACTGCACCAGCAGAATAGTGAGTGCAGCTCTGGGGTATAATACAGGATGTAACTCAGAATCAGTAATGTAATGTATGTACACAGTGACTGCTCCAGCAGAATCGTGAGTGCAGCTCTGGAGTATAATACAGGATGTAACAGGATCAGTAATGTAATGTAAGTACACAGTGACTGCACCAGCAGAATAGTGAGTGCAGCTCTGGAGTATAATACAGGATGTAACTCAGGATCAGTAATGTATGTACACAGTGACTGCTCCAGCAGAATCGTGAGTGCAGCTCTGGAGTATAATACAGGATGTAACAGGATCAGTAATGTAATGTAAGTACACAGTGACTGCACCAGCAGAATAGTGAGTGCAGCTGTGGAGTATAATACAGGATGTAACTCAGGATCAGTAATGTAATGTATGTACACAGTGACTGCACCAGCAGAATAGTGAGTGCAGCTCTGGAGTATAATACAGGATGTAACTCAGGATCAGTAATGTATGTACACAGTGACTGCTCCAGCAGAATAGTGAGTGCAGCTCTGGAGGATAATAGGGGATGTAATTTAGGATCAGTAATGAAATGTATGTACACAGTGACTGCTCCAGCAGAATAGTGAGTGCAGCTCTGGAGGATAATAGGGGATGTAATGTATGTACACCATGAGTCTCTTTGCTGTGATTCTGTGTGCCAGTAATTGATCAGTAATGATCGGACGGTGAGGCGATCGTGGATCTGATTGAATGTTTGTCCTCTGAGCAGTCAGTGATTGCTGATAATAATCCTCTTCCTTGTAGATGGCTTTGATCGTGCTCCTGGTGCATTATACTTTTATAATGGGGTACTGATTTGTGCCGGGAGCTTTGTCTTTTGTTACACAGCACATTCCTTAGATGCATTTCATCTGGAGGAATAATGAGGATGCAGTTGCATTAGTCCTGACACCCTGTGACCATGGCAGCAATAATTTTTCATCTGTGGCGGGGCTCTGTGGTCGCTGTTTGCCACCAGCTGCGGTGCATTGTGGGTGATATGTGAGTGCCCCGAGCCCCCCGGATTCCTCCACATTGTGTGATTGCTGCTCTGGGAATTTGTCCTTATTAACGTGAGAAATGTCCTCAGCATCAAAGCAGAACAAAGCGTCCCTGTGCCAGGCGGCTCCCGGGAGAGCTGGAGAACATGGCAGCACCTGAGACCATTCATTGTGCCCTGCAGAGCAGATGCCGCCACCAGGATACACGGGCAAAGTCACGGAAAAGCAAAGAGAGCCGCCGGCATCCTGCGCCTCATCGCTGCCGGGCCGGCATTCCTATAATGTTCACATCCTCTGCCATCTGCTGTACTGATCCTCGGCTGCAGTATGATGTATGCTGTAGTCACATCCAAAGCTGCAGCCACTTTTCTGATGAGGTCTCATTTTTCCTTTTCGATGGTTGTGTATCTGCTGCAGATTTTTATTATTGTTGGAGATGATGGCAGCCAGCTGATATGTGATGAGTGCAGCTTTGGATGTGAGTGGAGTATAAGATATGATAAAAATTCTGATTAGCTACGTCAGAGAAACATATGGTGACTGTATGGCCAGGATGTTGTGTTTGTACTGACTGCATCATCTGGCTTTTCCATCCTTGTTTTCCCCTATGATTTACACTGCAGCTCTTCTCCCCTACAGCACAGCTATAATTGTTGCCTTCACATTATCATTAGCCCTATTTTCTATGGGCGTCTGAGAGTCATAATTCCATCTTTGATATCCTCTGAGGATTAGGCTGCTGAATGCTCTCTTCTCCATACTTTACACTACAGTTCTGCTCTTAGAGAGCACAGCTGTGATGAATGACTGCAGCTTAGCTGGATTGTCTGTAGGAGCTCAGAGTATTCTGAAATCCATCTCTCATCATTGACACATTGTTGCTCTGCCTGCCTAGCCTGTGTGTGTGCAGTAGTTATATTCCTTTGGAGGGAGTTAACTCCTAACATCCCAGCCAAGGCTCTGCAGCCAATTGATCTCTATATAGCTGTTATCTGCTCTCCTTCAGCTCCTGACAAGATGCTGGTATAAATCTTGCAAAATCACCAGCAGACAGCATCAGCTTCTCCCAGATCAGATCTCCTAATCCCGCCTCTCGCTTTGCTGAGCTGTTGCTTGTTGTAATCCCGTTATCTCTGTGTCAGTCCAGTGATGGCACTGTAGACTGATATCTGAACGTGTGACAGCAGAACTTGTGCTGAGCTTTATAGTTCTCCTGACACTAGATCTCTTCTACTCACCAGATCTGCCACTCAAGGAGGAGAGCCTCCCCCAGAAACCGGGAGGTGAGGAGACCGCAGAGCTGAGAACTGCTCTGGAGGCACCGAGTCCACTGCTTTCTGCTGCGATGTGTGTGGCCAGGGGGCTGCGGGCCGAATACTGATCATATCCAGTCCGGGCAGCGGAGGACCCCGTCTATATTCCGCTCAGGGTTACTCTCCGTGCACTGGCGGCTTTATTGATAAGCCCTGAGCTAAACAGCAGATTAATTGGCCTTAAAAGTACAGCTCTGATTTGGGGAGTGGGAGGCGCGGACCGGCGCGGGGCGCAGCGAGGAGGCCGCCGCCGGCGATATTGGATTTATAGCAGTAAGTAAAGAGCCCAGTGGAAGCAATTTATATTCTCTCCACGGAAATCCGGTCCGTCCGACTCACAACCTGACGAGTCTGATCGGTATAAACATTAACCCATAAAATAAGAGACCGCAGTTACGGGTGTGGGATCTGTTCTGATTGGATCTGGTGTGAAGGGATTTGTTCTGTTCAGGTCTTGAGATCTACTCTGGGAGGATGGGATCTTTTTTGGTCGTGTCTGTGAGGATGGGGTCTTTTCTGGTCACGACTGAAGGGATGGGATCTCTTCTAGTCAGATCTGAGGTTATTAGATCTGTTCTGGTGGGATCTGGGGAAGTAGATCTGTTCTTGTCAGATCTGAGTTTATTATATTTGTTCTGGTCACTTCGGTGGGATTAGATCTGTTCTTCTCAGGTCTATGGGGATGGGATCTGTTCCGGTCAGATCTGGTGGGCTTAGATCTCTTGTGATTGGTTTTAGGGGGCTGGAATCTTTTTCTTTTGTCAGGTCTGGGTAGATGGATTTGCTTGACTGTGTTCTGGGTAGATTAAATCTGTTTTGGTTGGAGAATGGGATCTGTTCTGGCTGATTCTGGGGAGATGGGATTGGTTCTGGTCAGGTCTGGAGGGATTGGATCATTTGTGGTCAGATCCGAGGTGGCTAGATCTGTTCTGGTCAGGTCTGAAGGGGTAGAAAATCTGTTGTGAGAGCGACAATTACCAAGATGATGACTTTTGCTCTTACTGTAAATTTTAGCCCAGGAGAAGAATGTTACCCCCGTCTCCTGCCATCTGTGACCCCCCTCCCCGTCTCCTGCCGTCTGTGACCCCCGTCTCCTGCAGTGTGACCCCCCCCGTCTCCTGCAGTGTGTGACCCCCCGTCTCCTGCAGTGTGACCCCCCCCGTCTCCTGCAGTGTGGCCCCCCGTCTCCTGCAGTGTGTGACCCCCCCCGTCTCCTGCAGTGTGTGACCCCCCCGTCTCCTGCAGTGTGTGACCCCCCCGTCTCCTGCAGTGTGACCCCCCCGTCTCCTGCAGTGTGACCCCCCGTCTCCTGCAGTGTGACCCCCCGTCTCCTGCAGTGTGACCCCCCGTCTCCTGCAGTGTGACCCCCCCGTCTCCTGCAGTGTGACCCCCCCCGTCTCCTGCAGTGTGTGACCCCCCCCGTCTCCTGCAGTGTGTGACCCCCCCCCCGTCTCCTGCAGTGTGTGACCCCCCCCGTCTCCTGCAGTGTGTGACCCCCCCGTCTCCTGCAGTGTGACCCCCCCCGTCTCCTGCAGTGTGACCCCCCCGTCTCCTGCAGTGTGACCCCCCCCGTCTCCTGCAGTGTGTGACCCCCCCGTCTCCTGCAGTGTGTGACCCCCCCCGTCTCCTGCAGTGTGTGACCCCCCCGTCTCCTGCAGTGTGTGACCCCCCCGTCTCCTGCAGTGTGTGACCCCCCCCGTCTCCTGCAGTGTGTGACCCCCCCCGTCTCCTGCAGTGTGTGACCCCCCCGTCTCCTGCAGTGTGTGACCCCCCCGTCTCCTGCAGTGTGTGACCCCCCCGTCTCCTGCAGTGTGTGACCCCCCCGTCTCCTGCAGTGTGTGACCCCCCCGTCTCCTGCAGTGTGTGACCCCCCCGTCTCCTGCAGTGTGTGACCCCCCCGTCTCCTGCAGTGTGTGACCCCCCCGTCTCCTGCAGTGTGTGACCCCCCCGTCTCCTGCAGTGTGTGACCCCCCCGTCTCCTGCAGTGTGTGACCCCCCCGTCTCCTGCAGTGTGTGACCCCCCCGTCTCCTGCAGTGTGTGACCCCCCCGTCTCCTGCAGTGTGTGACCCCCCCGTCTCCTGCAGTGTGTGACCCCCCCGTCTCCTGCAGTGTGTGACCCCCCCGTCTCCTGCAGTGTGTGACCCCCCCGTCTCCTGCAGTGTGTGACCCCCCCGTCTCCTGCAGTGTGTGACCCCCCCGTCTCCTGCAGTGTGTGACCCCCCCGTCTCCTGCAGTGTGTGACCCCCCCGTCTCCTGCAGTGTGTGACCCCCCCGTCTCCTGCAGTGTGTGACCCCCCGTCTCCTGCAGTGTGTGACCCCCCCGTCTCCTGCAGTGTGTGACCCCCCCCGTCTCCTGCAGTGTGTGACTCCCCCCCCCCCCCCGTCTCCTGCAGTGTGTGACCCCCCCCCGTCTCCTGCAGTGTGTGACCCCCCGTCTCCTGCAGTGTGTGACCCCCCCGTCTCCTGCAGTGTGTGACCCCCCCGTCTCCTGCAGTGTGTGACCCCCCCCCCGTCTCCTGCAGTGTGTGACTCCCCCCCCCCCCTCCCCCCCCCCGTCTCCTGCAGTGTGACCCCCCCCCCCGTCTCCTGCAGTGTGTGACCCCCCCCCCCCCCCGTCTCCTGCAGTGTGTGACTCCCCCCCCCCCCCCCCCCGTCTCCTGCAGTGTGTGACTCCCCCGTCTCCTGCAGTGTGTGACCCCCGGCTCATTATCACATACCTGTGGAATATCACCGTAGGGATCAGAGCAGGAATCCCTCCCTAGTGCACAGGTTCCTGTAAGGACAGATCCTGTGGAGAAAAAGGGGTTTAGTTCAGCTCACCGCTCATTGATGCTACAGCAAGGACACGTCTCCACTTGGACGTCTTGGAATACTTCATAGAAAAAGGAAAGTGCAGCTCAAGGAGTAAAATCCAGAATTTTCTTTATTTCATTAAAATACAAGCATGAGTCTAAGAGCGTATACTGCTCGAAACGCGGACAGACCTCCTGGGCACTCTCTGTGCGGCTCTCCCATGTCAGGGTGAAAACCGGAATGATGTCTATAGCAGCCAGGCTTGTATTTCAATGAAATAAAGAAAATTCTGGATTTTACTCCTTGAGCTGCACTTTCCTTTTTCTATGAAGGACAGATCCTGACAGCTCCCGGATCTTGTCTGTAAATTTTCTATTCTCACCTGATGTGCAGATGGAAGGTGGACGATTCCTTCTGTGAGACCCCTGAGCTGGAGCGGCCCCTGACACTGGACTCACGGGGTCCCCTGCGCTACAAGCCAAGAGCAGAGCTGCAAACAATTGGGCCCCTGATGTCTCCTACAAGACCACCGCTGTGCTGAAATGAGCAGATTGTAGGGACATCGACGCTGTATCCACACCCAGGCACGCTGTATCCACACACAGTATCCACACACAGTATCCACACACAGTATCCACCCTGTACCCACACCCTGTATCCACACACAGTATCCACACACAGTATCCACCCTGTATCTACACCCTGTATCTACACCCTGTATCTACACTGCATCCACACCCTATACCCACACTGTATCCACACACAGTATCCACCCTGTATCTACACCCTGTACCCACACCCTGTATCCACACCCTGTATCCACACACAGTATCCACCCTGTATCTACACCCTGTATCCACACTGCATCCACACCCTGTCTCCATTCTGTATCTGAGTATCTGCAACCTTTATCCATAACCTTTATCCGCACCCTGTATCCATCCTGTATCTCTGTATCCACAACCTTTATCTGCACCCTTTATCTTTACCCTGTATCTGCACCCTGTATCTGCACCCTGTATCCATCCTGTATCTCTGTATCTACAACCTCTATCCGCACCCTGTATCCGCACCCTGTATCCGCACCCTGTATCTACACCCTGTGTCTGCACCCTGTATCTCTGTATCTACAACCTCTATCCGCACCCTGTATCCGCACCCTGTATCCGCACCCTGTATCTACACCCTGTGTCTGCACCCTGTATCTCTGTATCTACAACCTCTATCCGCACCCTGTATCCGCACCTTGTATCTGCACCCTTTATCTTTACCCTGTATCTGCACCCTGTATCCGCACCTTGTATCTGCACCCTGTATCCCTGTGGTGTCACTGGCCGTGTAGCAGTGGTTGCTGTACCAGACGGGGTGATGCTGTCCGCATGTGATGGGTGGCCCTGTGTTCCCCACGGTCAGAGGAGTGTAACGCCTTAGATTTTGAGTTTCTTTGGTTCTTGAGTATTTTTTGTGATTAACCCTTGCTGTCCTGACTACAGTGTGTCGCCGATCTCCTGTTAAACTGACATGTGTCTGCCGTGAATACATCGCCACATGTTGCACGCTCACAGACGGTGTCACATTGCGTCTTTCCATCCATTGTTTTCTTTGCTTCACCTTCTCTGGTTTTGTAGTTTTTTGATACTTTGTTACAGCTGTCTTTTCCGTATGTGACTTTGTTGCCTCTCGCGGTCGTTCCTTGCTGTAATCTGCTGCATTGTTGTGTGGCATGGTCACCGCTCGTTTTCCTCTGCCATATATTATTGCCAGCCTCGTACAATCTGTTACATTGTTTCATCTCCATAATAAATGGCTTTCTTCATTTCTTGTTCCTTGTTTCTTTGTGTCCTGCATAACCCGCTCTCCGGTATTCTGCTTTCTGTTCAGATTCCCCCACTCGGGCTCTGTTCACACGTCCAGTCTTCATCTGTAACCGACTCAGAATAAATAATACCGGGATCCGTTACAGATGGAGCAAAGCCGGTTTCGCACTTAGGTTTGCGTTTTGCATCGATTGTTGTTCCCTTTGAGCCTGTATTACTGTAGACCGTCTCCCATAGACTTCACAGGGGAAAAGAAACTGGATCCAGTTGTGATCTCCTTATTTTTTTGGCTGCTCAGTTGTGCAGACTATGGGTCCGATTAATCAAGACCATTGTTGTTCATGTGGGGGCGCACTGGAGTCACATGTGCAGGCCTCTCCATGAATCTGGAGCGTCTGATGGGTGGCGTTTCGCCTCCGTGCGCTACACCAGAAGGTACGGCGTGAGGAGCGTCACAGCGTTTACTGGAGTAAAAACATTAAAATCTGCAAAATGTAGGCGCATCTCCAAGTTGCACGTAAATTTTACGACTTTTCAAAGGTTTTAAGCCAGAATTCTATCGTGGAAGCTTTGATGAATCAGGGCCTATGTATTTATTTCTGTTACATTGTTTTCTTTCTTATTTTGCTGTTACATGATTCACCTTTCTCTCGCTCTCTGCCATTTATCATTCTGTTACATTGTTTCCTATATATATATATATATATATATATATATATATATATATATATATATATATATATATATATATCTCTGTTCCATTATTTTCTCCATATTCAACTTTGTTACGTTGTTTTCTATCTTTTTTTATGTGCTTCTTTGTTCCTCTCTCTCTGTATATACAGTTGTAACAGAAAGTTTCCATCCACTGTATATAAAGACACATCCTCAATATCTGACATGAAATCAGAATAAACCTTTCCTGGTTTAGGTCACTTAGGATTACCATCATTATTGTTATTTGCCAAATGCCAACATAATGAGAGAGATAGAAAGAATGTTTTAAGCCATGTGTGTTTCAGGTGTGCATTAAAATACATCCACAGGTGTGTCTCTAATTAAGAAGATTCCAAACACCATATATATCATATGAGCCAGCCAGAATTGTGTAAAAACAGAATCATGTTAGATGGAAACTTGTGACTGTGCAGTAAGGAATAAAAATGCCTTAAAACATTCTCTCATTATTCTGGCACTTGGCAAATATTAATAATGATTGTAATCCTAAGTGACCTAAAACGGGAAAAGTTTATTCTGATTTCATGTCAGATATTAAGAAAAACCTGCAGATGTGTCTTTATATATAGTGGATGGAAACTTCTGGTTTCAACTTTGTTTATGTATATATATTTATGCTCTGTTTCTTCCTTGTATCATTGTTTCTTACATCGTTTTCTCTTTTTCCTCTGTTACATTGTTTCCTGTCTGTCACTCGGTGACATAGGTAAATCTCCTATTTCACTGATCCCTTCTTGTTTTTCTAGGACTTGCCCTGGAGCTTCCCTAGGATGAGAGACGTGTGGCATTCCTCCATCATGACCAGGCAATGGACGCTCTTCTTGTCGCTGCCGACCGTCTCTGTTCTCCTGCTTCACCTCTCTACAGTCAGGGCAGATTTTCCAGAGATGGACGAGCGATGCTTGCAGAGGGAGCACCCGGTCCTGACTTTCCAGGGTGAGCGCTGATGGTACACGGAGCATTGTAGTGTAATCACTGCCAGCGCTGGGTGTAGATGCCGACATGTGCAGTTACACTGTAAGATCGTCTTTATGGAGCATTACAAATGCTTTGCCTTTTTTTTACTAACCCTGAGTTACAGCCGAGTTACCTACAGAGCTGCACTCTCTGGATTCAGTTCAGCTGTTTCTTTATGCTTTATTCTCTATTTCATCCAGAGCTGCAATCATAGTTCGGCTGTTTCTTTATGCTTTATTCTCCATTTCATCCAGAGCTGCAATCATAGTTCGGCTGTTTCTTTACGCTTTATTCTCCATTTCATCCAGAGCTGTACTCAGAATTGTGCTATTTCTTTATGCTTTATTGTCCGTTTCATCCAGAGCTGCAATCATAGTTCGGCTGTTTCTTTATGCTTTATTCTCCATTTCATCCACAGCTGTACTCAGAATTCTGCTATTTCTTTATGCTTTATTCTCCATTTCATCCAGAGCTGCAATCATAGTTCGGCTGTTTCTTTATGCTTTATTCTCCATTTCATCCAGAGATGCAATCATAGTTCGGCTGTTTCTTTATGCTTTATTCTCCATTTCATCCAGAGCTGTACTCAGAATTCTGCTATTTCTTTATGCTTTATTCTCCATTTCATCCAGAGCTGCAATCATAGTTCAGCTGTTTCTTTATGCTTTATTCTCCATTTCATCCAGAGCTGTACTCAGAATTCTGCTATTTCTTTATGCTTTATTCTCCATTTCATCCAGAGCTGCAATCATAGTTCGGCTGTTTCTTTATGCTTTATTCTCCATTTCATCCAGAGCTGTACTCAGAATTCTGCTATTTCTTTATGGTTTATTCTCCATTTCATCCAGAGCTGCAATCATAAATCTGAACAATACTTCATCTGCCATGATGAGTTGCGGCACCACGGCATTTCAGTTACTTACTAATGTGAGTTTTCACCAATACTGAGCAGAATTGTGAATGCATCTCCAGATGTGACTAGAGTATAAGATATTCTTGCAGATAATTAAATCAATGTATCTGCGGTGACCCATCGTGACAAGTGGACTGAACCTGTAACATGACAATGAGATTTGGAGCTCGGAGAGAATCTCAGGTGAGGATCATGGCGGTGTCGGCGTCCAGCCATCGCTCCCGGAGCGGAGCCATCTCATCCCAGCAGTCGCTAATGGTGGTGGCGTGTCCGCGGTGCACGATGAATGTAGCTGTCTGATCCGAGTTTATGCTAATCAACCTCCGATGCGGATTATTAGCTTAACTAATTTATTTAATCAATTTGATGAGTTCTCCGAGATCTCGATTACAAATTAATTCATCAAAACTGGAGGCGGCGACCATTAATATTCCAGCCCCGACTATGAGGCCAATCAATGGGAGACAGAAACTATATCTCTTTATTTATGGCAAACGGCGCAGGAAGCGACAGCGAGACGGGACGCGGAGTCTGAAGCCCGATAATGAATATTACAGAGAACCGCAGACAAGAAACGTGCAGATTTTAAGGGTTATACCTACCAGGGGGCCTGGAAATAGAGACCCTGATAGCAGGGGGCCCGGATATAGAGACCCTGATAGCAGGGGGCCCGGATATAGAGACCCTGATAGCAGGGGGCCCGGATATAGAGACCCTGATAGCAGGTGGCCCGGATATAGAGACCCTGATAGCAGGGGGCCCGGATATAAAGACCCTGATAGCAGGGGGCCCGGATATAGAGACCCTGATAGCAGGGGGCCCAGATATAGAGACCCTGATAGCAGGGGGCCCGGATATAGAGACCCTGATAGCAGGGGGCCCGGGTATAGAGACCCTGATAGCAGGGGGCCCGGGTATAGAGACCCTGATAGCAGGGGGCCCGGGTATAGAGACCCTGATAGCAGGGGGCCCGGGTATAGAGACCCTGATAGCAGGGGGCCCGGGTATAGAGACCCTGATAGCAGGGGGCCCGGGTATAGAGACCCTGATAGCAGGGGGCCCGGATATAGAGACCCTGATAGCAGGGGGCCCGGATATAGAGACCCTGATAGCAGGGGGCCCGGATATAGAGACCCTGATAGCAGGGGGTCCGGGTATAGAGACCCTGATAGCAGGGGGCCCGGGTATAGAGACCCTGATAGCAGGGGGCCCGGGTATAGAGACCCTGATAGCAGGGGGCCCGGCTATAGAGACCCTGACAGCAGGGGGCCCGGCTATAGAGACCCTGACAGCAGGGGGCCCGGCTATAGAGACCCTGACAGCAGGGGGCCCGGCTATAGAGACCCTGACAGCAGGGGGCCCGGCTATAGAGACCCTGACAGCAGGGGGCCCGGCTATAGAGACCCTGATAGCAGGGGGCCCGGCTATAGAGACCCTGATAGCAGGGGGCCCGGATATAGAGACCCTGATAGCAGGGGGCCCCGGATATAGAGACCCTGACACAAGGGGCCCCGGATATACAGACACTGACACAAAAAAGGGAAGTGTCTGTGCGTTTCGGCTTTGTGTGGAGGACTGGATGTTCTCCTGATAGATTCGCTATGTGGATTGTGGGGTGCAGCCGCCCCAGGTCTCCTCATTAGGAGAATCGTATTTCTGGCCCCTGTGAGGTTTTCCGCCTCGGATTCTTCTGCTCCGGGGCCGGTGGATTCTTTCTGCTTTTACATTACCATGAACTCTGTGATCACATCCCACAACTTATACTTGTCACAGCTGAGAGTTGGTAACAATTGTATCCAGTCTGAACAATCCTCTGTGAGCCTGGACTGATACATTGTAACAAACTATCACTGATGACATCTTCAGCGGATTCTCCTCTGTGACATCTGCCGGCTCCATGCGGGTTTCCAGCCTCGGCAGGTAATCACATTGGTCTCTATTCACTGACATCAAGAAGAGATTTTGGAGGTGAATTATTGAGTCTCCTGAGAAGTTGTAGGAGTTCACTGGGTGTGGGGTGCCCGCTGCACTGAATACGGGGTGACAACCTCTGTAATGGTGGCACTGCTGGTTGTCACTCGCCATGTGTTAGTGTCGGCCCTCCCAGGAGTCCGGCTGCACTAGTGCCTGCTCCTGATGTATGAAGCCTCTTCTCACTACTCCCATCATCCTCTTTTTGGTGGATGCGCTCCTCTGTTACTGAGAAATCAGAGATTGAAATGAGGCTTAAGTGCTTCAACACGTGGAAGCACTTCCCAAGCTTTTGCTCTCTTCCCATCGCTGTCTCGTGCTTGATTGACAGTTTCTTTCCTGGACCAGGCAGCACTGGATGTGGTATGGAGCTGGGGGCCATGGAGCATCTAATCCTATTCTGTGCGGTCAGTGGAGCCCGTGTATCTAATCCTATCCTGTGTGATACTGTCTGCTGAGCCGTGTATCTAATCCTATCCTGTGTGATACTGTCTGCTGAGCTGTGTATCTAATCCTATCCTGTGTGATACTGACTGCTGAGCTGTGTATCTAATCCTATCCTGTGTGATACTGACTGCTGAGCCGTGTATCTAATCCTATCCTGTGTGATACTGTCTGCTGAGCCGTGTATCTAATCCTATCCTGTGTGATACTGACTTCTGAGCCGTGTATCTAATCCTATCCTGTATGATACTGTCTGCTGAGCCGTGTATCTAATCCTATCCTGTGTGATACTGTCTGCTGAGCCGTGTATCTAATCCTATCCTGTGTGATACTGACTGCTGAGCCGTGTATCTAATCCTATCCTGTGTGATACTGACTGCTGAGCCGTGTATCTAATCCTATCCTGTGTGATACTGACTGCTGAGCCGTGTATCTAATCCTATCCTGTGTGATACTGTCTGCTGAGCCGTGTATCTAATCCTATCCTGTGTGATACTGACTGCTGAGCCGTGTATCTAATCCTATCCTGTGTGATACTGTCTGCTGAGCCGTGTATCTAATCCTATCCTGTGTGATACTGACTGCTGAGCCGTGTATCTAATCCTATCCTGTGTGATACTGTCTGCTGAGCCGTGTATCTAATCCTCTCCTGTGTGATACTGTGCTGAGCCGTGTATCTAATCCTCTCCTGTGTAATACTGTCTGCTGAGCTGTGTATCTAATCCTCTCCTGTGTGATACTGACTGCTGAGCTGTGTATCTAATCCTCTCGTGTTATACTGACTGCTGAGCCGTGTATCTAATCCTCTCCTATGTTATACTGACTGCTGAGCCGTGTATCTAATCCTCTCCTGTGTGATACTGTCTGCTGAGCCGTGTATCTAATCCTATCTTGTGTGATACTGACTGTTGAGCTGTGTATCTAATCCTATCCTGTGTGATACTCTCTGATAGGACGCTGATACTCGGTGTACTGGGTGACGCTGATACTCGGGCTGCTGGATGACGCTGATACTCGGTGTACAGGGTGACGCTGATACTCGGGGTACTGAATGACGCTGATACTTGGGGTACAGGGTGACGCTGATACTCGGGGTACTGAATGACGCTGATACTTGGGGTACAGGATGACGCTGATACCCGGGGTACTGGATAACGCTGATATTCGTGGTACAGGGTGACGCTGATACTCGTGGTACAGGATGACGCTGGTACTCGGGGTACAGGATGACGCTGATACTCGGGGTACAGGATGACGCTGATACTCGGGGTACAGGGTGACGCTGATACTCGGGGTACAGGGTGACGCTGATACTTGGGGTACAGGGTGACGCTGATACTCGGGGTACTGAATGACGCTGATACTTGGGGTACAGGGTGACGCTGATACTCGGGGTACTGAATGACGCTGATACTTGGGGTACAGGGTGACGCTGATACTTGGGGTACAGGATAACGCTGATATTCGTGGTACAGGGTGACGCTGGTACTCGGGGTACAGGATGACGCTGGTACTCGGGGTACAGGATGACGCTGATACTCGGGGTACAGGATGACGCTGATACTCGGGGTACAGGATGACGCTGATACTCGGGGTACAGGATGA
Organism: Dendrobates tinctorius; assembly: GCF_039654945.1. Classification (NCBI taxonomy): domain Eukaryota; kingdom Metazoa; phylum Chordata; class Amphibia; order Anura; family Dendrobatidae; genus Dendrobates; species Dendrobates tinctorius. The sequence goes on from NW_027361810.1 coordinate 1,102,365, forward strand.
CGCTGATACTCGGGGTACAGGGTGACGCTGATACTCGGGGTACTGAATGACGCTGATACTTGGGGTACAGGATGACGCTGATACCCGGGGTACTGGATAACGCTGATATTCGTGGTACAGGGTGACGCTGATACTCGTGGTACAGGATGACGCTGGTACTCGGGGTACAGGATGACGCTGGTACTCGGGGTACAGGATGACGCTGGTACTCGGGGTACAGGATGACGCTGATACTCGGGGTACAGGGTGACGCTGATACTCGGGGTACAGGGTGACGCTGATACTTGGGGTACAGGGTGACGCTGATACTCGGGGTACTGAATGACGCTGATACTTGGGGTACAGGGTGACGCTGATACTCGGGGTACTGAATGACGCTGATACTTGGGGTACAGGGTGACGCTGATACTTGGGGTACAGGATAACGCTGATATTCGTGGTACAGGGTGACGCTGATACTCGGGGTACTGAATGACGCTGATACTTGGGGTACAGGGTGACGCTGATACTTGGGGTACAGGATGACGCTGATACTCGGGGTACAGGATGACGCTGATACTCGGGGTACAGGATGACGCTGATACTCGGGGTACAGGATGACGCTGATACTCGGGGTACAGGGTGACGCTGATACCCGGGGATACAGGATGACGCTGATACTCGGGGTACAGGATGACGCTGATACTCGGGGTACAGGATGACGCTGATACTCGGGGTACAGGGTGACGCTGATACCCGGGGTACAGGGTGACGCTGATACTCGGGGTACAGGATGACGCTGATACTCGGGGTACAGGATGACGCTGATACTCGGGGTACAGGGTGACGCTGGTACTCGGGGTACAGGATGACGCTGATACTCGGGGTACAGGGTGACGCTGGTACTCGGGGTACAGGACAGTGATTCTCGTCATAGTTGACATCCGCTGTTTCTTTTATCTTTTGCACTGTGGAGTTTCGCGACGTTTTTTGCTCTTTTCTTTGTGATTGATGTTTTCTATGAATTTTGATGTTCTTCTCGGTGTCTCTTATTTTGGGGGTGTCACGGATGTCGCAGCCCTCAGTTCACCGTGAATATTGGGGTGGGGATACAATATGGCGGCTGTCTATCTTGAGGAGTTGGTGTAATGTAATGTTCGGCAGAGCGTGAATTTCGTGCTGCGATTCCCTCCCCCGTTATTCCGGCGTCAGGCGAGGGGTTAAGCGCTGACACATCGGCTGATGTATTTTCTGGCTCCTGGTGATACTTTGTGATTTATTTTGCTGACATTTCACCCATCAGCTCCTCTGGTCTGTACTGGTGAAATATTACACATCCATCATGGGTCGGCTGGGGCCTCCCTGCCTGCGAGGCTCCGGCGCACAATGGAGGCCGCGGTTACGGTCTTCTCTGCAGGGATTGGCTGTTTGTGATTTTCACCTTTGGCGATGTAACCGAGTGGAATGAGATTCCTGCATCTGAGCATTGATTATTCCTCCTTGTGCGTCAAAAGAACATCTAACTAACGGTATATAACATGGAGGGGCGCTCCTCACCATGCCCTGACCGCGCCGGCGCTGCTCATCCTGCGGAACAGGGAGCGGGCAATGTTCCCTCCAGATGTGCAGTATGACGCGAAAGCAAATCAATGGAAAGGATTGGGTTCCTCCATAACAATCTGGACCCAACTGGACATAAGACAATTTTCCAGTAATTGATACTTTCTCACCTGGAAAGAAGGAGCAACAATTATCACCCTTATTAGCAGATACTCATTAATTACCAGTCATAGCAACCATGAAGAACTTTCAGGTAATGATCCAATATTACATACATTACTGATCCTGAGTTACCTGCTGTATTATACCCCAGAGCTGCACTCACTATTCTGCTGGTGCAGTCACTGTGTACATACATTACTGATCCTGAGTTACATCCTGTATTATACCCCAGAGCTGCACTCACTATTCTGCTGGTGCAGTCACTGTGTACATACATTACTGATCCTGAGTTACATCCTGTATTATACCCCAGAGCTGCACTCACTATTCTGCTGGTGCAGTCACTGTGTACATACATTACATTACTGATCCTGAGTTACATCCTGTATTATACCCCAGAGCTGCACTCACTATTCTGCTGGTGCAGTCACTGTGTACATACATTACATTACTGATCCTGAGTTACCTCCTGTATTATACCCCAGAGCTGCACTCACTATTCTGCTGGTGCAGTCACTGTGTACATACATTACATTACTGATCCTGAGTTACATCCTGTATTATACCCCAGAGCTGCACTCACTATTCTGCTGGTGCAGTCACTGTGTACATACATTACATTACTGATCCTGAGTTACATCCTGTATTATACTCCAGAGCTGCACTCACTATTCTGCTGGTGCAGTCACTGTGTACATACATTACTGATCCTGAGTTACATCCTGTATTATACTCCACAGCTGCACTCACTATTCTGCTGGTGCAGTCACTGTGTACATACATTACATTACTGATCCTGAGTTACATCCTGTATTATACCCCAGAGCTGCACTCACTATTCTGCTGGTGCAGTCACTGTGTATATACATTACATTACTGATCCTGAGTTACATCCTGTACAGTCTTTGTACATAAAACTATGGTCATAGTGTTGGCACACTTGAAATTGTTCCAGAATATGTACTAATCCTTCAAATAAATTATTACAATTCCCCATATTTTGTTATACACATGTATATTTCCTATGTGTGAATTGGAACAACACAAAAAAACAGAAACAAAAGGCAAATTGGACATAATTTCACACAAAACCCCCAAAATGGGCCAGACAAAATTGTTGATGCTTGTTCACACTCACCTATGGCAAGTAACAGGTGTGGGCATTATGAAATTCACACCTGAAACTAGATCAAAGGGGAGAAGTTGCCTCAGGCTTTGCATTGTGTGTCTGTATGTGCCACAGTAAGCATGGAGAACGGAATGAGAAGAAAACTGTCTGATTACTGGAGAACCAAAATTGTTGAAAATATCAACAATCTCATGGTAACAAGTCCATCTCCAGAGACCTTGATGTTCCTTTGTCCATGGTGCAGAACCTAATTAAGAAGTTTACAACCCATTGCACTGTAGCTAATCTCCCTGGACATGGACGGTAGAGAAAAATTGATGAAAGGTTGTAATGGTGGATAAGCAGCCCCAATCAAGGTTCCAAAGAAATCCAAGCTGTCTTGCCAGCTCAGGGGGTCATCAGTGTCAGAGTGAACTATCCATCCACATGTGAATGAAATGCTATGGCAGGAGACGCAGTAGGGACCCCACTGCTGACACATGGACCTCAAAAAGCTAGATTGCAATTTCCCAAAATGTTTGTGATTAAACCAAAATCCTTCTGTGAAAGCATGTTGTGGATTGATGAGACCAAGCTAGAGCTTTTTGGTGAAACACATCAGTCTACTGTGTACTGAAAATGGAATAAGGCTACAAATAAATAACACAGTACCTACAGTCAAATATAGTGGAGGGTCACAGATATTTTGAGGGTTTTGCTGCCTCTGGCACTGGGTGCCCTGACTGTCTGCAACAACATCTTAAGATTACCAAAGGATTTTAGGTGGCAATGTAGTGCCCTGTGTCAGAAAGCTGGGATTGCGTCCTAGGTCATGGGTCTCCCAGCAGGACAGTGACCCCAAACATACTTCGAGAAGCCCCCAGAAATGGATGGAATCTGAAATGGCAGCAATGAGTCCGGATGTAAATCCCATTGAACAATTGCTGATGGGAGAAGGTGAAATATGAGATCGAGAGCAGATTGTAAGAAGAGTCCAAGATCCCGTCTGAGAGGAGGAAGAAGCTTGTGGATGGTTCTAGGGAGCGATTGGCTGCAGTTCTTTATTCCACAAGGTGCACACAAATATTAAGAAGGGTGCCAACAATTTTATCTGGCCTATTTCTGGAATTTTGTATGAAGTTATGGCTAATTTGCCCTTTTTTTTTTTTTGGTCCTTCCAGTTTACACAAAGGAATTAAACATGTATATAAGGCTAGTTTCACATTAGCGTTTACGGACGCAGCGTCGGGCTGTGCACGGCCGCAGCTAAGCCCCGCCCCCTGCCGCGCCTCCGCCGGTAGCTCCGCCTATGGACGCATGACGCTACATGCGTCCCCTATCTTTAGCACTGGGGATGCAGGCCGTGCGCAGGTATGCGTTTGGCGGCGCATGCGTCCTTTTGACACTGCGCCGAGCGCACCAAATTGCAACCTGTTGCGTTTGGCATACCTGCGCACGGCCTGCATCCCCAGTGCTAAAGATAGGGGACGCAGGACGCATGCAGCGTCATGCGTCTATAGGCGGAACTACCGGCGGAGGCGGGGCTTAGCGGCGGCCGTGCGCAGCCCGACGCTGAGGCCGTAAACGCTAATGTGAAACTAGGGGAATTGTAATAATGTTCTGGGAGAAAAGCTTCATTGTCCGGAACAGTTTCAAGCCATGACTGTATTACATTACTTAACCTGTACTGATCCTGAGGTGCATCCAATATTGTATAGTATCCGGCAAAAGTTTTCTCTTTAGTGTTATTTTTTCTTTAAGTCATTGGTTTCTATGGTTACTAACGAACATTAATAAATATTCCATCAGTTTTTACCCTTTTATTGACAAATCCATTAAGTGTCTGTGACGCCTCAATATCCCCAGCGCTGCCCCTTATTCTCCGCGCTCCTGCCCCTTATTCTCCGCGTTCCTGCCCCTTATTCTCCGCGTTCCTGCCCCTTATTCTCCGCGTTCGTGCCCCTTATTCCCCACACTCCTGCCCCTTATTCTCCACGCTCCTGCCCCTTATTCTCCACGCTCGTGCCCCTTATTCTCCGCGCTCCTGCCCCCTTATTCTCCGCGCTCCTGCCCCCTTATTCTCCACGCTCCTGCCCCCTTATTCTCCACGCTCCTGCCCCTTATTCTCCACGCTCCTGCCCCTTATTCTCCACGCTCCTGCCCCTTATTCTCCACGCTCCTGCCCCCTTATTCTCCACGCTCCTGCCCCTTATTCTCCACGCTCCTGCCCCTTATTCCCCGCGCTCCTGCCCCTTATTCTCCGCGCTCCTGCCCCTTATTCTCCGCGCTCCTGCCCCTTATTCTCCGCGCTCCTGCCCCTTATTCTCCGCGCTCCTGCCCCTTATTCTCCGCGCTCCTGCCCCCTTATTCTCCGCGCTCCTGCCCCCTTATTCTCCGCGCTCCTGCCCCCTTATTCTCCGCGCTCCTGCCCCCTTATTCTCCACGCTCCTGCCCCCTTATTCTCCACGCTCCTGCCCCCTTATTCTCCACGCTCCTGCCCCTTATTCCCCACGCTCCTGCCCCTTATTCCCCACGCTCCTGCCCCTTATTCCCCACGCTCCTGCCCCTTATTCTCCACGCTCCTGCCCCTTATTCTCCGCGCTCCTGCCCCTTATTCTCCGCGCTCCTGCCCCTTATTCTCCGCGCTCCTGCCCCTTATTCTCCGCGCTCCTGCCCCTTATTCTCCGCGCTCCTGCCCCTTATTCTCCGCTCTCCTGCCCCTTATTTCCCACGCTCCTGCCCCCTTATTCTCCGCGCTCCTGCCCCCTTATTCTCCGCGCTCCTGCCCCCTTATTCTCCGCGCTCCTGCCCCCTTATTCTCCGCGCTCCTGCCCCCTTATTCTCCGCGCTCCTGCCCCCTTATTCTCCGCGCTCCTGCCCCCTTATTCTCCGCGCTCCTGCCCCCTTATTCTCCGCGCTCCTGCCCCCTTATTCTCCGCGCTCCTGCCCCCTTATTCTCCGCGCTCCTGCCCCTTATTCTCCGCGCTCCTGCCCCTTATTCCCCACGCTCCTGCCCCCTTATTCTCCACGCTCCTGCCCCTTATTCCCCGCGCTCCTGCCCCTTATTCTCCGCTCTCCTGCCCCCTTATTCTCCGCTCTCCTGCCCCCTTATTCTCCGCGCTCCTGCCCCCTTATTCTCCGCGCTCCTGCCCCCTTATTCTCCGCGCTCCTGCCCCCTTATTCTCCGCGCTCCTGCCCCCTTATTCTCCGCGCTCCTGCCCCCTTATTCTCCGCGCTCCTGCCCCCTTATTCTCCGCGCTCCTGCCCCCTTATTCTCTGCGCTCCTGCCCCCTTATTCTCCAGAGTGATGCCATCCATGAATGAGAAGTCTTTGCGCATTGAGTGGCCCCCTCCATGGATTAGAAGCCTCTGCACATGAGTGGTCTCCGGAATCTTTACTGGGGCTCTGGCTTTCCCCCGGCCGGCTCTTTACTGGGGCTCTGGCTTCCCCCCGGCCGGCTCTTTACTGGGGCTCTGGCTTTCCCCCGGCCGGCTCTTTACTGGGGCCCTGGCTTACCCCCGGTCGGCTCTTTTCTGAGGCTTTGGCTTTCCCCTTGTCAGCTCTTTACTGGGGCTCTGGCTTCCACCTGGCAGACTCTTTACTGTGGCTCCGGCTTCCACCTGGCAGACTCTTTACTGTGGCTCCGGCTTCCACCTGGCAGACTCTTTACTGTGGCTCCGGCTTCCACCTGGCAGACTCTTTACTGCGGCTCTCACTCCTGTATTTCCTTAGAAATATTGCATTTAATAGCTGCTTTCCAAAATGATCGTCTTCCTGCAGCGCCATGTACAGGGAAGGGTGACTGATTGCACGAGGCCTGAAGCCTCCTATGTGTAACCTTGTGCAATGGTGGGAAGGACAGAAGACCCAAGGTGCAGCAGACATCAGAGGAAACAGAAGGGACAGGGACCCCTTTATGGGGCACAAAGTCGTAATCTAGGCCGGAGGGTCTGGGGTCTTATCCTTTCCATGACCTCTTTGGCCAATCTCCCTTCTATATGCTGCTCCCCTGGGAGTCCTGTATGGTACAGAGATAATCAGGTCAATCAGTGCAGCTTCGACAGTACAAGTCCCAGCATGCTGGCATCAGAAGCAGGCACTCGGCATTAGTAATGGGCGGTTACCTGGATGTTCGGGTTCAGCCGAACAGTTACAAAAGTTCAGATTCAGGTACCAGAACAATACCCAGACCCGAACCCACATCCCATTCACTTGAATAGAGGGCTTGAACATCCAGTGTTTGCTGTGCTGTAATGTGCATGACAGTGCGGCAAACACCGCTTCTGATCAGCGGGGAAATCCTCCCCGCCGGTCAGAGAGCCGCAGTTCCCACGCTGTGAAAAGACAGTGCTCAGCTCTGATCCCAGGTATAAAGTTTACCTTCCGTCACTGGTGTCAGCTGATGGGACTACTGATCCCATCATCCAACACCTGCAGCCGCTAATTACAGTGAGAGCAGGAGCGGCTGATGGGAGTAAATAAATAACAGAAAAAAGCGGCGTGGGTACCTGATAACCAGCCAGACACAGCTCGGGGCTGCAACCCTCAGCTGTCAGCATCAGCAAGGCTTGTATCAAGAATAGAGCCGTCCCACAGTTTTTTTTAAAAAATTATTTAAATAAATTAAAAAAAAAAAAACGAGTGGGTTCCCCCCATTTTTGACAACCAACCTTGCTAAAGCAGACAGCTGGGGGCTGGTATTCTCAGGCTTGTAAGGGACCATGGATATTGACCCCCAACCTAAAAATAGCAGCCCGCAGCCGCCTAGAAAAGGCGCATCTATTGATGCACCAATTCTGGCGCTTTGTCCGGCTCTTCCCTCTTGCCCTGTGGTGGTAATAAGTGTGGTTCATATTTGTGGGGTTGATGTCACCTTTCTGTTGTCTGGTGACCTCGAGCCCACGGCTCAGTAATGGAGGGGCGTCTATAAGACACCTGTCCATTACTAATTCTATAGCTGTATGGTAAATAAAGACACAGCCAGAATAAAGTCCATAATTTCAATTAAGACTAAGCACAGTTTTCTATTTTTATTTAAGCGCCTAATCCCAGCGAAGCCCTCGATCTCCTGTAATAAAATTAAAATAAAAGAACAACAATATACCATACCTGCCCGTTGTTCCGTCTCACGCCATAATCCATGTCTGGGGGATAAACCGTTTTCAACCTGGACAGTGCCAAGATGCGACCGCCCCGGCTGAGAACCACAGGTGACTGAGCGGCTGCGAGCGCAGCGTCAGAGACCGGTGGTGACGACATAGAGGCTGCCTCCCATCACTGAGGCTCCGTTCCCAGCTGGGCTGAACTGCGATAGCCTCAGTGACATCCCCGCTAGCACCGTGACAGTCGCTAGCTGTCATACACATGACAGTGTGACAAACACCCATTGTTTGTGCAGCCGAACCCGAACAGTAACACAGACTTCCTGGTGAAGTCCGTGTACGGTGTCCGTGCCTGAGCAGTAGGTGTTCAGTACGGACACCGAACTTTACTGTTTGGGTTTGCCCATGTCTGCTCAGCATGTAACCACTTACAGCAGGGAGAGGGCTAATTACAGATGCAATTAATATATTTTTATCTTTTCCTCCCCAGACCTGAAGCCTTGGTTGTCTAACTTTTCGTATGGCGACGTGCAGGATTTCTCGCAGCTCACTCTCGACGTCAACAGGAATCAGCTGATCGTAGGCGCCAGGTAATTTATGAGGTTTCTATGTACGAGCAGATGAAGCAGAGCTGAATGGGTTCAGTGACACCATGTAACACCTGGTGCACATTACACTTTCTACAATGGTAGCCACTGATTTCAGGAGACCCCACCGGTGGGACCACCTATCATCGTCCTATGTAATAGTAAGGTGGGTGCTGCGTGTGCTGGCGCTGCCGAGCCGCCGCAGATTACCCCGGATGTCATGAAGAGTGGAGCTCGGGTCTCATGTGACTGGGGCGTAATCTCCTAATCTTCCCTATGATGCTGAATCCAGGCACAGAGAGGTACGAGGCACCCCCGGCCCGGACAGCTCAGGGGTATGTGACTTTCTGTGCCGGTGCGTTAGGGTAATCTGTGGAGCTGCGGAAATAAAAGGACTGCAGCGGCCCCTGGGTCAATCAGTAGAAATGTCCCTGTCTGTCCTGAAAGTTCAACTCCGATCCTAAAGAAACTCCCATAGAAAAAACTTTGTATCATGTTAGAGAAAAATGTCTTTGTCTCTCCCACACTAATCATTCAGGAGAGTCGCTGCCATGATGTCTCCTAGACAGAGCAGATGGGGAGAAGAGGAGGTCCTGCACCCCTATCGCTCTCTCACATCCGCACAGCAAGAAAGAGCAGTGTGGCTGTGAATCCTGCACTGGGGGAACACAAGGACATGCACTACAAGCAGCAGAAAGTGTCTGCAGCTGCCTCCTCCCATACCATAGAGTTATAATGGCAGCAGCTGTAACGTGATCACTCAGTGAGCTGCAGATCCATCTCAACTCTACCGTACTGGAGAGTGACTTTACCAGCAGTCCTGTGTAACACCACAGATTATACAGTGCAGATATGTAGTAGATGTCACCTGCAGACCTATGTAACACCACAGATAACACAGTGATAATGCTCTGAGTACAGATAATGTAGTAGATGTCGCCTGCAGTCCTGTGTAACACCACAGATAATGTAGTAGATGTCACTTGCAGTCCTATGTAACACCACAGATAACAGTGATACCTCTGAGTACAGATAATGTAGTAGATGTCACCTGCAGTCCTATGTAACACCACAGATAACACAGTGGTAACGCTCTGAGTACAGATAATGTAGTAGTGGACACCTGCAGTCCCAAGTAACACCGCAGATAAAACAATGGTAACGCTCTGAGTACAGATAATGTAGTAGTGGACACCTGCAGTCCCAAGTAACACCGCAGATAAACGCTGATAACTCTTCCGGTGCTTGAGGGGTAATCTTCCCCCGTCAGCAGAGTATATAGCAGGTCAAGGGGTGTGTATATATTTGCACTGTGTAACTCTCAGTTGGGGTCGATGATTGGGCGCTGGCGGTTTGTCTGAGCGGATTCCCCTTTCGCGGCTTCAGTCTGATTATTGCCGACACCTCACGTGGAGACAGAAGATCAGAGCGGGGAAATTGCTCTGTGAAATATTCATGTTCCCGCGGGGCTTGTTCCTGCTTTATTATACATCCCGTTAAACGCTGCGTCGTAATGGATGATCATCTGCGCGGTTGACAGGCCGCGGCCCGGGCGCCCTGTGGGACGGCTGAGGGTGGGCTGTGTCTGGAGATCAGACTGGGGGACGCCCCGACCTTGGTGACATTTTCCAGGTGTTACTTTATCACCTGCCCCACAATCAGGCTGTTTATAAAATACGGAGAACAAGAAGCAGCAGGAGGGGACACAGATATTACAACATTCTATCAGTGTGTCACCGACTAATCAGACGTGTGAACCCATCGAGGTCACCACCATAGTGTTACATAGAAAACAATAGTGTCCAAAAACAGAATCAAGACGAGCACTAACACCCCAACACACGTTCCAGACATCATTACATGCATGATTATGTAGGCGATTTTATACCTGTCTCACATAGGGTTAAATTATGGAAAAGTGAATATCATTCTTCTATGGCCATTGTTGTATATGATAAAATGGACAGATAACTATGCAGCCGCACACCCATGTATAGATCGTGACACCATATAACACATGGGTACGAAATCCGGAACAACTGAAGTCTAAAAAAAACTGTGATAAAGATCCCACGAAACCGCTTCAATTACCGCACAGGGACGAGATCTGAAAATGGCTCCAAGTATAATGATCGTTACCTGCGGTCATGGCGCATGGAAAGGCGAAAAGCTAAAGCCCAGAGGGCGAAGAGTCCGATCTGTAAATGTCCTGGATTTCCGTCCGGCAGACGTCCTCGTGCGATGTAACAATAGTGGAAAGTTGTGATGATTGCCGTGGGATCGTGTATATTAAAGGGAATGCTCTACGGCCGACCACCCAATATTACACTGTAAAGGGGACTTCTGAACGGAGGGTGGTCTGTCTGAATCTAGCAGAGGCAATCCTTGCCCAGGGGTCTTCTGTCTCCTCCATCATGTGACCTTTGTGAGGGGGTCCTATAATGTCCCCTATATATCATGAGCCGTGACCCTGTAGTCCTGACCCGGCAATGTGACGGATGTTGTGATTTACAACCCATAATTGCAGAATAATAACCGAGGCCGATTCCCGGAACATCACGGAACAATTTGGGCCGAGTCTCCACGGCGTAAACTGCAGCGTCGTGTCATTTTCTGTTCAGTTTGTGATGTAATGAAGAGTAATGGATGCAATGACTGGCTCGGGATATGATGGCAGGAATCAGTGATAGCGATCATCTCCGATACAATCTGTGACGCTTTGCGTTCATTTCTGAGTTTCATTCGTTTTTCTCTTTCTCCGTCGCAGGAATCATCTCTTCCGGCTCAGCCTGTACAACGTCTCCCTCATCCAGGTACGGCGCCCGTCCCCCACTTCCCCACATCTTCCTGTTGCCGAACAGCCGATTCTATGCCCCAAATAACCAAACTTAAAGGAAAAAAATGTTTGTGCATGATTCCTGACGAGCGAGATGTTAAAATCATCACTTTGCAGGGTGAAGGTTCGAAGTGGAGAAAATAGAGCTTTGCATAATGCAGATGTGGGCGCTGCAGTGTCGGCTCGGTGGCGGTACAGGCCTCTCAGGATGTAGTGGAAAGCTCTGCAGCTCTCATGAGCCGGACGTCTCACCATTGTACATATCTCCATATCTCTGCTTGCTGCCAATGAACAGTAACTTGTTTTGCTGCAGTTGTGTCCAGGCTGCTCCATCCTCTCTGGAGATGATGCCACAGCTGCTCTGACACATTGTAACAAACTGGTCCGGAGCGTTTTGTGCTGCTGATGTTTCTCACAGAGCGTTTTGTGCTGCTGATGTTTCTCACAGAGGAGTGTCTGACTGGATACATTGTAACGGTGCGATCAAACAAATGTCCATTCAGATCTGTGAAAAAAATGCTCCTGACATCCGTCTAACGAGTCTCGGGCCGATGTTATTCCACCGGCTGCTCAGAATATTGACTGCTACTTTATACCAAGCCAAAAATGTTTGTGAAAAGAAATCGCAGCCTCCTTTAATGTTCTCCATATTTCGGATGACCCTTTCCTATTCAACTCTATGGGAACAAAAACCTTGTTTCTCCTTCGCCTCATTGGGGGACACAGGTACTGTGCTGTGTCCCCCAATGAGCGCCTCGGAGAAAAGGATTTTACGGTGATTTTATCACAAAAATCCATGTATCCCAGATCACCAGCGTGGTGTCCAGCCTTTACGGATGCATTGTCATTATTCCCATAGCAAACTGTTTGGTCTTGTAAATTGCCGATAAACTAATGTCACACAATGACAATACAGATGAGGAATCATCTCTTTCTAATGGGGGGAAGTTGTACAGGTTTTTATACCGTTGTATGAATTTAGCCTAACAAGCCCTCAGCTGTGTAGAATATTCTCTATTCACTGACAAGAAGCAGAGATATTGAAAACGGTGATCAATGCATCGTAAACGGGGCGAAACCTCTTCTCCATAAACCCCTGTAATGTCCGCGGCTTCATCCACTGCCGGATCATCCGCGCTCGCTGATCGTCATCCATTGTCCTCCTGCTGTGCTTCACGTATGTGATTGTTTTCCTACAGCCGATAATCCGTAACACACCGACCACCTGGGGGGTTTATATAATGGACTCGCTACTAATTGGCCCAGGAAGATTAAGGGACGGAGCGGCGGCCTCATAAATACACTGCAAGTCCACTGTGCTGCACAGATACTGGGAGCAGTTTAATACATTGACTGGTTCTTTTGTTTCTGGAGCCTTTGGAATTATCCACACAAGCTAAAATGTCACAATGAAAAGACTGCAGAAATAAGGCAGTTCCAGCAGCGAGCACCTCCTGGGCCCCGGCGCTGCGAGCCCGCACACATGCATCCCAGATATGGACACAGAGCTCCCGGGGGCTTCACTTTACATTTCAAGCACTTGCTGACCCCGCTGTTCTGCCATGAAGCCCCATAGATCTTCCCAGAGCAGCAGCCTGACATGTAAACAGAGAGGAGGACTGTGGGAGCAGCGCAGAGGAATGCAGCAAATCCTGCGCTCTGTGCACAGCACACATAGCATGTCCATATAGAAGAGACTGAAGGGCGCTTATCACCACCCCGCACCCAAAATCCAACTGTCCCATATATACCAGTGCAATACTGAGACCTGTCCCCTATATCTGTATAACCAGGTGCCGTAGAAGCAGCAGTATTATAGTAGTAGTTACAGTTATATTCCTGTACATAGGGGCTGTATTATAGTAGTTATATTCTTGTACATAGGAGCAGTATTATAGTAGTTATATCTTTGTATATAGGGGCAGTATTATAGTAGTTATATTCTTGTACATAGGGAGCAGTATTATAGTAGTTATATTCTTGTACATAGGAGCAGTATTATAGTAGTTATATTCTTGTACATAGGAGCAGTATTATAGTAGTTATATTCTTGTATATAGGAGCAGTATTATAGTAGTTATATTCTTGTACATAGGGGCAGTATTATAGTAGTTATATTCTTGTACATAGGGGCAGTATTATAGTAGTTATATTCTTGCATATAGGGGCAGTATTATAGTAGTTATATTCTTGTACATAGGAGCAGTATTATAGTAGTTATACTATTGTACATAGGGGCAGTATTATAGTAGTTATATTCTTGTACATAGGGGCAGTATTATAGTAGTTATACTCTTGTACATAGGGGCAGTATTATAGTAGTTATATTCTTGTACATAGGAGCAGTATTATAGTAGTTATACTCTTGTACATAGGGGGCAGTATTATAGTAGTTATATTCTTGTACATAGGGGCAGTATTATAGTAGTTATACTCTTGTACATAGGGGCAGTATTATAGTAGTTATATTCTTGCATATAGGGGCAGTATTATAGTAGTTATATTCTTGTACATAGGAGCAGTATTATAGTAGTTATACTCTTGTACATAGGGGGCAGTATTATAGTAGTTATATTCTAGTAGTTATATTCTTGTACATAGGGGCAGTATTATAGTAGTTATATTCTTGTATATAGGGGCCGTATTATAGTAGTTATATTCTTGTACATAGGAGCAGTATTATAGTAGTTATACTCTTGTACATAGGGAGCAGTATTATAGTAGTTATATTCTAGTAGTTATATTCTTGTACATAGGGGCAGTATTATAGTAGTTATATTCTTGTATATAGGGGCAGTATTATAGTAGTTATATTCTTGTACATAGGAGCAGTATTATAGTAGTTATATTCTTGTACATAGGAGCAGTATTATAGTAGTTATATTCTTGTACATAGGAGCAGTATTATAGTAGTTATATTCTTGTACATAGGGAGCAGTATTATAGTAGTTATATTCTTGTACATAGGAGCAGTATTATAGTAGTTATATTCTTGTATATAGGGGCAGTATTATAGTAGTTATATTCTTGTACATAGGGGCAGTATTATAGTAGTTATACTCTTGTACATAGGGGGCAGTATTATAGTAGTTATATTCTTGTACATAGGGGCAGTATTATAGTAGTTATACTCTTGTACATAGGGGCAGTATTATAGTAGTTATATTCTTGTATATAGGGGCAGTATTATAGTAGTTATATTCTTGTACATAGGAGCAGTATTATAGTAGTTATATTCTTGTACATAGGAGCAGTATTATAGTAGTTATACTCTTGTACATAGGGAGCAGTATTATAGTAGTTATATTCTTGTACATAGGGGGCAGTATTATAGTAGTTATATTCCTGTACATAGGGGCAGTATTATAGTAGTTATATTCTTGTACATAGGGGGCAGTATTATAGTAGTTATATTCTTGTACATAGGGGCAGTATTATAGTAGTTATATTCTTGTACATGGGGCAGTATTATAGTAGTTATATTCTTGTATATAGGGGCAGTATTATAGTAGTTATATTCTTGTACATAGGAGCAGTATTATAGTAGTTATATTCTTGTACATAGGAGCAGTATTATAGTAGTTATACTCTTGTACATAGGGAGCAGTATTATAGTAGTTATACTCTTGTACATAGGAGCAGTATTATAGTAGTTATATTCTTGTACATAGGGGGCAGTATTATAGTAGTTATATTCTAGTAGTTATATTCTTGTACATAGGGGCAGTATTATAGTAGTTATATTCTTGTATATAGGGGCAGTATTATAGTAGTTATATTCTTGTATATAGGGGCAGTATTATAGTAGTTATATTCTTGTATATAGGAGCAGTATTATAGTAGTTATATTCTTGTACATAGGGGGCAGTATTATAGTAGTTATATTCTTGTACATATGAGCAGTATTATAGTAGTTATATTCTAGTAGTTATATTCTTGTACATAGGGGCAGTATTATAGTAGTTATATTCTTGTATATAGGGGCAGTATTATAGTAGTTATATTCTTGTATATAGGGGCAGTATTATAGTAGTTATATTCTTGTATATAGGGGCAGTATTATAGTAGTTATATTCTTGTATATAGGGGCAGTATTATAGTAGTTATATTCTTGTATATAGGGGCAGTATTATAGTAGTTATATTCTTGTATATAGGAGCAGTATTATAGTAGTTATATTCTTGTACATAGGGGGCAGTATTATAGTAGTTATATTCTTGTACATAGGGGCAGTATTATAGTAGTTATATTCTTGTACATAGGGGGCAGTATTATAGTAGTTATATTCTTGTACATAGGGGCAGTATTATAGAAGTTATATTCTTGTATATAGGGGCAGTATTATAGTAGTTATTTTCTTGTATATAGGAGCAGTATTATAGTAGTTATATTCTTGTATATAGGGGCAGTATTATAGTAGTTATATTCTTGTATATAGGGGCAGTATTATAGTAGTTATATTCTTGTATATAGGGGCAGTATTATAGATAGTAGTTATATTCTTGTATATAGGGGCAGTATTATAGTAGTTATATTCTTGTGTATATAGGAGCAGTATTATAGTAGTTATATTCTTGTACATAGGGGGCAGTATTATAGTAGTTATATTCTTGTACATAGGGGGCAGTATTATAGTAGTTATATTCTTGTACATAGGGGCAGTATTATAGTAGTTATATTCTTGTATATAGGGGCAGTATTATAGTAGTTATATTCTTGTATATAGGAGCAGTATTATAGTAGTTATATTCTTGTATATAGGGGCAGTATTATAGTAGTTATATTCTTGTACATAGGGGGCAGTATTATAGTAATTATATTCTTGTACATAGGGGGCAGTATTATAGTAGTTATATTCTTGTATATAGGGGCAGTATTATAGTAGTTATATTCTTGTACATAGGGGGCAGTATTATAGTAGTTATATTCTTGTACATAGGGGGCAGTATTATAGTAATTATATTCTTGTATATAGGGGCAGTATTATAGTAATTATATTCTTGTATATAGGGGCAGTATTATAGTAGTTATATTCTTGTACATAGGGGCAGTATTATAGTAGTTATATTCTTGTACATAGGGGCAGTATTATAGTAGTTATGTTCTTGTACATAGGGGCAGTATTATAGTAGTTATATTCCTGTACATAGGGGCAGTATTATAGTAGTTATATTCCTGTACATAGGGGCAGTATTATAGTAGTTATATTCTTGTACATAGGGGCAGTATTATAGTAGTTATATTCTTGTACATAGGGGCAGTATTATAGTAGTTATGTTCTTGTGTATAGGGGGCAGTATTATAGTAGTTATGTTCTTGTATATAGGGGCAGTATTATAGTAGTTATGTTCTTGTACATAGGGGGCAGTATTATAGTAGTTATATTCTTGTACATACTGTATGAGCAGTATTATAGTAGTTATATTCTAGTAGTTATATTCTTGTACATAGGGGCAGTATTATAGTAGTTATATTCTTGTACATAGGAGCAGTATTATAGTAGTTATATTCTAGTAGTTATATTCTAGTAGTTATATTCTTGTACATAGGGGCAGTATTATAGTAGTTATATTCTTGTATATAGGGGCAGTATTATAGTAGTTATATTCTTGTATATAGGGGCAGTATTATAGTAGTTATATTCTTGTATATAGGGGCAGTATTATAGTAGTTATATTCTTGTATATAGGGGCTGTATTATAGTAGTTATATTCTTGTATATAGGGGCAGTATTATAGTAGTTATATTCTTGTACATAGGGGGCAGTATTATAGTAGTTATATTCTTGTATATAGGGGCAGTATTATAGTAGTTATATTCTTGTACATAGGGGGCAGTATTATAGTAGTTATATTCTTGTACATAGGGGGCAGTATTATAGTAGTTATATTCTTGTATATAGGGGCAATATTATAGTAGTTATATTCTTGTATATAGGGGCAGTATTATAGTAGTTATATTCTTGTATATAGGGGCAGTATTATAGTAGTTATATTCTTGTATATAGGGGCAGTATTATAGTAGTTATATTCTTGTATATAGGGGCAGTATTATAGTAGTTATATTCTTGTACATAGGGGCAGTATTATAGTAGTTATATTCTTGTATATAGGGGCAGTATTATAGTAGTTATATTCTTGCACATAGGGGGCAGTATTATAGTAGTTATATTCTTGTACATAGGGGCAGTATTATAGTAGTTATATTCTTGTACATAGGGGGCAGTATTATAGTAGTTATATTCTTGTACATAGGGGGCAGTATTATAGTAGTTATATTCTTGTATATAGGGGCAGTATTATAGTAGTTATATTCTTGTATATAGGGGCAGTATTATAGTAGTTATATTCTTGTATATAGGGGCAGTATTATAGTAGTTATATTCTTGTACATAGGGGGCAGTATTATAGTAGTTATATTCTTGTACATAGGGGCAGTATTATAGTAGTTATATTCTTGTACATAGGGGGCAGTATTATAGTAGTTATATTCTTGTACATAGGGGCAGTATTATAGTAGTTATATTCTTGTACATAGGGGGCAGTATTATAGTAGTTATATTCTTGTATATAGGGGCAGTATTATAGTAGTTATTTTCTTGTATATAGGAGCAGTATTATAGTAGTTATATTCTTGTATATAGGGGCAGTATTATAGTAGTTATATTCTTGTATATAGGGGCAGTATTATAGTAGTTATATTCTTGTATATAGGGGCAGCATTATAGATAGTAGTTATATTCTTGTATATAGGGGCAGTATTATAGTAGTTATATTCTTGTATATAGGAGCAGTATTATAGTAGTTATATTCTTGTACATAGGGGGCAGTATTATAGTAGTTATATTCTTGTATATAGGGGCAGTATTATAGTAGTTATATTCTTGTATATAGGGGCTGTATTATAGTAGTTATATTCTTGTATATAGGGGCAGTATTATAGTAGTTATATTCTTGTACATAGGGGGCAGTATTATAGTAGTTATATTCTTGTATATAGGGGCAGTATTATAGTAGTTATATTCTTGTACATAGGGGGCAGTATTATAGTAGTTATATTCTTGTACATAGGGGGCAGTATTATAGTAGTTATATTCTTGTATATAGGGGCAATATTATAGTAGTTATATTCTTGTATATAGGGGCAGTATTATAGTAGTTATATTCTTGTATATAGGGGCAGTATTATAGTAGTTATATTCTTGTATATAGGGGCAGTATTATAGTAGTTATATTCTTGTATATAGGGGCAGTATTATAGTAGTTATATTCTTGTACATAGGGGGCAGTATTATAGTAGTTATATTCTTGTATATAGGGGCAGTATTATAGTAGTTATATTCTTGCACATAGGGGGCAGTATTATAGTAGTTATATTCTTGTACATAGGGGCAGTATTATAGTAGTTATATTCTTGTACATAGGGGGCAGTATTATAGTAGTTATATTCTTGTACATAGGGGGCAGTATTATAGTAGTTATATTCTTGTATATAGGGGCAGTATTATAGTAGTTATATTCTTGTATATAGGGGCAGTATTATAGTAGTTATATTCTTGTATATAGGGGCAGTATTATAGTAGTTATATTCTTGTACATAGGGGGCAGTATTATAGTAGTTATATTCTTGTACATAGGGGCAGTATTATAGTAGTTATATTCTTGTACATAGGGGGCAGTATTATAGTAGTTATATTCTTGTACATAGGGGCAGTATTATAGTAGTTATATTCTTGTACATAGGGGGCAGTATTATAGTAGTTATATTCTTGTATATAGGGGCAGTATTATAGTAGTTATTTTCTTGTATATAGGAGCAGTATTATAGTAGTTATATTCTTGTATATAGGGGCAGTATTATAGTAGTTATATTCTTGTATATAGGGGCAGTATTATAGTAGTTATATTCTTGTATATAGGGGCAGCATTATAGATAGTAGTTATATTCTTGTATATAGGGGCAGTATTATAGTAGTTATATTCTTGTATATAGGAGCAGTATTATAGTAGTTATATTCTTGTACATAGGGGGCAGTATTATAGTAGTTATATTCTTGTACATAGGGGCAGTATTATAGTAGTTATATTCTTGTATATAGGGGCAGTATTATAGTAGTTATATTCTTGTATATAGGGGCAGTATTATAGTAGTTATATTCTTGTATATAGGGGCAGTATTATAGTAGTTATATTCTTGTATATAGGAGCAGTATTATAGTAGTTATATTCTTGTATATAGGGGCAGTATTATAGTAGTTATATTCTTGTACATAGGGGGCAGTATTATAGTAATTATATTCTTGTACATAGGGGGCAGTATTATAGTAGTTATATTCTTGTATATAGGGGCAGTATTATAGTAGTTATATTCTTGTACATAGGGGGCAGTATTATAGTAATTCTTGTACATAGGGGGCAGTATTATAGTAGTTATATTCTTGTACATAGGGGCAGTATTATAGTAATTATATTCTTGTATATAGGGGCAGTATTATAGTAGTTATATTCTTGTACATAGGGGCAGTATTATAGTAGTTATGTTCTTGTACATAGGGGCAGTATTATAGTAGCTATGTTCTTGTACATAGGGGCAGTATTATAGTAGTTATATTCCTGTACATAGGGGCAGTATTATAGTAGTTATGTTCTTGTGTATAGGGGCAGTATTATAGTAGTTATGTTCTTGTGTATAGGGGCAGTATTATAGTAGTTATGTTCTTGTACATAGGGGCAGTATTATAGTAGTTATGTTCTTGTACATAGGGGCAGTATTATAGTAGTTATGTTCTTGTGTATAGGGGCAGTATTATAGTAGTTATGTTCTTGTGTATAGGGGCAGTATTATAGTAGTTATGTTCTTGTACATAGGGGCAGTATTATAGTGGTTGCTCTTCTGTGTGCATTGGGGAATGTTTGCGGTCTCGCACACCTGGAGTGATTCCTGTCAGTTCTTGTATGTTGGTCACAGTCACATGTGTGGGTCGGATGCCGGTGACATATAACCATGCAGTGATGTAGACCTTTTTTCTGTTCCCGGTTGTGTCTTTTATGATTGGTTTCGGGGGTGATGAGACTTTGTAGAATATTGATAATTATTACTGTGCCGACATTTTTGGTTGTGACTCGGTACATGGAGTCATCGGTGGTCAGGTAATGAGATGGCGGCTTTTCATACTCGTCTCCTGAGTGATGTCTAGTGACGGCAGGCTGGGGCACGTCTTAACTGCGGACCCCGCCGCCCCTCACCTGGAATACCTGTCAGATCAGTGCGGAGCGCTCTGCAGCCGGGTGATCGCACAGATTGCCTGAGCAGGATGTAAGATGTGAAGTCCATCTACGACATCACAAACTAGGGGTTGACATCCCGGGAATGGCAAAGAGCACGAGGTTTGTGTAACACAATAGGAGCCGGAGCCGTGGACAGGATCGCGCCATAGATAATGTGAACAGTCAGCCCCATAAATGGGATTTCATGGTTTGTTTGTTTTTTTTAATCCAAATCTGCAGCTCTGGATCCTGATACCACTGGGGGCAGCAGAGCGCACTGACTCACTGCAGCTGAAGTCGGAGTTCAGCTCTGGAGTTCCTGTGTCTCTCATGTTGTTATATTGTGTGAGGACTATACTGTCCATCGGTTTCTTCTCTCATTTCTATTCACATTCCTCCTTTATTATATGGGAACTCAGAGGTTTCATCCCTCAATAATAGAGCTGCCCTCTAAAAAGAAAATGTGCCCATCCCTCCTTTATCTATCTATCTATCTATCTATCTTATCTATATATCTTATCTATCTATATTATCTATCTATCTATATATTATCTCTATATTATCTATCTTTTATCTATCTATCATCTATCTATTTATCTATCTATTTATCTATCTATCTTATCTATCTATCTATATATTATCTCTATCTATATTATCTATCTTTTATCTATCACCTATCTATTTATCTATCTATCTATCTTCTTGTATTGCCGGTGGGCACAGCAGCTTTGCACATTCGGGTGCCCCCCGCTTCTAGTGGGGGACCGGGCACAGCTGCAGCGGGGGCCGGGTTTCCAGGGATGAGACTCTAGTAATAGACTCCAGGCCCGGATGTTTCTGCTCATTATTTTTGGTCTTTTCTCTTGCGTTTTTTAGATTTTCTGCCTTTTCAGGAGTCGGTCGTGTTGTCAGTGACGGCGGGAATCTTCCCAGACTTTGACTTTTCGATGGCGTGGTGAATCACTGCTGCCCACATTTTGTGGATAATTTCCCCCCAACGTTTCTTTAGGGCAGGACCTTTTCTTTGCAATGATCAGGGGTCTCTGCTTTGGGGTCTGCGGTGTTTGTGATTTCATAATTTGGGTGTGGGAATTATGGCCCCTAAACTACAATGATGCCATTAACCTCTTACTGTCTGATCCTCAGGGGTTTACTACTGATGGATACAGATGGAATGGGGAAGGCAGTGTGGGGGGCAGATAGTAATGGGGGCTGCCCTGTTCTCTATGGGGAAGGCAGTGTGGGGGGCGGATAGTAATGGGAGCTGCCCTGTTCTCTATGGGGAAGGCAGTGTGGGGGGCGGATAGTAATGGGGGCTGCCCTGTTCTCTATGGGGAAGGCAGTGTGGGGGGGCGGATAGTAATGGGAGCTGCCCTGTTCTCTATGGGGAAGGCAGTGTGCGGGGCGGATAGTAATGGGGGCTGCCCTGTTCTCTATGGGGAAGGCACTGTGGGGGGCGGATAGTAATGGGGGCTTCCCTGTTCTCTATGGGGAAGGCAGTGTGGGGGGCGGATAGTAATGGGGGCTTCCCTGTTCTCTATGGGGAAGGCAGTGTGGGGGGCGGATAGTAATGGGGGCTGCCCTGTTCTCTATGGGGAAGGCAGTGTGGGGGGCGGATAGTAATGGGAGCTGCCCTGTTCTCTATGGGGAAGGCAGTGTGGGGGGCGGATAGTAATGGGAGCTGCCCTGTTCTCTATGGGGAAGGCAGTGTGGGGGGCGGATAGTAATGGGGGCTGCCCTGTTCTCTATGGGGAAGGCAGTGTGGGGGGGCGGATAGTAATGGGAGCTGCCCTGTTCTCTATGGGGAAGGCAGTGTGCGGGGCGGATAGTAATGGGGGCTGCCCTGTTCTCTATGGGGAAGGCACTGTGGGGGGCGGATAGTAATGGGGGCTTCCCTGTTCTCTATGGGGAAGGCAGTGTGGGGGGCGGATAGTAATGGGGGCTTCCCTGTTCTCTATGGGGAAGGCAGTGTGGGGGGCGGATAGTAATGGGGGCTGCCCTGTTCTCTATGGGGAAGGCAGTGTGGGGGGCGGATAGTAATGGGAGCTGCCCTGTTCTCTATGGGGAAGGCAGTGTGGGGGGCGGATAGTAATGGGGGCTGCCCTGTTCTCTATGGGGAAGGCAGTGTGGGGGGGCGCATAGTAATGGGAGCTGCCCTGTTCTCTATGGGGAAGGCAGTGTGGTGGGCGGATAGTAATGGGGGCTGCCCTGTTCTCTATGGGGAAGGCAGTGTGGGGGGGCGGATAGTAATGGGAGCTGCCCTGTTCTCTATGGGGAAGGCAGTGTGGTGGGCGGATAGTAATGGGGGCTGGCCTGTTCTCTATTTGGAAGGCAGTGTGGGGGGCGGATAGTAATGGGGGCTGGCCTGTTCTCTATTTGGAAGGCAGTGTGGGGGGCGGATAGTAATGGGGGCAGCCCTGTTCTCTATGGGGAAGGCAGTGTGCGGGGCGGATAGTAATGGGGGCTGCCCTGTTCTCTATGGGGAAGGCAGTGTGGGGGGCGGATAGTAATGGGGGCTGCCCTGTTCTCTATGGGGAAGGCAGTGTGGGGGGCGGATAGTAATGGGAGCTGCCCTGTTCTCTATGGGGAAGGCAGTGTGGGGGGCGGATAGTAATGGGGGCTGCCCTGTTCTCTATGGGGAAGGCAGTGTGGGGGGCGGATAGTAATGGGGGCTGCCCTGTTCTCTATGGGGAAGGCAGTGTAGGGGGCGGATAGTAATGGGGGCTGCCCTGTTCTCTATGGGGAAGGCAGTGTGGGGGGCGGATAGTAATGGGGGCTGCCCTGTTCTCTATGGGGAAGGCAGTGTTGGGGGGGGTGGATAGTAATGTGGGCTGCCCTGTTCTCTTCCCATCCGCCCGTTGTGACCGGGCAGCTCACTTAATCTCTGTTCTGGAATCCGGTCCTCTGCCCGTGCCATCTGGAGGCGGCTGCTGGGCACAGATATGCTTCCATTATCATCCACCAAATGTGTCCCAGCCTCCCCTGGCTGTAGCCAAATACTCGTGCCAGAGAGAGGACCACGACCGCCACGTGCTCCGCCAGGGGTACATGGACTTGTGGGGTTTGTGCTGCTGTGTTTTCTCCCCGTGTGATGTTCTTCTATGATATTTATGGCTTGTGAATGACGCTTTGTTCTCATTTGTTACTTTGTTTCTAACCTTCATCTTTTATATTTTCTTTGGATACAACCTGCAGTGTAAAGTATGGAGGAGTCCTAATAATCAGACTATCAGACTTCCATGTTGTCACTTTTTGGTTTACAATTATTTTGTGTGTTTCAGGCGGCAGAGTGGAGTTCTGATGAAGACACCCGCAGATCGTGTCAGAGCAAGGGGAAGACCGAGGTAAGAGCCCCCCGAATACATGGGACAGCTGGCGGACCCCCAGTAGTCCGGATACAGTGGAGATGAGCGGTTACACATCACAGCGGCGGCTTTACCCTCTTTATCATGGACTTCTCCTGCAGGGGCTGCACTTAAAGGGACACTCCATCCAATCTCAGGAGAGGGGTCTTGGAGGCCGCAGCGTTACTGACGGACCCCTCTGTGGAATCTCCTTGATCCTGTCGCCCCCAGACTCCGCGCAGTAACACATTGTTCTGGGTTTGGTGCAGAGTTTGATGAACATGTAACAGTTTCTGCAGCGAATCGGGCGCCGTGGACAAATGCTGACGTGACGGTGGCCCCGGGGGGCAATCGCTGTACAGGGGGATAACCCGGGAGGCCCCACGTACTGCACCTGCCAGCTGGGGGCAGCGCTGTACATGGCACATGGGCGATGGGATCACGCGCTAACAGTCTGAGGTAAAGATGCACTTAGTGAGACATCCTGTATCAGCAGCAGTGTCGTCACACTGTGCAGCAGGATCCGCAGCAACACCTCGCCCCGATCAGTGTCTGCAGAGCATTGCTCTATACCCTGTGCTGCAGATATCTGACCTTTACACGCAGAGCTGTCAGTGTCTGCAGAGCATTGCTCTATACCCTGTGCTGCAGATATCTGACCTCCCTACACGCGGAGCGATCAGCGTCTGCAGAGCATTGCTCTATACCCTGTGCTGCAGATATCTGACCTCCCTACACGTGGAGCTGTCAGTGTCTGCAGAGCATTGCTCTATACCCTGTGCTGCAGATATCTGACCTCCCTACACGTGGAGCTGTCAGTGTCTGCAGAGCATTGCTCTATACCCTGTGCTGCAGATATCTGACCTCCCTACACGCGGAGCTGTCAGTGTCTGCAGAGCATTGCTCTATACCCTGTGCTGCAGATATCTGACCTCCCTACACGCGGAGCGATCAGTGTCTGCAGAGCATTGCTCTATACCCTGTGCTGCAGACATCTGACCTCCCTACACGCGGAGCTGTCAGTGTCTGCAGAGCATTGCTCTATACCCTGTGCTGCAGACATCTGACCTCCCTACACGCGGAGCGATCAGTGTCTGCAGAGCATTGCTCTATACCCTGTGCTGCAGATATCTGACCTCCCTACACGTGGAGCTGTCAGTGTCTGCAGAGCATTGCTCTATACCCTGTGCTGCAGATATCTGACCTCCCTACACGCGGAGCGATCAGTGTCTGCAGAGCATTGCTCTATACCCTGTGCTGCAGATATCTGACCTCCCTACACGCGGAGCTGTCAGTGTCTGCAGAGCATTGCTCTATACCCTGTGCTGCAGACATCTGACCTCCCTACACGCGGAGCTGTCAGTGTCTGCAGAGCATTGCTCTATACCCTGTGCTGCAGACATCTGACCTCCCTACACGCGGAGCTGTCAGTGTCTGCAGAGCATTGCTCTATACCCTGTGCTGCAGACATCTGACCTCCCTACACGCGGAGCGATCAGTGTCTGCAGAGCATTGCTCTATACCCTGTGCTGCAGATATCTGACCTCCCTACACGCGGAGCGATCAGCGTCTGCAGAGCATTGCTCTATACCCTGTGCTGCAGATATCTGACCTCCCTACACGCGGAGCTGTCAGTGTCTGCAGAGCATTGCTCTATACCCTGTGCTGCAGACATCTGACCTCCCTACACGCGGAGCGATCAGTGTCTGCAGAGCATTGCTCTATACCCTGTGCTGCAGATATCTGACCTCCCTACACGCGGAGCTGTCAGTGTCTGCAGAGCATTGCTCTATACCCTGTGCTGCAGACATCTGACCTCCCTACACGCGGAGCGATCAGTGTCTGCAGAGCATTGCTCTATACCCTGTGCTGCAGATATCTGACCTCCCTACACGCGGAGCTGTCAGTGTCTGCAGAGCATTGCTCTATACCCTGTGCTGCAGACATCTGACCTCCCTACACGCGGAGCGATCAGTGTCTGCAGAGCATTGCACTATACACTGTGCTGCAGATATCTGACTTCCGTACACGTGGAGCGATCAGTGTCTGCAGAGCATTGCACTATACCCTGTGCTGCAGATATCTGACCTCCCTACAGCGGAGCGATCAGTGTCTGCAGAGCATTGCACTATACACTGCGCTGCAGATATCTGACCTCAGTACACGTGGAGCGATCAGTGTCTGCAGAGCATTGCACTATACCCTGTGCTGCAGATATCAGACCTCCCTACGCAAAGAGATCAGTGTCTGCAGAGCATTGCACTATACCCTGTGCTGCAGATATCTGACCCCCCTACACGCAGAGCGATCAGCGTCTGCAGAGCATTGCTCTATACCCTGTGCTGCAGATATCTGACCCCCCTACACGCAGAGCGATCAGCGTCTGCAGAGCATTGCACTATACCCTGTGCTGCAGATATGTGACCTCCCTACACGCGGAGCGATCAGCGTCTGCAGAGCATTGCACTATACCCTGTGCTGCAGATATGTGACCTCCCTACACGCGGAGCGATCAGTGTCTGCAGAGCATTGCACTATACACTGCGCTGCAGATATCTGACCTCAGTACACGTGGAGCGATCAGTGTCTGCAGAGCATTGCTCTATACCCTGTGCTGCAGATATCAGACCTCCCTACGCAAAGCGATCAGTGTCTGCAGAGCATTGCACTATACCCTGTGCTGCAGATATCTGACCCCCCTACACGCAGAGCGATCAGCGTCTGCAGAGCATTGCACTATACCCTGTGCTGCAGATATGTGACCTCCCTACACGCGGAGCGATCAGCGTCTGCAGAGCATTGCACTATACCCTGTGCTGCAGATATGTGACCTCCCTACACGCGGAGCGATCAGTGTCTGCAGAGCATTGCACTATACACTGCGCTGCAGATATCTGACCTCAGTACACGTGGAGCGATCAGTGTCTGCAGAGCATTGCTCTATACCCTGTGCTGCAGATATCAGACCTCCCTACGCAAAGCGATCAGTGTCTGCAGAGCATTGCACTATACCCTGTGCTGCAGATATCTGACCCCCCTACACGCAGAGCGATCAGCGTCTGCAGAGCATTGCACTATAACCTGTGCTGCAGATATCTGACCCCCCTACACGCAGAGCGATCAGCGTCTGCAGAGCATTGCACTATACCCTGTGCTGCAGATATCTGACCCCCCTACACGCAGAGCGATCAGCGTCTGCAGAGCATTGCACTATACCCTGTGCTGCAGATATCTGACCCCCCTACACGCAGAGCGATCAGCGTCTGCAGAGCATTGCACTATACCCTGTGCTGCAGATATCTGACCCCCCTACACGCAGAGCGATCAGCGTCTGCAGAGCGCTGCGCAGCAGCAGAGGAGTTAATGGCTGTGTTGGACGTGCTCCAGCTCTCGGGTGCAGCCCCCTCAGTGCCGCTTATCACCGGGGTCCTGAGAAGCTGCAGGCTGAGATCTATAATTTGAGGCTTCGTGACATTGTTTCTGACGTTTCTGGACCGCAGCCACCTCTGCTTTGTTGTGCGATGTAATTGCAGAGAAGAGCAACTGTTGCATTAATCACTTTAATAATGGAGCTCGTCTGCAGGGTCGGGGGCAGGGGCGGGTACGGGGGTCTCTGCGAGCTGTCACCTGCGGATCCATCACATCCACGATACAGCGGCCTATTTATATCTGATGCAAGGGTCACAGGGTTATACGTTGTTTCCACTGTTACAATCTCTGCTTTCTGTCAGTGACTGGGAACCTTCTAGATAATACTCACGTAGACCGCGTATTGCGCAGTATTTTACATTAGCGGAGGTGGCGCAGCGCCATCATGGGCACCGCCCAAAGAGCCGAGCGGTGCCCCCTGCCATCAGCGGATTGGTGGGATGACCAGTCTGTGTTTATGTAGCCGGTCTAGCCTAGGGATTCCCCTCACAGCTGAGCATTTGTTGCAGTGTTTCAGTGCAGACAATATGTGTAACAGCAGCAGCACAAACCCCTCAGTCGTGATTTGTTACAATGTATCAGTTCTTCGTCTCTTTGGTCAGTGATGTCCGGAGAAGGAGTCTCGTCTCGCACTCAGATTCGTAAGTGCCAGTTTAGGAATTTTCCTTTTTTCTTTTTGTCGGTCGTTCTCCTTTAAGAAACCAGCGTTGACCCATTTGCAGCCGATGATTCTCACCAGATCTTTTATTGAGTTAAAACAAAGGAGCGGAGGAAGCGCTGACCAGATCTCTGGTGCACGGAGCTCTGGAGCGCCACCTTGTGTCCGCTCCCCTCGGCGCCGCGCCTGCAGTGCTCATACATCAGCATTAGAGGCTTTATTAACTCCCTGCCTCTGATATTGGTGTTTATTCTGCCGCGTCCTCTCGTCGTTTTCTTGTGTTTGGCCCCATTATCGCCGCATTATAAAGTATTAGCCGCAGATAAAGACAAAGCGATTCGTCCGATCCTCTGATCTCTGCTGCTCTAGTAATACCGGACGTGGCCACAGACAATGGTGGCGCTGCTCGTGGAGAATACAGAAGCTTCTTTGTGATTTCGGACCCCTCCTGTAATGTCCGCTGTTCTCTATAGCGCCCCCCTCATCCCCGGACACGAAGCCGCAGTTGTGACTCCCTACAGACCAATCACAATGGTGGGATCCCAGGAGAGAAGCGGAGACGTTTCTGGAGCCCAGTAAAGTGCAATAAAAGTCCTGCAACTTTCTAACAAACTTTTGGGGGATTCATAACGAGGGGGGCTTAGTCGTCCGCTTTGCTTGTGGCTGTGCTGCTGCCTCCATTGTGTCGATTGGTGGATTTGGCGCCTCCGTCTGCAGATGATTCCCATATTTGGCCATCACCTTATTGGCATAACAAACCTCTCCCACTTGTTAAACGTCGCCGGAGCGTCATCAAGGGGTTAAATAATGCGACTTTTGTAAGACAGCGAGCTGTCGAAAATGTCTGGATACTTTCCCCCTTTGTGTTCATGATGCTGAGGTTTCGTTACAGTGTATCCCTCTAATCTTATGTGAGATGAATCATGATGTGCTGACAGTTTGTTACAATGTATCAGTGCAGTAACGTGTCAGTCTCCGGGCTCCTTTCCTCACGGAGGTCGGTCGCGGCTGGATACAACTGTGATAAACCTGTGAGAAGTGTTCGGTCTGTGCAAATATTGAGGCTATATGCACGCGTTGCGGATTTGTTGCGTTTCTGCAGAGTTTTCCAACACTGAAATGCTCCAAAACGCAAGTGATTACTCAATCAATGGCATTCCTGATTTTTTGTGCACATGCTGCGGATATTTCCATACTTATTTGCAGCGTTTTATTTTCCACAGCATGTCAATTCTTTTTGCTGATCTGCAGCGTTTCTGCGCCCATTGACTTCCATTGAGCCTGTCAATTCCGCAGCAAAACCGCAGGTGTAAAAAGGTTTGCAGATTTGCTGCCAAAAATGCTGCAGAAAAGGAAATGTCAGAAGGAGAAGGGTGTGTGAGCGGAGAATATGTGCTTGTCTGCAGGTGTTGTGTGTACATGTGTGTCCCGCTGTGTGAGGGTGTCTGTGTGTACCACTGTGTGTGCGGATGTTTGTGTGTGTACTGCTGTGTGCAGATGGCTGTGTGTGTGTACCGCTGTGTGCGGGTGTGTTTGTGTGCCGCTGTGTGCGGATGTCTGTGTGTGCAGCTGTGTGCGTGTGTGAACCGCTTTGTGCTGCCGCTACCGCAGGTACTGTTGCTCACAACGCTGCTTTATCATGCTGGCAGATGTCAGCATGATTCCGCACTTGACTGTGACCCGCAGCGGTGACCTGCGGTAAAAAAACAGGCATGGGCTGATGAGACTACTTCTCCCATTGGGCTACGTCTCCCGCTGATGGGAGAGTAGTATCATCTGCTGGCGCCTGTGCTCACAGTTTAAAAAAATAAAATAAAATTACATACATATTCACATAAAAGTAAAAACCCATTATACTCACAACACACCAAATCCCTGATGCCCTCGTCTCCTAGAAATAATGTAAAATAATAAATCAACATATACTCCCTGTCTGCTGTAGTCCAGGTAATCCGAGTGTCCCACGGCGATCTCGCTTGTAGAACAGTCACGACCTCTCTACCCGGTCGCCGGTAATAAACTGACAGGAGGTAATCATTCCCACAGTGTATTACTGGGTACATCAGCTGATCGAGCTCACTGCTGTTACTTACAGCACCACTGCGTGGGAAAGTTCTCCCACAGGGGTAGTGCCATAAGTGAGAACACCGGAACTGAAGAACTACGGTGAACTCTCACTGCAGTGCAGTGATACACTGAGAGGAGGTAATTTCTCCCGCAGTGTATCACCGGAGGCCGGGTAGAGTGGTCACATCTCCCGATGTGACTGTTCGACACTTGGTAAATGGATTACGTTGGACAGGATAGTATTATATGTTTATTTTATTTTTGTTGCAGGAGACGAGGGAGTCAGGGATTAGGTGGTCAGTAAGTATGGTTAATTAAGATTCAATAAAGGAGTCTGTGTGATTATTTCAAATAAAGGACTTTATTCTGGCTGTGTCTTTATTTACCATAAAATTATAGGACTAGTAATGGATAAGTGTCTTTTAGACTCCTCTCCATTACTAACCTGTGGGCTTGATGTCACCTGACAATACAAAGGTGACATCAACCCCACAAATATGAACCCCACTTGCCACCGCTCCAGAGCAAGTGGGAAGAGCGAGGCTGAGTGCCAGAATTGGTGAATCTATAAGATGCGCCATTTCTGGGGTGGCTGAGAGCTTTTAGCCTGGGGAGGTGCCAATAGCCATGGCCCCTTCACAGGCTATTAATATCAGCCCGCAACTCTCTGCCTAGCCTTTGCTGGTTCGATTTTATAGAGGCACCCCATGTCAATTTTTTTCTGGGGTTCCCCTGTAAACTAACCAGTAAAGGCTAAGCATCTGTGAGCTAATATTGATAGCCTGGGAACATTTATGCCCTCAGCTGTCAGCTTTCCCCCTGCTGGTTATGAAAGTTATGTGGGAGCCCGCACAATTATTAGTATTTTTTTTTTTTTTTTATATTTTGAATAATAAACAGATATTGCGTTTCATGCAGATTTCGTGTGTGTGTGTGTCTTTATTTAACTCTTTATGTACCGTTTTATTAATGAGGGTGTCTGGCTGACACCTGTTCATTACTAAACCTCGGGCTTGGTATTACATATATGTATATGGGTTGGGCTGGCTGACCAGGAGATCCCACTGCTGCGCTCTGCCAGGTAATTTAGCAGCCATGATCTATATACTATCTTTCGACCACAATATTTAAGGGCACATGGTATTGCCATCAGGCAGCTCCGGCAGCACATTTCCAGATCATTATATGGATGTGCCAAGTACATTCTACTATTAGGTGCGCTGCAGATTTTTATTCTGCACTATTGTCTCTGTGTATATGTATATACAGTGTGTGTGTATGTGTGTGTGTGTATATATATATATATATATATATATATATATATATATATATATATATATATATATATATATATATATAGCATTTACTGTGTTACATGATTGACAGTGGATCTGGATGTTATTATGGTACATAGAATAATAGTTTTGATTGCCTGATTACTTTGGTCTTGCCCGCCCCCCACACTGCATGGCTGTTTGTTTTCCCACCTTTTATCTCGTCTACCTTCACCTGTTCATATGACCAATAAAGTTATTGTGTTTTGTACCTATGGACTACATGATTGTGTCTTTTTGGTTCGTCCCACCCAGTTTTAGTATTGTTACAGTCAGTCCCATTCAGTCCTGTGCCTGGGTTGGGGAGGTGTGTGAATTACTAGATTACTGATGATCTTGTTTCCCTGTAGCCTCAGCGGGCGCAGTGATGGTTTCCCTGTAGCCTCAGCGGGCGCAGTGATGGTTTCCCTGTAGCTCAGCGGGCGCAGTGATGGTTTCCCTGTAGCTCAGCGGGCGCAGTGATGGTGGCCCTGTATCCTCAGTGGGCGCAGTGATGGTGGCCCTGTAGCCTCAGCGGGCGCAGTGATGGTGGCCATGTAGCCTCAGCGGGCGCAGTGATGGTTTCCCTGTAGCTCAGCGGGTGCAGTTATGGTGACCCTGTAGCCTCAGCGGGCGCAGTGATGTTGGCCCTGTAGCCTCAGCGGGCGCAGTGATGGTGGCCCTGTAGCCTCAGCGGGCGCAGTGATGGTGGCCCTGTAGCCTCAGCGGGCGCAGTGATGGTGGCCCTGTAGCCTCAGCGGGCGCAGTGATGGTGGCCCTGTAGCCTCAGCGGGCGCAGTGATGGAGGCCCTGTAGCCTCAGCGGGCGCAGTGATGGTGACCCTGTAGCTCAGCGGGCGCAGTGATGGTGGTCCTGTAGCCTCAGCGGGCGCAGTGATGGTGGCCCTGTAGCTCAGCGGGCGCAGTGATGGTGGCCGTGTAGCCTCAGCGGGCGCAGTGATGGTGACCACCCAGCAGCTGGGACTGTTAGAAAAAGACGAATCAGGGATTAATTTCAATTTTCTGATATTTTCTTCCGGTGGCAGAGATTTGGGCCTTTAACATCTAATAAGGTTCACAAATTTGGGGCGGTTTATTGTGTGCGGTGGCGCCCGGCGTTCATCCCTTCACCTGTATCCAGCATCCTCACATCCTAGCTATAAACCCACGGCGCGGCGGTGAAGCGGTAATTAATTGTTCTGCCTGACTACAGTTTAGGCGTCGGTGAACCGTTTAATTGTCGCGCTCCCTGGAAAGTGGCGAGAAATAAAGTAAAAATAAATTCTCGCTTTGTGAAGTGCGAAGAGCGAGAAATGCTGCAGAAAACAACGGAGGCGGCGACCCCGGGACAGGACGGCGCAGACGAGGCGCGTTCATCAAGCCGCCGCTCCTGTCCCCATGCGCAGGGACCTGTCTGGGGGTCGGATGCTTCTCTCTTCCTTGCGGCTGGCGTCTATCTGTGCGGTTATGCTGCAGCAAACCAGTGCGCACATCTGGAAGAAACCTCCGCCGTTTTCGGCCTTTGTGTGGCCACGATTCATTTTCCAGGAATGGCAAAAAAAAAAAGTGTAAAAAAAAAAAAAAAAAATGTCCCCCCGAGCTGCTCTCCTTCAATGTCAGTAGAACTTCTAACATCTCTGCTTGCTGTCAGTGAATTGTGGCTATTCTTTAAGTAGCTGTACAACTGTAGATGATCCTTTGTGAGCAGACTGGATCGTCATCACAAGTCTGCCCATATTATCCGGTGCTGAGGGTTTGTCACAAAGTATCAGTGCAGGTTACAGAGAAGAGATTTGTAACTGATGTTTTCAGCTTAAACTTTAATGAGAAAGTTCCCATTCACTGACAGCAAACAGATGTTACAGAATGTTGGTTATTCAGGGATCACAGCTGGTGTGGAGGTTCCCTGTTCGGCCTCTGCAGGATCCGCCGTCCTCTCCTCTCCCCCTGCTCCATATAAGGCCCCTGGCGCGGCACGGAATAAACACCGGTAACCAATCACTGCACCCCCAATATACAGCCCGGAAGGGGGTAACGCTGCTGATAACTGCCACATATGGTGTAATGTCTAGAGGTTACAATGCCGTGAAAAAATCTTCATACCCCGGCAAGTTTTCCGAATTTTGTCACGTTACACCCACAAACTTACATCAACGATACTCCAAAAAGACTCACATCAACATCAAGAGAAAATAGATAATATCCGTCAGGAAATCCGCTCCCAACCACCAAGTGCTGTGACTCCCATCCCTTCCTGCATCTCCTCTGGCTCACTTTCCATATTTGATCCCATCACAGAATAAGTAGTCTCCAGACTCCTCTCTTCTTCTCGCCCAACTACATGCACTACCGACCCCATTCCCTCACATCTCCTCCAGTCTCTCTCCAGTCATCACAACTCACCTAACTACAGTCTTTAATCTCTCCCTCTCCTTGGGCATTTTCCCATCCTCCTTCAAACACGCCATCGTTACTCCATTACTAAAGAAACCGGCTCTCGACCCATCCTGCACAAACAACTACAGACCAGTCTCCAATCTCCCCTTCATCTCTAAACTCTTGGAGCGCCTAGTTTACTCCCGCCTTACCCGTTACCTCTCCATTCACTCCCTTCTAGACCCTTCACAGTCCAGCTTCCGACCCCTACATTCGACTGAAACTGCACTCATCAAAGTGACCAGTGACCTTCTGACAGCAAAACGTAACGGTGACCACTCTCTGCTCATTCTTCTCGACCTATCTGCAGCTTTCGACACTGTTGGCCACCGTCTCTTACTCTCTAGGCTCCAGTCACTAGGCATTAAGGACACTGCTCTCTCCTGGTTCTCCTCCTATCTCTCTGACCGCTCCTTCAGTGTTTTGTTCTCTGGCTCCACATCATCTCCTCTTCCTCTCGCTGTCGGGGTTCCTCAGGGCTCAGTTCTTGGCCCCCTTCTCTTCGCTCTCTACACGGCCCCAATTGGACAGACCATCAGCAGATTTGGCTTTCAGTACCATCTTTATGCTAATGACACACAACTATATACGTCTTCCCCCGACCTTACCCCCGCTGTACTACAGAACGCCAGTGACTGTCTGTCCGCAGTCTCCAATATCATGTCCGCTCTCTATCTAAAACTTAACCTCTCAAAAACTGAACTTCTTCTGCTCCCGCAGTCTACTAACCTCCCTAAATCTGACATTTCCCTCTCCGTGGGTGGCACCATAATAACACCCCTACAGCAGGCGCGCTGTCTGGGCGTTATGTTTGACACCAACCTCTCCTTCACATCCCATATACAATGTCTTGCCCACTCTTGCCTTCTACACCTAAAGAACATCTCTAGAATCCACCCGTTTCTCACCATGGAAACAACAAAAACCCTCACTGTAGCACTGATCCACTCCCGCCTGGACTACTGCAACACTCTATTAATTGGCCTCCCTGTTACTCGACTTTCCCCTCTCCAGTCCATACTGAATGCAGCGGCCAGGGTCATCTACCTGGCTAATCAGTACTCGGGACGTGTCCGCTCTTCGCCAGTCCTTACATTGGCTGCCCATTCATTATAGGATCCAATTCAAAGTACTTGTTCTCACCCACAAAGCTCTCCACAGTGCGGCACCCCCTACATCTCCTCCCTCATTTACGTCTATCGGCCTAGCTGACCACTGCGCTCTGCAAACAACTTTCGATTAACCTCTGCACTAATCCGCACCTCCCACTCCCGACTCCAAGGCTTCTCCCGCGCTGCTCCAATCCCCTGGAATGCTCTACCCCAAGAAATTAGGACTATCCACAATTTGCACAGTTTTAGGCGCTCCCTCAAAACACATATATTCAGAGCGGCCTATCACGTTCACTAATCAGTCATTTTATGTGCAAGTGTGCGTGTGTAGCCCATTCACTATCTCTGTCCCTCACTCCCTCAAGACGGCTGGACCTTCACTGTAAATACACCACTGTATATACACACCTGTACTCTGTACCTCCCCCACCTCATTGTAGATTGTAAGCTCTCACCAGCAGGGGCGGCTTATTTCGTCTTATTTTACTTTAATTATTGTATTGTCAACATTGTTACTTATGACTTGTGTTTTGAAACTGTTAAACTGTAAAGTGCTGCAGAATATGTTGGCGCTATATAAAGATTATTATTATTATCAAGCCCCAGTGTGCCGAATATACCCATAAACGTACAAGCCAAACCGACCCATGAACATTGAGAGAAAAAGGAGGAAAACGGAGTCACAAAATGCTGCAAAGATTACATGGGACAAGACAAATTTCATAAAATAGTCACATAGTGTATATGGGATGATGGGAACATAATGATCATTGCCTGGAGCAAAAAGGGCCGGTGTAACCCTGCGGCAAAAATCACTGGGTACAAAGTGCTGGGGCTCGTCAGACAGCAGGAAAACTGGCGATATGTGACCCACAATGGGAATTAGCAACATGTGTTAGGGAAGAAATTCCCTGCTCATCAAGTATGTATACACCACCAAAGCACAGAAACAGACCAAGCCGAGCACATAATAATAAACGGATAGCCCAAAGAGAGGGCACACCATGTAACATGTAAAATGGGGCGGAAAAGCCTCAGCACAAGAAGCCAATATAGGAAAATTTCTTAATAAGGGAAGAGGCTAAGCCACACCACCCACAAGGAAAATAACATCAAATAATCTTAGCAAAGTAGTGAGTTACCCATTGTGCTGATTGCACCCCGACGTACGTTTCACATAAGTGGTATTGGCTTCCTCAGGGGGCGTGGCTAATCAAATCCAAGGTGTCTCCTAAATACAAAAAGGACCTGCCGTAACATGACCTAGATCTCCCTATCAGCGGGAGGCATGGCGGCGCCTGTGCAATTTGCCTCAGGCGCAACATCATGCCTACCAAAGTAAATGGGCAGAACACGCACAGCCAGGCCGGCAAAAGGTGGCAGCGCATGCGCAGTGTGCCCCAAGCAACGCGTCCCTGTCAACCACACATCGCAGTGGAGCGGACACATGTGACTGGCCGGCGCCAAGCTGTCATCGCGATCCGTCCAAATGGGGAAGGGGGAAAACAGCGAAGGAGCACAGGTAAA
Organism: Dendrobates tinctorius; assembly: GCF_039654945.1. Lineage (NCBI taxonomy): Eukaryota > Metazoa > Chordata > Amphibia > Anura > Dendrobatidae > Dendrobates > Dendrobates tinctorius. The sequence goes on from NW_027361810.1 coordinate 1,138,851, forward strand.
CACTGCAATGCGCAATGCATGGCCAATAGATGTCAAAAAGCGCACTAAAATAAACAAGGTGCGCTGCACGGACCCAATTACAAAATGTTGAATAAACCCCATAAGGGAAAGTAATTGGAAAATGTTGCTAATGATTGCGTGTTTATCCAACCATTGGATGCCAATGAACCACCATCCAAAACATCAATAAATGCACGAATTCCAAAATTTTACATGTCGAATCAATATTAGTATAATGTTAACATCATCCTGTGTGCATTGCCGTACTAGAAAAAAAATAATCATTACATAAATACATAATTATTACAATGTTAATAACAAGGAGAAAACCCCCCCTGATCACACAAGAGAAAGCATGACGAATCAAGTCCTGTGACGAGTACATGGCGATGAGAGTGAGTGGCATCCGAGGAGGGGTCCGATCAGAACTGAGAGTCCTGAGTGACGAAGGCCGAGATGAGTGTCAGTATCTGTATACACAGAGACAACAAAGTGACTAATAATAAAAAGCAAGCGATTAAAATAAGAATGATAGAAAGTGTACCAAAAAGGGGGCAGCAGAGATGCAGGAACCCCACACACGAGGGGGAAAGGGGGAATCTCGCAACCCATGTATTAGAGAAACGAAGCGAATCCGTGGGACTCTTGTATTTTATTGGGCTTTTCTGTGATACAAACACAAAGTAACAAACGTCTGAGACGAGAAAAGGAAATGATACGATGTTTACTAAATATGTTACAAGCATAAATCTCTACATTGTGACGAGCATTAGTATTCAGCCCCCCTGAGTCAGTACCTTGTAGGACCACCTTTCTTTGTAATTCCTGCTGCAGTCCTTTAGGGTCTGTCTCTCCCACCTTTCTCTGCAGGCTTTTGGGGTCTGTCTCTCCCACCTTTCTATGCAGTCTTTTGGGGTCTGTCTCTCCCACCTTTCTCTGCAGTCTTTTGGGGTCTGTTTCTCCCACCTTTCTCTGCAGTCTTTTGGGGTCTGTTTCTCCCACCTTTCTCTGCAGTCTTTTGGGGTCTGTTTCTCCCACCTTTCTCTGCAGTCTTTTGGGGTCTGTCTCTCCCACCTTTCTATGCAGTCTTTTGGGGTCTGTCTGTCCCACCTTTCTCTGCAGTCTTTTGGGGTCTGTTTCTCCCACCTTTCTCTGCAGTCTTTTGGGGTCTGTTTCTCCCACCTTTCTATGCAGTCTTTTGGGGTCTGTCTCTCCCACCTTTCTCTGCAGTCTTTTGGGGTCTGTTTCTCCCACCTTTCTCTGCAGTCTTTTGGGGTCTGTCTCTCCCACCTTTCTATGCAGTCTTTTGGGGTCTGTCTCTCCCACCTTTCTCTGCAGTCTTTTGTGGTCTGTCTCTCCCACCTTTCTATGCAGTCTTTTGGGGTCTGTCTCTCCCACCTTTCTATTCAGTCTTTTGGGGTCTGTCTCTCCCACCTTTCTCTGCAGTCTTTTGGGGTCTGTGTCTCCCACCTTTCTCTGCAGTCTTTTGGGGTCTGTGTCTCCCAGCTTTCTCTGCAGTCTTTTGGGGTCTGTGTCTCCCAGCTTTCTCTGCAGTCTTTTGGGGTCTGTGTCTCCCACCTTTCTCTGCAGTCTTTTGGGGTCTGTGTCTCCCACCTTTCTCTGCAGTCTTTTGGGGTCTGCCTCCACCTTTCTCTGCAGTCTTTTGGGGTCTGTCTCTCCCACCTTTCTCTGTAGTCTTTTGGGGTCTGTCTCTCCAGCTTTCTATGCAGTCTTTTGGGGTCCATCTATCCAGCTTTGCACATCTAGAGGTGACATTTTGCCCCTTCTTTGCACACTCGCTCTCGCTCAGTGACATTGAATGACGACGTTTGTGATCAGTGATTTTCACTTCTTGTCATAGTTTATCTGGGTTTTGGGTTTTACAAAGCTCTATGCCTTGCCACAATTCTGTCTCTGAGCTCCTTGGCCGGTTCCTTTGGCCTCATGATTCTCATTTGGTCTGACATGCAATGTGAGCTGTGAGGTCTTATATAGACAGGTGTGCGCCTTTACAAATCAAGTCCTATCAGTTTAACCCTTTTCTGCCATCTGACATACTATCCCATCCACGGTACCCGGGCCCGTATGACCAATGACTGGATAGTACGTCAGCGCGATCAGCGGCGCTCACGGGGGGAGCACCGCTGATTGCGCCCGGGTGTCAGCGGATTATCACAGCTGACACTCGGCACTATGTGGAGGTTATATCAGTACTGGAGCGTTATAAGAGGGGCTGATATCAGTCACATATGGTGTAATGTCTGGAGGTTATATCAGTACTGGAGCGTTATAAGAGGGCTGATATCACTCACATATGGTGTAATGTCTGGAGGTTATATCAGTACTGGAGCGTTATAAGAGGCGCTGATATCAGTCACATATGGTGCAATGTCTGGGGGTTATATCAGTACTGGAGCGTTATAAGAGGGGATGATATCAGCCACATATGGTGTAATGTCTGGGTTATATCAGTACTGGAGTGTTATAAGAGGGGCTGATATCAGTCACATATGGTGTAATGTCTGGGTTATATCAGTACTGGAGTGTTATAAGAGGGGCTGATATCAGTCACATATGGTGTAATGTCTGGGGGTTATATCAGTACTGGAGCGTTATAAGAGGGGCTGATATCAGTCACATATGGTGCAATGTCTGGGGGTTATATCAGTACTGGAGCGTTATAAGAGGGGCTGATATCAGCCACATATGGTGTAATGTCTGGGTTATATCAGTACTGGAGTGTTATAAGAGGGGCTGATATCAGTCACATATGGTGTAATGTCTGGGTTATATCAGTACTGGAGTGTTATAAGAGGGGCTGATATCAGTCACATATGGTGTAATGTCTGGGGGTTATATCAGTACTGGAGCGTTATAAGAGGGGCTGATATCAGTCACATATGGTGTAATGTCTGGGTTATATCAGTACTGGAGCGTTATAAGAGGGGCTGATATCAGTCACATATGGTGTAATGTCTGGGGGTTATATCAGTACTGGAGCGTTATAAGAGGGGCTGATATCAGTCACATATGGTGTAATGTCTGGGTTATATCAGTACTGGAGCGTTATAAGAGGGGCTGATATCAGTCACATATGATGTAATGTCTGGAGGTTATATCAGTACTGGAGCGTTATAAGAGGGGCTGATATCAGTCACATATGGTGTAATGTCTGGGTTATATCAGTACTGGAGTGTTATAAGAGGGGCTGATATCAGTCACATATGGTGTAATGTCTGGGGGTTATATCAGTACTGGAGCATTATAAGAGGGGCTGATATCAGTCACGTGAGGCGGGTGCTAAGGGTCCCCCGTTGACGTACCACTCTTCTCACCGTCTCACGTTCGGGGTCTTTGTGTTGCAGGAGGAATGCCAGAATTACGTCCGTGTCCTGATTGTCACCGGGAAACGTGTTTTCACCTGTGGGACTAACGCCTTTTCCCCCGTCTGCACGAGCCGCCAGGTAGGTGATATGTGCACTGTGATGGCCGGTGACCCCCCCCCCCCCCCCCCCGTGTGGCCCCCAATACAAATCACACAGGGATCTTACGTGTTTTACTTCACTTGTGCTGACTCTTCTTCTCCCTGCGGCCCATCTGGGGCAAAACTCCAGCACTGAGTTCACTGTGCACTGGGACCAGTGAAGTCTGCGGAGCCCCCAGCATTGGGACCAGTGAAGTGTGCGGAGCTCCCAGCCCTGGGACCAGTGACGTCTGCGGAGCTCCCCAGCCTTGGGACCAGTGAAAGAGTATAGAAATTCCAGGCTCTACCACCCGTTGAAGGTGCTCTGGGGGTAAAAAACTATATACAAGTAATAAAGCAAAGTGAATTTATTGACACACTGCAAAGGGAACCTAACCAGAGCAACAGCACCAACGTTTCGGCATAAAGCCTTTCTCAAGGTAGTTGCATTACTGGTTAGAGCAGGAAAACGCGGGTCTCATAGGACAACCGGGTATTTTCAAATAGAGGTAAGGTTCCATACATTTCGCAGAGTGTGCGAGGGGGGAAGAGTGATCAGGTCACTATGCTAGGTGGGTGGATGGTGGATGGACGCCTGCAGTAGAGGTCCGGAACAGGCACACTCTGCGAAATGTATGGAACCTTACCTCTATTTGAAAATACCCGGTTGTCCTGTGAGACCCGCGTTTTCCTGCTCTAACCAGTAATGCAACTACCTTGAGAAAGGCTTTATGCCGAAACGTTGGGACCAGTGAAGTCTGCGGAGCTCCCAGCCCTGGGACCAGTGAAGTCTGCAGAGCCACCAGCACTGGGACCAGTGAAGTCTGCAGAGCCGCCAGCACTGGGACCGGTGAAGTCTGCGGATAGCCGCCAGCACTGGGACCGGTGAAGTCTGCGGAGAGCCGCCAGCACTGGGACCGGTGAAGTCTGCGGAGCCGCCAGCACTGGGACCAGTGAAGTCTGCGGAGCTCCCAGCACTGGGACCAGTGACGTCTGCGGAGCTCCCAGCACTGGGACCAGTGACGTCTGCGGAGAGCCGCCAGCACTGGGACCAGTGAAGTCTGTGGAGCTCCCAGCCCTGGGACCAGTGAAGTCTGTGGAGCTCCCAGCACTGGGACCAGTCAAGTCTGTGGAGCTCCCCAGCACTGGGACCAGTCAAGTCTGCGGAGCCCCCAGCCCTGGGATCAGTGACGTCTGCGGAACCCTTAGCACTGTGACCAGTGAAGTCTGCGGAGCTCCCAGCACTGGGACCAGTGACGTCTGCGGAGCTCCCAGCACTGGGACCAGTGAAGTCTGCGGAGCTCCCAGCACTGGGACCAGTGACGTCTGTGGAGCCCCCAGCACTTGGACCAGTGAAGTCTGCGGAGCCCCCAGCCCTGGGATCAGTGACGTCTGCGGAACCCTTAGCACTGGGACCAGTGAAGTCTGCGGAGCTCCCAGCACTGGGACCAGTGAAGTCTGCGGGCCCCCCAGCACTGGGACCAGTCAAGTCTGCGGAGCACCCAGCACTGGGACCAGTGAAGTCTGCGGAGCACCCAGCATTGGGACCAGTGAAGTCTGCGCAGCATCCAGCATTGGGACCATTGAAGTCTGCGGAGCTCCCAGCACTGGGACCAGTGACGTCTGCGGAGCCCCCAGCACTGGGACCAGTGACGTCTGCGGAGCCCCCAGCACTGGGACCAGTGACGTCTGCGGAGCCCCCAGCACTGGGACCAGTGACGTCTGTGGAGCCCCCAGCACTGGGACGTCTGCGGAGCCCCCAGCACTGTGACCAGTGACGTCTGCGGAGCCCCCAGCACTGGGACCAGTGAAGTCTGCGGAGCCCCCCAGCACTGGGACCAGTCAAGTCTGCGGGCCCCCCAGCACTGGGACCAGTCAAGTCTGCGGAGCTCCCAGCACTGGGACCAGTCAAGTCTGCGGAGCTCCCAGCACTGTGACCAGTCAAGTCTGCGGAGCCCCCCAGCACTGGGACCATTCAAGTCTGCGGAGCCCCCAGCCATGGGATCAGTGACGTCTGCGGAACCCTTAGCACTGTGACCAGTGACGTCTGCGGAGCTCCCAGCACTGGGACCAGTGACGTCTGTGGAGCCGCCAGCACTGGGACCAGTGACGTCTGTGGAGCCACCAGCACTGGGACCAGTGACGTCTGCGGAGCCCCCAGCACTGGGACGTCTGCGGAGCCCCCAGCACTGTGACCAGTGACGTCTGCGGAGCCCCCAGCACTGTGACCAGTGACGTCTGCGAAGCCCCCCAGCACTGTGACCAGTGACGTCTGCGGAGCCCCCCAGCACTGTGACCAGTGACGTCTGCGGAGCCCCCAGCACTGTGACCAGTGACGTCTGCGGAGCCCCCAGCACTGTGACCAGTGACGTCTGCGGAGCCCCCAGCACTGTGACCAGTGACGTCTGCGGAGCCCCCAGCACTGGGACCAGTGATATCTGTGGAACCCCCTCACATCTGCTTCCATTTATTCTCTTCGTGTTCTATAAACAGATCAGTAATGAGGCGGCAGCAGAGATGAGACCCTCTGAGACACCCGAGTCCTCAGGAGCCCCCCACAGTGTGTGCAGGTCTCAGGTTCTTAATGAAGGGGATTATTTTTATTGTTGTCCTGGCCTTGTGGCGCTGACCCCGGGGGGCACTGATGGGTCAATGTGAGGGGGCGATGACTTGTGTCAATCATTCAGGACATTGACTGTGAAATCTCGGACCCCGGATCAGAAGAGCTCCGTGGCCGGGGGGGCACGTGCAGCGTTTAGTCGCAGAGTCCCCCGGGCTTCATACGACTGCACGGCCCTATGGGCGATGGTCGGAGGTCCCCGGGATCTCGCTGCGCAGCCTCCGATCTATTTAACCTCTTCACTGCTGCTGTAGCACCATCCTTGTCTGAGGAGTTATTCACTTTGTATTTCAGGTGGGGAACATCAGCCGAGTCATCGAGAAGATCAATGGAGTCGCTCGCTGCCCCTACGACCCGCGTCACAACTCCACCGCCGTCATTACCGCCCGCGGCGAACTGTATGCTGCCACCGTCATAGACTTCTCCGGTCGTGACCCGGCCATCTACCGGAGCCTGGGCAGTATCCCTCCTCTCCGCACCGCACAGTACAACTCCAAGTGGCTGAACGGTGAGCAGCGGAGCGGGTTTGGTGCAGTGTGTAGCACACAGCACAGATGTAGCAGAGCTGAGGTTGTCACATGTCAGTGCAGATAAAGTAGATGATACATGCAGTCCTATGTAACAGAACTGGGCTCTGCCACATCTGTGTATGATATGTTGTATGTGCTCTTATAAAACACTGCAGCAGTTTTGTTACAATGTGTCAGTCACTCTCGCAACCGGGTCTTTCTTCTTTCCCAGAACCCAATTTTGTGGCTGCCTATGACATTGGCCTGTTTACGTTTTTCTTCTTCCGGGAGAACGCGGTGGAGCACGAGTGCGGGAAGACGGTGTACTCGCGAGTGGCGCGGGTCTGCAAGAACGACTTTGGGGGCCGCTTTTTACTGGAGGACACATGGACGACGTTCATGAAGGCGAGACTGAACTGCTCGCGCTCCGGAGAGGTCCCCTTCTACTACAACGAGCTGCAGAGCACCTTCCTCCTCCAGGAGCAGGACCTCATCTACGGGGTCTTCACCACCAATGTGTGAGTAATGGCCGCTGCGCACTACAAGTCCCAGGATATCCTGCAGGGAGTGATGGGATGAGTCTGAGATGCTTTGTAATGGCAGCCGTGTTACAGTGGACACAGTGTTGCTCTCGCTTTCGATGCCGGGACTGTGGTTTCTCCGGCGTTTCTCGCGGTTTCGCTCCACGGTTGCGTCTTCTCTGTTCTGTGAATGTAAATCTGAGAATCCCGAGCTGGAAACTTATTCCGAGCGGCACAAGAAAGTGATCCAGATTGTGCCAGGGGCTGTAATGGATGCGTAAAGGTTTACGGTGTGGAGCGGCGCTCATTAGGCTGCACCGCCGATCTGTCCGTTGTTGGTGCCGCTCATCCAGTCAGGGGTTGTCCACTTGTAGATAAGTTTGTGCGCCCTGCCCTGGTGTACAGTGACCGCACCGTCATCCTCCTCGCCCGCGTTCACATTGTATTGTACGTTTTTCGCTGGCGCAGTCACATGATGCAGGCAGCGAGCGACACTTTGTGCAGTGTCTGCTGCAGGGGTGATCACGAAGCCTCAGAGCTGTCGCTCATCCCCCTGAGCTTGGTGTTGCACGAGGTCGGCTGCCACGTCGCGGTTGTAGCGGCCAATAAATCCTCCATTTTCTGCTCAGTCCGAGAGTCGTCCTTCGTTCTTGATCTTCAGCTCAGGAGACCACTCAAAGTGAAGCTCAAAGGACATAAACTGCGGTACGAGGCCGTAATCCCGACTCACCTTGTGTTACGCTCCAGTCACAGCCAGAGCTGCACTCTTAATTCTGCTGGATGCTGCTGGGATTCCTTCGGTCGCTGCCATTACCTGTTCACTACCGGTGATGATCGGAGCAGAATTATTTCCAGTGATTGCAGTTTTATTTTCTCTCGGTTTCCAGAAACAGCATTGCAGCCTCCGCGGTGTGCGCCTTCAACCTCAGCGCCATCACTCAGGCCTTCAACGGCCCCTTCAGGTACCAGGAGAACCCGCGCTCTGCCTGGCTGCCGACACTCAACCCCATACCCAACTTCCAGGTGAGCCAGTGGGCGGAGCCTAGAGACTCGATGATCCCGTCCAATCAGACGTGATGTGCCCCAGATGGCATGTATCTAAGCCATGTGTGATAATGACTGCAAAGCTGTGTATCTAAGCCATGTGTGATACTGACTGTGGAGCCGTGTATCTAAGCCGTGTGTGATACTGACTCCGGAGCTGTGTATCTAATCCGTGTGTGATACCGACTCCGGAGCTGTGTATCTAAGCCGTGTGTGATACTGACTGCTGAGCTGTGTATCTAATCCTCTCCTGTGTGATACTGTCTGCTGAGCCACGTATCTAATCCTATCATGTGTGATACTGTCTGCTGAGCCGTGTATCTAATCCTATCCTGTGATACTGACTGCTGAGCCGTGTATCTAATCCTATCCTGTGTGATACTGACTGCTGAGCTGTGTGTCTAATCCTATCCTGTGTAATACTGACTGCTGAGCTGTGTATCTAATCCTATCCTGTGTGATACTGTCTGCTGAGCTGTGTATCTAATCCTATCCTGTGTGATATTGACTGCTGAGCTGTGTATCTAACCCTATCCTGTGTGATACTGTCTGCTGAGCTGTGTATCTAATCCTATCCTGTGTGATACTGTCTGCTGAGCCGTGTATCTAATCCTATCCTGTGTGATACTGACTGCTGAGTCGTTTATTTAATCCTATCCTGTGTGATACTGTCTGCTGAGCCGTGTATCTAATCCTATCCTGTGTGATACTGACTTCTGAGCTGGGTATCTAACCCTGTCCTGTGTGATACTGACTGCTGAGTCGTGTATCTAATCCTCTCCTGTGTGATACTGACTGCTGAGCCGTGTATCTAATCCTATTCTGTGTGATACTGACTGCTGAGCTGTGTATCTAATCCTATCCTGTGTGATACCTTCTGCTGAGCCGTATATCTAATCCCATCCTGTGTGATACTGACTGCTGAGCCGTGTATCTAATCCTATCCTGTGTGATAGTGACTGCTGAGCCGTGTATCTAATCCTATCCTGTGTGATACTGACTGCTGAGCTGAGTATCTAATCCTATCCTGTGTAATACTGACTGCTGAGCCGTGTATCTAATCCTATCCTGTGTGATACTGACTGCTGAGCTGTGTATCTAATCCTATCCTGTGTAATACTGACTGCTGAGCCGTGTATCTAATCCTATCCTGTGTTATACTGACTGCTGAGCCTTGTATCTAATCCCCTCCTGTGTGATACTGACTGCTGAGCCGTGTATCTAATCCTATTCTGTGTGATACTGACTGCTGAGCCATGTATCTAATCCTCCGTGTCTCGTAGTGTGGGATCCTGAATGATGACAGCCCCAATGAGAACCTGACGGAGCGCAGCCTGCAGGACGCTCAGCGCCTCTTCCTGATGAACGACGTGGTGCAGCCGGTCTCCGTGGACCCTCTGGTGACGCAGGACAGCGTGCGCTTCTCTAAGCTGGTGGTGGATATTGTGCAGGGGAAGGACACGCTGTATCACGTCATGTATATTGGGACCGGTACGTCACTGCTGATGATCATAACGGCTCATCTAGTAACACCCCCAAAGTAAGAGGGAGGGTAAATATATGTGCACAGAGCACTGCAGATTACAGGCTACCATCAGATATGTGGGTCTGGAGTGCTGCAGATTACAGACTGGTGTCAGGTATGTGGGTCTCGAGTGCTTCAGATTACAGGCTGGCGTCAGGTATATGGGTCTAGAGTGCTGCAGAGTGCAGGCTGCCATCAGGTATGTTGGTCTAGAGTACCGTAGATTACAGGCTACCATCAGATATGTGGGTCTGGAGTGCTGCAGATTACAGACTGGTGTCAGGTATGTGGGTCTCGAGTGCTTCAGATTACAGGCTGGCGTCAGGTATATGGGTCTAGAGTGCTGCAGAGTGCAGGCTGCCATCAGGTATGTTGGTCTAGAGTACTGTAGATTACAGGCTACTGTCAGATATGTTGGTCTGGAGTGCTGCAGATTACAGGCTACTGTCAGATATGTGGGTCTGGAGTGCTGCAGATTACAGGCTACCATCAGATATATGGGTCTGGAGTGCTGCAGATTACAGTACTGGTGTCAGGTATGTGGGGCTACTGTCTTATTTCTGGGTTCCTTTGGCCTCTGTTGATTTGTTGAGTGTCTCCTTTTGCTCGGCAGAACGCGGCACCATCCTCAAGGCGCTGTCCACCGCCAATCGCAGCCTGCGGAGCTGTTACCTGGAGGAGATGCACATCCTCCCGAGTGGCCAACAGCAGCCGATCCTCAACCTGCAGATCCTGCACAGTAACCGCTCCCTATTCGTGGGACTGAACAATGGCGTCCTGAAGGTTCCCCTGGAGCGATGCTCCATGTACCGGGCCGAGGGGTAAGTGATGGGGTGAATGTGTCTGCTGGGGGGGTAGGAGTGTCTGCTGGGGGGGTAGGAGTGTCTTCTGGGGGCAGTTGTGTGAGTGATGATCTCTTTTTCCTGCCCCGCTGGGTGACTATGCAGCCATTGCTGACGGTGTGGATGCCGCCTGGGCTGGTTGTACTGCGCCACATGGGCACAGCGGAGCCGCGTTGGGTGTAATGTGGGTCTACTTGAGGCGGGTGCACAGCAGGCGTCGGCTGTTCGGTGTAAGGAGTGCTGCGCAGGTTGCAGGAGGGCGCAGCGGATGAGAGCGTTCACCCTGCATTACCCTGGTTGCGGGGGTCCGCTGCTTCATTACTCCCCTCATCTGACATCAGTGTCCCCATGGCAGCGGTCAGTCGCAATGTGTGTTACCTCCACCCCGCACCGCAGAGTATGAATCCTCCTTTGTCTCCTCAGATTTCAGAGAATTTTATCACCTTTTCTGCAGCTATCGACAATCCATCTCTGGTGCAAAGTGTGGCGCTGCCGAGTCCGAGACGGCCAGTCCACAGCGACTTACAGGGAGCGACACTTCGTGCAGAGCGCCACATACAGGCAGCGAGAGATACGGCGCTGTCACCTGGTGATACAGGACCAGGAGGGGCGGATGGGGATCAGGAGGAGCAGGTGGGGGCCAGGAGGGGTGGACGGGAATTAGAAGCGGATGGGGGCCAGGAGGGGAGGGCGGACGGGGATCAGGAGGAGCGGATGGAGGCCTGGAGGGATGGGTGGGGGCCAGGAGGGATGGGTGGGGGCCAGTAGCACTGTCAGATCCCTGCAGGTGGCAGTGTAACACAATCACGTTATTAAAATCCTTTCCTGGCAGTCCCTCAGATAAGGTTTGGGGGAGAGGGTCCACTTTTCACCTGTACACAATTATTACCCGACCCTCGGTCACAAATTTACCTCTATACTCTCTATAATAAGACACTGGGCAGTTTGGTTACTGAATGAGGAGATGCGGCTTTTTTCTGTGCAAAGTGAATTATGCCGAGTGCTGCCCGTCCAGTGGTGTTGGGGTCCCAGATCCGCACAGGGGCCCGCCGGGGGATTCCCCTACTACCCTGTAGTCCGGTCTGAGCCTGAGGGCTTGTAATGGGGGAGGATGGGTGCTGGGTGTCTGTATATCTGGCGATATCAGTAGAAATGTCCAAACCATGAAAAGATACTTAATGGACACCAAAACAGACACACAGATGAATATAAAAGCAAAAATGGAGGGAAAAGCTGAGATCGTCGGCTCCGACGTCAAGCATTGAACTTCGCGTCCTCTCCCTCCTGGTACACTTGTGTCCGTTGCTCCCTGTTATCAGCCATTTCAGGCCGGGGAGAAGATGACTGTAGTGTAGGAACTGCCCGGAGCTGAGAGCCTGCCAGTGACAGCGCGTGGTAGTGCCCGCTGTACCCTCAGGCTGCGGCAGGGTCACACTGAGTGTTCTGCGGACAGGGGTCATTACTCATCATAGCGGCACACGATGTCCCCCAATATTGGGGGCTGCTCTGCGGCGTCGCAGGGATCCGGATTTACTGGGAGATTTTTCATTTCCTTTTTGGATGTACAAATATGTACACTACCGTTCCAGAGTTTGGGGTCACCCAGACAATTTAGCGTTTTCCATGAAATCTCATAATTTTATTAATCAGATGAGTTGCCAAATGAGTGTAAAATCTCGTCCAGACATTGACAAGGTTCGAAAAAAAGATTTTTATGTGAAATAATAATTTTCTCCTTCAGACTTTGCTTTCGGCACAGAATGCTCCTTTGCAGCAATTCCAGCATTGCAGACCTTTGGCATTCTAGCAGTTAATTTGCTGAGGTAATCTGGAGAACTTTCCCCCCATGCTTCCAGAAGCCCCTCCCACATGTCGGTTTGGCTTGGTGGCACTTTTTGCGTACTGTACGGTCAAGCTGCTCCCACTACAGCTCAATGGGGGTTGAGATCTGGTGACTGCGCTGGCCACTCCATTACAGATAGAATACCTGCTGCCGGCTTCTTCCCTAAATAGTTCTGGCATAATTTGGAGGTGTGCTTTGGGTCATTGTCCTGTTGTAGGATGAAATTGGCTCCAATCAAGCGCTGTCCACAGGGTACGGCATGGCGATGCAAAATGGAGTTATAGCCTTCCTTATTCAAAATCCCTTTTACCTTGTACAAATCTCCCACTTTACCAGCACCAAAGCAACCCCAGGCCATCACATTACCTCCACCATGCTTGACAGATGGCGTCAGGCACTCTTCCAGCATCTTTTCAGTTGTTCTGTGTCTCACAAATGTTCTTCTGTGTGATCCAAACACCTCAGACTTGGATTCGTCTGTCCATAACAGTTTCTTCCAATCTTCCTCTGCCCAATGTCTGTGTTCTTTTGCCCATATTAATCTTTTCCTTTTATTAGCCAGTCTCAGATATGGCTTTTTCTTTACCACTCTGCCCTGAAGGCCAGCATCCCGGAGTCGCCTCTTCACTCTAGACATTGACACTGGTGTTTTGCGTGTACTATTTAATGAAGCTGCCAGTTGAGGACCTGTGAGGCATTGATTTCTCAAACTACAGACTCTAATGTCCTTGTCTTGTTGCTCAGTTGTGCAGCGCGGCCTCACACTTCTTTTTCTACTCTGGTTAGAGCCTGTTTGTGCTCTCCTCTGAAGGGAGTAGTTCGCACCGTTGTAGGAAATCTTCAGTTTCTTGGCAATTTCTCACATGGAATAGCCTTAATTTCTAAGAAGAAGAATGGACTGTCGAGTTTCACATGAAAGTTCTTGTTTTCTGGCCATTTTGAGAGTTTAATGGAACCAACAAATGTAATGTTCCAGATTCTCAACTAGCTCAAAGGAAGGTCAGGTTTATAGCTTCTCTAATCAGCCAAACTGTTTTCAGCTGTGCTAACATACTTGCACAATGGTTTTCAAGGGTATCTAACCATCCATTAGCCTTCTCACACAGTTAGCAAACACAAAGTAACATAAGAATACTTGAGTGATGGTTGTTGGAAATGGGCCTCTATACACCTATGAAGGTATTGCATTACAAACCAGACGTTTGCAGCTAGAATAGTCATTTACCCCATTCACAATGTATAGAGTGTATTTCTGAATCATTTATTGTTAACTTCATTGGAAAAAAACTGCTTTTCTTTCAAAAATAAGGAAATTTCTAAGTGACCCTAAACTTTTGAATGGTAGTGTAAATTTTCTGTATAAATCTCGAACTGCGCAGTGAAGCCGCAAATCACCGCAATGAAGGTGCAGAGAAGAATTGTCGCAGACTTAGTGGTGTCTGATGATTCTTTGGTGGATCCGGTGGTGTTGTTCTGCCCGCTGGGTGATGGGGGTCATTGTGCTTCCTTGTACATGTAGTATGATTTGTAGGGTGCTGTCCCGGCGGATGCCGCTGCTCTCGGGCTGACGCCGCTGACCTTGCTCTCGGCATTGTCTTTATATTGCCATCACTTCTGCTTGTAAACGTTTGACGGCGGATATAAAGCGGCCGCTCCCTGGTTTATGATATTTTGGCGTTTCCATCCCTGGCCGTCCTGGCACTTTGTACCGCGCAGCAGGGAGACGTCGCGCCCTGATTTACGGACGCAGTTTTGTGGAGCGCTCGCAGTCTCGGGATGTTTTCTCTCGTGTCATTAAAGTGATAAAATGGCCTCTTCTGTGAGAAGCACTTAATGCATCAGTCCATCAACCGGCAAACGGCGCACTCGTCACGGAGGAGGGGGTGCTGGTGAAGTTGGTGCAGGACCAACGAGCGACGCTCCGCTGGAGAGTGACAACATTCTGCTTTATTGCGCCGCCTGGTTTGCGCTGCATATTACCATGATGCCGGAGGATTAACACATTCCTGGGGAACCATGGAGGCAGAGCGCCGGCTGCAGGGGCCAAACATGGCTGACATTGCGCACTGTTACTGCGGCATCCACTGCACCCAGTCACCGCAGAGGAGAAAGAGGCTGCACACAGTGACCGCAGAGGAGAAAGAGGCTGCACACAGTAAACGCAGAGAAGAAAGAGGCTGCAAACAGTGACCGCAGAGAAGAAAGAGGCTGCACACTGACCGCAGAGGAGAAAGAGGCTGCACACTGACCGCAGAGGAGAAAGAGGCTGCACACAGTGACCGCAGAGGAGAAAGAGGCTGCACACAGTGACCGCAGAGGAGAAAGAGGCTGCAAACAGTGACCGCAGAGAAGAAAGAGGCTGCACACTGACCGCAGAGGAGAAAGAGGCTGCACACTGACCGCAGAGGAGAAAGAGGCTTCACACACTGACCGCAGAGGAGAAAGAGGCTGCACACACTGACCGCTGAGGAGAAAGAGGCTGCACACACTGACCGCAGAGAAGAAAGAGGCTGCACACAGTGACCGCATAGAAGAGGCTGCACACAGTGACCGCATAGAAGAGGCTGCACACAGTGACCGCATAGAAGAGGCTGCACACAGTGACCGCATAGAAGAGGCTGCACACAGTGACCGCATAGAAGAGGCTGCACACAGTGACCGCATAGAAGAGGCTGCACACAGTGACCGCAGAGGAGAAAGAGGCTGCACACAGTAACCGCAGAGGAGAAAGAGGCTGCACACAGTGACCGCAGAGGAGAAAGAGGCTGCACATAGACTGCAGAGGAGAAAGAGGCTGCACACACTGACCGCAGAGAAGAAAGAGGCTGCACACAGTCACCGCAGAGGACATTGAGGTTGCACACAGTTACCGCATAGAAGAGGCTGCACACAGTGACCGCAGAGGAGAAAGAGGCTGCACACAGTAACCGCAGAGGAGAAAGAGGCTGCACACAGTGACCGCAGAGGAGAAAGAGGCTGCACATAGACTGCAGAGGAGAAAGAGGCTGCACACACTGACCGCAGAGAAGAAAGAGGCTGCACACAGTCACCGCAGAGGACATTGAGGTTGCACACAGTTACCGCATAGAAGAGACTGCACACAGTGACCGCAGAGGAGAAAGAGGCTGCACACAGTGACCGCAGAGAAGAAAGAGGCTGCACACAGTGACCGCAGAGAAGAAAGAGGCTGCACACAGTGACCGCAGAGAAGAGGCTGCACACAGTGACCACAGAGGACAAAGAGCCTGCACACAGTGACCGCAGAGGACAAAGAGGCTGCACACAGTGACCGCAGAGGAGAAAGAGGCTGCACACAGTGACCGCAGAGGAGAAAGAGGCTGCACACAGTGACCGCAGAGAGGAAAGAGGCTGCACACAGTGACCGCAGAGAAGAAAGAGGCTGCACACAGTGACCGCAGAGAAGAAAGAGGCTGCACACAGTGACCGCAGAGAAGAAAGAGGCTGCGCACAGTGACCGCAGAGGAGAAAGAGGCTGCGCACAGTGACCGCAGAGGAGAAAGAGGCTGCGCACAGTGACCGCAGAGGAGAAAGAGGCTGCGCACAGTGACCGCAGAGGAGAAAGAGGCTGCGCACAGTGACCGCAGAGGAGAAAGAGGCTGCGCACAGTGACCGCAGAGGAGAAAGAGGCTGCGCACAGTGACCGCAGAGGAGAAAGAGGCTGCGCACAGTGACCGCAGAGGAGAAAGAGGCTGCGCACAGTGACCGCAGAGGAGAAAGAGGCTGCGCACAGTGACCGCAGAGGAGAAAGAGGCTGCGCACAGTGACCGCAGAGGAGAAAGAGGCTGCGCACAGTGACCGCAGAGGAGAAAGAGGCTGCGCACAGTGACCGCAGAGGAGAAAGAGGCTGCGCACAGTGACCGCAGAGGAGAAAGAGGCTGCGCACAGTGACCGCAGAGGAGAAAGAGGCTGCGCACAGTGACCGCAGAGGAGAAAGAGGCTGCGCACAGTGACCGCAGAGGAGAAAGAGGCTGCGCACAGTGACCGCAGAGGAGAAAGAGGCTGCGCACAGTGACCGCAGAGGAGAAAGAGGCTGCGCACAGTGACCGCAGAGGAGAAAGAGGCTGCGCACAGTGACCGCAGAGGAGAAAGAGGCTGCACACAGCCTCGTGTCCGCAGCCTGGCATTGAGTGCAACCTCGGCAGCCGAGACATGGAACAGGAAACTGGAGACCAAAACTTGTTACATTGTTACAAACATTTACAATACATGGCTATAAAACACCATTACCAAAAGATGAGAACCATATTATATAAAACTTATTTTTTATTTATTTCATTTAAAATTATCCATAAAAATGCTACATTAATATAATCACAGCAATTGTACCCCATTTGGTGCATCGCTAAATGTAAAGGGGGCTTATCTGACACTGGCTGGGTGTTGGGGGTCATCTTCCGGCTGTAGAATAAATCTGGAGCCGATCAGACGCCTCCTTTGGTTGTGATTATCACTGTGAAGCACCATTATTTGAGCGCGGTATGGCAGCATTATTAGTGCATTAGTGGTGTTACTGTTAGCACACAGTATGGTGGTATTATTTCTGCACTGTTTGGTGGTATTATTTGGACGTTGAGCATTTTATGGCAGTATTATGTCTGCATTGGCTGTTTGTAGGCATTGCTCGGTGGTATTATTTTGCACAGTTTGGCAGCATTAATAGCTTCAGTTTTCGGAGCCATCTTTTCAGTTTCACCGCCATATGTAGAGTTTATCCCTCTGGCTCCACTGGCCCCGGTCAGGTCGGATACTTGGCTGTTCCTCTCCCCGTTTCGTTCCACCGTTCGCCTCGCTGCAGCTGCCATGGATCCGTATCAGTGATGAGCGGCAGGAGTGCTCCGCACTCTCCGGTAATTCGCGCGCTCATCTCCCCGGCAGTCTCTGTCTGTGACTCTCCTCATTGCGGTACTTGGAGTCTACAGGTCGCCGTCTCCTCTGATTTCATCTTCAAAGCTGCTATAGACCCCAGTCCTTGTTACATGAGCTCGTTAAGACCCCGGAGCTGCGCTCATCTCTGCAGGGAACTGTCCGCAGCTTCATGAGAGATCTGCGGAAATGTAAGGGTGAAGCAAGAAGCCACCATTGCCTGTACAGGGAGGGGATGGGCCGGAGGGATGCGATCGATGGATCGGAGGGATGCGGATGCCCACTTTGTCTGTTTTGCCCCCTAGAGCGCACGTTACTCTGAATCGCTGTGACTCGTCCTCGGCTCTCCGGAGCTTTTACAGTTATTTTATTTGCCGCTGAGACGAACCTGCCGCAATTAAAACCTGAAAATGTGTACGAGGCGCCCACCCTTCCCCCGCCGCGCCGTACCCTCATTACAGGAAAATACGAGCTGATTGTAAGTGACCGCTCTCTGCCTACGGCGGGATTATAAAGATCTAGTACAGATTTCACACCGCACGCACACAGTGAGTGCACATAGGGACTCGATATAAGGCGTGAGGGACTGTCTGTTTTTCGGCTCCAGATCCACATACACTTATGGATTTGACAGTTGGCAATGGGTTAAATCCGTTCTTTTGCTCTTTTGTGCCATTAGATGAAGGATGTGATTTTTTTTTTTCAGCGTTTTCATGTCTTTTCTTCCCGCTTTTGGCAGAGCGGGGGCCTCTCTGGTCATCGGACAGCGATGGTCCTAGACATTGTAGTAAGTGGCGCGTGCGGAGCAGCGGGCGCTGGGATTGGCTGCAGCTTGTGCCGCTTGTCACCTCTCGAGTCCTGACTGTCTTATTACGGCTCATGATGACTTCGAGAGGTGAAAATCCATTTCTCGCCCTGCGAGACCTCGCTGTCCCCAGATAACGATCTTTGTCAAGTGCTGAATTTTGATTAATGAGATCCTTCCATTGCTGACATGGGTGAGAGGGCAGGGGCACCGGGAGCAGCATTAAGCAGCTTCACAGCAGCGCTCACGTCTACACGTTATTCCTCATTTATATAGGTGCAATTTCTGTAAGGAGCAAAAATCCATTGTGAAGCTGTAAAGGGGGCGCAGTGTGAGGGTCCGCGTCTAATACTCTGATCTAGGCCTCATTTCATCTCATACTCTAGTCACCTCCAAAGCTGCATAAAACCCCCCATACCTGCAGTAGCAGACACATCCTGTGGACAGGAGTGGCGCTGTCTCTGGAGGAGAGCAGGCGGCAGCCCATTAACCCTTCTCATACCTGCTCCCTGTGATGTCGTTGTGCTGTATGTTGCGCTGCTGCAGTTTGCGTCACAGTGTTCCTGTGTCACCCACCCGTCTCGGGAACGCCTGCCCTCACCCTGTGGCACATTGTGTGGTATCATTTACCCGTCACTGGCGCTCAATGAGTGGCATTGGCAGCGATGCCGGGGGAGTGAGTGGTCCTGGCTGGGACCCATAATGTTGGGGTCTTGTTACCATGGAGAAATCTGCCTGGGAACGTGTGGTGGTCTGCGGCTGCCAGGTACACTGGCCCCTAATGCCAGCCTGGGTGCCCGGCTACATGCCACGTGTCCGCAGCCTGGCATTGAGTGCAACCTCGGCAGCCGAGACATGGAACAGGAAACTGGAGACCAAAACTTGTTACATTGTTACAAACATTTACAATACATGGCTATAAAACACCATTACCAAAAGATGAGAACCATATTATATAAAACTTATTTTTTATTTATTTCATTTAAAATTATCCATAAAAATGCTACATTAATATAATCACAGCAATTGTACCCCATTTGGTGCATCGCTAAATGTAAAGGGGGCTTATCTGACACTGGCTGGGTGTTGGGGGTCATCTTCCGGCTGTAGAATAAATCTGGAGCCGATCAGACGCCTCCTTTGGTTGTGATTATCACTGTGAAGCACCATTATTTGAGCGCGGTATGGCAGCATTATTAGTGCATTAGTGGTGTTACTGTTAGCACACAGTATGGTGGTATTATTTCTGCACTGTTTGGTGGTATTATTTGGACGTTGAGCATTTTATGGCAGTATTATGTCTGCATTGGCTGTTTGTAGGCATTGCTCGGTGGTATTATTTTGCACAGTTTGGCAGCATTAATAGCTTCAGTTTTCGGAGCCATCTTTTCAGTTTCACCGCCATATGTAGAGTTTATCCCTCTGGCTCCACTGGCCCCGGTCAGGTCGGATACTTGGCTGTTCCTCTCCCCGTTTCGTTCCACCGTTCGCCTCGCTGCAGCTGCCATGGATCCGTATCAGTGATGAGCGGCAGGAGCGCTCCGCACTCTCCGGTAATTCGCGCGCTCATCTCCCCGGCAGTCTCTGTCTGTGACTCTCCTCATTGCGGTACTTGGAGTCTACAGGTCGCCGTCTCCTCTGATTTCATCTTCAAAGCTGCTATAGACCCCAGTCCTTGTTACATGAGCTCGTTAAGACCCCGGAGCTGCGCTCATCTCTGCAGGGAACTGTCCGCAGCTTCATGAGAGATCTGCGGAAATGTAAGGGTGAAGCAAGAAGCCGCCATTGCCTGTACAGGGAGGGGATGGGCCGGAGGGATGCGATCGATGGATCGGAGGGATGCGGATGCCCACTTTGTCTGTTTTGCCCCCTAGAGCGCACGTTACTCTGAATCGCTGTGACTCGTCCTCGGCTCTCCGGAGCTTTTACAGTTATTTTATTTGCCGCTGAGACGAACCTGCCGCAATTAAAACCTGAAAATGTGTACGAGGCGCCCACCCTTCCCCCGCCGCGCCGTACCCTCATTACAGGAAAATACGAGCTGATTGTAAGTGACCGCTCTCTGCCTACGGCGGGATTATAAAGATCTAGTACAGATTTCACACCGCACGCGTCATATAATCCTCACCTGATCGCCGCCTGTGTCCGTTCTCCGCTGTTAATACTTTCCTGCCGTCCGCCACAATCCTGACATTTAGGATGCGGCGCCGCGATTTTTCTTTCACTTATGTTGGTCCGTTTCTCATTAGCTATTGTGGAACCACAAGTCTCAGCATGCCCTGACAGTAAGCAGCTAGTCCTGGGCCATCGATTGTCGGGCCCGGGGAGGATTTTAGTGCAAGGATTGATGTGGCTTCACCTGATCCTGGGATCCTCATAAGTGATAGAATCTTTAGGGTCCCGCCCGTCCACAGTCTGCTGGCAGCGTGTACAGAACCGGGGGTCCGGGTCAGGCCAGGTCCTTCCTTGCCATTTCCTGGTCCGTGGTTCCGCAGATGCCTTTTCATTGGTTGCAAAACCCAAATTAGTCATGAAAATGTCCGATCCGTCTCAGGAGCGACCCGGGTCTGTGAGATAATTGGGAACATTGAGACAATTTACTATCTTGGCCTTAGGACTATTTTGGGGTGAATGTGAAGTCACTGGAACGTGGCGCCATATAATCCCGCACTCGCTATTTCTCAGCCGTAATGTTCCTCTTTGTGCCGCCGAGTAGAGAACAAAGCAATTACCTGGCCGGTTAGTGAATGCGTCGTCCTCCGCCTGGATTGCATTATTTGTCACCCACGGTAATGGCTGCGGTGCTGGGTGATTGCGCTCTGTATTTATGGTCACAGACGGTGCCACCTGCGGTGCGGAGGTACCGGGGGGTCTGGGATCTTTGGGGGTACAACAGAGTTCTGCAGTCTCTGGTGATGGCCGTATCCCCGCATTCGGCATCACACATGGATTCATCACATGCAGCGTCGCATCCTGCAGGAATCTCATGAGATATTCTGTACATCGCTACAGCCGTGGAAGGTGACGTTGTGCTTCTAGCTCTGCTGTCACCCTGCAGAGGACTGTGGACAGAAGATCTTCTGCTTAATAAGATCCAGGTTCACATCTGTGCAAGTTATGGTTTTTGCAGGAGGTAGCATGCTGGGACTAGTAGTCCTGTAACAGCCGAAGTGTGGGGGTTATTGGTTCCTTCCATTCCTGGCCTCATCTCTTCTGTCATTATCCTGTAGAGTCAGAGACTTTATCTGCTCATATCAGATCAAAATGAGGATGGAAACCTCCGGAAATGGACATTCAGATTTTGCTTCTATTTATCAAAAGACACAAATTTTCATTTATTTTTCTTGATGTTTTATGTGTTGATACTTTGTGTGTGTGTGCGCGTGGACTGTGTGTGTGATCAGAATCTGTGTGCGGACACTGTGTGTGTGAGTGCGGACACTGTGTGTGTGAGTGCGGACACTGTGTGTGTGAGTGCGGACACTGTGTGTGTGAGTGCGGACACTGTGTGTGTGAGTGCGGAGACACTGTGTGCTCAGAATCTGTGTGCGGAGACTGTGTGTGCTCAGAGACAGGGTTTGTGTGGTTTGGGCTCTTCTTGCTGGAAGACCATAAATGTGGTAATGATTGAGGTTTCTTGGGATCTCGCCTCCATATTCAGTAAGTGACTGTAACCCATCGCTCCTCTTAGTTATAACATAGTTATTAAGGTTGAAGGGAGACTTTAAGTCCATCTAGTTCAACCCATATCCTATCCTAACTTGCCCTAACATGTTGATCCAGAGGAAGGCAAAAAAAAACCCCATGTGGCAAACAGTAAGCTTCACATTGGGGAAAAAAATTCCTTCCCGACTCCACATACGGCAATCAGACTAGCTCCCTGGATCAACGCAATATTAAGGAGACTAGTGTATATACCCTGTAATATTATACTTTTCAAGAAAGGCATCCAGTCCCTTCTTAAATTTTAGTAGGGAATCACTCATTACAACATCATATGGCAGAGAGTTCCATAGTCTCACTGCTCTTACAGTAAAGAATCCGCGTCTGTGAGTATGCTTAAACCTTCTTTCCTCCAGACGTAGAGGATGCCCCCTTGTCCCCGTCACAGGTCTAAGAGTAAAAAGATCATTAGAAAGGTCTTTGTATTGTCCCCGCATATATTTATACATTGTAATAAGATCACCCCTAAGCCTTCGATTCTCCAAACTAAATAACCCCAAGTGTAATAACCTGTCTTGGTATTGCAGACCCCCTAGTTCCCTAATAACCTTGGTCGCTCTTCTCTGCACCCGCTCCAGTTCAGCTATGTCTTTCTTATACACCGGAGACCAGAACTGTACACAGTATTCTAAGTGTGGTCGCACTAGTGACTTATATAGAGGTAAAATTATGTTCTCCTCATGAGCATCTATGCCTCTTTTAATGCATCCCATTATTTTATTTGCCTTTGCAGCAGCTGCCTGACACTGGCCACTAAATGTGAGTTTGTCGTCCACCCATACACCCAGGTCTTTTTCAGTGACTGTTTTGCCCAGTGTTTTACAATTAAGCACATAATTATACAACTTGTTCGTTCTACCCAAGTGCATGACCTTACATTTATCCCCATTAAAGCTCATTTGCCATTTATCTTGCTATTATTTTTAGGGTTACTGCTCTTTGTAGGGCTGCCCAGCATTTGCAAAATGTTTTACACATAAAGGCTGCAAAATGTTACTAATTCTTTGCGGTGTGTGTCCTCATCGCTCTTAGGTGGCAGCTCCTGCGGGTTGTAAGTAAGTCTATGGGGCCGTACTTGCACCCATACAGTTTGTGCCTGTGCTCCGTGCTGCACAGGAGTTGCGCACTTCAGAGCCGTGTTGTATGCGATCAGAGGGATCTTCTAACCCAAGCAGTCAGCGGCTCTCTGCACCCCACATAATAGAAGTGATATATAATAATAATATATAAATGTAGATACTTTGTGTAAGTGCCGGGCCTGTACCTAATCTCAGCCTCCTTATTTTACTTTTATTCCTTTTTTATTTTTAGAAGAAAACTATTCTAATCTGAGCTCCTTTTTTTCTGAGGTCCGAGCTCTTTATTCTGAGGTCCGAGCTCCTTTTTGTGAGGTTCGAGCTCCTTTGTCTGAGCTCCGAGCTCCTTTTTCTGAGGTCCCAGCTCCTTTTTCTGAGGTCCCAGCTCCTATTTCTGAGGTCCCAGCTCCTTTTTCTGAGGTCCCAGCTCCTATTTCTGAGGTCCCAGCTCCTATTTCTGAGGTCCCAGCTCCTATTTCTGAGGTCCCAGCTCCTATTTCTGAGGTCCCAGCTCCTATTTCTGAGGTCCCAGCTCCTATTTCTGAGGTCCCAGCTCCTATTTCTGAGGTCCCAGCTCCTTTTTCTGAGGTCCCAGCTCCTTTTTCTGAGGTCCCAGCTCCTATTTCTGAGGTCCCAGCTCCTTTTTCTGAGGTCCCAGCTCCTTTTTCTGAGGTCCCAGCTCCTATTTCTGAGGTCCCAGCTCCTATTTCTGAGGTCCCAGTTCCTATTTCTGAGGTCCCAGCTCCTATTTCTGAGGTCCCAGCTCCTTTTTCTGAGGTCCCAGCTCCTATTTCTGAGGTCCCAGCTCCTATTTCTGAGGTCCCAGCTCCTATTTCTGAGGTCCCAGCTCCTATTTCTGAGGTCCCAGCTCCTTTTTCTGAGGTCCCAGCTCCTTTTTCTGAGGTCCCAGCTCCTTTTTCTGAGGTCCCAGCTCCTTTTTCCGAGGTCCCCACGCTCCTCTGAAGATGTGTATGGGATTACCCTGGGACCCTCCTGGCTGTGTTTGTGGGATTATCCCGATATCCCCCGGTGTGTTCGGCACTGTTCACGTTAGTAGATTATGATGAATGAGACCCTGGCGGTTGCACGATGAAGAAAGCGTCAGGGAGCGGCTGGTAATTAGCCGCTGATTAAAGGCTAATAGGACTGACTCTGCCGCTCGCTCCACCCTGGACTCATTCGGGGGATTTGCTCTTAATTTCGTGACTGCGGCGTTGTCACTTATGTGCCGCCACAATACAGCTCTCCAGGGGACAATCACATCAGCACGGCTGTCTGGAGGCCTCCATGTTTTGTCTATGGAGCAGCTCAGGACAACGGATTCCAACCTTGGAAAGTCATCCAAGGTTATTCTGCAGATTGAGTCTCCTCGATCCGCCGGAGCTGAGCTAAATGGGCTCCTGAAAGCCCCGAGCCGGGGTCCTCATCAGTGCAGCTGCATTGTTCTAGCCGATCGCAGCGCCGCCTTTAACCCTTGCTCTCCATTCCCAGGGTGGCTGCCATCTTCCAGTGATGGGCTGCTGCCCCTTGACGAGGAGGTGGCAGCTTGGCTACTAAGTTTTGTCTTATTTGGTTCCATGGTTTTTCTACTCTTGTCCACTCTGACAGCACTTCACCTCCAGCATGCCCCACCATTTGCCGTAGTAGTAGTTTTGGATTAGTTGCCGTACAGCCATTGCGCCGCGCCGTTTCCAGGTGGTGTGGATTCTCCTGATGCTCCTGTCGGGCACGTGTCCCTCATCAGTCCTTCTTTATATCACTTCTCGCTACTGCTTACAAGCTACGAGCGCGGCGGCGGCAGGAAAGTGTTTGTATATGGATGTTTTATGGGGTAATCGATTATTTATGGCGTTTACACGGGTAATTTATGGTTACGAGCTCTCGTGGTTGGGATTATTGGCCTGTCACGGTGGGGATTGCTGTAGTTAATGGAGCATACAGTTATATCTGTAGCCCGTGCCGCCATGCCGAGCACCGAGCTGATGACTTAGTTGTGTGACTCGCCCCTGCGCCTCGCCAGCCTCGGTGCCCGCTCCGGCGGTACGACTGCTCCTGGCACACAACACTCGATATACCTCTTGTCTGGAGGATCTCCATTATTTGTCCCACACAGTTTTCTCCATAAATGGACTTTATATCATCCCTGGAATTTTGGAAATTCCACCTGAGCCGGGGGCGATGCCACCTGTGAGGGTGGAGTAGACGCTTTCTGCTCAGGCGCATGCCAACTATTCCTCATCCTGCTGCAGGCGACATCCATTGTAGGACGTGAGGCAGAGGCTGTAGCATCAGGATCAGGGGACGGTGAGGGTGATACTCGTATTTTCATCTATCAATAATCCTCCTATGCTCCATCCACTGTCTGTGACCACCGAATGCCCCCTGGCGTCTGCCACAAGTAATGCTGCATAGGGGTGCCATTATACTGTGTGCATACAACATGCCGCTGCAATGGTGCCATCACTATACCAGTGCCTGCCAATGCCATGGTGCCATCAGCGCTCACTATACCAGTGTCTGCCTGTGCCATGGTGCCATCAGCGCTCACTATACCATTGTCTGCCAATGCCATGGTGCCAACAGTCACTGCACTAGCCTATTGCCACATGGCAAATAGCTACTATAGTACCGGTCATTACTGGGCGCCGGATATAGTACCGGTCATTACTGGGCGCCGGATATAGTACCGGTCATTACTGGGCGCCGGATATAGTACCGGTCATTACTGGGCGCCGGATATAGTACCGGTCCTTACTGGGAGCCGGATATAGTACCGGTCATTACTGGGAGCCGGATATAGTACCGGTCCTTACTGGGCGCCGGATATAGTACCGGTCCTTACTGGGAGCCGGATATAGTACCGGTCCTTACTGGGAGCCGGATATAGTATCGGTCCTTACTGGGCGCCGGATATAGTACCGGTCCTTACTGGGCGCCGGATATAGTACCGGTCCTTACTGGGCGCCGGATATAGTACCGGCCATTACTGGGCGCCGGATATAGTACCGGCCATTACTGGGCGCCGGATATAGTACCGGCCATTACTGGGCGCCGGATATAGTACCGGCCATTACTGGGCGCCGGATATAGTACCGGCCATTACTGGGCGCCGGATATAGTACCGGCCATTACTGGGCGCCGGATATAGTACCGGTCATTACTGGGCGCCGGATATAGTACCGGCCATTACTGGGCGCCGGATATAGTACCGGCCATTACTGGGCGCCGGATATAGTACCGGCCATTACTGGGCGCCGGATATAGTACCGGCCATTTTTGGGCTTTAGATATAGTCTCTATTACTCCTTGACCACTCACGAACCGTCTTGTGCCCGTTACCATGTGCCGCCATATCTGTAGCCACAGTTCCACCGTACGGCACGTGTATGTCTCGTCCCTCTATCATCACTGCTTGGCACCACATTCTGCTCCAGCGGTCATGTGCGCAGGTGCAGTGTTGGGCACCGGAGTTTTCTGTGCCACAGATTATGAATTCATCGCCGCGTTGTGCCGGAGCCGCTGGATTTTCCCTCGTCTCTGGTGAAGTCCTCCATTTTTCCACCTCGTCGTCTTGCGCGGTTTCCTGCTCTGCTTTTTTTCTTTGGCTCCGGTGTTTGACATTCTGTTCTTGTTTCCTAATCACATCTGAGGCGTAATCTCTACCCTGAGAAATGGCGCCACTTTACCACGAGTGTTTTTTTCACACTTGGCTAAATCACATTACGATAGAACAAAGTAGATGCAAAGTGCCGCTCTCCACAGACTCGGCGGCCGCCGCCGCTCAGACCGCGCTGATTGCTCGCCATTCAGACCAAGAAGGCAGTGACAGTCACGGCATTAACCCCCCCGCTGCTGGAGCAGCTCAGATCAAAGGCCTGATTAACCCTTCAGTGCCCCAGGGGCACACATCAGCCATTACAGTGACCTCAGTAGCTCCACATCCACAGGTGACATTGCCACTAATTACCTCCGTGACTTTTGTGCCTCGGGGCCCTGCTGCATTCTGGGTGGCCCCGGCCGCGGGCTATTTTGGGTAGTCCCGGTGAAGTGTTGCAGGTTGCATGTGTGTAGGTGAGATTCCCCTACATCCCGAGGGGCCCGGATAATATCCTGCCCGGCTTCCTCTGTGCCCAGGCTCCGGGATCTCCGCTCTGAAAGGGGCCATTGTTCCAAGTTTTCTAACAAAACACGGTCCGCGCTTGTCCGCCGTCTACCGCTGCCTGTGAAAACTGTGTAGACAGACAGACAGACAGCGGCGCACGAACAGGGAAAGCTTTGTGTAACATTTGGCCTGATAAACCCGCAGCGGAAAGCCCGGGGGCATCTCTGCGCAACTTTGCGAATGGTTCCCCCCCTTCCATAATGCTCCATTTACAGGGGCCGCGCCGGCTGTTTATTTGCATCCCGTCTTCTCGCTTTGTTGTCCGGGCCACAGAGATTCTCGTGAAGCGTCGCAGTGTGCGGCGGATGAGTCGCCGCTTTGTGTACGCCCGCGTGTTTAATGTCAGACCGCCTTTGAACGTGGGCTCGGGGCGTTGGAGAGGGACATGAAGTAAGGCCTCCATCTGCCAAGAATCCAGCAGCTATTAATACCCGTCGGATTAAGCCGCCATCGTGGTGATGGCCGCCGCACATTGCTGTGCAGTTAGGTCAGTGGTGGAGATATGGGGGAACCCCGACTCTACGGCGCCTCCCGCTGCTGGCGCGTGTTCACACAACAGCTGCGTCTGTAGAAATGGCGCAGCTACCGGACTCGGTGACAATATGGCGCACGTCACATTGGGGAGACCTCAGTGACATATAGACGCTGCTCGTCCCACTGCCACACAGAAATCACTATGTCACCATGACGGGAGTGACTTCTCGGCCCCGACACCTCAGGGGCCACATTAGATGGCAGCAGCTACAGGTGGCAGCAGACAGTTATGCCCAGAGCGTCACACGACGTCACATAACCTGGGGGTCCGTTGTAGGATGGAGGAGAAGTTTAACCAACAGGGATGGGGGTGACCCGCAGACAGACACGAGACTGAGACAGGGTTTGTATTCAACAGGTCCGTTTTATTGGCCGTCCTCCTGACGACCACCGCAGCTCATCACCGCAGCTTCCACTCCTCTGTGCACAGGCCCCGGTACCTTTCCTTTGTTATTATAACCGTGGCGTCCTCTGTGGCTCTTCTCACTGTGGCTGCCCTAGGCCCATCTGAGTACACCGTCCGTCCAATACCCCCAGACCGTCTGCGGCTGCCGTCCCCTGGGTCACCCCCTGTGACCGCCTCAACTGTCAGTCCTCTCTGGAGCCTTTCTACTGTCTCTCTCTCTACAGCAGAACTTCCTGCCTCTTGTGCTCCTCTCACTGACTGGACCTTCCAGAACCTTCCCTCAACCTTTTATACTCCCAGTCCTGGTGGCTCCGCCCACTATCACCTGACCGTTTCCTTGACCAATGGCAGTTATGCAGTCCCACTCTTACACTCTCCACTGCCCTCTAATGGTCAAACTATAATACGGCACCCTTTTTCTTTATCTCGGCGCTTTCACAACTACGCTGCGCTATCCCTCGGCCTCTCGCTACAGGCGGATCTGTCCTTCAGTTCAACCTCCCTACACCGTGTGAGCAGGAGATACGTGGGGCAGATTGATGACACTGAAGGTCTCTGTTGCCCATAGCAACCAATCACAGCCCAGCTCTCATTTTACCAGAGCAGAATGCAGAATGGAAGCCGCACTCTGATTAGTTGCTATGGGCAGCAGAGACGGGTGAGCGGTGAGACGTCGCCGTACAGCAGGAGTGATGGCCACCGCGGCCCCTCGCCCCCCGCCTGCATCGGCTTCTCCTGAATTCTGCAGCTTTTCTGTCTTCTCCTTAGTTTGAACATGATGAATCTCAAGTGTGAAGTGTGGATGTCTGTGTGGGGCGCCATTACTTATATACAGTGCGCCCCCGTGTACAGGATGCGAGAAATGAACGAGACCAGGCAAAAGGAAGGAGGAGACGAAGGACCTCACTATCCCTTCAATACCCCAACCCTCCACTGTCCCTGTAATTACCCTCCCAATGGTCATCTATTGCCCCTCCCGGACTGTCCAACTGTTACCCCAACCCTCCACTGTCTTTCTATTACCCAGACCCCTCAATAGTTCATTACAGTGAAACACCCGCATTTTACCTTTAACACCCTTCCCCTGACATTGTCTATTGCCCCAACCCTCCCCCCACTGTCCCTGTAATTACCCTCCCAATGGTCATCTATTGCCCCTCCCGCTGTCCTTCTGTTACTACAACCCAACCCGCCAATGTCCCTGTATTTACCCCACCTCCCACTGCTCGTCTATTACCCCGACCCCTCCCGCTGCCGTTCCTTTACCCTGACCCCCCCCCCCCCCGGACTGTCCAACTGTTACCCCAAACCGCTAATGTCCCTGTATTTACCCCACCTCCCACTGCTCGTCTATTACCCCGACCCCTCCCGCTGCCGTTCCTTTACCCTGACCCCCCCCCCCCCCCGGACTGTCCAACTGTTACCCCAAACCGCCAATGTCCCTGTATTTACCCCACCTCCCACTGCTCGTCTATTACCCCGACCCCTCCCGCTGCCGTTCCTTTACCCTGACCCCCCCCCCCCCCGGACTGTCCAACTGTTACCCCAAACCGCTAATGTCCCTGTATTTACCCCACCTCCCCACTGCTCGTCTATTACCCCGACCAATCCCGCTGTTGTTCCGCTACTCTGCTCCCCCCCCCGGACTGCGACTGCTACACCAACCCAAACCGCTAATGTCCCTGTATTTACCCCACCTCCCACTGCTCGTCTATTACCCCAACCCCTCCCGCTGTCCTTCCACTACTCTGCCCCCCCAGACTGTCCGACTGTTAACCCAACCCAAACCACCAATGTCCCTGTATTTCCCCCAACTCCCGCCTTTCTCCCTATTCGTCTATTCACCCGACCCTCCCGCTGTCCTTCTGTTACCTTGACCCCCTTGCACTTGCCCTCTATTACCCCTCCCCACTGTCCCTGTAATTACTGCACCTCCACCCTCCTCCGCTGTCTCTTTATTACCCCGACCCTTCCCGCTGTCCTGTTACCACAACCCCCCCCAGTGCTTAGTGTCCAGATTAACCCTTGGCTCCTTTCTCTCTCTCCAGGACGTGTCTTGGCGCCAGGGACCCGTACTGCGGGTGGGACAGTAAGAAGAAGCGCTGCACCACCCTGGAGGACAGCTCCAACATGAGCCTGTGGTTCCAGAACATCACGGACTGCCCGGTGAGTGGCGCTGGCTCCGCCTACTACGTGACAGCCGGGGGCGGAGTGCGCGAGTCACATGCTCATGAAAGGAATTACCTAATTTAAATCTCATCCTATGATTGGAGAGCAGCACTAACCAATCAGAGGAAAGGATCCCATCTCCCTAACACCTTCTTCTGTGCGATCCCTGGGTCCATGTAAAAGAGCGGAGTTTTCATTATCGCTGACTGGCGATGTCATTATATTCTAAAGCTGGAATTGTATCATCGTGCGATGTCTCAAAATGCGTCAGTGTCTTTTATAATATAAAGGGGTTGTGTTATATTAGAGAAACATGGCTGCTTCCTTCCATGCACAGCGCCCCTCGTGTCCATGGTTGTGTTGGATATTGCGGCTCAGTTCTATATCTTTAGATACTGTACGCAGGCCATTGTCAGAGAGTGAAGGCGCGGACCCACGGCGCCACGACTTTTACATCCGTCCTGTCTCTGTAACGTTCCATTTCCCTCTACAATCGGCGTTGGTCGCAGCGCGTTTTTGGGGCGCTCAGCTCTCCATCCTCTCCGCAGCTCATCAGTCAGCAGGTAGATGACGTTAACAGGGATTATTACTGTAAAAAGTGCGGCTTTCACGCTCCCAGCTGGAGGTTGAGCTCCTATACGAAGTGTCGGGGAGGATTTCTATGTCTGATTCTGGTGCTGCCGCGGCTCGCGGGGTGGGGGGCACTTAATACGATGAGGTGTGGACCCTTCAGCCCAGGCCTAGACTACGTGCGCCTCCACGTTATTATCGCCACTCTTACTCTTCTTGCAGGTTCGCAACTTGACAATTAACGGAGGCCTCGGGGTGTGGGCAGCCTGGCAGCCATGTCAGCACTCGGATGGAGACTCCACGTGTCTGTGCCGCTCCAGAGCCTGTAACAATCCCGCTCCGCGCTGCGGGGGCCGTGAGTGTGAGGGGTCCCGTATAGAGATAGCCAACTGCTCGCGGTGAGTAGAAGTTTATTCATGAAGAATTCATGGACTGAACAAAAATAATGGACCCAGAGCCCGAAATACAGAGGTCAAAGGTCACAAAGTCTGTAGTGAATGAGTAGGTTACATACAACTCCAATTCCAAAAAGGCCGTGCAAAAATGTAAAGGAAGCCAGAATGATAAAATATAGTTTATCACACAGAACAGATCAGACGCTGGACGCTTTCCTATTTCATTTGATAAATTAATGGCAGCGACACATACCCCATGTTGCCTAGGCTCCGTCCCCCACTTTGCCCTGTGCGTGTTTTGGGAGAGGAACGTTGCCCCTTGTTGTCTGACGTCTGGTTCTTGCTGCCCCTCAGTTCGGGGTCTTTGCTGTATTTCTAGTTTCATACTGCTCCACATGTTTTCTATTGGTGGAAGGTCCGGCTGCAGGCGGTTGATTCATCACTGGTCTCTTCTTCTGTGGAGCTGTGCTGTGTGGTGTTCGCAGGTTGGGGTTTTACCATTGCCCTGCTAAAATACAAAAAGTCTTCCCTGAAATAGACGCTGTCTGGATGGAGCAGATGCTGTTCTATCACCTCTACATAATGCTCAGTATTGATGGCGCCTTTCATGTGTCCCTGCTATAGGCACGAATGTTCCCTATACATCAGAGATGTGAACTGTGCGCTCTGAACAAGGTGGATAGTCTCTCGCCTCCTGAGTCTGAAGAACACTGTGTCCCAGGCTTCTTAAATGTCTCCACGTTCTGATTCATCTGACCACAAAACAGTTTACCAGTTTTCCTCCGTCCAATACAAATGATCTTTGGCTCGCAGAACATGGCACCATTTTTGGATTGTGCTGAGATACGGCCTTTATTTTACATGATAGAACTGTCATCACAGATAATGATTTCTGAGTTACATCCTGTATTATACTCCAGAGCTGCACTCACTATTCTGCTGGTGCAGTCACTGTGTACATACATTACTGATCCTGAGTTACCTCCTGTATTATACTCCAGAGCTGAACTCACTATTCTGCTGGTGCAGTCACTGTGTACATACATTACATTACTGATCCTGAGTTACCTCCTGTATTATACCCCAGAGCTGCGCTCACTATTCTGCTGGTGCAGCCACTGTGTACATACATTACATTACTGAATCTGAGTTACCTCCTGTATTATACCCCAGAGCTGCACTCACTATTCTGCTGGTGCAGTCACTGTGTACATACATTACATTACTGATCCTGAGTGACCTCCTGTATTATACTCCAGAGCTGCAGTCACTATTCTGCTGGTGCAGTCACTGTGTACATACATTACATTACTGATCCTGAGTTACATCCTGTATTATACCCCAGAGCTGCACTCACTATTCTGGTGCAGTCACTGTGTACATACATTACATTACTGATCCTGAGTGACCTCCTGTATTATACTCCAGAGCTGCAGTCACTATTCTGCTGGTGCAGTCACTGTGTACATACATTACATTACTGATCCTGAGTTACATCCTGTATTATACCCCAGAGCTGCAGTCACTATTCTGCTGGTGCAGTCACTGTGTACATACATTACATTACTGATCCTGAGTTACCTCCTGTATTATACCCCAGAGCTGCACTCACTATTCTGCTGGTGCAGCCACTGTGTACATACATTAAATTACTGAATCTGAGTTACCTCCTGTATTGTACCCCAGAGCTGCACTCACTATTCTGCTGGTGCAGTCACTGTGTACATACATTACTTTACTGATCCTGAGTGACCTCCTGTATTATACTCCAGAGCTGCACTCACTATTCTGCTGGTGCAGTCACTGTGTACATACATTACATTACTGATCCTGAGTGACCTCCTGTATTATACTCCAGAGCTGCACTCACTATTCTGCTGGCGCAGTCACTGTGTACATACATTACATTACTGATCCTGAGTTACATCCTGTATTATACCTCAGAGCTGCACTCTCTATTCTGCTGGTGCAGTCACTGTGTACATACATTACATTACTGATACTGAGTTACATCCTGTATTATATTCCAGAGCTGCACTCACTATTCTGCTGGTGCTGACACGGTGTACATGCATTACATTACTGATCCTGAGTTACATCTTGTATTATACTCCAGAGCTGCACTCACTATTCTGCTGGTGCAGTCACTGTGTACATACATTACATTACTGATCCTGAGTTACCTCCGGTATTATACTCCAGAGCTGCACTCACTGTTCTGCTGGTGCAGTCACTGTGTACATACATTACATTACTGATTATATCAGTACTGGAGCGTTATAAGAGGGGCTGATATCAGTCACATATGGTGTAATGTCTGGGGTTATATCAGTACTGGAGCGTTATAAGAGGGGCTGATATCAGTCACATATGGTGTAATGTCTGGGGTTTATATCAGTACTGGAGCGTTATAAGAGGGGCTGATATCAGTCACATATGGTGTAATGTCTGGGGGTTATATCAGTACTGGAGCGTTATAAGAGGGGCTGATATCAGTCACATATGGTGTAATGTCTGGGGGTTATATCAGTACTGGAGCGTTATAAGAGGGGCTGATATCAGTCACATATGGTGTAATGTCTGGGGGTTATATCAGGACTGGAGCGTTATAAGAGGGGCTGATATCAGTCACATATGGTGTAATGTCTGGAGGTTATATCAGGACTGGAGCGTTATAAGAGGGGCTGTTATCAGTCACATATGGTGTAATGTCTGGGGTTATATCAGTACTGGAGCGTAATAAGAGGGGCTGATATCAGTCACATATGGTGTAATGTCTGGAGGTTATATCAGGACTGGAGCGTTATAAGAGGGGCTGTTATCAGTCACATATGGTGTAATGTCTGGAGGTTATATCAGTACTGGAGCATTATAAGAGGGGCTGATATCAGTCACATATGATGTAATGTCTGGAGGTTATATCCGTACTGGAGCGTTATAAGAGGGGCTGTTATCAGTCACATATGGTGTAATGTCTGGAGGTTATATCAGTACTGGAGCAATATAAGAGGGGCTGATATCAGTCACATATGATGTAATGTCTGGAGGTTATATCCGTACTGGAGCGTTATAAGAGGGGCTGATATCAGTCACATATGGTGTAATATCTGGAGGTTATATCAGTACTGGAGCGTTATAAGAGAGGCTGATATCAGTCACATATGGTGTAATGTCTGGAGGTTATATCAGTACTGGAGCGTTATAAGAGGGGCTGATATCAGTCACATATGGTGTAATATCTGGAGGTTATATCAGTACTGGAGCGTTATAAGAGGGGCTGATATCAGTCACATATGATGTAATGTCTGGAGGTTATATCAGTACTGGAGCATTATAAGAGGGGCTGATATCAGTCACATATGGTGTAATGTCTGGAGGTTATATCAGTACTGGAGCGTTATAAGAGGGGCTGATATCAGTCACATATGATGTAATGTCTGGGGGTTATATCAGTACTGGAGCGTTATAAGAGGGGCTGATATCAGTCACATATGGTGTAATATCTGGAGGTTATATCAGTACTGGAGCGTTATAAGAGGGGCTGATATCAGTCACATATGATGTAATGTCTGGGGGTTATATCAGTACTGGAGCGTTATAAGAGGGGCTGATATCAGTCACATATGATGTAATGTCTGGAGGTTATATCCGTACTGGAGCGTTATAAGAGGGGCTGATATCAGTCACATATGGTGTAATGTCTGGGGGTTATATCAGTACTGGAGCGTTATAAGAGGGGCTGATATCAGTCACATATGGTGTAATGTCTGGAGGTTATATCAGCACTGGAGCGTTATATGAGGGGCGGCTGATGGTGGATTCTGTCTCCTGACCGGTCACTGCTGAGTTTCTGGTGCAGTGGGTTGTACACATCTGTGGCGGCTGCTCTTCCATATGGAGGTTGTTAGAATCTGCGGCTCAGGAAATGAGTTTTCCTTGTTTGTTCTCTGACTTCTCACAGTAGAGACCCTCTGGAGTTTTCTTCTCTGGATCTGGTGCTGAGAGCCCCTGCAGACCTGGCTGTGCTCCTCGGACTTGTGCACAGGAGCTTACACTCTTGTTATTGGGGATACACTGAGGGAACCTGTGTGTTGCACAGTGTAACACCCCAATCTGCCGCAGCTGTGTGCACGGGGCGGGGGCCATGTCTGCCTACTGCAGAATACACAGTGCTATGGCTAATAATCAGGTGTGAGGAGGAGGAGTGATACACAATGCACAGACTTTACACCCTGAACTGGAGGAGAAGCTGATGGTGGCGGGAGGAGGCTGCAGACTGCTGCTTCCCAGCATTCATCCACATGAGAGGTGCGCCCTCTTGCTGCAGTGGTGGGAATTACATGGACATCCAGATGACTGACACAACTCTGCACAATCCCATCTTCCAGCTTGGAGCACTCCCATCATCCAGCTCCGTGTGATGCTATTTGCCATCATCCAGCTCGGTGTGATGCTATTTGCCATCATCCAGCTCGGTGTGATGCTATTTGCCATCATCCAGCTCGGTGTGATGCCATTTCCCATCATCCAGCTCAGTGTGATGCTATTTGCCATCATCCAGCTCAATGTGATGCTATTTGCCATCATCCAGCTCGGTTTGATGCTATTTGCCATCATCCAGCTCGGTTTGAT
Organism: Dendrobates tinctorius; assembly: GCF_039654945.1. Taxonomy (NCBI): domain Eukaryota; kingdom Metazoa; phylum Chordata; class Amphibia; order Anura; family Dendrobatidae; genus Dendrobates; species Dendrobates tinctorius. The sequence goes on from NW_027361810.1 coordinate 1,174,574, forward strand.
GCTATTTGCCATCATCCAGCTCAGTTTGATGCTATTTGCCATCATCCAGCTCAGTTTGATGCTATTTGCCATCATCAAGCTCCGTGTGATGCTATTTGCCATCATCAAGCTCCGTGTGATGCTATTTGCCATCATCAAGCTCCGTGTGATGCTATTTGCCATCATCAAGCTCAGTTTGATGCTATTTGCCATCATCCAGCTCCGTGTGACGCTATTTGCCATCATCCAGCTCGGTGTGATGCTATTTGCCATCATCCAGCTCAGTTTGATGCTATTTGCCATCCTCCAGCTCGGTGTGATGCTATTTGCCATCCTCCAGCTCGGTGTGATGCTATTTGCCATCCTCCAGCTCGGTGTGATGCTATTTGCCATCCTCCAGCTCGGTGTGATGCCTTTTGCCATCATCCAGCTCAGTGTGATGCTATTTGCCATCCTCCAGCTCGGTGTGATGCTATTTGCCATCCTCCAGCTCGGTGTGATGCTATTTGCCATCCTCCAGCTCGGTGTGATGCTATTTGCCATCCTCCAGCTCGGTGTGATGCCTTTTGCCATCATCCAGCTCGGTGTGATGCTATTTGCCATCCTCCAGCTCGGTGTGATGCTATTTGCCATCCTCCAGCTCGGTGTGATGCTATTTGCCATCCTCCAGCTCGGTGTGATGCTATTTGCCATCCTCCAGCTCGGTGTGATGCTATTTGCCATCCTCCAGCTCGGTGTGATGCTATTTGCCATCCTCCAGCTCGGTGTGATGCTATTTGCCATCCTCCAGCTCGGTGTGATGCTATTTGCCATCCTCCAGCTCGGTGTGATGCTATTTGCCATCCTCCAGCTCGGTGTGATGCCATTTGCCGTCCTCCAGCTCGGTGTGATGCCATTTGCCGTCCTCCAGCTCGGTGTGATGCCTTTTGCCATCATCCAGCTCAGTGTGATGCTATTTGCCATCACCCAGCTCGGTGTGATGCCTTTTGCCATCATCGTCCCACACACAGGTGCCGGCTCCGACTCTGAACTTCATTTCTCCAGTTTCTAGCAGTCTGTAATTATAATGTAACACATAGTAACGCTGTTCGGCGCTCATCACATGCTCTGTGAGCCGTCGCGGGGTCGGGGGCTGTCACTTCTGCGCGTTTGCTTACTGCGCTCACGTTATGATAATTACATGCTAATTCAGTGTTAATGAGTCTGTCGTCAACTTTTCACGTCCCCCTCCCCCATTTGTCGCTGCATGAATTCCACCTTTCCCCGATAGTTGGGAATCGTTTATTTAGAAAAGTGACGACAATTCTACATTCTGCTCAGAGACGGATCCACGGCTGATGGAACGTGCCGGACAGTGAATGCGTCTGTCAGGCGTCCGTCACATCGCTCTGTATAACGCACTGGCGCCATTTCCTTCTTGACGGCTGATGCTCGTGTCGTCTATGTCAGTCTTGATTGAGGAATGTTGTTATGGGATATACAGTAACTTGCGAAAGTATTCGGCCCTCTGGAACTATTCAACCTTTTCCCACATATCATGCTTCGAACATAAAGATACCAACTGTAAATTTTTGGTGAAAAATCAACAACAAGTGGGACACAATTGTGAAGTTGATCGAAATTTATTGGTTATTTTAAATTTTTGTGGAAATTCAAAAACTGAAAAGTGGGGCGTGCAATATTATTCGGCCCCTTTACTTTCAGTGCAGCAAACTCACTCCAGAAGTTCATTGTGGATCTCTGAATGATCCAATGTTGTCCTAAATGACTAATGATGACAAATATAATCCACCTGTGTGTAATCAAGACTCCGCATAAATGCACCTGCTCTGTGATAGCCTCAGGGTTCTGTTTGAAGCACAGAGAGCATCATGAAGACCAAGGAACACAACAGGCAGGTCTGTGATACTGTTGTGGAGAAGTTTAAAGCCGGATTTGGATACAAAATGATTTCTAAAACTAACCATCCCAAGGAGCACTGTGCAAGCGATCATATTGAAATGGAAGGAGTATCTTACCACTGCAAATCTACCAAGACCGCGGCCGTCCCTCTAAACTTTCACCTCAAACAAGGAGAAGACTGATCAGAGATGCAGCCAAGAGGCCCATGATCACTCTGGATGAGCTGCAGAGATCTACAGCTGAGGTGGGACAGTCTGTCCATAGGACAACAATCAGTCGTACACTGCACAAATCTGGCCTTTATGGAAGAGTGGTTTGAAGAAAGCGATTTCTCAAAGATATCCATAAAAAGTGTTGTTTAAAGTTTGCAACAAGCCACCTGGGAGACACCAAACATGTGGAAGAAGGTGCTCTGGTCAGATGAAACCAAAATCGAACTTTTTGGCAACAATGCCAAACGATATGTTTGGCGTAAAGGCAACACAGCTCATGACCCTGAACACACCATCCCCACTGTCAAACATGGTGGAGGCAGCATCATGGTTTAGGCCTTCTTTTCTTCAGCAGGGACAGGGAAGATGGTTAAAATTGATGGGAAGATGGATGGAGCCAAATACAGGACCATTCTTGAAGAAAACCTGTTGGAGTCTGCAAAAGACCTGAGACTGGGACGGAGATTTGTCTTCCAACAAGACAATGATCCCAAACATAAAGCAAAATCTACAATGGAATGGTTCCCAAATAAACGTATCCAGGTGTTAGAATGGCCAAGTCACAGTCCAGACCTGAATCCAATCGAGAATCTGTGGAAAGAGCTGAAAACTGCTGTTCACAAACGATCGCCATCCAACCTCATGGTTTGGCGAGAATTTCAGTCTCTCGATGTACAAAACTGACAGAGACATACCCCAAGAGACTGCAGCTGTAATCACAGCAAAAGGTGGCGCAACAAAGTATTAAGTTACAGGGGCCGAATAATATTGCACGCCCCACTTTTCAGTTTTTGAATTTCCACAAAAATTTAAAATAACCAATAAATTTCGTTCAACTTCACAATTGTGTCCCACTTGTTGTTGATTCTTCACCAGAAATTTACATTTGGTATCTTTATGTTTGAAGCATGATATGTGGGAAAAGGGTGAAAAGTTCCAGGGGGCCGAATACTTTCGCAAGGCACTGTATATGAAGAAGCTCCTCCCCATTGTCATTTCTGCTTTTTTTGGCTCCTCCCCCTTCATATTCACCTTATTAAAGTTACTATAAAAAAATGTTGAAAGAGTAAAAACTCCTGAAAGAGAAGCCGAGATTTCTCCTTGCAAAAGATAATTGATGGGAGGATGAAGGTGTCGGTGAGGCCGGCGGGTTCCTGCCCAGTTTCGCTTTTCGTGGAGTTTTTCTTGCTGATTGATAAAATTTGAAACTCTTTTATATAGAGAGAGAAGTTTGTGCGCAGCGCAGGGATTGGTCATGTGACCTGTCAATCATACATGACGGACACTGACATCTGCTTCGTTCCCTGCAGGAATGGCGGCTGGACCCCGTGGTCTTCCTGGGCGCAGTGCAGCACGTCCTGTGGGATCGGCTTCCAGGTGCGGCAGAGGACGTGTAGTAACCCGGCTCCACGGTTTGGAGGAAGAGTGTGCGTGGGACAGAGCAGAGAGGAACGGTGAGAATCTCCGTGTATCATCTCGTACCCCTAAATCATGAGCCAGATCGCGGCAGGTAGACGGTTAATGCCAGGGTGAGATCTGCGCAGTTCAAATAATTGTCTGTCACTTTGTAGCTCCTGCAGCCGCTCAAATAACGGCCTGTAACATTAATTATTCAGGATCCGCTGCACCGAGCAGAGATTGTATCATTACCGCCATCTCACCGTGTTTTCTTATAGCAACGAGATCATATCTGCTCCCCGGATTTCACTTAGTAAACGAGCAGCAGTTCATTAATATTTTATTTCATTAATGATCCCCCTGAAATAGCAGATCGATAGTGGAAGAGTATTTAATCATGAATCTGGCAAAAGAGGTGCAACAATAGAGCAGAAAGTCTCCCCTGGGCCTAATTTCTAGGAGAAAGATCCAGGTTTGGCATTTTAACTTCACATTTTTATGTATTATATACTCCAGAGCTGCGCTCACTATTCTGCTGGTGCAGTCACTGTGTACATACATTACGGATCCTGAGTTACATCCTGTATTATACCTCAGAGCTGCACTCACTATTCTGCTGGTGCAGTCACTATGTACATACATTACATTACTGATCCTGAGTTACATCCTGTATTATACCCCAGAGCTGCACTCACTGTTCTGCTGGTGCAGTCACTATGTACATTGTTATGAATGAGTCACTGAAGGAGGAAAAAACAAAATACCAGCTAAGTCCAGAAAAACCAGAGAGGTTGGCAGCTATCGGATTGCAGACCCCTGAACCTATCCACAACAACTAGCAGTAGCCGTGGGGGTTCCTACGGTGCCCTAGACCCCTCGATCACAGCCGGAGAGCTACATAGCCTAAAGACAGAAAGGGGAAAAACTAAACTTCCCCAGAGCAGACCCCAAAGCAATAGGCAGCCCCCAACATATAATGACGGTGAAGCAAGATGAAAACACTAACACAGATAGAAAGATAGGTTGAGCAAATGATGGGGCCCAAGCTAACTAGATAGGACAGGATAGGAAAGCTGCTGTCTGCCATCCGCAAAAACCCTATCAAAATGAGCCAACCGGCTGATAGGAAAAACAGGCCCTGAAGTCGCTAGGCTTCAAAAGACTAAATCAGCACTCAGGTATATTCTGAAGACAGAGCCAGAGATCAACAGATCAGAGACAAAAATGGAATTCAGCTCACCCCCGACCGGGGATGGCAGAACTCCCAAAAAACAAGGCAAAACAAAACTGAAGAGTACAATGCAGAGCAGAAAAACTTAGCTTTGAGACGCAGGAATCAGACTGGTCTCCAAGAATCCAGCAGGAAAATCACCAGCCAGGAAGAAGGGCGTCGGCAGCCTTATATCCAGTCCTCAATTCCAGCCACCCAGTTATCATCTAGCTGCCCAGGTGTTTGGTAATCAGTCTCACTACCTTCACCAGAGGAGGGAGTTCATCAGACCTCAATGGTGAAGGGAAAAATGAACTCACAACAGTACATACATTACATTACTGATCCTGAGTTACATCCTGTTTTATACCCCAGAGCTGCACTCACTATTCTGCTGGTGCAGTCACTGTGTACATACATTACTGATCATGAGTTACATCCTGTATTATACTCCAGAGCTGCACTCACTATTCTGCTGGTGCAGTCACTATGTACATACATTACATTACTGATCCTGAGTTACATCCTGTATTATACTCCAGAGCTGCACTCACTATTCTGCTGGTGCAGTCACTATGTACATACATTACATTACTGATCCTGAGTTACATCCTGTTTTATACCCCAGAGCTGCACTCACTATTCTGCTGGTGCAGTCACTGTGTACATACATTACATTACTGATCCTGAGTTACATCCTGTATTATACTCCAGAGCTGCACTCACTATTCTGCTGGTGCAGTCACTGTGTACATACATTACATTACTGATCCTTAGTTACATCCTGTATTATACTCCTGAGCTGCACTCACTATTCTGCTGGTGCAGTCACTGTGTACATACATTACATTACTGATCCTGAGTTACATCCTGTATTATACTCCAGAGCTGCACTCACTATTCTGCTGGTGCAGTCACTGTGTACATACATTACATTACTGATCCTGAGTTACATCCTGTATTATACTCCACAGCTGCACTCACTATTCTGCTGGTGCAGTCACTGTGTACATACATTACATTACTGATCCTGAGTTACATCCTGTATTATACTCCACAGCTGCACTCACTATTCTGCTGGTGCAGTCACTGTGTACATACATTACTGATCCTGAGTTACATCCTGTATTATACCCCAGAGCTGCACTCACTATTCTGCTGGTGCAGTCACTGTGTACATACATTACATTACTGATCATGAGTTACATCCTGTATTATACTCCAGAGCTGCACTCACTATTCTGCTGGTGCAGTCACTGTGTACATACATTACATTACTGATCCTGAGTTTCCTCCTGTATTATGCTCCGGAGCTGCACTCGCTGTTCTGCTGGACATTTCTGTGTTCAGACATGGTATCGGCGGTAGGTCTGCCTGCTGTGTGGCGAGGCCGTTCCTCTGCTGGTACACTGTAACGCTGTGTGATGTATGTGTGACTGTCACACGGTCTCGCGGTTCGTGTCGCTCTTGCTCAGGTGGTGATCAGGACGTTGGCGCGGTGTCCTGGAATATTGATATAAAATGCTAATGTCACCCCGTCTGGCCGCCGCTTGCTCCTCACATTTGGTAATGGACACAATTAATTTTCTTCTGCTGTTGAATCTATTTTCCTAATTGGACATTTTCTGGGCGTTTAACCCTGCGCGGGCGGTGCAGCCAGTCTGACCTTTTCACATGGAAACCAGAGAGAGCGTCGGGTTCATCAATATTCTGTTAATTGTGCTAATTGGCTGCTCCCAGGGGGCCTCCTCTCTGCCCTTTCTCATTAGACCTTGTCCTGGAGCCGTGTTACATTAGCGGGTAATGGCGGGACGCGTCTCCTTCGTGCCGTTATTTGGGGCGTTGCGCACATCCCATTATTATAATCCCAGTGATGTTCAGTCCGGCGCCACCTGTGAGTAACGCGCGGTTTATGGATGGACGTGCCACTTGTTACTACCTCCTGCACTGATCGGGCCGAACAATGACCCATCCAGGCCCTGAATGTTCCTGTGGTCAGACTTCGATTCCTGCTTAATTATCCCCCCCTCCCCCCAGATAACGGGCTTGTTACAATGTATCAGTATAGAGTGCATGGAAAAGTCTGTGCACCCCTGGACAAAATCACTGTTATTGTGATGAAATGATCTAATAGGGCCTTAGTTACAGGTGACACATTTCCTTTGTATTTTAGGGCAAAAAATTTATTTAATTATTTACATTACATTTTAAACATTATAAAATGAAAATGGGCCGATACAAAAGTTTGTGCACCCTGCTTGGCTAGTACCCAGTATCTCCCCTTTTGCAAGTATCACAGCTTGTAAACTCTTTTTGTAGCTTGACAAGAGTCTTTCAATTCTTGTTTGAGGGATTTTCCTCGATTCTTCCTTGGAGAATTCTTCCCGTTCTGTGAGATTCCTGGGGCGTCTCGCTTCCTCTGCTATTTTGAGGTCTCGCCACAGATTTTCTCCTTCGCCTCATTGGGGGACACAGATACTGTGGGTGTATGCTACTGCCACCTGGAGGCTGACACGAAGTGAAAAAAAGAGGTTATCTCCTCCTCCGCCGTATACACCCTCGCCCCGATTGCGGGCGGAAACCAATTTTTGGCTTAAGGCCCTGTCACACATAGCGATCTCGCTAGCGAGATCGCTGCTGAGTCACAAGTTTTGTGACACCACAGCGATCTCACCAGCAAGATCGCTGTGTGTGACAGCGAGCAGCCCCCCTGCCGGTATCGCTGATCGCTGCAAGAAACCTCTGGACATTTCTTTCGTCGCTGATCTCCCGCTGGCCAGCACGCATCGCTGCGTGTGACAGGCGGGAGACCAGCGATCAGCTGGTAACTAACGTATCCAAGGGACGCTCCCTGCATCAGCGCACTGGTAACTAACGAACACAGCGTCGCCGCGTGCTCGGCGTCGCCGCGCTGATCGTTGGTGAAGCTGCCTATGTGACAGCTCCCCAGCGATCACATAGCGACTTACCAGCGATCCTGACACATTGATATCGCTGTCGGGATCGCTGGTAAGTCGCTATGTGTGACTCCAGCTTTAGTGTCTGTTGGAGGCACACATCGGTCTGTCTCAAGACTGATTTTTTTTGAAGGGGTCCGATCTCCCCAAACCAACAACTGGCGAGCACGTGTGAGTGTCCCTCCATGTATCCTCTCCCGCACCGTGGGACATGATGCCGGACTTAGCCCTGTCCACCCTAGGGTTTTGAAAGAACGTAGTCCGTGCGGCCCCCACTGCCCCACTAATGATAAAGACTGCGGTGGGGCAAGGTGGCGGACGGTCCCTCTCCTCACCCCTTGAAGGGGTTAGCTGCAGCTAGGGTGCCTGCACCATCCTTCTTTCATATGCCCCCCCCCCCTCTACCTGAGCTGGACGGAGTTGGATGGCCAGGGAGGGCTCCTGCAGCGGCGCAGGGCTGGAGCCCTCAGCTTCTCCCGGGCAGCAGCAGAGACGGGCGTCCGGCAGCGGCGGTTCTGGGGTCCAGCGGTTCCACATTCCCCCCCCCCCCCCGGGCGGGTGGTTAAAATCAAGGCCGGCGCTAGGCCACGGCCAGAAGTCCCCAGGGTCTCGTCACGGCGGCCCCGCCCTCATGACCTGGGCGGATGCAGAAGAAATTTAGGCCCCGGCTTCAAGCGAAGGTAGGCCGCAAACGGAAGTACCGCTCCCAGGATCCCTTTCTTCTTCCGGGGGCCTGCCCGCAGTGGTAGCGCACAGATTGAAGCGACGCCTCGCACGCTGAGGACACAGGGGACACAGGACTGGAGTAAGTGCTGCCCCCCAGCCCCACAGAGAGGCCACGCTAACAGAAGCAAAGAGCGCCCTCCCCCGGCGGTATTTTCAGCACGGATGCCTGAGGTACAGCATGTCAGGAAAACCTAAGACGCATATGTTCTTATGGGATGCATGCATCTCCTGCCGGTCGGCTTTTCCGCGGGCGCAGACCAAGCGAGTATGTGAAGTCTGCGAGTCTGAAGGCGCTCAGGAGCCCTGCCCTGCGACCGAGCCCAGTGTACGAAGTCCCCCGGAATGGGCGTTATCACTGTCGCCATCTATGGCGTCACTAACGAGAGCAATCGAGTCCCTTCGGTCCCCAGATAGGGGCAGGAACAGTGGCTCGCCTGTCTCAGAGGGGTCCTCAAACCTCACAGGAGCCTCTGGCCTGCAGGGGCCCCGCTCACTCTAGGCAGACTCTGGGGAAACAAACCCACACGGCGTCTCCCGGTCCATCCTGTGCCTTGGCATCCGTGAGCTCTGCTTCTCACTCCCTGTCACCAGCAGTCGATAGCGAGCAAGGCTCGAACTACGACTCGTATGAACCCCTTGACCTAGATACGCTGGGTGGTCAGGAAACGGTTGACAGTCTCATAGATGCCGTCAACCAGACTTTGGGGATTGAGGATGATTCCACTCTGGCTTTGGGCCATAAGGTGTCATTTAAGTGAGTCAAGCGTCCCCATAGGGTATTTTGCACTCACCCTGAATTTGAGGACATAGTGCAACGACACAGAGAACGGCCGGACAGGCGTTTCTCGGACCAGAAGGCACTCGAGGCAAAGTATCCCTTTGCCCCGGATCTCCGTAAAAAGTGGACGGAATCCCCAACGGTGGATCCACCTGTGTCGCGCTTGGCTACAAAGAGTCTACTATCCGTGCCTAGTGGTTCTTCTATTAAGGATCCCACTGATCGTCTCATAGAGAACTTGGCTCGCTCAGTGTTTGAGGCATCAGGATCAGCCCTCTCTCCCTCGTTCGCAGCAACGTGGGTAGCCAAGGCCATGGTCTCTTGGTCAGAATCATTGAATAGAGCCTTGCAGGACATAGACCTACCAGCGGAAGTATCGGACATCACAAATCAGATAGCTATGGCGGGGGACTACTTGATCAATGCATCTTTAGATGCGGCCAACTGCGTGACACTTGCGGCCGCAAATGCAATCTCCATTAGGAGAGCACTATGGTTAAGGACATGGCGCGCCGATTCAGCCTCAAAAAAGTCCTTGACAGCGCTACCATACCACTGTGGCTGCCTGTTCGAAGAGAAGTTAGATCAGCTCATCTCCGACTCCACAGGAGGCAAGAGCGGTTTTCTTCCTCAACAAAAGGTTTCGTCACCGGTTTCAGGCGCTTCGCAACCCCGGGTGGACTACGGCAGCTAATTCCGCCGCGTCAGGGCGCCCCAACCAGAATAGGGACCGACAGATCTCATATAGAGCCAACCCATTGGGGAGGATGCGTACTAACCAGTCCAGGTCAAGAGGATCCAGGTCCCAAAGATCTTCAGCCAAATGACTCGGGGCATTTGTCAGGCGGTGTCAGCAAGGTAGGCGGCCGCCTACTCCGGTTTCACCACGCCTGGCTCAATGTCGCACTTGACACATGGGTGAGAGAGCTGGTGTCCAGGGTACAAGATAGAATTTGTCAGGTACCCCCAAGACGATTTTTTCTTTCCCGTCTTCCCAAAGTGGATTTCCAGGCAAAGGCTCTACTAGGAGCCATCGATTCACTCAGCCACAACGGAGTCATCATTCTGGTACCGGAAAACGAGAAGACTCAGGGCTTCTATTCCAATCTGTTTGCAGTCCCCAGAAAGGACGGGACTGTCAGGCCCGTTTTGGATCTAAAGCTCCTGAGCAAATTTATCAGGATCAGACATTTCCGGATGGAGTCTCTCCGTTCAGTCATTTCGGCAGTGGGGCAGGGAGAGTACTTGGCCTCTATCGATTTCCA